>NC_091282.1:547699927-548299927 GCF_032444005.1 Ranitomeya imitator | reverse complement strand
TTTTCCACACCGCTAGTTTCTCCTCAGCTGATTTAGGTGAGACGCAGGCCACTATATTACCTTCGTATATTATATGGAGTCAATCAGGATTGCCCCCACAGTCTACAGCTCCTGCACCTCATCCTCCTCCTCTTTAGCCTCCATCTCTGAAATGAGCACATCAGTCACAAGCTGGAAGCACTGCAGCACTGCCTCAGCTAAGTGGAAACAGGCTGTGCTGAAACTAATAGGCTTAGGTGTCAGACCGCACAATCCTGAAGAGTTGTACACAGCTCTGAAAGAGCAGTCAGATCTGTAGCTGACACCGCTGAACAATGGCCGGAACATGGTGGCATCTCTGAGGTGAGGCAAGCTCACACAAGTACACTACCTGGCTCATGTGCTTAATCTCATTGTTCAACAGTTTCTCACAAGCTATTTGGAGCTGCCATATCTGCTTGTGAAAATACGCCGCCTGTGTGCCCATTTTAGAAAGTCAGCTACAGCTTCAGCTGCCCTTGCCGTGCATCAGCAGTGTTTTCAGCTTCCGGCTCACCAACTGGTGTGTGATGTCCCTACGCATTGGAACTCTACACTGCATATGTAGGAATGGATTTGTGAGCAGAAGAGGGCAGTTGTTCATTACCAGCATTAACAATGCCTACGTTATTTAGTTCAGTTCAGACTTCATACATAAGACCTTAGGAGTGGACATGGATGTCAGACATTGTTAGGTCTCGAGTTCCCGCTTCTGCACAAGGGGAATCTCGAGCCATCTCTGCTGCGGTCTCCTATTCTCATCCAGCCGCAGTGGAGTCTGCTCAGCAAGGACGTCGGTCCCAGCCTCTTGCTCAGTCTCACTCTGTACAGAGAGTTACTGCTGCTTCTTCAGCTTCTGCCATTAAAGCCAGTGCTGGTCAGCAGCGAGCGGACTTCTCTGGGACTAAGTCCTTGTCTGCACACACTGAGCATGCCCAGGGCAAGATCTCCCGTTGGAGATCGAGGGTCATGTGCTCAGGCTCTGCAGCACATTCCATTGGTCCTCTTGGCAGGTCTTGGAAGGGCAAAGTTTCTGTGGCCACTTCCTGTGCTGCAACTATATAAACTGCGCATGACCGTACGGCCATGCGCTAGTGTACAATTGTTAATGTGTGTATGTTGTGAGTGCAAGTCGTCCTTGGATATCCCTACCCTATTGAATGTCTGTTCGCGGAAGGTGTATGGTTGCTATCTAGCGCCCGACTTAGCCTACAGCACTAATCACACATTACAGCGTCCTGTTGCTGTGACCGCCAGTACAGCGCCGTGCACTTGCTCTGTGCTTTCCTTACCCAAGCCTGGGTGGTTAGTGGCGTTCGTCAGTGTGGCACCGCATGCACTCTTGTGCCTTAAAATTGTTATTGAGTTTCCTTACACACCCAGTTGCGGTGTTGTGCCAGCAAGGGTCTAATCGGACTTCAATCCTAGTTGGGGTTGAGTTCGCTGACTACTTGCTCGCGCTCTATGTGCGGTACCGCGGTCCTGTGACGCAACAGGCTCGCTTCCTTCACGCTGGGTGAAGTTTAACCCACGTGTGTATACTTATGAGTACCGCCATATAGTCCGTCATTACTTGGCAGCAGGTTCCATCTCTGCACGGTGGACCCCGGGCTGCGAACGCACCATACTCTATCTGTCTTATTATTTGGTGCGTTCCGCTAGCCCTAACATTACACTAGCGCCAGGGTCTGGCTAGTAATGACGGACAAACAGCAATCCTTGCGGTATATCCAGCAGCTGGAGGGTAGGTTGGCGGCTCTTGAGAGCGCAACCTCAGCTGTGGATGTTACCGCAGTTGCTGTACAGGCTGCTAGCGTGGCTGCAGCAACCCTGTCCATTGCCACCCCTGCTCCGACATTTTCTCGCCTCCCGCTGCCAGAAAAATTTTCTGGTGATAGCAAATTTTGTAGGGGATTTGTGAGTCAGTGCTCTATTCACCTCGAGCTCCTGGCTGCACGTTTTCCCACAGAGCGGGCTAAGGTGGGATTTATAGTGTCTCTCTTGTCGGACAGGGCGTTGGAATGGGCTACGCCGCTGTGGGAGCGTGGCGATCATGTGGTGCAGAGTGCTCCGCTGTTTCTGAGCACTCTGAAACAGGTCTTTTTAGGACCTCAAGTCACCCATGATACTGCGCTCCAACTGCTGGCATTAACTCAGGGTGAGTCCTTGGTCAGTCATTTTGCCGTCCAATTCCGCACTTTAGCTTCTGAGCTGGATTGGTCGGATAAAGCTCTTATCCCCATATTTTGGAGGGGCCTGGCTGACCACGTTAAGGACGCTCTGGCCACTAGGGAGATTCCTGCCACACTGGAGGAGTTAATAACTGTCTCCACTCGAATTGACCTCCGTTTTAACGAGTGAAGGTTAGAGCGAGCCCAGTGTAGGCAGAGGTTTCGGCTGGCTCCTACCTTCGCCAAACCTCTGGAATCTCCGGTTCTGGTTCCTGAGTCACATGAGGCCAGGGAAGTGTCACAAGCGGGATCTAAGTCCCGGACAGCAGGTGCACTCAAGGTCTGTCATGTATGCCAGCAGTTGGGACATCTAGCCACCAGATGTTCTCAGCGGTCGAGGAAACGTCAGCGTCTAGTGGTAGTAGGTGGAGGTGCACTAGACACGGCGACGTTTGCCTCTAAATTGTCCTTTAAGGGGACAATTACTATAGGCTCATTCTCCCACTCGGTAGAGCTCTGCGTGGATTCTGGGGCGGAGGGCAATTTTATGTCTTCTGCCTTCGCCCAACGTCACGCAATACCCCTGGTTATGCTAGCTCAACCAGTAACGGTACGAGTGGTGAATGGGTCGACACTGCCCTCACAGATAACACACCAGACCATCCCTTTTACTCTGTCCATGTCGCCATCTCATCAGGAGAATATATCTCTGCTCGTCATTCCCGAGGGAATTGATGAGGTCCTGTTGGGAATACCTTGGCTACGGTACCACTCTCCTCATATCGAGTGGTCCTCTGGCAGAATCCTGGGATGGGGCAAATCTTGTGGGGGTAGGTGTCAGAGGGAGTGCGTTCAGGTTGCTACTACTGAGGTACCCGCAGATCTTTCCTCTCTCCCCAAGCAGTATTGGTCTTATGCAGACGTGTTCTCCAAAAAGGCGGCGGAGATCCTTCCGCCCCATCGCCCCTATGACTGTCCTATTGATCTCTTGCCTGGTGCTGAGCTCCCCGGGGTCGAGTCTATCCGCTATCTCTCCCGGAGACGGAGGCAATGTCACAGTACATCCAGGAAAATCTGGCAAGAGGATTCATTAGGAAGTCAGTGTCACCTGCTGGGGCAGGGTTCTTCTTCGTGCAGAAGAAGAATGGGGAACTACGTCCATGCATAGACTACAGGGGTCTTAACGCCATCACCGTTAAAAATAAGTATCCTTTGCCCTTGATATCTGAGCTCTTCGATAGGCTTTGGGGAGCAAGGGTATTTACTAAACTAGATCTGCGGGGTGCTTACAACCTGATTCGCATCCGTGAGGGGGACGAATGGAAGACGGCTTTTAACACCAGGGATGGGCACTATGAATATCTCGTGATGCCCTTCGGGCTCTGTAATGCCCCGGCCGTTTTCCAAGACTTTGTGAACGATATCTTCCGGGATATGCTTTCCACCTCGGTCGTAGTCTATCTGGATGATATTCTCATCTACTCTCCAGATATTGACTCCCACCGGAGAGATGTTTGCAAAGTCTTCGACCTCCTACGGGCAAACTCCCTCTACGCCAAGTTGGAGAAGTGTATGTTTGAGCAGGAGTCCTTACCTTTCCTAGGCTACATCATCTCTGCCCAGGGATTGGCTATCGATCCTGCTAAACTACAGGCTGTGATGGACTGGCAGGAACCCCATTCTCTTAAAGCGGTGCAGCGCTTTATGGGGTTCATTAATTATTATCGCCAGTTCATTCCGCACTTCTCAACTTTGGTAGCTCCCTTGGTTGCCCTCACCAAGAAGGGGGCGAATCCCAAATTGTGGTCTGAGGAGGTCTCCAAGGCCTTTAACTCTATAAAGTCACACTTCGCTAGCGCTCCCATCCTACATCGCCCCGATGTTGATAAGCCATTTATCATGGAGGTGGATGCCTCTTCTGTTGGTGCTGGAGCAGTCCTCTTCCAAAAGGATGCTCAAGGTCGGAAGTATCCTTGCTTCTTTTTCTCCAAGACCTTCTCACCAGCAGAGAGGAATTATTCCATCGGGGACAGGGAGTTGCTAGCCATGAAGTTGGCTTTCTCGGAGTGGAGACATCTCTTGGAGGGAGCACGTTTTCCCTTCCAAGTCTTCACAGACCATAAAAATTTGGTGTACCTGCAGACAGCCCAGCGGTTGAATTCTCGCCAGGCCAGATGGTCCTTATTCTTCTCCCGGTTTCATTTCACCCTCCATTTTCTTTCTGGGGAGAAGAACATTCGGGCCGACGCTCTCTCTCGCTCCGTGGTGTCATCTGCGGAGGAGGAGAAGGAGCCTCGGCTTATTGTCCCCACCGAGAGCTTGAGAACTGTGGCCCCGATTTCACTAGAGTCTGTGCCTCCGGGCAAGACTTTTGTTCCATCCAGTTTGCGACCGGAGGTTCTCTCTTGGGCACACTCGTCCAGGGTGGGTAGACATTTTGGTACCAAAAGGACATCTGAGTTACTGGCGAGGACATACTGGTGGCCGCATATGGCTCGTGATGTCACAGAGTATGTTCGGGTGTGTGTCTCTTGCGCCAAGAACAAGACTCCTCGGCAACGGCCAGCTGGTTTGCTTTATCCTCTGCCGATGGCGGACAGGCCCTGGGAGATGGTCGGGATGGACTTTGTGGTGAGCTTACCCAAGTCTCGTAACTGCACCATTATCTGGGTGATCACCGACCATTTTTCCAAAATGGTGCACTTGGTGCCTCTTCCACGGCTACCTTCTGCACGGGCGTTGGCTGTCTTGTTCGTCAAGCATATCTTTCGCCTACACGGTATGCCAGACAAAATTGTTAGTGACCGGGGTCCCCAGTTTGCGTCTCGATTCTGGAGAGAGCTTTGTCGTCTACTCAGTATCGAGTTAAATCTCTCTTCGGCATATCAATAATCCTATAAAGAGGGCACCAGAGATAAATGCTCCGCCATCATAAATACAATAGAAACCCAAAAGAAAAATGGACATCTGAGCTAAAACAATATGTTTTATTGAAGAACTATATAAAATACATAAACAATGCAGAATAAGAACCAAGATAAGATGATGCAATAACATAAACAAGAAGGCGACACTAGTGCAACACACAGACGTGATATTAAATCAAAGGAGCAAATAAAATGTATACCATGCCACAAAGGTACATACAGTGGGGCAAAAAAGTATTTAGTCAGTCAGCAATAGTGCAAGTTCCACCACTTAAAAAGATAAGAGGCGTCTGTAATTTACATCATAGGTAGACCTCAACTATGGGAGACAAACTGAGAAAAAAAAATCCAGAAAATCACATTGTCTGCTTTTTTATCATTTTATTTGCATTTTATGGTGGAAAATAAGTATTTGGTCAGAAACAAACAATCAAGATTTCTGGCTCTCACAGACCTGTAACTTCTTATTTAAGAGTCTCCTCTTTCCTCCACTCATTACCTGTAGTAATGGCACCTATTTAAACTTGTTATCAGTATAAAAAGACACCTGTGCACACCCTCAAACAGTCTGACTCCAAACTCCACTATGGTGAAGACCAAAGAGCTGTCAAAGGACACCAGAAACCAAATTGTAGGCCTGCACCAGGCTGGGAAGACTGAATCTGCAATAGCCAACCAGCTTGGAGTGAAGAAATCAACAGTGGGAGCAATAATTAGAAAATGGAAGACATACTAGACCACTGATAATCTCCCTCGATCTGGGGCTCCACGCAAAATCCCACCCCGTGGGGTCAGAATGATCACAAGAACGGTGAGCAAAAATCCCAGAACCACGCGGGGGGACCTAGTGAATGAACTGCAGAGAACTGGGACCAATGTAACAAGGCCTACCATAAGTAAAACACTATGCCACCATGGACTCAGATCCTGCAGTGCCAGACGTGTCCCACTGCTTAAGCCAGTACATGTCCGGGCCCGTCTGAAGTTTGCTAGAGAGCATTTGGATGATCCAGAGGAGTTTTGGGAGAATGTCCTATGGTCTGATGAAACCAAACTGGAACTGTTTGGTAGAAACACAACTTGTCGTGTTTGGAGAAAAAAGAATACTGAGTTGCATCCATCAAACACCATACCTACTGTAAAGCATTGTGGTGGAAATATCATGCTTTGGGGCTGTTTCTCTGCAAAGGGGCCAGGACGACTGATCCGGTTACATGAAAGAATGAATGGGGCCATGTATCATGAGATTTTGAGTGCAAACCTCCTTCCATCAGCAAGGGCATTGAAGATGAAACGTGGCTGGGTCTTTCAACATGACAATGATCCAAAGCATACCGCCAGGGCAATGAAGGAGTGGCTTCGTAAGAAGCATTTCAAGGTCCTGGAGTGGCCTAGCCAGTCTCGAGATCTCAACCCTATAGAAAACCTTTGGAGGGAGTTGAAAGTCCGTGTTGCCAAGCGAAAAGCCAAAAACATCACTGCTCTAGAGGAGATCTGCATGGAGGAATGGGCAAACATACGAACAACAGTGTGTGGCAACCTTGTGAAGACTTACAGAAAACGTTTGACCTCTGTCATTGCCAACAAAGGATATATTAAAAAGTATTGAGATGAAATTTTGTTTCTGACTAAATACTTATTTTCCACCATAATATGCAAATAAAATGATAAAAAAACAGACAATGTGATTTTCTGGATTTTTTTTTCTCAGTTTGTCTCCCATAGTTGAGGTCTACCTATGATGTAAATTACAGACGCCTCTCATCTTTTTAAGTGGTGGAACTTGCACTATTGCTGACTGACTAAATACTTTTTTGCCCCACTGTATATGTATATCAGTAAAGTATATCATGATATAAAGTGATGCATAGTGCATATGAGCGATATATATACAGATATAGTATAATTAATTAACCAGGCAAATGGTACACAAAAGATAGTGAACTAGTAATAAAAAATGCTCACAAATACAATGTAGGTACAGGGAGATACTAGGAGAGATATGCCTTATATAGCAGCCAATGTGGTAGAAAAAGTATCAATAAAGTGCAGAGTGCAAACCTAATATGGTGGGAAATACAGTACCACTATTATTGTTAATGCGGGAACACCAAGAATCGCTAAGGAAAATATCCAATTGTCGGTATACAGTATACAGGTTTTGAGCCTAATAGTGGCCTGCATAGGGCTGACAACGGGCATGTACCGAAAGTACCAACCTGTGGCTGTGTGTGGAAGGGGAGGCCCCGACGCGCGTTTCGCAGGTGCTGCTTCCTCGGGGGGCGCTAGTCAATATGGCTCGTGATGTCGCAGAGTATGTTCGGGTGTGTGTCTCTTGCGCCAAGAACAAGACTCCTCGGCAACGGCCAGCTGGTTTGCTTTATCCTCTGCCGGTGGCGGACAGGCCCTGGGAGATGGTCGGGATGGACTTTGTGGTGAGCTTACCCAAGTCTCGTAACTGCACCATTATCTGGGTGATCACCGACCATTTTTCCAAAATGGTGCACTTGGTGCCTCTTCCACGGCTACCTTCTGCACGGGCGTTGGCTGTCTTGTTCGTCAAGCATATCTTTCGCCTACACGGTATGCCAGACAAAATTGTTAGTGACCGGGGTCCCCAGTTTGCGTCTCGATTCTGGAGAGAGCTTTGTCGTCTACTCAGTATTGAGTTAAATCTCTCTTCGGCATATCATCCCGAGACGAATGGGTTGGTAGAGAGGGCCAACCAGACCTTGGTCACATATTTACGACATTTTGTTTCTGCCAGGCAGGATGACTGGGCATCCTTGCTACCGTGGGCAGAGTTTGCACTTAACAATGCCATAGCCGACTCCACCGGTCAGACTCCATTCCTCCTAAATTACGGCCAGCATCCGCGTGTTCCTGTGCCCATGCCTGTGTCTTCTGCTGACTCCAGGGTGGCAGACTGGGCTGTGGAGGCACGGGACATTTGGGACCGCACGCAGGATGCCATTCGGGCCTCCAAGGAGAGAATGAGGTCCTCCGCCGATGTTCATCGGCGCCCCGCTCCGACCTTTGCTCCTGGCAACTTGGTGTGGCTCTCCGCCCGTAACATCAGGCTGCGAGTTGAGTCCACTAAGTTTGCTCCTCGCTACTTGGGCCCCTTCAAGGTTCTCGAACGGGTTAATCCTGTGGTCTACCGTTTGGCTCTTCCTCCACGCTTGGGTATCACCGACACCTTTCATGTGTCCCTCTTGAAACCCGTATACATGTCCCGGTTTTCCGAGTCATCTGCCGGGACATCGGGTTCGTCTACGGACGATTACGAGGTGAACGCTATTTTGGGGTGCAAGGTGGTACGCGGCAAAAAGTTCTATCTGGTGGATTGGAAAGGTTATGGCCCGGAGGACAGGTCATGGGAGCCTGCTGAAAACATTCGGGCCCCACAGCTCATTGCTGCCTTCGAGCGTAGCGAGGCCCAAGGAGGGGGGGGGCCATGTTAGGTCTCGAGTTCCCGCTTCTGCACAGGGGGAATCTCGAGCCATCTCCGCTGCGGTCTCCCATTCTCATCCAGCCGCAGTGGAGTCTGCTCAGCAAGGACGTCGGTCCCAGCGTCTTGCTCAGTCTCACTCTGTACAGAGAGTTACTGCTGCTTCTTCAGCTTCTGCCATTAAAGCCAGTGCTGGTCAGCAGCGAGCGGACTTTTCTGGGACTAAGTCCTTGTCTGCACACACTGAGCATGCCCAGGGAAAGATCTCCCGTTGGAGATCGAGGGTCATGTGCTCAGGCTCTGCAGCACATTCCATTGGTCCTCTTGGCAGGTCTTGGAAGGGCAAAGTTTCTGTGGCCACTTCCTGTGCTGCAACTATATAAACTGCGCATGACCGCACGGCCATGCGCTAGTGTACAATTGTTAATGTGTGTATGTTGTGAGTGCAAGTCGTCCTTGGATATCCCTACCCTATTGAATGTCTGTTCGCGGAAGGTGTATGGTTGCTATCTAGCGCCCAACTTAGCCTACAGCACTAATCACACATTACAGCATCCTGTTGCTGTGACCGCCAGTACGGCGCCGTGCACTTCCTCTGTGCTTTCCTTACCCAAGCCTGGGTGGTTAGTGGCGTTCGTCAGTGCGGCACCGCATGCACTCTTGTGCCTTAAAATTGTTATTGAGTTTCCTTACACACCCAGTTGCGGTGTTGTGCCAGCAAGGGTCTAATCGGACTTCAATCCTAGTTGGGGTTGAGTTCGCTGATTACTTGCTCGCGCTCTATGTGCGGTACCGCGGTCCTGTGACGCAACAGGATCACTTCCTTCACGCTGGGTGAAGTTTACCCACGTGTGTATACTTATGAGTACCGCCATATAGTCCGTCATTACTTGGCAGCAGGTTCCATCTCTGCACGGTGGACCCCGGGCTGCGAACGCACCATACTCTATCTGTCTTATTATTTGGTGCGTTCCGCTAGCCCTAACAGACATATGTACAATCCTACAAATCTTTGAGGACTCCACCAAGATGGTGACCGGCGATGACGCCATAATTAGCGTCACCATCCTGCTTTTCTGCATTCTTAAAAGCTCTGTGCTCACAATGAAAGATAATGCAATGCAGGTGGAGCATGAGGACATGGAGCAAGGAACCATACAGGATGATTACACACAGCCCAGCCTCATTTCATCCCAATGTGGATTGGTAGAAAATGAGGAAGAGGAGGAGGAGGAAGAACAGGAGCTACTTTCATGCGCTAAAGACGGTACTACAAGCACAATTATCATACCGTCTGTTCAGCGTGGATGGCCTGACGACATGGAGGAGGACAGCATGGTCAGTCGTCCTGTTGGTGTGGACATGGAAGTCATGCCTGTTAGCAGCCTGGCATGCATGGCTGACTTTATGTTGCACTGCCTTTCCCGTGACCCTCGCATTATGAAAATATTCGGTGACACTCATTACTGGTTGGTAACACTTCTAGACCCACGCTACAAGGAGAATTTCAATCTCTTATTCCAGAGGCAGTCAGGTCTACTAAAATAGGGCAGTAACAGAGGGCCCTTGTTGCGGAATTATTAAAAAAATTTCCATCTGGCGGCAGAGGTCATAGTTCGTTGGACAACCAAGGAGTATATGCGAGAAAGACACAACTCCAGTCCAGAAGAGGCAGGGGAACACTGGCAAAGTTCTGGGACAGTTTTCTCAGACCATCCCATTGCACTGGCCCTCAGGCATGGGGTACTCTCACAAGGAGTGCAAAAGTTTGGAAGATGCTGAGAGAGTACCTTGCTGACTGTACCAACGTCCTCCGTGATTCCGTTATGCCTTATAATTATTGGGTATCCAAGCTGGACATGTGGCATGTTCTGGCTCTCTACGCCTTGGAGGTCCTGGCCTGCCCTGCCGCTAGCGTTTTGTCAGAGCGGGTTTTTAGTGCCCCTGGTGGAATTATAACTGATAAGCGCATCCGCCTGTCGACTGAAAATGCTACTTTTGGCCAGATAGCAACCAAAATGGCACTCTCTTCTTTTGGTATATCCGTGTCTGTATGTCTTAAAGCCTATTTCTATTTAAAATGAACACTATTAAAGTTAAGTAATTTTTTCTATTGGAGTTAGATTCCCTATTTTCCACATTTGCATCTGAATCCGTGCTCAAGATTTCCTGCACTCAAGGAAATTCATCTAAAGGGTGACTCTTGTAACAGTGAACAAGGGCTTGATTGGGCCAGACTTCTGTACACCTCCGAATGATAACAGTACAACATAACATCTAATACAGTGTCTTTTTTGGGAGGTGTATTCCCATGCACATCTTCACACCCACACATGGGTATGTACTTCCTGATTTTGGCTATTTGTTTCCTTCTTTTCATCCTCATCATCCACCACCACTAGAACACCAGGGTGAACGTGTTCTGTGATGCTACAGCCACTCTAGTTTGCCCGTACCAACAAAAATGTGTAATTCCCAGGGGAAAATGTTTGTCAGCTCATACACTTAGTGTATGGGCATTCCAAGTATAGGAGACCCACTCCTTTATAATGGGAACAGTTGTTTTTTATGAGGCCATCCTCCACATCTCTTTCAAGGGGCATTGGAGTGCCTCCTAATGTTTTGCAGGCCTTGCATTCACTGAATAAGCAAACACTATGGGAGACTTTCTAATAATGAGAACATTGTTTTGAGGAGGCCCACCTCTATGTCTCTTCCAAGGCTTATTGGGCTGTGTGTGAATTTGTTGCAGTGCAGGCCTTGCATTCAATGCATAAGGAAACAGTATGGCAGTACCAAATGAATAATGTGAACTTAATTTTCCTGTGGCCATTCAGGACGTGGGCTCAAAGGCTTATTGGAGTGCGTGTAACTTTGGTGCAGGGCAGGCCTTGCATTCATTGCATAAGCAAACAGTATGGGAGTACCAAATGAATAATGTGAATTTGGTTTTCATATGGCCATCCACTACGTAATTTAAAAGGCTTATTGGGGTGCCTGTAGCTTTGGGGCAGGGTAGGCCTTGCATTCAATGCATAGGCAAACACAAAGGGAGGCCCACTTTCTTATAATGGAAACATTTTTTCAGGAGGCCCACCTGTACGTCTCATGAAAAGGGTATTGGGGTGCATCCTAATTTTTGGCAGCCCAGCCACTCACTGCTTAGACAATAACAGTATAGGAGACCCACTGTTTAATAATGGCCCTTTAAGAATATTAATGCCACCTGATGAGTCCTTTGCCACTTTTTTAGACCAGCTCGTGCACCAGCACAACAGAGTCCAAGTGTTACACGTGGTGATTGAATGGACCATTTCACTGTGTAGTCTTCGAAAATGGATGAATGGTCTGAGCTCACCTCACACAATTTGAAGGTTTTGTCATGCCTGGCAGCCAGTGTTTTCTCAGAAGGTGTCTTCAGCGCTGCTGGTGGTGTCCGCCTAACTTTCATCAAGATCAAGTTTCAAAGGAAT
Source organism: Ranitomeya imitator (assembly GCF_032444005.1). Classification (NCBI taxonomy): domain Eukaryota; kingdom Metazoa; phylum Chordata; class Amphibia; order Anura; family Dendrobatidae; genus Ranitomeya; species Ranitomeya imitator. The sequence goes on along the minus strand of NC_091282.1, from coordinate 548,287,887 downwards.
TTTGCATCCCAATCGCAAACTGTACAGACTAGGCGATATTGCATTTTTTAGTGTGCTGCATTAACCACTTCATGACCCAGCCTATTTTGACCTTAAAGACCTTGCCGTTTTTTGCAATTCTGACCAGTGTCCCTTTATGAGGTAATAACTCAGGAACGCTTCAATGGATCCTAGCGGTTCTGAGATTGTTTTTTCGTGACATATTGGGCTTCATGTTAGTGGTAAATTTTTTGCTAGGAAGTTATAAGGGTTAAAATTTGACCAGCGATTTCTCATTTTTACAACGAAATTTACAAAACCATTTTTTTTAGGGACCACCTCACATTTGAAGTCAGATTGAGGGGTCTATATGGCTGAAAATACCCAAAAGTGATACCATTCTAAAAACTGCACCCCTCAAGGTGCACAAAACCACATTCAAGAAGTTTATTAACCCTTCAGGTGCTTCACAGCAGCAGAAGCAACATGGAAGGAAAAAATGAACATTTAACTTTTTAGTCACAAAAATGATCTTTCAGCAACAATTTTTTTATTTTCCCAATGGTAAAAGGAGAAACTGAACCACGAAAGTTGTTGTCCAATTTGTCCTGAGTACGCTGATACTTCATATGTGGGGGTAAACCACTGTTTGGGCGCACGGCAGGGCTTGGAAGGGAAGGAGCGCCATTTGACTTTTTGAATGAAAATTTGCTGCACTCTTTAGCGGACACCATGTCACATTTGGAGAGCCCCCGTGTGCCTAAAAATTGGAGCTCCCCCACAAGTGACCCCATTTTGGAAACTAGACGCCCCAAGGAACTTATCTAGATGCATAGTGAGCACTTTAAAGCCCCAGGTGCTTCACAAATTGATCCGTAAAAATGAAAAAGTACTTTTTTTTCACAAAAAAATTCTTTTAGCCTCAATTTTTTCATTTTTACTTGGGCAACAGGATAAAATGGATCCTAAAATTTGTTGGGCAAATTCTCCTGAGTACACCGATACCTCACATGTGGGGGTAAACCACTGTTTGGGCACATGGTAAGGCTCGGAAGGGAAGGAGCGCCATTTGACTTTTTGAATTAAAAATTATCTCCATCGTTAGCGGACACCATGTCGCGTTTGGAGAGACCCTGTGTTAGGAGTCGAGTTTCCTCTGCTGCACAGGGGGAATCTCGATCCGTGTCTGCTGCGGTCTCCCATTCGGTATCGGCCGCAGTGGGCTCTGCTCAGCGGAGACGTCGCTCCCAGCGTCTCGCTGGGGCTGATTCGGTGCACAGGGTCACTACTGCCTTTTCTGGCTTTCCTATGGTACCCTGCACTGATCTGCGGCGAGCCTCTCTGGGACTAAGTCCTTGTTTACTCACACTGAGCATGCCCAGGGCAGGGTCTCCCATTGGAGGTCGAGGGCCACATGTTCGGTCACATGCTCAGGTGATGCAGTACATTCCATTGGTCTTTCTGGAAGGTCCTGAAAGGGCAAAACATGCTCAGGTACTGTAGCACTTTCCATTGGTCCTTCTGGAAGGTCCTGAAAGGGCAAAAACTTCAGTAGCAGCTTCCTGTGCTGCAACTATATAAACTGCGCATGACCGCACGGCCATGCGCTAGTATCGTCTTATGCTATATGCTTTGCGCCAATGTGGTCATGTGTTTGAATGTGTTCAGGGACCCGGCTGAAATAAGCCCCTAGAATGCTGGCACCTCCGGCGAGGAGATTGTGTTTAAGTGTGTTCAGGGACCCGGCTGAAATAAGCCCCTAGAATGCTGGCATCTCCGGCGAGGAGTTTTGTATGCATGCATGACCACTCACTGCTCACATCTGGGTAGTTGGCCTGTGCCTCTGTGAAAGTCTAACAGGGCACAGAGCTTTCCTCTCGCGGTTACTCTGTGAAGCTAACAGAGTTGGTATATACCGCCATATAGAGCCGCCATTATTTAGCAGCAGGTGCTTTCCTGCACGGTGGATCCCGAGTTGCGAACGCACCAATTCCATTTAATAAATTATATATTTTGTGCGTTCCGCCAACCCTAACAGTATACTAGCGCCAGGATCTGGCCAAGTAATGGCGGATGAACAGCGATTGCAGGGGTACATCCAGCTGCTGGAGGGCCGGTTGGCGTCTCTTGAGCGTGCAACCTCGGCGGTGGATGTTACCGCAATAGCTGTTCAGGCTGCTAGCGTGGCTGCAGCAGCTTTACCCACTGCCACCTCTGTTCCGACCCTATCTCACCTTCCTTTGCCTGAGAGATACTCTGGGGACAGTAAGTCCTGTAGGGGTTTCGTGAGCCAATGTGGTATACACCTCGAGCTTCTGGCTGCACGTTTCCCTACTGAGCGGGCAAAGGTGGGATTCATAATCTCTCTCCTGTCGGACAGAGCGTTGGAGTGGGCTACGCCGCTGTGGGAGTGCAATGATCATGTGGTGCGGAGTGTTCCTAGGTTTCTGGACACTCTGAAACAGGTCTTTTTAGGACCTCAAGTCACCCATGATACAGCGCTCCAACTGCTGGCTTTGACTCAGGGTTCAACCATGGTCAGCCATTTTGCTGTTCACTTCCGGACATTACGTCTGAGTTGGAATGGCCAGATAAAACCCTCATTCCCGTATTTTGGAGGGGGCTGGCTGACCATGTGAAGGACGCTTTGGCCACTAGGGAGATTCCCGCCACACTGGAGGAGCTCATAGCCGTATCTACTCGTATTGACCTCCGTTTTAACGAGCGGAGGTTGGAGCGAGCCCAGTGTAGGCAGAGGTTTCAGCTGGCTCCCACCTTCGCCAAACCTTTGGAATTTCCAGTCCAGGCATCCGAGTCACATGAGGCCTTAGAGGTGACACGAGCGGGATCCAAGTCTCAGTCTGCCCGTGCACATAAGGTCCGTCATGTTTGCCAGCAGTCAGGACACCTTGCCTCCAATGGTCCTCAGCGGTCGGGGAAACGTCAGCGTCTAGTGGCAGTTGGAGGAGGTATACTAGACATGGCGATGTTTGCCTCAAAGTTGTCCTTCAAGGGGACAATTACCATAGGCCCATCCACTCTTATGGTCGAGCTATGCGTGGATTCTGGGGCAGAGGGTAACTTTATGTCTTCCGCTTTTGCCCAGCGTCACGCAATACCCTTGGTGATGCTCGCCAAGCCGGTAACCGAGTGGTAAATGGGTCAACACTACCTTCACAGATTACCCACCAAACCATTCCTTTCACGCTATCTGTGTCTCCATCACATCAGGAGATAATCTCCCTATTAGTCATTCCTGAGGGAATTGATGAGGTCCTGTTGGGGATACCATGGCTTCGCTACCATTCTCCTCATATTGAGTGGTCCTCTGGGAGAATTTTGGGTTGGAGTAAATCTTGCGAGGGTAGATGTCTGAGGGAGTGCGTTCAGCTTGCTACTACACAGGTACCCGCAGATCTTTCCTCTCTCCCCAAGCACTATTGGCCCTATGCAGACATGTTCTCCAAAAGAGCTGCGGAGACCCTTCCGCCTCACCGCCCCTATGACTGTCCTATTGACCTCTTGCCTGGTGCTGAGCCTCCCCGGGGTCGAGTCTATCCGTTATCTCTCCCGGAGACGGAGGCAATGTCCCAGTACATCCAGGAGAATCTGGCAAGAGGATTCATTAGGAAGTCAGTGTCACCGGCAGGGGCAGGGTTCTTCTTCGTACAGAAGAAGACTGGAGACTTACGTCCATGCATAGACTACAGGGGTCTTAACGCCATCACCGTTAAGAACAAGTACCCACTACCCCTGATATCTGAGCTGTTTGATAGGCTACGGGGAGCGAGGGTATTTACAAAATTAGATCTGCGGGTGCTTACAACCTGATTCGCATCCGTGAGGGGGATGAATGGAAGACGGCTTTTAACACCAGGGATGGGCACTATGAATATCTGGTGATGCCCTTCGGGCTCTGTAATGCCCCAGCCGTTTTCCAAGACTTTGTGAACGACATCTTCCGGGATATGCTCACCACCTCGGTCGTAGTCTATCTGGATGATATTCTCATCTTCTCTCCAGATATTGACTCCCATCGGAGAGATGTTCGCAAAGTCTTCGACCTCTTACGGGCAAACTCCCTCTACGCCAAGTTGGAGAAGTGTGTGTTTGAGCAGGAGTCCTTGCCTTTCCTTGGTTATATCATCTCTGCCCAGGGTTTGGCTATGGATCCTGCCAAGCTACAGGCTGTAATGGACTGGCAGGAACCCCATTCTCTTAAAGCGGTGCAGCGCTTTATGGGGTTCATTAATTACTATCGCCAGTTCATTCCACACTTCTCAACTTTGGTAGCTCTCTTGGTTGCCCTCACCAAGAAGGGAGCAAATCCCAAGTTGTGGTCAGAGGAGGTCTCCAAAGCCTTTCTCTCGATCAAGTCACACTTCGCTAGCGCTCCCATCCTACATCGCCCGGATGTTGATAAGCCATTTATCTTGGAGGTGGATGCCTCATCCGTTGGTGCTGGAGCAGTCCTTTTCCAAAAGGATGCTCAAGGTCGGAAGCATCCTTGCTTCTTCTCCAAGACCTTCACACCAGCGAAGAGAATTATTCCATCGGGGACAGGGAGTTGCTGGCCATGAAGTTGGCTTTTTCGGAGTGGAGACATCTCTTGGAGGGAGCTCGCTTTCCCTTCCAAGTCTTCACTGACCACAAGAACTTGGTGTATCTGCAAACGGCCCAGCGGCTGAATTCTCGCCAGGCTAGATGGTCCCTGTTCTTCTCCCGTTTCCATTTTACTCTCCATTTCCTCTCCGGGGAGAAGAACGTTCGTGCTGACGCTCTCTCCCGCTCCGTGGTGTCATCGGAGGAGGAGGAGGAGGAGCCTCGGCTTGTAGCTCCGGTTTCGCTAGAGTCTGTGCCCCCGGGCAAGACTTTCGTACCAGCTAACTTGCGACCGGAGGTTCTCTCTTGGGCTCACTCCTCCAGAGTGGGTGGGCATTTTGGGACCAAGAGGACATCTGAGCTTCTGGCGAGAACATACTGGTGGCCGCATATGGCCCGAGATGTCAAGGACTATATTCAGGCGTGCGTTTCTTGCGCCCAGAATCGGTCTCCTTGGCAACGGCCTGCTGGGTTGCTTTACCCTCTACCGGTGGCAGACAGGCCCTGGGAGATGGTCGGGATGGACTTTGTGGTGGGTCTACCCAAGTCGCGTGGCTGCTCCATTATATATGTGGTGCGGAGTGTTCCTAGGTTTCTGGACACTCTGAAACAGGTCTTTTTAGGACCTCAAGTCACCCATGATACAGCGCTCCAACTGCTGGCTTTGACTCAGGGTTCAACCATGGTCAGCCATTTTGCTGTTCACTTCCGGACATTACGTCTGAGTTGGAATGGCCAGATAAAACCCTCATTTCCGTATTTTGGAGGGGGCTGGCTGACCATGTGAAGGACGCTTTGGCCACTAGGGAGATTCCCGCCACACTGGAGGAGCTCATAGCCGTATCTACTCGTATTGACCTCCGTTTTAACGAGCGGAGGTTGGAGCGAGCCCAGTGTAGGCAGAGGTTTCAGCTGGCTCCCACCTTCGCCAAACCTTTGGAATTTCCAGTCCAGGCATCCGAGTCACATGAGGCCTTAGAGGTGACACGAGCGGGATCCAAGTCTCAGTCTGCCCGTGCACATAAGGTCCGTCATGTTTGCCAGCAGTCAGGACACCTTGCCTCCAATGGTCCTCAGCGGTCGGGGAAACGTCAGCGTCTAGTGGCAGTTGGAGGAGGTATACTAGACATGGCGATGTTTGCCTCAAAGTTGTCCTTCAAGGGGACAATTACCATAGGCCCATCCACTCTTATGGTCGAGCTATGCGTGGATTCTGGGGCAGAGGGTAACTTTATGTCTTCCGCTTTTGCCCAGCGTCACGCAATACCCTTGGTGATGCTCGCCAAGCCGGTAACCGAGTGGTAAATGGGTCAACACTACCTTCACAGATTACCCACCAAACCATTCCTTTCACGCTATCTGTGTCTCCATCACATCAGGAGATAATCTCCCTATTAGTCATTCCTGAGGGAATTGATGAGGTCCTGTTGGGGATACCATGGCTTCGCTACCATTCTCCTCATATTGAGTGGTCCTCTGGGAGAATTTTGGGTTGGAGTAAATCTTGCGAGGGTAGATGTCTGAGGGAGTGTGTTCAGCTTGCTACTACACAGGTACCCGCAGATCTTTCCTCTCTCCCCAAGCACTATTGGCCCTATGCAGACGTGTTCTCCAAAAGAGCTGCGGAGACCCTTCCGCCTCACCGCCCCTATGACTGTCCTATTGACCTCTTGCCTGGTGCTGAGCCTCCCCGGGGTCGAGTCTATCCGTTATCTCTCCCGGAGACGGAGGCAATGTCCCAGTACATCCAGGAGAATCTGGCAAGAGGATTCATTAGGAAGTCAGTGTCACCGGCAGGGGCAGGGTTCTTCTTCGTACAGAAGAAGACTGGAGACTTACGTCCATGCATAGACTACAGGGGTCTTAACGCCATCACCGTTAAGAACAAGTACCCACTACCCCTGATATCTGAGCTGTTTGATAGGCTACGGGGAGCGAGGGTATTTACAAAATTAGATCTGCGGGTGCTTACAACCTGATTCGCATCCGTGAGGGGGATGAATGGAAGACGGCTTTTAACACCAGGGATGGGCACTATGAATATCTGGTGATGCCCTTCGGGCTCTGTAATGCCCCAGCCGTTTTCCAAGACTTTGTGAACGACATCTTCCGGGATATGCTCACCACCTCGGTCGTAGTCTATCTGGATGATATTCTCATCTTCTCTCCAGATATTGACTCCCATCGGAGAGATGTTCGCAAAGTCTTCGACCTCTTACGGGCAAACTCCCTCTACGCCAAGTTGGAGAAGTGTGTGTTTGAGCAGGAGTCCTTGCCTTTCCTTGGTTATATCATCTCTGCCCAGGGTTTGGCTATGGATCCTGCCAAGCTACAGGCTGTAATGGACTGGCAGGAACCCCATTCTCTTAAAGCGGTGCAGCGCTTTATGGGGTTCATTAATTACTATCGCCAGTTCATTCCACACTTCTCAACTTTGGTAGCTCTCTTGGTTGCCCTCACCAAGAAGGGAGCAAATCCCAAGTTGTGGTCAGAGGAGGTCTCCAAAGCCTTTCTCTCGATCAAGTCACACTTCGCTAGCGCTCCCATCCTACATCGCCCCGATGTTGATAAGCCATTTATCTTGGAGGTGGATGCCTCATCCGTTGGTGCTGGAGCAGTCCTTTTCCAAAAGGATGCTCAAGGTCGGAAGCATCCTTGCTTCTTCTCCAAGACCTTCACACCAGCGGAGAGGAATTATTCCATCGGGGACAGGGAGTTGCTGGCCATGAAGTTGGCTTTTTCGGAGTGGAGACATCTCTTGGAGGGAGCTCGCTTTCCCTTCCAAGTCTTCACTGACCACAAGAACTTGGTGTATCTGCAAACGGCCCAGCGGCTGAATTCTCGCCAGGCTAGATGGTCCCTGTTCTTCTCCCGTTTCCATTTTACTCTCCATTTCCTCTCCGGGGAGAAGAACGTTCGTGCTGACGCTCTCTCCCGCTCCGTGGTGTCATCGGAGGAGGAGGAGGAGGAGCCTCGGCTTGTAGCTCCGGTTTCGCTAGAGTCTGTGCCCCCGGGCAAGACTTTCGTACCAGCTAACTTGCGACCGGAGGTTCTCTCTTGGGCTCACTCCTCCAGAGTGGGTGGGCATTTTGGGACCAAGAGGACATCTGAGCTTCTGGCGAGAACATACTGGTGGCCGCATATGGCCCGAGATGTCAAGGACTATATTCAGGCGTGCGTTTCTTGCGCCCAGAATCGGTCTCCTTGGCAACGGCCTGCTGGGTTGCTTTACCCTCTACCGGTGGCAGACAGGCCCTGGGAGATGGTCGAGATGGACTTTGTGGTGGGTCTACCCAAGTCGCGTGGCTGCTCCATTATTTGGGTTGTCACCGACCATTTCTCCAAGATGGTGCATTTGGTGCTGCTTCCTCGGTTACCCTCAGCACGGGCCTTGGCGGTGTTGTTCATTAAACACGTTTTCCGTTTGCATGGTATGCCTGATAAGATTGTCAGCGATCGGGGTCCCCAGTTCGCATCTCGGTTTTGGAGAGAGCTCTGCCGTTTACTCAGCATAGAGCTAAACCTCTCCTCTGCATACCATCCCGAGACGAATGGGTTGGTGGAGAGAACCAACCAGACTCTGGTGAGATATTTGCAACATTTCGTCTCTGCTAGGCAGGATGACTGGGCATCTTTGCTACATTGGGCGGAATTTGCCCTGAACAACGCCGTAGCCGATTCCACTGGTCAAACTCCTTTTCTCCTTAATTACGGCCAGCATCCGCGTGTCCCTGTGCCCATGCCCGTGTCATCCACCGATTCTAGGGTGGCAGACTGGGCGGTGGAGGCACGTGACATCTGGGACCGCACACAGGATGCCATCCGGGCCTCCAAGGAGAGAATGAGGGTTTCGGCTGATACACACCGGCGCCCCGCTCCGGTCTTTGCTCCTGGCGACTTAGTGTGGCTCTCCGCCCGTAACATCAGGCTGCGAGTTGAGTCCACTAAGTTTGCTCCTCGCTACATTGGCCCGTTTAAGGTTCTGGAACAGGTCAACCCTGTGGTCTACCGTTTGGCTATTCCTCCACGCCTTGGTATCACCGATACTTTCCACGTTTCCCTCTTAAAGCCCGTTCAATTGTCACGGTTTTCCGAGTCACCTGCTGGGACATCGGCTTCATCCACGGATGAGTTTGAGGTGAATGCTATTGTGGGGTGCAAGGTGGTACGTGGCAAGAAATTTTATCTGGTGGACTGGAAGGGTCACGGCCCAGAGGATAGAACCTGGGAGCCTGTGGAGCACATTCGGGCTCCTCTGCTTATCGCAGCTTTTGAGCGTAGTGAGGCTCAAGGAGGGGGCCCTAGGAGGGGGGGTAATGTTAGGAGTCGAGTTTCCTCTGCTGCACAGGGGGAATCTCGATCCGTGTCTGCTGCGGTCTCCCATTCGGTATCGGCCGCAGTGGGCTCTGCTCAGCGGAGACGTCGCTCCCAGCGTCTCGCTGGGGCTGATTCGGTGCATAGGGTCACTACTGCCTTTTCTGGCTTTCCTATGGTACCCTGCACTGATCTGCGGCGAGCGAGCCTCTCTGGGACTAAGTCCTTGTTTACTCACACTGAGCATGCCCAGGGCAGGGTCTCCCATTGGAGGTCGAGGGCCACATGTTCGGTCACATGCTCAGGTGATGCAGTACATTCCATTGGTCCTTCTGGAAGGTCCTGAAAGGGCAAAACATGCTCAGGTACTGTAGCACTTTCCATTGGTCCTTCTGGAAGGTCCTGAAAGGGCAAAAACTTCAGTAGCAGCTTCCTGTGCTGCAACTATATAAACTGCAAATGACCGCACGGCCATGCGCTAGTATCGTCTTATGCTATATGCTTTGCGCCAATGTGGTCATGTGTTTGAATGTGTTCAAGGACCCGGCTGAAATAAGCCCCTAGAATGCTGGCACCTCCGGCGAGGAGATTGTGTTTAAGTGTGTTCAGGGACCCCGGCTGAAATAAGCCCCTAGAATGCTGGCATCTCCGGCGAGGAGTTTTGTATGCATGCATGACCACTCACTGCTCACATCTGGGTAGTTGGCCTGTGCCTCTGTGAAAGTCTAACAGGGCACAGAGCTTTCCTCTCGCGGTTACTCTGTGAAGCTAACAGAGTTGGTATATACCGCCATATAGAGCCGCCATTATTTAGCAGCAGGTGCTTTCCTGCACGGTGGATCCCGGGTTGCGAACGCACCAATTCCATTTAATAAATTATATATTTTGTGCGTTCCGCCAACCCTAACACCCTGTGTTCCTAAACATTGGAGCTCCCCCACAAATGACCCCATTTTGGAAACTGGACCCCCCAAGGAACTTATCTAGATGCCTAGTGAGCACTTTAAACCCTCAGGTGCTTCAAAAATTGATCCGTAAAAATGAAAAAGTACTTTTTTTTCACAAAAAATTTCTTTTCGCCTCAATTTTTTCATTTTCACATGGGCAATAGGATAAAATCGATCCTAAAATTTGTTGGGCAATTTCTCCAGAGTACGCCGATACCTCATATGTGGGGGTAAACCACTGTTTGGGCACACAGCAGAGCTCGGAAGGGAAGGTGCGCCTTTTGACTTTTTGAATGGAAAATTAGCTCCAATTGTTAGCGGACACCATGTCGCGTTTGGAGAGCCCCTGTGTGCCTATGCATTGGAGCTCCCCCACAAGTGACCACATTTTGGAAACTAGACCCCCCAACGAACTTATCTAGATGCATACTGAGCACTTTAAACCCCCAGGTGCTTCACAGAAGTTTATAACGCAGAGCCATGAAAATAAAAAATAATTTTTCTTTCCTCAAAAATGATTATTTAGCCTGGAATTTCCTATTTTGCCAACGGTAATAGGAGAAATTGGACCATAAATGTTGTTGTCCAGTTTGTCTTGAGTACGCAGATACCCCATATGTGGGGGTAAACCACTGTTTGGGCGCACGGCAGGGCTCGGAAGGGAAGGCACGCCATTTGGCTTTTTAAATGGAAAATTAGCTCCAATCATTAGCGGACACCATGTCGCGTTTGGAGAGCCCCTGTGTGCCTAAACATTGGAGATCCTCCACAAATGACCCCATTTTGGAAACTAGACCCCCAAAGGAACTAATCTAGTTGTGTGGTGAGCACTTTGAACCCTCAAGTGCTTCACAGAAGTTTATAACGCAGAGCCATGAAAATAAAATAAAAAATTTCTTTTCTCAAAAATAATTTTTTAGCCCGCAATTTTTTATTTTCCCAAGGGTAACAGGAAAAATTTGACCCCAATATTTGTTGTCCAGTTTCTCCTGAGTACGGTGATTCCCCATATGTGGGGGTAAACTACTGTTTGGGCACATGCCGGGGCTCGGAAGTGAAGTAGTGAGGTTTTGAAATGCAGACTTTGATGGAATGATCTACGGGCGTCACGTTGCGTTTGCAGAGCCCCTGATGTGGCTAAACAGTAGAAACCCCCCACAAGCTACCCCATTTTGGAAACTAGACCCCGAAAGGAACTTATCTAGATGTGAGGTGAGCACTTTGAACCCCCAAGTGCTTCACAGAAGTTTATAACACAGAGCAGTGAAAATAATAAATACGTTTTCCTCAAAAATAATTTTTTAGCCCAGAAATTTTTAATTTTCCCAAGGGTAACAGGAGAAATTTGACCCCAATATTTGTTGTCCAGTTTCTCCTGAGTACAGTGATACCCCATATGTGGGGGTAAACTACTGTTTGGGCACACGTCGGGGCTCGGAAGTGAAGTAGTGAAGTTTTGAAATGCAGACTTTGATGGAATGCTCTACGGGCGTCACGTTGCGTTTGCAGAGCCTCTGATGTGGCTAAACAGTAGAAACCCCCCACAATTGACCCCATTTTGGAAACTAGACCCCGAAAGGAACTAATCTAGATGTGTGGTGAGCACTTTCAACCCCCAAGTGCTTCACAGAAGTTTATAACGCAGAGCCGTGAAAATAATAAATACGTTTTCTTTCCTCAAAAATAATTTTTAGCCCAGAATTTTTTATTTTCCCAAGGGTTACAGGAGAAATTGGTCCCCAAAAGTTGTTGTCCAGTTTCTCCTGAGTACGCTGATACCCCATGTGTGGGGGTAAACCACTGTTTGGGCACACGTCGGGGCTCAGAAGGGAAGTAGTGACTTTTGAAATGCAGACTTTGATGGAATGGTCTGCGGGCGTCACGTTGCGTTTGCAGAGCCCCTGGTGTGCCTAAACAGTAGAAACCCCCCACAAGTGACCCCATTTTGGAAACTAGACCCCCCAAGGAACTTATCTAGATATGTGGTGAGCACTTTGAACCCCCAAGTGCTTCACAGACGTTTACAACGCAGAGCCGTGAAAATAAAAAATCATTTTTCTTTCCTCAAAAATGATGTTTTAGCAAGTAATTTTTTATTTTCTCAAGGGTAACAGGAGAAATTGGACCCCAGTAATTGTTGCACAGTTTGTCCTGACTATGCTGGTACCCCATATGTGGGGGTAAACCACTGTTTGGGCACACGTCGGGGCTCGGAAGGGAGGGAGCACCATTTGACTTTTTGAATAAAAGATTGGCTGGTATCAATGGTGGCGCCATGTTGCGTTTGGAGACCCCCTGATGTGCCTAAACAGTGGAAACCCCTCAATTCTAACGCCAACACTAACCCCAACACACCCCTAACCCTTATCCCAACTGTAGCCGTAACCCTAACCACAACCCTAACCCCAACACACCCCTAATCCTAACCACAACCCTAATTCCAACCCAACCCTAACCCTAAGGCTATGTGCCCACGTTGCGGATTCGTGTGAGATTTTTCCGCACTATTTTTGAAAAATCCGTGGGTAAAAGGCACTGCGTTTTACCTGCGGATTTACCGCGGATTTCCAGTGTTTTTTGTGCGGATTTCACCTGCGGATTCCTATTGAGGATCAGGTGTAAAACGCTGCGGAATCCGCACAAAGAATTGACATGCTGCAGAAAATACAACGCAGCGTTTCCGTGCGGTATTTTCCGCACCATGGGCACAGCGGATTTGGTTTTCCATATGTTTACATGGTACTGTAAACCTGATGGAACACTGCTGCGGATCCGCAGCGGCCAATCCGCATCGTGTGCACATAGCCTAATTCTAAAGGTATGTGCACACGCTGCGGAAAACGCTGCGGATCCGCAGCAGTTTCCCATGAGTTTACAGTTCAATGTAAACCTATGGGAAACAAAAATCGCTGTACACATGCTGCAGAAAAACTGCACGGAAACGCAGGGGTTTACATTCCGCAGCATGTCACTTCTTTCTGCGGATTCCGCAGCGGTTTTACAACTGCTCCAATAGAAAATCGCAGTTGTAAAACCGCAGTGAAATGCGCAGAAAAACAGCGGTAAATCCGCCATAAATCCGCAGTGGTTTAGCACTGTGGATTTATCAAATCCGCTGCGGAAAAATCCGCAGAGTACCAGAATACGTGTGCACATACCGAAACCCTAACCCTAACCCTAGTTCTAATCCTAACCCTAACCCTAGCCCTAACCCTAACCCTACCCCTAACCCTACCCCTAACCCTACCCCTAACCCTACCCCTAACCCTAACCCTACCCCTAACCCTACCCCTAACCCTAACCCTAATTCTAACTCCAACCTCAGTGGAAAAAAAAAATTCTTTATTTTATTATTGTCCCTACCTATGGGGGACAAAGAGGGGGGGGGTCATTTACTGTTCTTTTTTATTTTGATCACTGTGATAGGTTTTATCACAGTGATCAAAATTGACATAGGGACGAATCTGCCGGCCGGCAGATTCGGCGGGCGCACTGCGCATGCGCCCGCCATTTTGGAACATGGCGGCGCCCAGGAAAGAAGACGGACGGACCCCGGGAGGCTCGGTAAGTATAAGGGGGGGGGAGATCAGGGCACGGGGGGGGGTTGTCGGAGTACGAGGGGGTGGATCAGAGCATAAGGGGGTGGATCGGTGTGCGGGCGGGTGGATCGGAGTGCGGGGGTGGATCGGTGTGCGGGCGGGTGGATCGGTGTGCGGGGGGGTGGATCGGTGTGCGGGCGGGTGGATCGGTGTGCGGGGGGTGGATCGGTGTGCGGGCGGGTGGATCGGTGTGCGGGGGGGTGGATCGGTGTGCGGACGGGTGGATCGGTGTGCGGGGGGGTGGATCGGTGTGCAGGGGGGTGGATTGGAGCTCTGGGGTAGGATTGTTGCACGGGGGGAGCGGGCAGGAGGATGGGGGAGCGGAGCACAGGACTGAGGGGAGCGGGCCACAGATCGGAGGGCTGGGGGGCGATCGGTGGGGTGGGGTGGGGGCACATTAGTGTTTCCAGTCATGGCCGATGATATTGCAGCATCGGCCATGGCTGGATTGTAATATTTCACCAGTTTTTTAGGTGAAATATTACAAATCGCTCTGATTGGCAGTTTCACTTTCAACAGCCAATCAGAGCGATCATAGCCACGGGGGGGGGGGGGGGTGAAGCCACCCCCCCCTGGGCTAAACTACCACTCCCCCTGTCCCTGAAGGCCGGGTGAAATTGGAGTTAACCCTTTCACCCGGCCTGCAGGAGCCCAATCCGGCCATGATGCATATGCTGCGTCACAGGTCGGATTGGCACGGGTTTTCATGACGCATACGCTGCGTCAAAGGTCGGGAAGGGGTTAATCTTGCGTAACTGCACTCTGAAATCTTTACTGTGGCTTCTGTGTCTGCTGTTGCTGCTGCAGATGTTAACACAAATTTGTGGAAATGTGAACAGTCATTGTTAGTCTACTGGGTTGGCTGTAGTAAAAGACATGTCGGTCTCAATTATACTTTTTCTATTCTCGTGAAGTTTATGCCACTTCGGTGGTGTCATTTTTTAAAATTTGAAGACTCCTGAGTGGGTCTACATCTGCTGTATTGGCTGTAGTGGATATCATGTCGGTCCTTATGATACTATTTCTACTCTTGTGAAATTGATGCCACTTCAATGGTGTCAGGCCTTAATTTTTTGTAAATGTGAACACTCCTGGTTGGGTGTCCATCTGCTTGGCTGTAGTTGAAGACTAGTCGGTCCCTATTTATACTATTGCACCTGTGGTAAAATTGATGCCATTTTGGAGGTATCTGCCACAAATTTTTGTAAATGTGAAAACTCCTGATTGGGTGTACATCTGTTGGGTTGGGTGTAGTGGGAGACCTGTTGGTCTCTATTATACTATTTCTACTGTAGTGAAACTGATGCCACTTTGGTTGTGTCTGTGTGAGGGATGGCCAGGGCTGTAGTCATGGACACCAACATCTGCAACAGCATGCCATGGCCTCCCGTCACATAAACACGCTGCCCATCACACAGCATAACTGCAGCGCCTTCTTCAGCTCCATCAGGGACTTCAGCATGTTTTAGGAGGTTCTCTGGATCCATTTTGGAATAAACAGAGTCACAGTCTATTCCGACTTTAACAAGAATTTATTTACTAGGACTGGAACACAGGATGTGCATATTCTTTACAAGGTCATCATGATCATGGTTTACAGCAGTTAACTCCTCTTCTGTCCCTTTCCTTCTCTTCGACTGGGGAATAAATGAATTGCAGGGGGCAGAGCTTCGGTGACTAGTGGTGCCATGACCGAAGCTGTGCTCCCTGGTGGCATGATCTCATATGAACTCTGTAGCGTGGGAAAATATTTAGAAACTTTCCCACGCTACAGAGTTCATATGAGTTCACTTCACCAGGGGGCGCAGCTTCAGTGAAGGCACCGCTAGTCACCAAAGCTCTGCCCCCTGCATTTCATTCATTCCCCAGTCATTTACAGCTGGGAGTGGCCATATTAGCAGTGCTCCTGGTTGTAAACTATTTAACACCTTGAGATGGATTTACAGCGTGGGACTTGACTGTACGGCGGACAGTTATGGGATATTGTTGCTTTTTTATTTTGGAATTTTTTACAGGAGCACGAGGGCTTTGCTTGGATTGAGCGTGCAATAAAGAAATTAAAAACCTGTGTGTTTCATTATTTCATTAAAATACTTTTTTCTTAGTGTGTATGTGTGTTTTAGTAACTGACACCTCTCCATTACTAAGCCAGCTTAAAATCACCTTACAATAGCAAGGTGACATTAACCCCTTATTACCCCATATGCCAATGCCACAGGGCAGTGAGAAGAACAGGGCAAAGCTCCAGAATTGGCGCATCTAATAGATGCACCTTTTCTGGGCAGCTGTGGGCTGTTTTTTTAAGGCTGGGAGGGCCATATCCATGGCCCCTTAACAGCCTGAGAATAGCACCTCGCACCTGTGAGTTTTGCCGGGTTGGTTGGAAAATATAGGGGGGACTGCACGTCGCGTTTTCTTTCATCCCTTCTCCCCTGCTCGTGCAGCTTTTGGCTGAGCAGGGGAGAGTGGATGATAGCCGGCTTCAGCACCACACGCAGGGGACAGCAGCTTACCGTAGCGCTGCCTCCCGGTGGCCATCTGTGTGCACGGAGTAGAGTGTACAATGTTCTCCATGTGCACATGTGCGGGACGTATTGCAGTACGTGCTGCCGGTAAAAAACGGACATGTCTCCTTTTTTGCCCATGGACACACGGTCAGTAAAAACACGCTGACATTTGCATAGACCCATATATTTGAATGGGTCTACGTGTGTCAGTGTCACCGGTACGTGAGAAAACTGTCACTACACGTACTGGAGGCACTGACTTTTGAAACCGACCTGAGGAAACGAGGTGCTTGGTGCAAGTAGTCCTTCTTGGAGCCAAACTCCGCCATCTTCTCATTCACCATATTTGTCATAGTCAAAATTTCAGTATCATACACAGTCTTTGTCACAATCAGGTTACTTGCCATTTCCGGGGCATCCGTTCCTCCTGGGTCACAATCTTCAGACATATCCATAGCATCTGTCACTGTTAGAACTTCACTATTATTTTCTTCTGCAACTTCATCCACATCATCATGGGTCACTTGCGACATGTCACACTTTTCTTTCTTTGCGGTTTCCCTGCATAGAACAGCGTCGGCATCCTGCCGACTACGCCAAGTGTAAGGGACGGCCAGGACTGCAATCATGGCCACCAACATCTGCAACAGCATGCCCTGGCCTCCCATGACATATACATGCTGCCCATCACACAGCATACCTGCAGCGCCTTCTTCAGCTCCATCAGGGACCTCAGCACGTTTCAGTAGGTTCTCTGGATCCATTTTGAAATAAACAGAGTCACAGTCTATTCCAACTTTAACAAGAACTTCTTTACTAGGACTGGTACACAGCATGTGCATATTCTTTACAGAGTCATGATCATCAGGTTTTACAGCAGTTAACTCCTCTTCTGTCCCTTTCCTTCTCTTTCTATCGCTAAGCTGACTTCCGGGACGGACCATACCTTTCGATCCCTCAGCGTCCTCTCTGTCCAGATTCCTTGCCTGTTGTGCGGGTTCCCTCAGAAGCTGCTTCACCTCTACTGCAAAGGCATCAGCAAACGCAATCATCTGCCACATGATGAGCGACCTGCCCGTACTGTTTAGCCTTCATTCTTTAGCCCCTGCAGACCCACTCAAACTGCACTGCCAGCTCTGCTGCTGTATATCCCTCCTGTGACAATCCAGGTTACGAATATCTGCTGGGTTCTGTGCCTTGGTAACGTTGCATAGCATGGTGTTGCTCAGGGCTAGCCAGCTCTCCTAAGCTAATGGGCGCCCTCGCCCCCAACTGAGAGCTATCAGGAAATTCCTCCTGTCTTATTCCACCGTGCCCCTCCTATATTAACCATTTCTATACTATATCCTACAGTTCCCCATCTAGTGGCCCATCTAAGGCAATGTGCCCCTTTTACATTGTGCCCCATCCAGTGGCCGACCCGGGGTAACACACTTTCCCTAAATATAACATGTATATTATACATATTTTACATAGTAGCAACACATGCTTAAAGGGGTTGAGGAAAACGTGCTACGTAGATTACAACCCCTTACATCTGCCTCTAATTTTTAGAAATATGGAGAGTCCTGATTGTGTCTCTCCATCTGCTGGGTTGGCTGTAATGAAAGAGATATTGTTTTCTATTATACTATTTGTACTCTGGTAAAATTGATGCCACTTCAGTGGTGTCTGCCAATAATTTTGGTAAATGTGTAGACTCTTGGTTGGGTCTCCTTCATGCCTGTTGCCTGTAGCAGTAGGCCTCCGAGACCATCAGTCCTCCACTTCCTTTGAGTCAACTACTCGTGTTACTACTATCCTTAGATTTTTCTGACAATAGTACTCTACGAAACTAATATTTGTGCCACTTGTGTGTGGCTGAGCATGAAAGCAGGTTGAGCTGTTGCATGTGGTATCAGGGCTCCCAGCACAGTAGGCCTACACCGTCACCCACTTCATCTTACTTTGATGTTCAATTGAAAGTTGTAAATGCTGGCCCAGACACCTATACCTCATACCTGGCTGATTGCTGCTGTGCCATGGTGAAATATGTACTGTGGGTGAATTGAAGCCATTTTCTTAGTTTCCCCCCAATTTGATTTTTTGTGCCTCCCCTTAACTGTAATGGCATTCGACTATGTTTAGCGAATATTCGACTAATAAATTGGCGAATATTGAAAATTTGGCAATCGTAATCCTAACCGAACATTGAAATGTTCTCTCATCTCTACTATTGACATGTAATTCTCACCAGATGTTGGTAACAATCCATCCAATCCACAAAGACAAAGAAACCATAGATGTCCATATAATAAGTTTTGTGTTATGAGAAATGACACAGGGAAAGAGTACTAAACACTCTTACTGAAATTAATTCCTACAAAAGCCTTTGTTGGTGATGACAGTTTCAAGATGCCTCCCGTGTGGAGAAACTAGTCGGAGGCATTGCTCAGGTGTGATTTCGGCCCATTCTTCCACACAAACCCTCTTCAAATCCTGACAGCTCCATATAAGCTAAACTTTAGTTCCTTCCATACATTTTCTATTTGATTCAGGTTAGGTTATTGGCTGGCTGGGGCATTCTCGCAGTTTTATTTTCTTTCTCTGAAACCAATTGAGTTTCCTTGAAACATGCTTGAACATGCTGTTTGTTCAGCAATAGAGTCCTGTGTGGTGAGTGTGCATACAGCCCATGGAGTTTGAGTGCATTAATTGTAGTTGTATTTGAAACAACTGTACTTGCTGATTACAGGTCTTTCTGTAGCTCTCCACAAGTGGTCCTTGGCTCCTGGACAATTCTGATAATTCTTTTCACTCCTCTGTCTGAAATCTTGCGAGGAGCACCTAGTCGTGGCTGGTTTATCGTGAAATGATGATCTTTCCATTTCTGGATTGTGGCCCAAACAGTGCTTACTGGAACTTTCAGCAGCACAGAAATATTTATTTAACCAATGCTATCAGTATGTTTTAAAACAATATGGGTGCAAAGGTCTTGAGACAGCTCGCTGGTTTTACCCATCATATGGTTCCTGTGTGACACCTTAGTAATGAAACACCTTTTTATAAACCATCAGTTGAACAAGCTGATATTATTTTTCACTAAGTGACAGGATTGCTTTCTAATTACTGATAGATTTCAGCTGGTGTCATGACTTTCCATGGCTTTTTGCACCCCTCTCTCTTACTTTTTTCCTGTGTAATTTCTCATTATTACACAAAACTTTATTTATGGACATCTATGGTTTAATTTCTTTGCCTGTGTTGGACAGGTTATTACCGACATCTTGTTAGAATTTCATGTCAATAGCACCTTTAGAAATATATATACTTATTTCACCCACTGTGCCTCTGTCAGTGGTCTTATTGCATTATTGTAGAAAATAATCTATATATTATTATTATTATTTATTATTATAGCGCCATTTATTCCATAGCACTTTACATGTGAGAAGGGGTATACATAATAAAAACACAAAGTACAATAATCTTAATCAATACAAGTCACGACTGGTTCGTGAGGAGAGAGGACCCTGCCCACGAGGGCTCACAATCTACAAGGGACAGGTGAGAAAACAGCATGTAGTAGGTGAGGGTATAGCAGGTTGTGCAGCAGTTTGGTCTATCGGTGGTTACTGCAGGTTGTAGGCTTGTCGGAAGAGGTAGGTCTTCAGGTTCTTTTTGAAGGTTTCCACGTTAGGCAAGAGTCTGATATGTTGGGGCAGAGAGTTCCAGAGTATTGGGGTTTCGCGGGAGAAAACTTGTATGCGATTGTGGGAAGAGGAGATAAGAGGGGAATATAGAAGAAGATCTTGTCAGGATTGGAGGTTGCGTGCAGGTAAGTACCGGGAGACGAGGTCACAGATGTCTGGAGGAGACAGGTTGTAGATGGATTTGTATGCCATGGTTAGGGTTTTGAACTGGAGTCTTTGGTAATGGGGAGCCAGTGCAGGGATTGACAGAGGGGAGAAGCTGGGGAATAGCGGGGGGACAGGTGGATTAGTCGGGCAGCAGAGTTTGGAATAGATTGGAGGGGTGCAAGAGTGTTATAGGGGAGGCCACAGAGTAGGGGGTTCAGTAGGTGGGAGATGATGAGGGTATGGACTAGGGTTTTGCAGATTCTTGGTTGAGGAATGTACGGATCGGATCCGAGAAATATTTTTGAGTTGAAGTTGGCAGGAAATGGAAAGGGCTTGGATATGTAGTTTGAAGGAGAGATCAGTGTCAAGGATTACACTTGAGGCAGCAAGCTTGTGGGACTGGGGAGAGTGGGCAGCCATTTACTGTAATGGGTAGGTTCGTTGGGGGAGTCAAGTGAGATGGGGAAAGATGATGAATTCTGTTTCATCCATATTAAGTTTTAGAAATCTAGCAGAGAAGAAGGATGAAATAGCAGACAGACATTGTGGGATTCTGGTTAGTATGGTGGTGATATCTGGTCCAGAGATGTAGATATGTGTGTCATCAGCCATGAGATGTTACTGAAAACCGTGAGATTCTATGAGCTATCCCAGGCTGAAGGTGTAAATGGAGAAGAGCAGGGGCCCTAGGACTGAACCTTGCGGGACTCCGACTGATGGACACTGCCTAATCCACGGCCATTATGTATTAGACAGTAAATGACTGATTTTAGCCAGGTATGTTTAACTCCAAAACACTGTGGACTTTCAGAGAAAAACATACTTTAAAAGCCTCCGGGAACCAAGCTGCATTGCAGACTAGTTGGACAGGTGGTATCTGGCGGCTTCTCCACACCCGTTCCCATGCAGAAACAGGTCTCTCCCTTTATTTATGCATAGTGAGAAGCCTGTCAGTCCTTGGCAGGGGACCCACCTACTTGACTAGTCTCCTGTGCGGCTTGGTGCCTAGTAGCTATTAAACTATGTCTTTCCATGACACGACGCAGCATTTCAAAGTCAAACATACAGTACAGACCAAAAGTTTGGACACACCTTCTCATTTAAACATTTTTCTGTATTTTCATATCTATGAAAATTATACATTCACACTGAAGGCATCAGAACTATGAATTAACACATGTGGAATTATATACTTAACAAAAAAGTGTGAAACCACTGAAATTATGTCTTATACTCTAGGTTCTTCAAAGTAGCCACCTTTAGCTTTGATCACTGCTTTGCACACTCTTGGCATTCTCTTGATGCGCTTCAAGAGGTAGTCACCGGAAATGGTTTTCAATTCACAGGTGTGCCCTGGCAGGTTTAATAAGTGGGATTTCTTGCCTTATAAATGGGGTTGGGACCATCAGTTGTATGTGCAGAAGTCTGGTGGATACACAGCTGATAGTCCTACTGAATAGACTCTTCGAATTTGTATTATGGCAAGAAAAAAGCAGCTAAGTAAAGAAAAACGAGTGGCCATCATTACTTTAAGAAATGAAGGTCAGTCAGTCCGAAAAATTTGGCAAACTTTTAAATTGTCCCCAAGTGCAGTGGCAAAAACCATTAAGCGCTACAAAAAAACTGGCTCACATGAGGACAGCCCTAGGAAAGGAAGACCAAGAGTCACCTCTGCTTCTGAGGATAGGTTTATCTGAGTCACCAGCCTCAGAAATCACAGGTTAACAGCAGCTCAGATTAGAGACCAGGTCAATACCACACAGAGTTCTAGCAGTAGACACATCTCTGCAACAACTATTAAGAGTATTAAGAGGAGACGTTGTGCAGCAGGCCTTCATGGTAAAATAGCTGCTAGGAAACCACTGCTAAGGACAGGCAACAAGCAGAAGAGACTTGTTTGGGCTAAAGAACACAAGGAATGGACATTAGACCAGTGGAAATCTGTGCTTTGGTCTGATGAGTCCAAATTTCAGATCTTTGGTTCCAACCACTGTGTCTTTGTGCGATGCAGAAAAGGTGAACGGATGGATTCTACATGCCTGGTTCCCACCGTGAAGCATGGAGGAGGAGGTGTGATGGTGTGAGGGTGCTTTGCTGGTGACACTGTTGGAGATTTATTCAAAATTGAAGGCATACTGAACCAGCATGGCTACCACAGCATCTTGCAGCGGCATGCTATTCCATCCGGTTTGCGTTTAGTTGGACCATCATTTATTTTTCAACAGGACAATGACCCCAAACACACCTCCAGGCTATGTAAGAGCTATTTGACCAAGAAGGAGAGTGATGGGATGCTACGCCAGATGACCTGGCCTCCACAGTCACCAGACCTGAACCCAATCGAGATGGTTTGGGGTGAGCTGGACTGCAGAGTGATGGCAAAAGGGCCAAAAAGTGCTAAGCATCTCTGGGAATTCCTTCAAGATTGTTGGAAGACCATTTCGAAGCTCATCAAGAGAATGCCAAGAGTGTGCAAAACAGTCATCAAAGCAAAAGGTGGCTACTTTGAAGAACCTAGAAGATAAGACATAATTTCAGTTGTTTCACACTTTTTTGTTAAATATATAATTCCACATGTGTTAATTCATAGTTTTGATGCCTTCAGTGTGAATGTACAATTTTCATAGTTATGAAAATACTGAAAAATGTTTAAATGAGAAGGTGTGTCCAAACTTTTGGTCTGTACTGTACCTGGCTGAGATCAAGCAGCCAGTGCCTGATACATGCTGCCCGAGGATTGGGAAGCATGTAACATTTGTCAGGTTCCCTTTAACCCCTTACCGGCATCGGACGTACTATACCGTCCGATGCCGGCCCCCCTGCTTTGATGCAGGGCTCCGCGGTGAGCCCGCACCAAAGCCGGGACATGTCAGCTGTTTTGAACAGCTGACATGTGCCCGTAATAGGCGCGGGCAGAATCGCGATCTGACCGCACCTATTAACTAGTTAAATGCCGCTGTCAAACGCAGACAGCGGCATTTAACTACCGCTTCCGGCCGGGCGGCGGGAAATGACGTCATCGCCGACCCCCGTCACATGTCCGGGGGTCGGCGATGCATCTCCATTGTAGCCATAGAGGTCCTTGAGACCTCTATGGTTACTGATTGCCCGTCGCTGTGAGCGCCACCCTGTGGTCGGCGCTCACAGCAGACGTGCAATACTGCTACATAGCAGCGATCAGCAGATCGCTGCTATGTAGCAGAGCCGATCGTGCTGTGCCTGCTTCTAGCCTCCCATGGAGGCTATTGAAGCATGGCAAAAGTTAAAAAAAAAAGTTTAAAAAAATGTGAAAAAAATAAAAAAAACATAAAAGTTTAAATCACCCCCCTTTCGCCCCAATCAAAATAAATCAATAAAAAAAATATCAAATCTACGCATATTTGGTATCGCCGCGCTCAGAATTGCCCGATCTATCAAATAAAAAAAAGTATTAACCTGATCGCTAAACAGCGTAGCGGGAAAAAAACTCGAAACGCCAGAATTACGTTTTTTTGGTCGCCGCGACATTGCATTAAAATGCAATAACGGGCGATCAAAAGAACGTATCTGCACCAAAATGCTATCATTAAAAACGTCATCTCAGCTCGCAAAAAATAAGCCCTCAACCGACCCCAGATGATGAAAAATGGAGACGCTACGAGTATCGGAAAATGGCGCAATTTTTTTTTTTTTTTTTTAGCAAAGTTTGGAATTTTTTTTCACCACTTAGATAAAAAATAACCTAGTCATGTTTGGTGTCTATGAACTCGTAATGACCTGGAGAATCATAATGGCAGGTCATTTTTAGCATTTAGTGAACCTAGCAAAAAAGCCAAACAAAAAACCAATGTGGGATTGCACTTTTTTTGCAATTTCACCGCACTTGGAATTTTTTTCCCATTTTCTAGTACACGACATGCTAAAACCAATGATGTCATTCAAAAGTACAACTCGTCCCGCAAAGAATAAGCCCTCACATGGCCAAATTGACGGAAAAATAAAAAAGTTATGGCTCTGGGAAGGAGGGGAGCGAAAAACGAACACGGAAAAACGAAAAATCCCCTGGTCATGAAGGGGTTAAACTTTGCAGTCCAGCCAGTGCAAAACCATTTGATACCTATGGACAAAAGAAATGTGCTGTTTGTGGGAAAATAAAACAAATTTGAAGACCTAGTTTTATAATCACACAAATAACTTTTTGTTGTTAAGTTGCAACTGTGAATTATACTCATGTGTAAGACTGATAATATATATATATATATTTTTTTTTTTAAACCTTAGAATCCTCATGTCATGGATGCATTTGTACGAGTCACACATTGGTGGGAAAAGTTCAAAGCACACAAGGATCTGTCCAACAGAATGCCAAAGTTTTTGTAAACGGCAAAATCCAAGGTACAACGGATCATCGTGGAATTTTTAGTTTGAGAGGAGTCTGCAAAGATGTGTACAGAAATGTCACAGTGACAATGGATGGATTCTCTACTGGAATATTACAAAGCTGGAAGAATGAGTCCAACATTTCTTATTTTGAATCTGTTTTAAAGAGATTAGGTGGGTTACAAATGAATTAATTTTTTAAATAATTGAATATCAGCACGATAAAACATAGTTTTAATCAGTACAAAAACTAGGCTTACAAAATAGGTACCCATTAGGCTATGTAGCGTGAGTCAATCCATATTTGAAATAAATATAGCTTTCTCTTAAAAGTTCTGCTAATTTTGCAAATTGTCTCCTTTTCCTAATTCAGCATGTCGTCTTCTTTTATTGACACTGAAAGCTGGACTGTCACCTCTTGCATTCATACTATTTCACATCAGGCTGTTTTCTCACTCAACCACGTGGAGGATTCTTCCTTTTTCCTTTCTTAAGCCTCTCTATTAGTCAATCTCTTAGACTCCTCACACTATCCATTTCGCAAACATGCTTGAATCTATATTTTAGTAATTTATGCCTTTTGCATCAGTAACCAGATGTTTATTTTTTCATTATGGGAGTCTCAGAAAAACATGAGCCTTTACTATAAGGCTGGAGTCACACTAGCGAGTTTTACGGACGTAAGAGCGCAGAAAATACGTCCGTAAAACTCGCCAAACAAACGGCACAATTATTCTCTATGCCCCTGCTCCTATCTGCCGTATTTTACTGATCAGTATTATACGGCTTTCTACGGCCGTAGAAAATCGCAGCATGCTGCGTTTGTCACCGTATTGCGCAAAAAAACGCCAATGAAAGTCTATGTAAGCCCCAAAAATACGGATTACACACGGACCAGCAGTGTGACTTGCGAGAAATACGCAGCGGTGTTAGAGAGAAAAGTCGGCAATTCAGTGAGGTGTACAGTAAAATCACACTGACAGCTTACAGTAGAATAGGTAGAATAAATGTGTACACATAGAATAGGTATATATATATATATATATATATATATATATATGTCAGTGAGACACATATATGTATATATATTATTATTTCATACAGCGCTAGATAGCTTTAAAGTCGGTAATTCAATTACCGGCTTTTGCTATCTCCTTCCTAAACCCGACATGATATGAGACATGGTTTACATACAGTAAACCATCTCATATCCCCATTTTTTTTTGCATATTCCACACTACTAATGTTAGTAGTGTGTATATGCAAAATTTGGCCATTCTAGCTATTAAATTAAAGGGTTAAATGGCGGAAAAAATTGGCGTGGGCTCCCGCGCAATTTTCTCCGCCAGAGTAGTAAAGCCAATGACTGAGGGCAGATATTAATAGCCTGGAGAGGGTCCATGGTTATTGCCCCCCCCCCTGGCTAAAAACATCTGCCCCCAGCCACCCCAGAAAAGGCACATCTGTAAGATGCGCCTATTCTGGCACTTGGCCACTCTCTTCCCATTCCCGTGTAGCGGTGTGATATGGGGTAATGAAGGGTTAATGCCACCTTGCTATTGTAAGGTGACATTAAGCCAAATTAATAATGGAGAGGCGTCAATTATGACACCTATCCATTATTAATCCAACAGTAGTAAAGGGTTAAAAAATACACAAACACATTATTAAAAATTATTTTAATGAAATAAAAACAAAGGTTGTTGTAATAATTTATTCTACGCTCAATCCCATCACTGAAGACCCTCGATCTGTAACAAAAAAAATAAATAAACCAACAATATCCATACCTTCCGCAGATCTGTAATGTCCAACGATGTAAATCCATCTGAAGGGGTTAAAATATTTTGCAGCAAGGAGCTCTGCTAATGCAGCGCTGCTCCTTGCTGCAATACCCCGGAGAATGAAGGTAAAGTAGGTCAATGACCTATATTTACCTTCATTTGCGGTGAGGCGCCCTCTGCTGGTCGTTCCTAGATCGTGGGAACTTTCCTAGAAAGCTCCCAGGCTCGAGTTCATAAGAGGCACCCACTGCTGGTTGTCCTCATATGAACTCGAGCCTGGGTTGGATTGAGCGTAGAATAAATTATTACAACAACCTTTGTTTTTATTTCATTAAAATAATTTTTAATAATAATAATAATAATAATTATTATAATAATAATTATAATATTATATATATTATTATATATTATAATATATATATTATATATATATAATATATATATTATATATATATATATT
Organism: Ranitomeya imitator; assembly: GCF_032444005.1. Taxonomy (NCBI): domain Eukaryota; kingdom Metazoa; phylum Chordata; class Amphibia; order Anura; family Dendrobatidae; genus Ranitomeya; species Ranitomeya imitator. Next base: position 548,261,497 of record NC_091282.1, on the reverse strand, counting down.
ATTATATATAATAATTATAATATTATATATAATAATAATAATAATAATTTTAATAACCAGGGATTCAAGCTTGAAGAGGCTAATTTGCATATTCCAGGTGCCTTCTGGGAAGAGCGAAGAGTCTCCCTAAGCTAGAAGATCGTTGGGTACAGCCGGGACCAGCTGCTTGGAAAGCATCACCAAACCAGGGATTCAAGCTTGAAGAGGCTAATTTGCATATTCCAGGTGCCTTCTGGGAAGAGCGAAGAGTCTCCCTAAGCTAGAAGATCGTTGGGTACAGCCGGGACCAGCTGCTTGGAAAGCATCACCAAACCAGGGATTCAAGCTTGAAGAGGCTAATTTGCATATTCCAGGAGCTTTCTGGGAAAAGCAAGGAGTCTCCCTAAGCTAGAAGATCGTTGGGTACAGCCGGGACCAGCTGCTTGGAAAGCATCACCAAACCAGGGATTCAAGCTAGAGGAGGCTAATTTGCATATTCCAGGAGCCTTCTGGGAAAAGCAAAGAGTCTCCCTAAGCTAGAAGATCGTTGGGTACAGCCGGGACCAGCTGCTTGGAAAGCATCACCAAATTTTTGCCTGTAGGACATTATTGCAAGAGAGCTTGGCTGAGTAGATTACACAAGAAGGAAAACACACAGCAAGTCTGCAGGATCTAGGAGCAACATGGCAGATGTGACAACCTACATGGTGAGCTGCAGCATGTGCTACATGTTCACAGATCGACCAGAAGAAGAATCAAATTTCACCTGTCAGAAGTGTAGACTAGTGGCCCTTTTAGAAGAAAAGGTGCGGGGTCTGGAAGAAAGAATAGCAACTTTGAAACTCATCAAAGAGAATGAAGACTTTCTAGACAGAACAGAAGCATCTCTACTGGTCACAGAAGGTGAAAAAAGTGTCAGAGAATCTCCAAAAGCAGATGAGTGGAAGCATGTGACCAAAAGAAGTAAGAAGACCATGGAGAAATCACCAACCACACAACTGAAGAACCGATATCAAATCTTTGTAGAGGATGAAGATGGCACACCTAAGGATGAAGCAATACCAGCAAGCAAAAAAGAAAAGGGCACACAGCAACAAGTGACAGCAAAAAGTACAGCCAAGAAGCAACGAAGAGTGGTGGTGGTGGGAGACTCACTACTGAGAGGCATAGAAGCAGCCATCTGCAGACCGGACATAACTGCAAGAGAAGTATGCTGCCTTCCAGGTGCGATGATCAAGGATGTGACCGATAGGATACCAAAGCTCTTCAGCTCCAAGGACGTCCACCCATTTCTTCTGATACATATTGGCACCAATGACACGGCAAGGAAGGACCTACCGACAATCTGCAAAGACTTTGAAGAGTTGGGGAAGAAAGTAAAGGAACTGGATGCACAGGTAGTTTTTTCTTCTATCCTTCCAGTAGACGGGCATGGCACCAGGAGATGGGACAGGATCCTTGATGCAAACAACTGGCTAAGACGATGGTGCAGACAACAAGGATTCGGATTCCTGGACCACGGTGTGAATTACTTGTACGATGGACTCCTCGCCAGAGACGGACTACACCTCAACAAACCTGGGAAACACACATTCGCCAGAAGACTCGCTACACTCATCAGGAGGGCGTTAAACTAGAAGAAGAGGGGACGGGAAGAAAAACATTAGACGCGAACAAAGAAGACCCAGGAAAACATACTCAGAAGGGAGGTAAGAACATTTCTAAAACAATCCACAGCGAGGAGATTGGAACAAAACAAAATCCTCTAAACTGCATGCTCGCAAACGCCAGAAGCCTGACAAACAAGATGGAAGAACTAGAAGCAGAAATATCTACAGGTAACTTTGACATAGTGGGAATAACCGAGACATGGTTAGATGAAAGCTATGACTGGGCAGTTAACTTACAGGGTTACAGTCTGTTTAGAAAGGATCGTAAAAATCGGAGAGGAGGAGGGGTTTGTCTCTATGTAAAGTCTTGTCTAAAGTCCACTTTAAGGGAGGATATTAGCGAAGGAAATGAGGATGTCGAGTCCATATGGGTCGAAATTCATGGATGGAAAAATGGTAACAAAATTCTCATTGGGGTCTGTTACAAACCCCCAAATATAACAGAAACCATGGAAAATCTACTTCTAAAGCAGATAGATGAAGCTGCAACCCATAATGAGGTCCTGGTTATGGGGGACTTTAACTACCCGGATATTAACTGGGAAACAGAAACCTGTGAAACCCATAAAGGCAACAGGTTTCTGCTAATAACCAAGAAAAATTATCTTTCACAATTGGTGCAGAATCCAACCAGAGGAGCAGCACTTTTAGACCTAATACTATCTAATAGACCTGACAGAATAACAAATCTGCAGGTGGTCGGGCATCTAGGAAATAGCGACCACAATATTGTACAGTTTCACCTGTCTTTCACTAGGGGGACTTTTCAGGGAGTCACAAAAACACTGAACTTTAGGAAGGCAAAGTTTGACCAGCTTAGAGATGCCCTTAATCTGGTAGACTGGGACAATATCCTCAGAAATAAGAATACAGATAATAAATGGGAAATGTTTAAGAACATCCTAAATAGGCAGTGTAAGCGGTTTATACCTTGTGGGAATAAAAGGACTAGAAATAGGAAAAACCCAATGTGGCTAAACAAAGAAGTAAGACAGGCAATTAACAGTAAAAAGAAAGCATTTGCACTACTAAAGCAGGATGTCACCATTGAAGCTCTAAAAAACTATAGGGAGAAAAATACTTTATCTAAAAAACTAATTAAAGCTGCCAAAAAGGAAACAGAGAAGCACATTGCTAAGGAGAGTAAAACTAATCCCAAACTGTTCTTCAACTATATCAATAGTAAAAGAATAAAAACTGAAAATGTAGGCCCCTTAAAAAATAGCGAGGAAAGAATGGTTGTAGATGACGAGGAAAAAGCTAACATATTAAACACCTTCTTCTCCACGGTATTCACGGTGGAAAATGAAATGCTAGGTGAAATCCCAAGAAACAATGAAAACCCTATATTAAGGGTCACCAATCTAACCCAAGAAGAGGTGCGAAACCGGCTAAATAAGATTAAAATAGATAAATCTCCGGGTCCGGATGGCATACACCCACGAGTACTAAGAGAACTAAGTAATGTAATAGATAAACCATTATTTCTTATTTTTAGGGACTCTATAGCGACAGGGTCTGTTCCCCAGGATTGGCGCATAGCAAATGTGGTGCCAATATTCAAAAAGGGCTCTAAAAGTGAACCTGGAAATTATAGGCCAGTAAGTCTAACCTCTATTGTTGGTAAAATATTTGAAGGGTTTCTGAGGGATGTTATTCTGGATTATCTCAATGAGAATAACTGTTTAACTCCATATCAGCATGGGTTTATGAGAAATCGCTCCTGTCAAACCAATCTAATCAGTTATTATGAAGAGGTAAGCTATAGGCTGGACCACGGTGAGTCATTGGACGTGGTATATCTCGATTTTTCCAAAGCGTTTGATACCGTGCCGCACAAGAGGTTGGTACACAAAATGAGAATGCTTGGTCTGGGCGAAAATGTGTGTAAATGGGTTAGTAACTGGCTTAGTGATAGAAAGCAGAGGGTGGTTATAAATGGTATAGTCTCTAACTGGGTCGCTGTGACCAGTGGGGTACCGCAGGGGTCAGTATTGGGACCTGTTCTCTTCAACATATTCATTAATGATCTGGTAGAAGGTTTACACAGTAAAATATCGATATTTGCAGATGATACAAAACTATGTAAAGCAGTTAATACAAGAGAAGATAGTATTCTGCTACAGATGGATCTGGATAAGTTGGAAACTTGGGCTGAAAGGTGGCAGATGAGGTTTAACAATGATAAATGTAAGGTTATACACATGGGAAGAAGGAATCAATATCACCATTACACACTGAATGGGAAACCACTGGGTAAATCTGACAGGGAGAAGGACTTGGGGATCCTAGTTAATAATAAACTTACGTGGAGCAGCCAGTGCCAGGCAGCAGCTGCCAAGGCAAACAGGATCATGGGGTGCATTAAAAGAGGTCTGGATACACATGATGAGAGCATTATACTGCCTCTGTACAAATCCCTAGTTAGACCGCACATGGAGTACTGTGTCCAGTTTTGGGCACCGGTGCTCAGGAAGGATATAATGGAACTAGAGAGAGTACAAAGGAGGGCAACAAAATTAATAAAGGGGATGGGAGAACTACAATACCCAGATAGATTAGCGAAATTAGGATTATTTAGTCTAGAAAAAAGACGACTGAGGGGCGATCTAATAACCATGTATAAGTATATAAGGGGACAATACAAATATCTCGCTGAGGATCTGTTTATACCAAGGAAGGTGAAGGGCACAAGGGGGCATTCTTTGCGTCTGGAGGAGAGAAGGTTTTTCCACCAACATAGAAGAGGATTCTTTACTGTTAGGGCAGTGAGAATCTGGAATTGCTTGCCTGAGGAGGTGGTGATGGCGAACTCAGTCGAGGGGTTCAAGAGAGGCCTGGATGTCTTCCTGGAGCAGAACAATATTGTATCATACAATTAGGTTCTGTAGAAGGACGTAGATCTGGGGATTTATTATGATGGAATATAGGCTGAACTGGATGGACAAATGTCTTTTTTCGGCCTTACTAACTATGTTACTATGTTACTATGTTACTATGTGTTTGTGTATTTTTTAACCCTTTACTACTATTGGATTAATAATAGATAGGTGTCATAATTAACGCCTCTCCATTATTAATTTGGCTTAATGTCACCTTACAATAGCAAGGTGGCATTAACCCTTCATTACCCCATATCCCACCGCTACACGGGAATGGGAAGAGAGTGGCCAAGTGCCAGAATAGGCGCATCTTCCAGATGTGCCTTTTCTGGGGTGGCTGGGGGCAGATGTTTTTAGCCAGGGGGGGGGGAATAACCGTGGACCCTCTCCAGGCTATTAATATCTGCCCTCAGTCACTGGCTTTACTACTCTGGCGGAGAAAATTGCGCGGGAGCCCACGCCAATTTTTTCCGCCATTTAACCCTTTAATTTAATAGCTAGAACGGCCAAATTTTGCATATACACACTACTAACATTAGTAGTGTGGAATATGCAAAAAAAAAGGTGATATGAGATGGTTTACTGTATGTAAACCAGGTCTCGTATCATGTCGGGTTTTAGGAAGGAGATAGCAAAAGCCGGCAATTGAATTACCAGCTTTAAAGCTATCTAGCGCTGTATGAAGTAAGAATATATATACATATATGTGTCTACTGACATATATAAATATATATATATATATATAGACAGTATATATGTTTTTTGTTTTTTTTTACACATGGATCCCTTGTATAGCCGTATGTTGGTTTTGCAAGCCTGCGAGAAAAACACGCAGTACGGATGCCATACGGATTACATACGGAGGATGCCATGCGCAAAAAACGCTGAAACATCCTGCCTACGGAGGAGCTATGGACCACTATTTTGTGGACTTTTCAGCGTATTACGGCCGTAATATACGGACCGTATTGTCTTACGCTGAGTGTGACTCCAGCCTAAATAGTATGTGCACGCAGATTTTTTAAGCAGGTTAACTACAAAACAAGCAGTAAAATAAGTTTATGAAAACCTTGAAAGACTCTTCCTATTAATTTCTATTATAAAACTACCTTGCTATTCATATGTTGTGGTTTCAGTGTTTTTCCCCATCAGTTTTTAAAAAACACTTGGTGGGATAGAAGAAGGTGCATGTCCCTTCTTTGAAGTGTCTCTTGATGAAAAACGCTCTAAACTATCTACTAGCCAATGAAAAGGCTGTAAAAAAAACCCTCTTCTAAAATACTTCAAAAACTTTCCAAAAGGTCTTCAGGTAATGAAAAAATCCTCTAAAAACTTCACAAAGGAGTGCTTACTGAAGCAGTTTTCTCTAGAAAATGTTTCTTTTTTTATTACGTCAAAAAAATTCTTGACAAGTCTTGTAGTTCCCGACTGCCATCAGTGAGAATTAAATATTGTAACTACACTAGCCAGTCATCAGAAAATATTTAAGTCATATTTTGATGTTAAATGTATTTAGAAAAAATGATATTTTTTACATCACTATATTAAAATACAAACACAATTTTAACAATCATGGTGGCCATACACTTTAAATGGCCATTGACAGAACAATGCTTTGGCTGATCACCCTGCCAACAGCCATCTTAGCTAACTGTTCCATACACTCATGCATTCACTCAGCAGAGCGTTCGTTTGTTCCCTAATAGAAATCCCAGTCTGACACATTGGCAGGAAACTTATCTCAGTTAGAACAGTGACAATGCAGTTGGCAAGCAAAATCGGACATGGGCGATCGACATCTCTCTCGACCATCAGTTGGCTGGCAACCCATCGATATCAGCAGTTTCAGCCCACATAAATCTAATGAGCATGGGGGATTTAAATCTAATATTAGAGAAAACACCGTATGCACTACTAAAGTAGGTGATCAAGTAGGTTCCCACACCATTCATAGATACAGTAAGTAAAATAGACTTGCACTCAACTTTGAATGAAAGTCTGTGTAGTTTAATGCAATCAGGGATAAATAGCATCAAAACGTTTCGGCCTCACTTGGCCTTCCTGAGTTACAGACTGCAGAGAAGAGATGGTATTTTATGAAGATAAGTGAATGGGATAGTCGCACTTATTGGTTTAATATTAGGCTGTCAGTTAGATAAATAAGATCAGGAATTTCCGTAATGGTGGGATGACCTAAGGAGATGCGAAGAGGTGCGACCTGCAGTGACGTGGTATCCCCTGCTAGTGCGCTCTTTAGGGCTCTGTCTCTTTAACGCAGGACTCTGATTATAAAGGGTACTGCTTATTAGAACCAGTGTCTGATTCCAAGGGTCTCATCCACACATACAGTATGTTAACTTGTTCATTCAATCCAGTAGCAGTCTCACAATATGGAACTCGGGCCAAACTTCAGGTCATCTCCACATACACTCTCACTTCACCATTAGGCCTGCTGTCACACCTTTATCCTGACTATCAAAGGCTCCCACTGTTTATTCCAGCTAGTCTAGTATAACTCAATTAACCCACCACACTACAGATTTACAAAACAACTAAACCTGTCTGTAGTTTTCCAGGCCCCTCTTGGGTTCACGTCATGGCCACAATTCTCAGTCACTGTACCTTCCCAATTCAGAGCAAACTATGTGCAGAAAGACCAGTATAGGAACATGTACATATAGTACTTGACACAAAACCCAGCACTGTCCCAATTTGATTATGACCGTACCATTTCTATCGCATTACCTTATTACCTTGCATTGTTTGTGGACAAAGAGTAAGTAAAGAATTTGAACGCTGGTTGCTAAAATATGAAGCTAAGCCTAATGGTTTCATATTGGATCTTGCTTGTGCATTTTCAGAGAAACCATACATCATACAACATCCATACTCCAAAATTCGTAGAAAAGGACATAAGGTGACATTCTGCTGTGAAGCTATTGGGAACCCAGTTCCAACTAAGTATTACTGGTGAGTTAAAAGTATTATTAAGACTATAACTAATAATTTAAACTAATGCTGTTTCAGTTATTTTTTTTATTCTAAGGTCTCATTATTAACCCCTTCATGACCTTGGGATTTTTCGTTTTTCCGTGTTCGTTTTTCACTCCCCTCCTTCCCAGAGCCATAACTTTTTTATTTTTCCGTCAATTTGGCCATGTGAGGGCTTATTTTTTGCGGGACGAGCTGTACTTTTGAACGACATCATTGGTTTTAGCATGTCGTGTACTAGAAAACGGGAAAAAAATTCCAAGTGCGGTGAAATTGCAAAAAAAGTGCAATCCCACACTTGTTTTTTGTTTGGCTTTTTTGCTAGGTTCACTAAATGCTAAAACTGACCTGCCATTATGATTCTCCAGGTCATTACGAGTTCATAGACACCTAACATGACTAGGTTATTTTTTACCTAAGTGGTGAAAAAAAATTCCGACGTTTGCTAAAAAAAAAAAAAAAAAAAAATTGCGCCATTTTCCGATGCTCGTAGCGTCTCCATTTTTCGTGATCTGGGGTCGGGTGAGGGCTTATTTTTTGCGTGCCGAGATGACGTTTTTAATGATAGCATTTTGGTGCAGATACGTTCTTTTGATCGCCCGTTATTGCATTTTAATGCAATATCGCGGCGACCTAAAAAATGTAATTCTGCCGTTTCAAATTTTTTTCTCGCTACGCCGTTTAGCGATCAGGTTAATGCTTTTTTTTATTTGATAGATCGGGCGATTCTGAACGCGGCGATACCAAATATGTGTAGATTTGATTTTTTTTCTATTGATTTATTTTGATTGGCGCGAAAGGGGGGTGATTTAAACTTTTAAATTTTTTTTATTTTTGTCACTTTTTTTTAACTTTTTTTTTTTACTTTTCCATGGGAGGCTAGAAGCAGGCACAACGCGATCGGCTCTGCTACATAGCAGCGATCTGCTGATCGCTGCTATGTAGCAGAAATGGAGGTGTGCTGTGAGCGCCGACCACAGGGTGGCGCTCACAGCCACCGGTCATCAGTAACCATAGAGGTCTCTAGGACCTCTATGGTTACCATCCTGATGCATCGCCGACCCCCGATCATGTGACGGGGGTCGGCGATGCCGTCATTTCCGGCCGCCCGGCCGGAAGCGGTAGTTAAATGCCGCTGTCTGCGATTGACAGCGGCATTTAACTAGTTAATAGGTGCGGGCAGATCGCGATTCTGCCCGCGCCTATTACGGGCACATGTCAGCTGTTCAAAATAGCTGACATGTCCCGGCTTTGATGCGGGCTCACCGCGGAGCCCTGCATCAAAGCAGGGGATCTCAGGGGATCTGACCTCGGACGTACTATCCCGTCCGAGGTCACATAGGGGTTAAATTCTAAGGACTGAATGAGCAGTATAGACCATGCTTGCAGACCCATACAACAACTTTGCAAGCTATAAGCTGGGGACCACAGCCTGTGTTACTTTACCCAGTCTCACAGCAGATCCTGTTCTGCACACATACATCACTCTTTGGTTCTGTCCAGTAGACAGTCTCACAATGGTTTCCACACCAAATCTAGCACTACTCATTTGACATGAGTATATATACAAAAGATATATACAGTGGGGCAAAAAAGTATTTAGTCAGTCAGCAATAGTGCAAGTTCCACCACTTAAAAAGATGAGAGGCGTCTGTAATTTACATCATAGGTAGACCTCAACTATGGGAGACAAACTGAGAAAAAAAAATCCAGAAAATCACATTGTCTGTTTTTTTAACATTTTATTTGCATATTATGGTGGAAAATAAGTATTTGGTCAGAAACAAACAATCAAGATTTCTGGCTCTCACAGACCTGTAACTTCTTCTTTAAGAGTCTCCTCTTTCCTCCACTCATTACCTGTAGTAATGGCACCTGTTTAAACTTGTTATCAGTATAAAAAGATACCTGTGCACACCCTCAAACAGTCTGACTCCAAACTCCACTATGGTGAAGACCAAAGAGCTGTCAAAGGACACCAGAAACAAAGTTGTAGCCCTGCACCAGGCTGGGAAGACTGAATCTGCTATAGCCAACCAGCTTGGAGTGAAGAAATCAACAGTGGGAGCAATAATTAGAAAATGGAAGACATACAAGACCACTGATAATCTCCCTCGATCTGGGGCTCCACGCAAAATCCCACCCTGTGGGGTCAGAATGATCACAAGAACAGTGAGCAAAAATCCCAGAACCACGCGGGGGGACCTAGTGAATGAACTGCAGAGAGCTGGGACCAATGTAACAAGGCCTACCATAAGTAACACACTACGCCACCATGGACTCAGATCCTGCAGTGCCAGACGTGTCCCACTGCTTAAGCCAGTACATGTCCGGGCCCGTCTGAAGTTTGCTAGAGAGCCTTTGGATGATCGAGAGGAGTTTTGGGAGAATGTCCTATGGTCTGATGAAACCAAACTGGAACTGTTTGGTAGAAACACAACTTGTCGTGTTTGGAGGAAAAAGAATACTGAGTTGCATCCATCAAACACCATACCTACTGTAAAGCATGGTGGTGGAAACATCATGCTTTGGGGCTGTTTCTCTGCAAAGGGGCCAGGACGACTGATCCGGGTACATGAAAGAATGAATGGGGCCATGTATCGTGAGATTTTGAGTGCAAACCTCCTTCCATCAGCAAGGGCATTGAAGATGAAACGTGGCTGGGTCTTTCAACATGACAATGATCCAAAGCACACCGCCAGGGCAACAAAGGAGTGGCTTCGTAAGAATCATTTCAAGGTCCTGAAGTGGCCTAGCCAGTCTCCAGATCTCAACCCTATAGAAAACCTTTGGAGGGAGTTGAATGTCTGTGTTGCCAAGCGAAAAGCCAAAAACATCACTGCTCTAGAGGAGATCTGCATGGAGGAATGGGCCAACATACCAACAACAGTGTGTGGCAACCTTGTGAAGACTTACAGAAAACATTTGACCTCTGTCATTGCCAACAAAGGATATATTACAAAGTATTGAGATGAAATTTTGTTTCTGACCAAATACTTATTTTCCGCCATAATATGCAAATAAAATGTTAAAAAAACAGACAATGTGATTTTCTGGATTTTTTTTTCTCAGTTTGTCTCCCATAGTTGAGGTCTACCTATGATGTAAATTACAGACGCCTCTCATCTTTTTAAGTGGTGGAACTTGCACTATTGCTGACTGACTAAATACTTTTTTGCCCCACTGTATATATATATATATATATATATATATTATAACACCTATAAACCGCACCTAAATCATTATTACGCCAGGCAAATAGTCATAAATACACCAAAGAAAAAGCACTAAGCGAAAAAGTAATAAAATATATAAATTTTATTATAACACCAATAAAATCAATCAAGTAAATACCATACATAACCAAGGGGAACCAAAAAATGCAGAAAAACCACAAGGTATGGCTGAAAAAAGTGGTAACAAACAATATGGAGTAACCTTCACAATATCAGCATCATCATAATGACATGACATGTGATTACTTTGCTGTCATTATGATGATGCTGATATTGTGAAGGTTACTCCATATTGTTTGTTACCACTTTTTCCAGCCATACCTTGTGGTTTTTCTGTATTTTTTGGTTCCCCTTGGTTATGTATGTTATTTACTTGATTGATTTTATTGGTGTTATAATAAAATGTATATATTTTATTACTTTTTCGCTTAGTGCTTTTTCTTTGGTGTATATATACAAAAGATGCAAAAGTGCAATATTGTCTTCCCCAGGTAAAAGGCTTTAAAAGATAAGGAGAACCACTTACCTTATAGGGTTGTGTGAGACATAACACCTAAAAAGCCTGCAATCCAGATGCAGCAGCTTCCAAGAATTTGTCAGAATTATATTTTGGGAAAGTAAGTAATTCTGCGCTCTCTGGAGTCACGACAATCCAATAGTATAATAAAATGTAAGTAGAGAAGTCCACACCTAGGACCAAAACGTCTCAATATGGGCCATTAAAGAGCAAATTTTTCCATTGTAACATGGTGTGCTGCCTCAATCTCTTTTGAATTTTTACAATTTTTTCTAGTGAGATAATCACTATTGAATTAAAATGACCCTGCCTTCTTAAACAGACAGAAACTTGTCGTAGAATGATAGGACAAGTTATTGGGAGCATGTGCGGTGATCTGAAGATAACCTATACCATAAATTGTCATTCAGAAATACAGGATGGACAGCAGTGTGAGCAGCATCTTCTTTCCTCAGCACCCCTCATACCTCCAATATTAGAGCAGAAAAGCAAGGTGGACAGCAGTAAGAATGGTCTCTTCTTACCTCAACACACCTGGTATCTCCATTATAAAATAAGAAAGACATCATTTGTAGCAGTGTGAATATCTTCTTCTTACCTCAGCACTCGTGATATCTTTAGTATTAGATCATAAGACATGGTGGACAGTAGTGAGAGCAGCCTCTTCTTACCTAGAATCTTAAGTATCTCAAGTATTATATCGAAAAGACAGCGTGGACAAGAGTGTGAGCAGCCTCTTCTTACCTCTGCATCCATGGTATCTCCAGTATTAGATCAGAAACACAGGGTGGACAGAAATGTGAGCAGCCTCTTCTTACTTCAGCACTCCTCATATCTCCATTATTAGATTAAAAAAGACATGTAGAACAGCAGTGTGAGCAGCCTCCTCTTTCTTCAGCACACCTGTTATCTTTATTATTAGATCAGAGAGACAGGGTGGACAGCAGTATGAGTAACTTTTTCTTACTCCAGCTCACCTGGTAGCTCCAGTTTTAAGTCAGATAGACAGGGTGAACAGTAGTGTGAACAGCCTTTTCTTGCCAAGGGAAAATTTGTATCTCCAGTATTAAACTAGAAACACAGGGAATACAGCAGTGTGAACACACTCCTTTTACCTCAAGCACACCTGGTATCTCCAGTGCTTTATCAGAATACCCACTGGTTTCATATCTTCCAACACATGCAGGGAGCGCTGAGCTTCCTACTGCAAATACACACATGCACCCATCCTAACATTTTAGGACAAATTTATGTCAGTGTAATAAACGGCAGCCATTTTAATTCTATTGAGATTACCTCTCTAGTCAAAGCAAATGTGATTTGCTACTTAAAGGTATTTAGGAATTTATTTATAATGACATTTCCTTTAGTTATTTATTTGTTCTGTTCACTGAGAACCCCTATAGTACAGTGCAAAAAAACGAAAGCGAGAAGACAAAAAATAATAAAAAAGGAAGGACTAGTATAAATTAAAGCTCATGGGCCCAATTGCAAAATCTCCAACAGGGCCTCAAAATATCAAGATTTCCTAACTAAACTGGTCTTCCGTTCCCTTCCTCATCAACCTTCAAGCTCTAGAACACATGTGCGGATACAAACTCTACACCCTTGATTTATTATATCTAACTTGAATTATTTTATTTATAGGTATCACAATGGTACACTACTGGACAAAACCAAAGTCAAGTATGAAAAAAGCTTAATTTTGCGAAATATTGAAACAGCACATGCTGGAACATACCAATGCAAAGCCAATAATGGATTGGGTGTCATCAAGTCTTCTGTAGCTCATCTAACAGTCATAGGTAACAAACCAATAATTACGTTATGAGCTTTGTTTCTATTTTTTTAATTATTTTTGCAAATGTGATCTATTTTTATTTAAGGCAAAGGCGAATCTTACTGTGACAAGTCACCTCAGGAACATTTAATCAAGTTACCAACTGACTGTTCTCAAACTAAAACTGGCTCTAATTTCTACAATGTTGGCAAGTGTCCAAATTCCCAGTGTGCTGGTCATCTGAATTCTGACCTACAGTGTAAAGATAAAGTAGATTACACCTGTGGAGTCAAGCGAATGAAACTGCAAAAAATAGAGTGTCAAGGGTATACTCTCCCAATTATGGTTGTTGTAGAGTGTGGATGTTCCCAGAGTACACACCACAAGGTTTTGACTCGTGGACGGGTGACCGCATATGACACAGGTGCTCCACTTCAGTTTGGTCAAATTTATATGAATGGAGTAAATGTGGGCTTTACAGGTTACAAAGGAGAGTTTACATTGGAAGTGCCAAATGAAACAAAGAGGTTGGTTGTTACCTTTGTGGACCCTCAAGAGAAATTTGTGGACTCTATAAAAATCATTCCATTTGATCCAAAAGGAAATACTATTTATCAGGATATAAAAATAATGAGAAAGAAAGAACCCATTCATCTTAACCCTTTGGTGACAAATATCATTCCCCTAGGAGAAGTTCTTGGTGAAAATCCAGTGGGCGAGTTAGTAATACCACCAAATACTTTTACCAGAATCACAGGGGAATCTTACAGTGGTACAGTAAAGGCCAGTTTAACTTTTTTGGACCCTAGAAACATCAGCACTGCATCTGCTGCATCAAGTGATCTTAATTTTGTCAATAGAAATGGCGATATCTCTCCACTCAGGACATATGGAATGTTTGCTGTGGACTTCAGGGAGAAAGACACTAACTCTGTGCTCCATACTGGAAAAGTAGAGGTTAGAATGAATACAGAACAAATAAAGATGCTTCAACATCAGAAAGAAATGAAACTTTGGTCTTTGAACCCACACACTGGATTATGGGAAGAAGAAAATACTTTCTACATGGCAGGAGATGGTAAGAGGAGAAAGAGAGAGGAAAGGTCATTTTTAATAGGACAGTTAGAAATAAGAGAGAGAAGACTTTTCAACTTGGATGTACCAGAGTTTAGGAGGTGTTTTGTTAAGGTACGTGCTTACATGAGTGAGAAATTTATACCTTCTGAACAGGTAGAAGCAGTTGTGGTGACCCTTATAAATCTAGAACCTATGCCAGGATTCTCATCAAACCCTAGAGCTTGGGGTAGATTTGACAGCGTAATAACAGGAAGGAATGGAGCTTGTCTTCCAGCTTTCTGTGATGCTCAACAGCCAGATGCCTACTCTGCATATGTTACTGCAACAATGGGTGGTGAGGAGTTGGAAGCTGTTCCTTCTTCCCCTAAATTAAACCCCAATGTAATAGGAGTGTCCCAGCCTTATTTATCAAAACTGAACTATCGACGAACTGATCATGAAAGCTCTGTCGGTAAAAAGACAGCTTTCAAATTCAATATTGCCAAGCCAAACCCAAATAATTTTGAAGAGACAAATGGCCCAATATATGCTTACAGAAACTTGCGAGCATGTGAAGAAGCCCCAGTGTCAGATAATCATTTTCGCTTTTATAGAGTAGAGGAAGACAAGTATGAGTACAATGTTGTTCCATTTGTTGAAACAGGCTTGACTTCATGGATTGGTGGTTATTTATCTTGGTGGCCAAATCCACAAGAGTTTCGGGCCTGCTATTTAAAAGTTCTAATAAAGGGTCAACAAGACTATATGGTCCGGTCACGAAATATTGGAGGAATGCATGAAAAGACTGTAGGCCAGCTCTATGGATTGAGAGATATCCGGAGTGTTAGGGATATGTCAGTAGAAGGCAGTTCAGCAGCCTGTCTGGAATTTAAGTGTAGCGGAAAGCTTTATGACCAAGATTTATTAGATCGTACTTTAGTAACAGTGACTCCTCAAGGAAGTTGCCACATTGTTGAGGTAAACAGACTTTTAGAAGACTACCTTAAACGCCACCCTCCACTGGCTTTAGGTAATGACACTGGGTCATTCAATATGATGGCTCCAGTTGATCCCCTTGGGCATAACTATGGAATTTACACAGTGACTGACCAGAATCCAAGGCTTGCCAAAGAAATTGCAATTGGTAGATGTTTTGATGGTACCTCTGATGGGTTATCTAGAGAAATGAGATCCCAGGTAGGCATTGCAATAACATTTCGTTGCCAGGAGAAGCCAATTACAAGAGAAAGTTTCTTTCAACGTTTATTTAAAAATCCAGAAGAAACTCTGCGTGAAATTCGACAGGGTATGCAGGAGAATGAACAAGTAGAGATGGCGTCACGCATTATACCTTATCCAGCATCCAATTCTACTTTTTCTAGACGTAGTAGACAGCCATCTGCCAACCAGAGAAGACCTCGTCTACCATAGAAACAATGACAAATATAATTTAATGTAAATATATGACCAATTTAATGGATTTTCCGCCCCAGGGCAAACTTTTAGCAAGCAGTGCAGCTTACCAAATACTAACATTGTATAATACACCCAGTGTTAGGATTCGGGTCTTCTAGCCAGTTTAAGCAATCGTCACTTGACTGTAAGTGTGGGAACTGCATACATATGGTCACATGCTGACTAGCTTTTCGCCTCCTCTCAAAAGAACATTGAGAGAAGTGGATGAGCATCTACTTGGTACATGGCCACTTACATGCAAATGACATTTTTGGGGCTACTGTGGCTACTGCTTGAACTAACTAGCAAAGTCTAATCCTAATAGTGTAGATATTACACACTGTTACAATTCAGCTAAGTGCATTATCTGTTTGCCTTGGAGTTTAAATTACCAAACAAAAGCTTTACCTTGGTTTTTTAACAAAGTATCTAGTCAATTATCAACAGTTATGGTTAATTCATACCTCATGGACCCTGAATGGACATACATATAGTTTTGAACAGAGATACAGTAAGCTTATTAGCAAAAACACAAAAACAGAACTAAAAATCCTCCAAAAATTCAAGAATTAATACAGCAGAAAAGGGACAGGTAAGCACTGCTGTATTAATTCAGAGATACAGTAAGGCTGAAGCTGAGACCACCAGTGGACCTCTCTGTGCCTTTGATTTTATGCTGAGGTACATACATTTTTTATGTTAAATTTTGTTCCACATTGGACTCCATTTGTGTGAGGATCTTGCTTCTAGGGGAGAATATCTCTATACACACTTAAACATAGCCAAATGTAGACTATACAGAAATGCATGTAATCTGTATGGGTCTGTACACAGAACCTATGATAGTTGTATAGGTTCTATGCACTGCCAAACTGGCCTCATGTCATTGTGCATGAGCTCTAAAGAACAATTTATATATTTACTTGTTTAAATCTGATAATTAACTTCAAAAATGATATAAATGAAGATGTGACTCTATACTTTAACCAACAGCTAATAGGAAGCATTGGATGCTTAATGTAATAAAGGAAGATTACATAAAAAAATAAAACATTTCAAATCCTTCAAAAAATGACTAAATTACTTGTAATATTGTTTTTTGTAACTTTTAACACTTGCTTTTATAGTATAAATACAATTACAATACTTGAAATTAGTCTATAAAACTGTATGATTTTGTAGACAACACCAGAATAAGCTATCATTATGCACACGTTCATCAACCTTTCTGCTGGAATCTTTGTAGGATTTTTGTAGCAATTGCCAGTATTCATTATACTAGTCTACATGAAGGTAATATGCTGCTGACCTGGCTATTGAACATTTAATGGGTTATTCCCTTCCCAAAAAAGTGGTCCCTTATTCACAGATCTGGGCTATGATGCCCTGTCCTGAATGGAACGAAGGTGTTCAAGTTCATTCTACGTTTGGTTTATAGTCACTGGGCCTTCCAGAAAAAGCTGAGCAGTCAAACTGATAATGAATGGAGTGGAGGCTGAGCATGCATACCACTGCTTCATTCAAGACATGGCTTAGAACCCCGTTCTTGAGGTTCTAGAGCCTAGATCTCAGGATTAATGAGGGTCCCAGAGGTTTGGAACACAATCAATCAGGAAGTTATCCTTTATTCTGTGAATAGAGGATATTTTCTTTTTTGGGAATAACTCTTTAAAAGAAATATCTAATTGCAAAATTACCTATTATTGACATCAAGTTTTTTGTTTATCATTCATAATTATTTTTATTTTCCTACAGTTTCCAAGCCATTATCTACGTTTTATATTAATAATACAAATTAAGAAAAGCATTGATATGTCTTACAATACTCTGAAATATCTTGTGTTTTAGGGCTCTTTCACTTGTCCTGATATTTCTGATACTGGAAAAACCAGTAACGGAGATATCAATGTCCATGTGTGTACTGCATGAGTACCACACGTACCAGCGCCTGGAAAGAAGCAGTACTGTTTGCGCTGCTCCCCAGCGCCGGGTGCTGAAGACAGCGCTAGCAGGGGAGAATGTTGAGAATTGTATTCCACTAATAACAGAGTGGGTTCCCCTCTATTTATAATAAGCAGCCAGGCAAAACTGAAATCTGTGGTCTGCAACCCTTAGGTGTCAGCTTCAGCAAGGCTGGTTATCAAGAATAGAGGGGTCCACATGCTGTTTTTTTTTAATTATTTAAATAACTAATTAAAAATAAGGCATGGGGTCCCCCCATTTTTGACAACCAGCCTTGCTAAAGCAGACAGCTGGGGGCTGGTATTCTCAGGTTGGTAAGGGGCCATGGATATTGACCCCCCAGCCTAAAAATAGCAGCTTGCAGCAGCCCAGGGAAGGTGATTCTATTAGATACGCCAATTCTGGCTCTTTGCACAGCTCTTCCCACTTGTCCTGTGATGGTGGCAAGTGAGGTAATATTCCAGGTAACTAGTTGAATTTATACAATGACATTTTCTGGATTTTATTTTTGTTATTCTATCTCTCAATGTAAAAATTAACCTGCCCTTAAAATTGTAGACTGTTAATGTCTTTGTCAGTGGGCAAACTTACAAAATTAAATTAATTAAATACTTATTTACCCATCTGTATAAATTTATAAATTCTGCGCTCATAAATCCAAATGACCCCCTAACCTTCTGAGCCCCACAGTGTGCCTAAACCAAATTTAGCGTTCATATGTTTTGCATTTCTGTAGCGATGAGGGCCCACCTAATTTACAAGTGCATTTTTTTCAGAAGCATGATCTGGCCATAACGTACTGGTCACTGGAAAGTACTGGTCCCTACAACGTACTGGTCACTACAACGGCAGTCTGCAATTTTCTCTCAGCAACATCCACTGCTGCTTGTTTCTGGAAAACACAAGAGTAAAAATAGTTACTGCACCTGTAGATAAATTTCCAAAGGGGTATAATTTCCAAAATGGGGTCACTTGAGGAGCGATTCTGCTCTTCTAGCACTTAAGGGCTCTGTATATGGAGTCCTCAAACTTTTCTGGAATAATCTGGAGGCAAATGGCGTTCTGTCCTTCCAGAGTCTCGCTGTGTGCCTAAGCAGTACTGTGAAAATGTAAAATCTGGGGCTAAAACAAAACATTGGTAATAATGTAATGTAATTATTTTTTTTTTACTGCCCAATGGTATAAAATTATGTAACCCACCTGTGGTGTCAATAACATCACTGCACCCCTAGATGAATTGATTAAGAGGTGTAGTTTGTAAAATGGTGCCTCTTACGGGGGGGTTCTGCTGCTCTGGCACCTTAGGAGCTTTGCCAAAATGACATGGTACCCTCAAGCCAGTCCAACAAAATCCAAACTCCAATATGGCGCTTCTTCCCTTCTGAGCTTTGAACTGCACTCAAACAATAGTTTTTCATCACATATGTGGTATCTGAATACTAGAAATTGGACAACAAATTTGGGGCTCAATTTTCTCCCGTTACCCTTATGAAAATAAAGAATTTGGGACTAAAAGAAAATTGCTGTGGGAAAAATATGATTTTTTATTTTGACGGCTTTACGTTATAAACTTCTGTGAAGCACCTGGGGTTTCAAGGTGCTCATCCCACATCTAGATAAGTCCCATAAGGGGTCTAGTTTCCAAAATAGTTTCCCTTTTTGGGGGGGTTCTACTGTTTAAGAACATCAGGGGCTCTCCAAATGTGACATAGTGTCCCCTAATTATTCCAGCAAATTTTGCATTCAAAAAGTCAAATGGCGCTCATTCCTTTCCAAGCCCTGCTGTGCGCCCAAACAGTAGTTTTCCTCCACATATTGGGTATCGGAGTACTCCAGAGAAATTACACAAGAAATTGTATGTTGCAATTTCTCCTATTACCCATGTGACAATGTAAAATTTGAGGCTAAAAAAATTTTTTATGGGAAAAATGTGATTTTTTTTTTTATTGTCACGGCTCAATGTTATAAAATTCTGTGAAATACCTGGGGGTTCAAGCTGCTCACAACACATCTAGATCATTTCACTGAGGTGTCTAGTTTCCAAAATTGTCACTTGTGGGGTGTTCCACTGTTTAGGCACATCAGGGCCTAATTGCCAAAGCACAATTTAGCACAGTACACTCAAAAAAGATATAGAACAGATCATCAGCCTCTAATATTGTCTAATTCTAATATTGAGACAATACTGCAACCTGCTGGCAGCATGATGTTAAATGGAGGGCCCCATGCGTGTTGCCACCTAAGAGCAAGGCTTCCTCAGAGGAAACAAGATCAAAAGAAGATTTTCTTTAGGCTTTTCTTATATACGGTACCTACCTTGATTTCAAATGTATTACATATGCATATATGTCGGTTCATTCAATTTTGGCTCTGCTTATTTGCATTCCCAGGTATATATCCTGACATTTGTGTTGTGCTCCCATACGTTATTGTATGATTAATTTATTTTTTGAGAGGCTATAATCATGATTTCTCAGAAAATAATTCACATGTGAATATATGGCAGGCGTTAAGATAATATATTTTGTTAATTAATAATTGCTATGTGATCACTTTATTATTGTACAACCATTTTATTGTGGTTTCCCTGTTTGCAGAAAGAACTTTAGAGAAGGATTGTTGGTCCTTTCATGTACCTTGTGGTGGTTGATCTCAGCCTCTTTTGGCTTTTTAACTGTTTTTATAAATTTGGTATCTACTCGTGTTTATCAATAAAAATCATTACATTTTATTATTGATGATCTTGACTAGTTCATACACACTTCTTTTTCTTTTTGTCCAAATCTTATTTATTAAGTATTTTGTGTGACATAACTCTCTCTCTCATTTAAGGGCATAAAAACTAAAAGTTTGAAAATTGCAAAAAAAATTTCATTTTTGCCAATATTCTTTATTTCGCCAATAATTTCAAGTCATATCGAAGAAATTTTACCACTATCATGAAGTACAATATGTCACAAAAAACAATCTCAGAATCAGCGGGATCTATTGAAGCATTCTAGAGTTATCACCTCATAAAGTGACAGTGGTCAGAATGGTAAAATTTAGCCTATTCATGAAGGTGCAAACAGCCTTGGGGAGTGAAGGGGTTAAATTACACTGCACAAATACGCTTATGTGATCTGTATATAAACATTTACTCTACATACCCTCTCAGCATTCTTATCCACACATCTTTACCAGACAATTTTTTAATTATAAGATATGACTGGTTTTCTTTCACTTCCCCATTCAGAGGAGGCCTGGTTTGGCACATGGGGCGGTAAGATATTAGTGATAGGGACCATCCATATAAAAGATTCACCTGGTTGGATGACTTTTACTCCTTTTGATCACAAAAAGTTAACCAAGTACCTTACATTTTTCATATATACAGTACAGACCAAAAGTTTGGACACACCGTCTCATTTAAAGGTTTTTCTGTATTTTCATGACTATGAATATTGTACATTCACACTGAAGGCATCAAAACTATGAATTAACACATGTGGAATTATATACTTAACAAAAAAGTGTGAAACAACTCAAATTATGTCTTATATTCTAGGTTCTTCAAAGTAGCCACCTTTTGCTTTGATGACTGCTTTGCACACTCTTGGCATTCTCTTGATGAGCTTCGAGAGGTAGTCACCGGGAATGGTCTTTCAACAATCTTGAAGGAGTTCCCAGAGATGCTTAGCACTTGTTGGCCCTTTTGCCTTCACTCTGCGGTCCAGCTCACCCCAAACCATCTCGATTGGGTTCAGGTCTGGTGACTGTGAAGGCCAGGTCATCTGGCATAGCACCCCATCACTCTCCTTCTTGGTCATATAGCCCTTACACAGCCTGGAGGTGTGTTTGGGGTCATTGTCTTGTTGAAAAATAAATGATGGTCTAACTAAACGCAAACCGGATGGAATAGCATGCCGCTGCAAGATGCTGTGGTAGCCATGCTGGTTCACTATGCCTTCAATTTTGAATAAATCCCCAACAGTGTCACCAGCAAAGCACCACCACACCATCACACCTCCTCCTCCATGCTTCACGGTGGGAACCAGGCAAGTAGAGTCCATCCGTTCACCTTTTCTGCGTCGCAGAAAGACACGGTAGTTGGAACCAAAGATGTCAAATTTGGACGCATCAGACCAAAGCACTGGTCTAATGTCCATTCCTTGTGTTCTTTAGCCCAAACAAGTCTCTTCTGCTTGTTGCCTGTTCTTAGCAGTGGTTTCCTAGCAGTTATGTTACCATGAAGGCCTGCTGCACAAAGTCTCCTCTTAACAGTTGTTGTAGAGATGTGTCTGCTGCTAGAACTCATTGACCTGGTCTCTAATCTGAGCTGCTGTAAACCTGCAATTTCTGAGGCTGGTGACTCAGATAAACTTATCCTCAGAAGCAGAGGTGACTCTTGGTCTTCCTTTCCTAGGGCTGTCCTCATGTGAGCCAGTTTCTTTGTAGCGCTTGATGGTTTTTGCCACTGCACTTGGGGACACTTTCAAAGTTTTCACAATTTTTCGGACTGACTGACCTTCATTTCTTAAAGTAATGATGGCCACTCGTTTTTCTTTACTTAGCTGCTTTTTTCTTGCCATAGTACAAATTCTAACAGTCTATTCAGTAGGACAATCAGCTGTGTGTCCACCAACATAACTGATGGTCCCAACCCCATTTATAAGGCAAGAAATCCCACTTATTAAACCTGACAGGGCACACCTGTGAAGTGAAAACCATTCCCAGTGACTACCTCTTGAAGCTCATCAAGAGAATGCCAAGAATGTGCAAAGCAGTCATCAAAGCAAAAGGTGGCTACTTTGAAGAACCTAGAATATAAGACATAATTTTCGTTGTTTCACACTTTTTTGTTAAGTATATAATTCCACATGTGTTAATTCATAGTTTTGATGCCTCCAGTGTGAATGTATAGTCATGAAAATACAGAAAATCTTTAAATGAGAATGTGTGTCCAAACTTTTGGTCTGTACTGTATAGCAATAGTGGAGTACATGTATTCGCTAATCAAGTGCACTGACACATACCGCATGTAGATTTTTTGGTGTTCAAATGCCTCGAATTATTTCTAAATGCATTTTTAAGCAGAGATGTCTTACTTTTTGAAATTGTATGCTGCTCTCAACACTTTTGAAACGTACGTGGGAAAGTGGATGTTATTAACCAACTGAATTGGTGTAAGCAAGGTTAATGAATTGTGAAATTGCCATTCACACATCATTCAAGGGAATCTGTCACACATTTGACCTATCTATACTATTAATATGGGCGTACAGGTTATAGAACGCATCATCCTCCCTAGAGCCTGGAAGAGGTCATCTATATAAAGTGATAGAAGATGACTTCTCACCAACAAGGCATCTGATATGAGACATGTATGCCCATATTAATAGTTTAGATGGGTCAAATGTGGTGACAGGTTCCGTTTAGTGTCGTGGGATAAAAATGAAAGAAACATCTCTAGATGCACCACATATTTCTATGCAAATAATGAAAATGAATCGCAAGCAACACTGATCTCAAAAAGTTTTCTCAAGAAAAATCTCCCCATTTTACTTTAGACATTTGTGAAATTGAATATATAATAATTCAACGACAAAGTCAGTAGGGACAGCCATATGAGTATGTAGTGAAATGGGACATACTGGAAAATATGCTGGCAGTTTATAATGTTTACCAATGCTTTTACTATTACAATGAACACATTTTAGTTTTTGCTTTCATTCTTTTGAGTGAATAATCCTTCTATATCATTTCTAAACACTCTTTTTCAGTGATTACTTTGTATCTCCGTTCATACTGCACACACACACACACACACACAAATGATACACCATTTGAAAGGTAAACTTGCCCCTTCAGCAAGAAAATAGCCAAACAAATCACACATCCATGATGTGATCATAAAATACAGTTTAAACATTAATTTTCATAAACCTGCAAAAAGGAAAAATGACCTGCAGGTGGCACCACACTACCCCAAAGAACACTACCACAAAGCTGGTTACAGACATCACAAACAAATCCTAACATTTGCATTGTGGGCTTTCCAGCTTGCCGAAGTGCTTGCCAAGCCTATTTCAGGCAAATTCGAGGATTGCACACTTCACTGCAGGTGAGTCACATATGCAAACACATTTGTAAACATGCACTGCTTTTTCGGTGATTACTTCGCCCCACACACACAAATAATACACTATTTTAAAGGTAAACTTGTCCCCTTCAGCAAGAAAAGACACAGACAAACCAAACATTCACGATTTGATCAATAAATACAGTTTAAACATTCATTTTCAGAAACCTGCAGAAAAAAAACAAAAACCTGCAGGTGGCACCACAACCTCTAGACTTTTTTTAGCCTGTACTTATCAAACCAATTTATTGTGTTACCAATCTAAATATATAAATACCTCTCTATGTTTATCATCTCATTAAATACATTAACATTTGACCAGCTTGATTTTCCTGAAATTGCCTGCGCCCCCGACAACCAATGTGCGAAAATTTCACACTGGCCAACGAGTAGTATGAAGAAATATCCCCCAAAAAATACTATTTATTTTCAATAGGTGTTAATTATTTTTCAAATATGTGATCTATAACAGACAATTATTAAAGAAAATCTTGCAGTAAGATCAACCCCCCAAAAGCCACGTCTATGGGTATGCTGATCTTTCAAAGATAAATACATTGACATCTTTATGTCTTACATCTGTTGCTGCATTCCCAATTAATCTGTGTTTTAGCCTGTGCTGTTATGATCAGGTGGCCTTGGAGCAGCATGAAATGACCTTCGCTGGAGCAGTGGTAACTTCACTGACCGCAAACCCTGATCCTATCACCGCAACTAAAAGTAGCCGTGGGGTGTGCCTAACCAGACCTAGACACAGCCTAAGGACTAAATATCCCTAAAGATGGAAATAGGAAAACTCTCTTGCCTCAGAGTAGATCCCCAAAGGATAGGTAGCCCCCCACAAATAATGACTGTGAGTAGGAGAGGAAAAGACACACGCAGACAGAAAACAGGGATAAGCAAAGGAGGCCACTTCTACCTAGATAGGAAAGAATAGTACAGGATACTATGCAGTCAGCATAAAACACTACAAAATATCCACAGCAGAAAAATACAAAGACTCCACCACCTAACTAAAGATGTGGAGAGTATATCTGCGACTCCAGCGAATCCAACTAGACTGAGAAAAACATCAGGCACAGTCTAGCAGGAACAAAATAGAAACAAGATCAGCACAGAAAATAAACACACAGCCGTGTGTCTAAAAAAATGAAGCAAACACTTCCAAAGGAACATTGACTACTGGCAAGGACTAATGAGTCCTGCACAGCTAAATACCCCAGTCAGAATTGCAATTAGCCGAAACACCTGTCGAAGACTGCTGCTCAGGAATAACTGCATTACCATCAACAACCACCGGAGGGAGCCCAAGAGCAGAATTCACAACACTGTGCGCAATAAGGGCCCTGGGCATAGCAAAAAACTTTCAAATCTTCTACCTCCCGAGGTTGCTAAATGTCAGCCTCTTTATCTTGAATGATTGCTTGCTGTCTGATTTCTTTGCCTAGTGTCAGGAATGGTAGCTCCATACTTGAGCAGTCACCTTGTGTTAGTGGGCGGGCTCCTGCTTCCCAGCGGAGATGTTATTTTAAATAATTATAAGTAAGTTTTAACATTTAAAAATGGCATATTGCTATAATTGTTGAAGAATGAACACTTTTGCCTGTTAGGACCTTTCTTAATTTATCACATGATGTGGGATACTCACATGATAGGTTCGTTTAACATATAAAGTGTTAATGCTGTTCAGAGCGTGTCACCTGTGACAAAGATCCACACTAGGATCGAAATGCGTCGCTTGACCGCCAGTGCCTGGTGTGATTATCCACATGTAAAGAGGACACTGCTGTCTGTCATGTTTTAACTTTTGGAAGAATAAAGGAATTGTTTTAGGAGCTGGAACTGTCTACCTTTGTATTTTGCTGATCCATGTCAGATCCTGACAGAGTTCCGTGCACCTCGGGCAGTCGGTGAGCTGGCTAGGGCATCAAGCCCAAATTCTCTTTCTTATACGCTTTGGAAAACAGACAGTTTTGAGATGATATTGCTCATAGTTTTACATTTGTACGTGATCAGTGTGACAGGCTCAGGTTCTGAAATGTATTGGCAAATGTATCAGAATAAAATGGCTCTGAGTCATGGTCATGGTCATGAACAGGAAACCACTTTACAGTATCGATCTGTTCATATATGCGAGATGTATTTGTGCAGCTCTATTAATTTTACTGATCTGTATGTTATTCGACAGAAGCTTTCTTCAAATACATTTCCAATTGATTACTGAAAGTAACGTTTCTAATTGGCAACAAAGCTAGTTGTATATTTTATTTTATGTTTTGCCCAAGGCCATTGCTAATAGTAAGTACTAGTGATGGGCGAGCACTAAAATGGTCGGGTGCTCGTTGCTCGGGTCAAGCAAATTGGAATGCTCGAGTGCTCAACCCAAGCAGCGAGCCCAATGTTAGTCTACGGGAAAACCAAGCATTTTTACCGCAACTCCCCTGGGATCTTTTTAGGGTCTAAGAACATCTGAAATCGATGGGAACAGTGCTGAAATGACATGGGAACATCATGGGGAAGACCCCTGGAAGCATTTCTGACTCTCAGATCACTGCTGTGAACAATGTTGTCAGACTCTTACGCCACTTTTCCGGGCGCACAATAAAACATACAAAAACTAAACAAAAATGGATTTTTCTGGGAAATATGTTAAGGAATATCCTTTCCAGGGTAATGATTTGCATGGAAGATCAAATAAATAACTCAAAACAAAAATGTTTCTCCACCACTTGGGATATGTTCACACGTAGCATTTTTGATGCGTTTTTCAACTTTAGCATTGCTTTCAACCAAGACAAATGCATTCACTGGGAAATATCATTTTAACACTTTACAACCTTAGCTGGCCATGTGGTGAGTGACATGTCATCAGACACATCCTGTTTCATTTATGAAGGAGGGTCTGTTAAAGGAGGAGGGCCATCAGGAGGACTTTAATCTTCTTAAAGGAACCGCAGCTTGTCATCATAGAGAGCCATCAGCCGGCTATGCTTTGTTGTTCCCATTATTGAACAGAGGGTCTTCTAATCTTTCTTCTATTACATTATTATGGTAGAAGTCATCTGGCTGTCTCTGTCTAATGATGTTACATCTCTCCTCTCTCTCTATTCCCAATTTAAAGTAGTGGGTCTCCTATGGGTACAATGCCCATACACTAAGTGTATGGGCTGACAAACATTTATCCCTGGGGGGTACACATCAACATACTATGTAAACTTTTTTTTATGGGCATCATAAACACTCTTGAAAAAAAAAAACCTAGCTTTTGCATCACGGAACACGTTCACCCTGGTAATCTAGTGGTGGTGTCGGAAGAGATGTGGAGGATGGCCTACTAAAAATCTTTTCCCAATTTAAAGGAGCGGGTCTCCTGTAGTTGTAATGCCCATACACTAAGTGTATGGGCTGACAATCATTTCCCCCTGGGGGTACACATCAACATAATGTGTAAAAAAAATTCTTATGGGCATCAAAAACACCCTATAACACAATAACGTGGCTGTTGCATCACGGACCATGGTCACGATGGTGATCTAGTGGTGTTGGCTGATGAGGATAAGGAGGAGGATAATAGCAAATAGGCAAAATCAGGAAGGGTATACTCATGTGTGGGTGTGAAGAGGTGCATGGGAAAATACCTCCCAAAAAATGACACTGGATTTGGGGTTATGTTTTGCTGTTATCATTTGGTGGTGTACAGAAGTCTGGCCCAATCCAGCCCTTGTTCATTTTGATAAGAGTCAGCCTGTCAGCATTTTCAGTTGACAGGCAGATGCGCTTATCAGTTATAATTCTTCCAGCGGCACTAAAATCCCTCTCTGACAAAACGCTAGCAGCAGGGCAGGCCAGGACCTCCAAGGCGTAGAGAACCAGTTCATGCCACATGTCCAGCTTGGATACCCAATAATTAAAAGGCACAGAGGAATCACAGAGGACATTGGCACAGTCAGCAAGGTAATCCCTCAGCATCTTCCAAAACTTTGCACTCCTTTTGAGAGTACTCCATGCCTCAGGGCGATGGGATGGTCTGGGAAATCGGTCCCAGAACTTTGCCAGTGCTCCCCTGCCTCTTCTGAACTGGAGTTGGGTCTTTCTCGCATATACTCCTTGGTTGTCCAACGAACTGTGAACTCTGCCGCCAGCATTTTCAGATGGAAATTTTTTTAATAATTCAGCAACAAGGGCCCTCTGGTACTGCCCCATTTTAGTAGACCTGTCTGCCTCTGGAGTAAGAGATTGAAAGTTCTCCTTGTAGCATGGGTCTAGAAGTGTCACCAACCAGAAATGAGTGTCACCCAAGGTTTTGAGAATGTGAGGGTCACGGGAAAGGCAGTGCAACATAAAGTCAGCCATGCGTACCAGACTGCTAACAGGCAAGACTTCTGTGTCCTCACCAAGAGGACAACTGACCTTGCTGTCCTCCTCCTCCCTGTCCTCAGGCCAACCACGCTGAAAAGACGGTATGACAGGTGTGCTTGTGGTACCATCTATAGCGCATGAAACTAGCTCCTCTTCCTCTACCTTATTGTCAACCAATTCACGTTAGGATGACATGAGGCTGAGCTGTGTGTACTCACCCTGTATGGTTCCTTGCTCCATCTCATCATGCTCCGCCTGCAATGCATCCTCTTTTATTGTGAGCAGAGAGTGTTTCAGAACACAGAGAAGAGGGGTGGTGCCACTAATTATGGCATTATCATCGCTCACCCTCTCGGTGGAGTCCTCAAAGTTTTTGAGGATGGTACATATGTTTGATCTATGTCCACTCCCGATGTGTGGAGCCTGAACTGAATACCGATGGCCTTGTTGATGCTAGTAGTCAACAACTGCCCTCTTCTGCTCACAAATCCTTACCAACATCTGCAGTGTAGAGTTCCAATGCATGGGGACATTACACAACAGTCAGTGAGCCAGAAGCTGCAAATGCTGCTGAAGCACGGCAAGGGCGGAGGAAGCTATAACTGACTTTCTAAAATATGCACACAGGTGGCCTACTTTGACAAGCAGATCCGGCAGCTGAGGGTAGGTTTTGAGAAACCACTGAACCACGAAGTTAAGCACATGGGCCAGGCATGGTACTTCACCTCACCTCAGAGCCACCACCAGGTTCTGGACATTGTCACACACGACAATGCCTGGCTGTTGGTACAGCGGTGTCAGCCACAGATCTGCCTGCACTTTCAGAGCTGTCAACAACTCGGTTTGTCACCTAAGCATATTAGCTTCAGCAAAGCCTGTTGCCGCTTGGCTGAGGCAGTGCTGCAATGCTTCCAGCTTGTGACTGATGTAGTCAATTCGGAGATGGATGCTGAAGAGGAGGAGGCGGAGGAGGATGAGGTGCTGGAGCTGTAGACTGTGGGGGCAACCCTGATTGACCTAGGGCCCTCAATCCTCGTCGTCGGGAGGACGTGTTCCATCCCACGGTATGACTGGGTTCCGGCTTCCATTATGTTAAGCCAGTGTGCCATCAGCGTGGTGTACTGTCCCTGCCCACAAGCACTTGTCCACGTGTACGTGGTTAGGTGAACTTTTCCACATGCATTGTTGAGGGCACGGCTAATGTTGTGGGACACGTTCTTGTGTAATGCAGGGATGGCACAATGGGAGAAATAGTGGCGGCCGCCATCAGGTTGCAGAAAGCTTCCTTCTCCACAAGCCTTAAAGGCAACATTTCGAACACAAGCAGTCGCGAAATGTGGGAATTTAGTAGTGTGGCCTGTGGGGCGTTGGCTGCGTATTTGTGCTTCAGTTCCAAGGACTGGGGTATGGACAACTGAATGCTGCGCTGGGCAAGGACGTCGACATGCTTGCTGATGGTGCTTGTTGAGTGTGTGCTATGACAGGTGCAGGGCAGGAGGCATCTTCGCATGCACCATTGACAGGGGATTGGATTGCACGCACAACAGTGGAAAAAGCAGTGGTGCCGTGTGCCTGATCATGCTGGTAGTAGTCTGATCGTTTTGCTACCCCTGCTGATGCAGGCATTGCAGGTGGTGCAAATGGCCTTTTTGAGGTTATTAGCAAAATCTTTAGAAAACAACTTGACTCTGGAACACCTAACAGTTGTATTGGCAACCTCCATTATGTTGGTGTTATGGTAAATGGTTGCCCACCTTCTGTCTGCAGCCACCACACAGCTTCTTCCTGCCTGTTTGGGTGCTACGCCTCCCTCTCCTTTGTGCTGCTTTCCTCGCTCTGCATGTCCTCCTGCCAGGTTGGTTCAGTTACTATATCATCCACCACCACGTCTTCCACTTACGCACCCTGGTCTTCCTCCTGACTTTCTGGCAATTGTGTCTCATCATCGTCCACCTCTTGTGACACCTTCCCACCATTGCCTTTTTGTGTGACTGTGGCTGCTCAAATATTTGGTCATTGCTACATGCAATCTCATCTTGCCTCACTTCAAGTGGGCCGGGCAAGAGGCCCGAATCTATAAATGAAAAAATGAACAACTCTTCAGAGTGTCCAAGTGTGGGATAAGTTGTCTCCGGGCACTCGTCATGGAAGGAGGAAGGAGGATCAAGGTGTGGAATATGCAGTCCAGACTTATGGCTACTAAGACTTGACCATATGGAAGATGGGGTACAAGTGGTGGTGGCTGGAAGCATTATCTGCTATCCAACCAACAACCTTTTGACACTGCTCTGGGTTCAGAGCAGTGGTGTGTTGCGGTACCCTAGTAATTGGGAAAGGAAGGTCGAGCAAGAAGATGCGGGTGTTTGTTGTGGCACAATTTCAAGCTTGGCCTTGGCCTCTGCATGCACCATCACCATCACATCCAGTTCCCTGGCCCTTGCCATGTCCCTTGCCCATTTTAAATAGTGGCCAATATTTTCCATATTCACTACAAATGGCTGAATTTGGAGCAAACTTATATGTGATCCGTGTGTCGGTCAAACCACAGTTTTAAATAGCTGGTCTGTAGGTAACTATTTTTTTACAGCATACTGATGTCAATAACTTTGATAACACACTGCAACCACATATAAATGGAAGCTAGAAATGGCAGAATTTTGAGCGCACTTATATGTGATCTATGTGAAAGACAAATCACAGTTTTAAACAGATGGATTTTTAGAGCTGTAATAATCAGAAAAATTATTCCTGGCTCCTGATATCTGGGGCTATGTCTAGAAATATATGTAATAGCAGCAGCAAACAGAACTGGAATGGACCCTCTTGCTATATGCACTGCAGCCTGCCACATACACTGCCTGCCTGCCTAGCACTGAAATCTATGCAGCTGGATTAGTCCTCAGAAGGACTGTTCGTTGAGATGGATATGTGTACAATGTGACATCCCAGGTTCCTGGTTGTCACAGTGGCATTGCTTTCCTCACGGGGAGAGTGATGTCACGCTTGGAAGCGAGGAAGGATCTTCTTTATCAGGTAAACACAGGCATGCAACATGTTCACACTCCAGGCCAGAAGGGGGAGCTCTGATCCAGTTTGTGGGTGGCTCCCCTATATATTCTGGTCTGGAGGGAAAGTGCAGAGAGTTCCTGTCAGAGAGACAGAGGAGAAGGGAGTAGAGGGGCCGTGCAGCCACAAGAAATGCTTCAGCTCCTAGAAAGAGAGAAAGAGAAAGCCAAATGGATTGTAAAGAGCATGTAGGAGAAAAGAAGCACAGGAGAGTGAGAACTGGGGAGAATAGCTGCGACTGGGCTACCTCCCTACAAAGCGCAGACACTGATAGCCGGAAGACCGAGGTTGTGAGGGACTCCACGGCTCACAGGAGAAACTGGCAGTACAGCTGGATTACAAGTCACCTGTCCACCATGACACCTGGAGACATATTGGCGCATAGAGCCCGGGTCGTGATAGAAACCCTGTAAAAAGGCTCGAGCCACCTGTCATACGGGTTAGTGTCCTACCTACAAGGAGGACAGAGAGAACATGTGAGGACCTTGTGAGAGGCCTACGGTAGCAAGGAACTACACCACAGCGCTAGAGGGAAAGCTTCTAACTCTACTTCATAAATGGAACTTCCAACTCGCTTCCAACCTGTACCTGTGATTTGGTGCCCTGGACTGTGGCTGCCTGAATTCATCAGTAAACCAGGTAAAGATACTGCAAACCTGTGTCCTCTGTTTCTTGCTACACCACCCACCATCTTTATCTATACACTTTGAGCCCTGGGAACCCATCTTCCTCTGTGGGAAGCCATACCATCTTAGTTGCCATAACATCACCCTAGTGGACCCCTTTAAGCAGCGGTGGTAATCCCTGACTGAGAATCACTGGTGGCGTCATGAACAAACTCTATTCCTAGAAACCCCTTAAAAGACTTTTCCCTTAACATGGGTGCCCAGGGCCATGGACCGGGTCACCGCCGCCGTGACACATCCCAGTAACCGGATCTGGTACCGAGTACCCCACGGCCTTGGCGGGCGTTCCATATAATATATTGTGGTATACCTACACTAAGCTTCCAAGCTCAGCAGCACCTCTCCTTACACTGTCTGATTCCAGAGTAGACTGTGACGAGCATGGCAGTGCCAGGTCTAATGTATAACTGATGATGCTCTGTGGCCAGCCAATCACTGTAATGCTACAGCCAACATGGCTGCGGCATTACAGTGTGTGGCAGACAATCCCTGCATGTTCATTAGTAAGAGCACCAAACATGCAAGGAAGGAACCCGGGCTCGTGCTGAGCAACCCCAGAAATACTCAGAGAGTTCCGAGAATCTCGAGCAGTGAGATGCTCGGACGGGTACCGAGTAGTGGTGAGCATGCTCGTTCATCACTACACACTAGATCTTAATCAGCTTGTATTGTGTGCCTCTCCACTCTTCCTCCAGACTTTGGAACCTTGATTTCCAAAAGAAATGCAAAATTTACTTTCATCTGAAAACAACACCTTGGACCACTGAGCAACAGTCCAGTTCTTTTTCTCCTTGGCCCAGGTAAGATGCTTCTGGCGTTGTCTATTAGTCATGAGTTGCTTGACACAAGGAATGCGACACTTGTAGCCCATGTCCTGGATACGCCTGTGTGTGGTGGCTCTTGAAGCGATGACTCCAGCAGCAGTCCAGTTCTTGTGAATCTCCTAAAATTTTTGAATGGCCTTTCTAGGCTGCAGTTATCCCCGTTGCTTATGAGCCTTTTTCTACCACGCTTATTCCTTCAACTCAACTTTACATTAATATGATTGGATACAGCACTCTATGTACAGCCAGCCTCTTTAGCAATGACCTTTAGTGGCTTACCCTCCTTGTGGAGTGTGTCAATGACTGCCTTCTGGACCTCTGTCAAGTCAGCAGTCTTCCCCATGATTGTGGAGTCTACTGAAACATACTAAGGGACCTTTTTAAACACTTAGGAAGCCTTTGCAGGTCATTTTTCTTAATTATTCTAATTTACTGAGATAATGACTTTTGGGTTTTCATTGGCTGTAAACCATAATCATCAACACTAATATAAATAAACACTTGGAATAGATCACTCTGCACTGACTCTATATAATATATGAGTTTCACTTTTTGTATTGAAGAGCTGAAATAAATTAACTTTTTGATGATATTCTAAATTAGTGAGAAGCACTTGTATCTATGCTGATCGCTTCTACAGCAACCAGCCCACCTTTCCCCTTACTTCTAGAGATGAAGAAGAAAATTGACATGTATTGCTGCTTTGGTTTTCTATACAGTATTCCCATTTTGCTCACTTCACAGTAACAATATCCCCCAAAATATAATAAATTACAGTAGTTATGTCCCAGTTTGTGATCTTCGCAAAGAAGAAATATCCCCATCTTTGTCCTCAGGGACGGACTAGGACTGAAACTTAGCCCTGGCATTTGAGATCACACAGGCCCATGCTGTCCCCGTCCCCAAGCAGAAGATGAGGATATATTAATAATATTACCCTGCCTGGAGGAAATCAAGATTTACTACAAGACCAATATTTCTAATAATACCAGTAATACCGCTATATAAAATTAAATACGGTAATTATAATACCAAAATAATAGTATTGAAATAATACAAATACCCACAAACCATAACCAAATATTACCAGAATCAGGGCCGGCTCCAGGTTTTTGTGGGCCCTGGGCGAAAGAGTCTCAGTGGGCCTCCCATTTAACACATACCACGATTCATGATCGCATATAAACACAGCCATGTAGTATATAACACAGCCCACGTAGTATATAGCAGAGCCACGTAGCATATAACACAGCCATGTGGTATATAGCACAGCCCACGTATCATATAACAGCCCATATAGTATATAGCACAGCCACAGTATATAACACGGCCCACGTAGTTTACAGAACAGCCATGTAGTATGCAGCACACCCCACATAGTAGTATACAGCACTACCCACACAGTAGTATATAGCACAGCCCACACAGTAGTATATAGCACAGCCCACACAATAGTATATAGCACAGCCCACACAGTAGTATATAGCACAGCCCACACAGTAGTATACAGCACTGCCCACATAGTAGTATATAGCACAGCCACACAGTAGTATACAGCACTGCCCACATAGTAGTATACAGCACTGCCCACGTAGTATAAAGCAGCCGACGTAGTATATAACACTGCCAACGTAGTATATAACACTGCCAACGTAGTATATAACACTGCCCATGTAGTATATATTATTCCCATAGTCCTATATTTGTCAATGGCTAAAGTCACTTCGACATAGAGTATAAACACATTTTCAAATGGTAAATGCCGAGAGAAAAAATGAAGTGAAGGAGAAAGTATGATTTAAAACAGTGAATTTATTCAGAAATTATTCTAAAAAGGTGTATTTACACAAGATATAAAATTAGACAAAAAGCGGGGGGAACGGAAACCTCCAAATACCAGGGGAGGCACACCTCAGTCTATCACCGTTCTGTGGTACTAATAATAGTCCAAAAAAAGGCAGCTAGATGAATTAATTACATAATATGCAGCGCACAGAGTTAATTAGCAGATGGTAATATATAACCTTAGAGAGGGCATATATCCATAAGACCATAAGCATATGTACCCAGTATGTTAGCATGCAATATGCTGTGAAAAATTCTGGGGAGTGAGCTAAGCACTATATATGCAAGTGGAGTGTATGGTTTAGCACCTATCTGAATGCAGTGGGTAAAGTAATTACCTGAAGTGAATGGATGTCAGGAACCTGTGCGTGGAAACAGAATAGTGTGGAGGCCTCCCGTGCCCAACAAGCGCCGTTTCGCAATAGAGCTTCTTCCAAATGGGGCGTGGATAGGTGGGGGGATGTTTGCGGTGTTTTTATAGTAAGATCTAAGTGAGGGGGGAGGGTCGTGGTAGTCCCAGTTAGTGCGCGTCAGCAGAGCCGCACCCCCAATAGCCAAAGGGACTTCCGGACCGGCGCGCACATGACACGCAGTGGAACGCATTGCGGTCATGTCAGTCGGCGCCTCCGGAAGTCAGGGGAGGCATACAGACTCTGCGCGTGCGCAGTGGACTCACGGACCCGCTGGGGGAAACTGGGCATGCGCGAGTATCGGCCGAACAGACTGGTTGCCATGAATGGACGGAGGCGGAGTTAGCACGAGAGGGAAGGAGGGGACTGAGAGGAATCACGGAGCATATTGTCTGAACCGCATATGCACAGGTATAATCCCAGGCTGTGCTGTAGGTTAGAACGAGGGGGAAGGACAGGGCTAGGAGGAGTCTGAAACATATTCTATGAACCGGGGGATGAATAAGACACTGGGAGAGAAGAACATAGTGCCAGGGGAATACCAAATAAGGATAAAACTATTAAAGGTGGGGCATATCATGAGGCAGGTGAGCCCGATATTATGGGATGAAAATTAAAAATAAAAAATGAAATAATGAGAAGTAAAGAATAAATAATAAATAATAAATAACAAAAAAATAACAAAAAAATATAGGAATTGGGCATATCGCAAGACAGGCATGTAGAGAGTGGTAAGCTTGATGCCATAAAAATCATGATTGGGCATATCGTAAGGCATCGTCTCCAGAGGATGTGCAGGGCAGGAAGCCCAAGGAAACCCCTGTTGTGGGCATATGTGCAAAAGGGATGGGGGTGATATGACTAAGGAATAGTGAAGAATTTTGGAAATGTACTAGGGGTACATCTATACGGGGGATATATATATGGTGGAGCACAAACCACTAGTGCCAGATGAGGACATAAAGTGCTTGTAAGTGCCAAGTTGCAGCTGATGCCAGATAAGAGCAGAATGCCAAGTAAGGGCATAAGGTGCAATAAGTGCCAGGTTGAGAAGAGACGGACGTGGACTATATGCAGGGGAACACAAGTACCTAGTGTCAGATAAGGGCATAAAGTGCTTATAAGTGCAAATTACAGTCAATGCCAGATAAGGGCAGAAAGTGCTATAAGAGCAGAATGCCAATTAAAGGCATAAAGTGCAATAAGTGCTAGGTAGTAGAGGGACGAACGTGGACTAGGTGATGATAAATAAGGTGTTGATTACTGGTTAAAAGTAGATACAGTAGAAAGAAGGTATGACGAGAACCTAAAAACTAAAGGTGGGGATGTGTGAGAAGTAAAGACAAAAAATTAATAAATAAAAATAAAAAATGAAAATTAAAAACATATGTGTATAAGAATATAAGAATATATAGCTGTATATCCTAGGGGGCCCACAGTCAGCCATCCAGACACGTAAAATGCAGACCAATTAAACAGCTACAGTCTTGATAGTCCCCACGTTCTTGTTTGGTAAAAGTCCAGAGAAATACGGGTTATGCAGCAGAAGTCCATGAGCAAAGGATGGAATACTCGTTACTGCGGGAGCCATATCATTATTCTGGGTGAGCTTGCCAGTGTTGGCCTTTGGTCCATTCCATATAGCATCAGACCCGAGAATATCCAGCATGTTGCGAAAATCAGTCCAGGCCACCTTCCAGGCACGTAAGCAGTACTGTCATAATGCGCATGTCACCAAGAGGAAATTGCAGTGTGTGTAAGTCTAAAAAAGAAGAGCCAATGAATAAAAGCACATAAAAGCATGAAAGGAAAACAACATTAAAAACACCTTAAAAACAATCCAAAAAGAGGAGAAACGGTTACAAGAAAGAAATGAAACCGGAGTTTTCATTTAGGCCGAGGGGGGTAACTGTATCCAGGCGGTATATCCACTTGCTTTCTAGCTGCGCCAGGGATTTAGCTAAGTCGCCCCCACGAGTGCCAAGATTAATCTGATCAATAGCTTTAAAAAGGAAATTTTTGGGGTTACTATCGTGATGGATTTTAAAATGCCGGGGTATTGTTTTTAAGAGAGACATATCTGTAATAGTTTTGGCTTTCTCAATGTCACGGATGTGCTCCCGGACACGGATTTTCATCTCTCGTGTGGTTAGTCCGATATATATCAGGTTACAAGGGCATGTGGCATGGTATATTACCCCCTGAGACGAGCAGGTGAGGTGTTTTCTTATATCAAAGCTTCTTGAGCCATTGGAGTTACTAAAGGAGGATGCCTTTCTCATGTTAAGGCATGCTTTGCATCCTCCGCAGGGGAAAAAGCCATTCTTGAGGGGCTGGGTTGTGAGTGTGCAAGTAGGGTCATAATGGCTGTGTACCAACAGATCCCTCAAGTTACGACTCCTTTTTGCTACCATGGAGGGAGAGGGAGGGAGGATTTTGCGTAATATTGGGTCCGTTAGCAGGATGTTCCAATGTTTTTGGAAGGCTGATTTAATATCTTTCCATCGGTTGTTGTATGTGGATATATATCTTACCTGATTGTTGTTTGCCTGAAGTCTTTTTACAGAGTAGAGGAGTTGATCTCTAACGGTGTTCTTTGCACTATGTTCTTCTCTCCCAGTGTCTTATTCATCCCCCCTGTATAACCACCCCCCAGCTCAGCCTCCGATCTCTTCTGTCCATTTGCGGTTCATAGAATATGTTTCAGACTCCTCCTAGCCCTGTCCTTCCCCCTCGTTCTAACCTACAGCACAGCCTGGGATTATACCTGTGCATATGCGGTTCAGACAATATGTTCCGTGATTCCTCTCAGTCCCCTCCTTCCCTCTCGTGCTAACTCCGCCTCCGTCCATTCATGGCAACCAGTCTGTTCGGCCGATACTCGCGCATGCCCAGTTTCCCCCAGCGGGTCCGTGGGTCCACTGCGCACGCGCAGAGTCCGTATGCCTCCCCTGACTTCCGAGGGCGCCGACTGACATGACCGCAGTGCGTTCCACTGCGTGTCATGTGCGCGCCGGTCCGGAAGTCCCTTTGGCTATTGGGGGCGCGGCTCTGCTGACGCGCACTAACTGGGACTACCACGACCCTCCCCCCTCACTTAGATCTTACTATAAAAACACCGCAAACATCCCCCCACCTATCCACGCCCCATTTGGAAGAAGCTCTATTGCGAAACGGCGCTTGTTGGGCGCGGGAGGCCTCCACACTATCCTGTTTCCACGCACAGGTTCCTGACATCCATTCACTTCAGGTAATTACTTTACCCACTGCATTTAGATAGGTGCTAAACCATACACTCCACTTGCATATATAGTGCTTAGCTCACTCCCCAGAATTTTTCACAGCATATTGCATGCTAACATACTGGGTACATATGCTTATGGTCTTATGGATATATGCGCTCTCTAAGGTTATATATTACCATCTGCTAATTAACTCTGTGCGCTGCATATTATGTAATTAATTCATCTAGCTGCCTTTTTTTGGACTATTATTAGTACCACAGAACGGTGATAGACTGAGGTGTGCTTCCCCTGGTATTTGGAGGTTTCCGTTCCCCCCGCTTTTTGTCTAATTTTATATCTTGTGTAAATACACCTTTTTAGAATAATTTCTGAATAAATTCACTGTTTTAAATCGTACTTTCTCCTTCACTTCATTTTTTCTCTTGCCATGTAGTATATAGCAGGCCACGTAGTATATAGCAGCCCAGCCCACGTAGTATATAGCAGCCCATGTAGTATATAGCAGCCAACGTAGTATATAGCAGCCCACGTAGTATATAGCACAGCCCACGTAGTATATAGCACAGCCCATGTAGTATATAGCAGCCCAGCCCACGTACTATATAGCAGCCCAGCCCACGTAGTATATAGCAGCCCACGTAGTATATAGCAGCCCAGTCCATGTAGTATAGCAGCCCACGTAGTATATAGCAGCCCAGCCCACGTAGTATATAGCAGCCCACGTAGTATATAGCAGCCCAGCCCACATAGTATATAGCATCGCAGCCCATGTAGTAAATAGCAGCCCACGTAGTATATAGCAGCCCAGCCCACGTAGTATATAGCATCGCAGCCCATGTAGTATATAGCAGCCCACGTAGTATATAGCAGCCCAGCCCACGTAGTATATAGCATCGCAGCCCATGTAGTATATAGCAGCCCATGTAGTATATAGCAGCCCAGCCCACGTAGTATATAGCATCGCAGCCCATGTAGTATATAGCAGCCCACGTAGTATATAGCAGCCCAGCCCATATAGTATATAGCATCGCAGCCCATGTAGTATATAGCAGCCCACGTAGTATATAGCAGCCCAGCCCATGTAGTATATAGCATCGCAGCCCATGTAGTATATAGCAGCCCACATAGTATATAGCAGCCCAGCCCACGTAGTATATAGCATTGCAGCCCATGTAGTATATAGCAGCCCACGTAGTATATAGCAGCCCAGCCCATGTAGTATATAGCATCGCAGCCCATGTAGTATATAGCAGACCAAGTAGTATATAGCAGCCCAGCCCACGTAGTATATAGCAGCCCACGTAGTATATAGCAACCCAGCCCACGTAGTATATAGCATCCCACGTAGTATATAGCAGCCCAGCCCACATAGTATATAGCATTGCAGCCCATGTAGTATATAGCAGCCCACGTAGTATATAGCAGCCCAGCCCATGTAGTATATAACATCGCAGCCCATGTAGTATATAGCAGCCCACGTAGTATATAGCAGCCCAGCCCATGTAGTATATAGCAGCCCAGCTGCCCATGTAGTATATAGCAGCCAACGTAGTATATAGCACAGCCCAGCCAGTATATAAGAGCCCATACCTTGTCCTCCCAGCCAGGCTCTGCATCACCCCACAATCCTTTGTTTCAGCCAGGTGGCAGGTGCTGCACACTTTTGGGGATGCTCGGCTCATTCTCTGGGCACTGGACGGTCGGAAGTCACTCTGCTCTGCTCTGCGTATCCATGGCGATGGATTGTGGGCGGCCCTCCAGCAGCTGCAAAAGTCCCAGAGCTCCGTGCTGCCTCCTCTCTTCAATCGTGCACCTCGGACCGCAGATGCCTGCCTCAGGGGCCGCATGCGGGCAACCTGCCCCTAACGCCAGCCCTGAATGGGCCCCCCTGTCTCGCCAGGGCCCCGGCAATTGCCCGGGTACGCCTGGTGCTGACCAGAATATACAAAATTGATAATATCACCATACTAATTGTTAAAGGGGTTGAGGTTAAAGTCTTTGTAATGTTAGACTTCAGAGTCTCATAGCGCACCCTGTGAGGATTCTCTGGAGGCGGCATTGGGAGCGGCCGTCAGTGACCACAAGTATGCGATTCTCACACCTCTAGGCACATTCCCACTAATTGTATTGAGTGAGGCCTTGCACATCTAACCAACACATCACCGTATGTATGCAAATCATATGCTTGCCGTCCAATGATCAAGGGTGTAACTACAGTAGGTGCAAGGGTTGCAATCGCATCCAGGCCCTAGAGCCTAGGGGGGCCCCAAAAGTCCTTTTGGTGTATATGAAAAAAACAATGCTATTAAAGACTTGCAATAACTGGAGCTCATGCTGTTCGAGTTACACCACTGCACGTGATCACCAACTCACTAGTCACTAGTATTTATTGATGATGTGACACAAGACAGAAGCAGCCAAATGAATTCTGAGGTATTCAGAGACATACTGTGTGCTCAGATCCAGCCAAATGCAGCCAAACTGATTGGTCGTCGTTTCATACTACAGATGGACAATGACCCAATTATAAAGCCAATGTAACCCAGGAGTTTATTAAAGCAAAGAAGTGGAATATTCTTGAATGGCCAAGTCAGTCACCTGATCTCAACCCAATTGAGCATGCATTTCACTTGTTAAAGACTAAACTTCAGACAGAAAGGCCCACAAACAAACAGCAACTGAAAACCACCACAGTGAAGGCCTGGCAGAGCATCAAAAAGGAGGAAACACAGCGTGTGGTGATGTCCATGAGTTCAAGACTTCAGGCAGTCATTGCCAACAAAGGGTTTTCAACCAAGGACTAGAAATGAACATTTTATTTAAAATTATTGAATCTGTCCAATTACTTTTGGTCCCTTTAAAACCAGAGTGGCACATGTTAAGGAGCTGAAACTCCTAAACCCTTCATCCAATTTTAATGTAGATACCCTCAAATGAAAGCTGCAAGTCTGAACGTCAACTGCATCTGAATAGTTTTGTTTAAAATTCACTGTGGTAATGTCTATAACCAAAATTAGAAAAATGTCTCTGTCCAAATATATATGGACTTAACTGTATGTGTGTACTGTGCAGGTTCTCATCCGGTAATTTTCTCGCTGATTGTTATCATTCATTTCCCCCTTTTCCTTTGCATCCGGCCCAGATCACCATGGCCTCTTATTTTTTTTTTATCTGATTTTCCACAATCTTCCTCACATTTTGCCACCTCTAAACAAACCACAACTTGTGATGCTTAATAATAATTCCCCTGATTCCCCTAATTCTTTAATAATGCTCCCCCTTGACCTCTTATAATAATGACCCTGTACTTCCTTATATTTATAAAATATCCCCTGTTCTTTCTTATATTAAAATAATAATAAAAATAACTCCTTGCTTCACCCATTGTGCCTCCTCACAATAATAACATAGTAACATAGTAACATAGTAACATAGTTAGTAAGGCCGAAAAAAGACATTTGTCCATCCAGTTCAGCCTATATTCCATCATAATAAATACCCAGATCTACGTCCTTCTACAGAACCTAATAATTGTATGATACAATATTGTTCTGCTCCAGGAAGACATCCAGGCCTCTCTTGAACCCCTCGACTGAGTTCGCCATCACCACCTCCTCAGGCAAGCAATTCCAGATTCTCACTGCCCTAACAGTAAAGAATCCTCTTCTATGTTGGTGGAAAAACCTTCTCTCCTCCAGACGCAAAGAATGCCCCCTTGTGCCCGTCACCTTCCTTGGTATAAACAGATCCTCAGCGAGATATTTGTATTGTCCCCTTATATACTTATACATGGTTATTAGATCGCCCCTCAGTCGTCTTTTTTCTAGACTAAATAATCCTAATTTCGCTAATCTATCTGGGTATTGTAGTTCTCCCATCCCCTTTATTAATTTTGTTGCCCTCCTTTGTACTCTCTCTAGTTCCATTATATCCTTCCTGAGCACCGGTGCCCAAAACTGGACACAGTACTCCATGTGCGGTCTAACTAGGGATTTGTACAGAGGCAGTATAATGCTCTCATCATGTGTATCCATACCTCTTTTAATGCACCCCATGATCCTGTTTGCCTTGGCAGCTGCTGCCTGGCACTGGCTGCTCCAGGTAAGTTTATCATTAACTAGGATCCCCAAGTCCTTCTCCCTGTCAGATTTACCCAGTGGTTTCCCGTTCAGTGTGTAATGGTGATATTGATTCCTTCTTCCCATGTGTATAACCTTACATTTATCATTGTTGAACCTCATCTGCCACCTTTCAGCCCAAGTTTCCAACTTATCCAGATCCATCTGTAGCAGAATACTATCTTCTCTTGTATTAACTGCTTTACATAGTTTTGTATCATCTGCAAATATCGATATTTTACTGTGTAAACCTTCTACCAGATCATTAATGAATATGTTGAAGAGAACAGGTCCCAATACTGACCCCTGCGGTACCCCACTGGTCACAGCGACCCAGTTAGAGACTATACCATTTATAACCACCCTCTGCTTTCTATCACTAAGCCAGTTACTAACCCATTTACACACATTTTCCCCCAGACCAAGCATTCTCATTTTGTGTACCAACCTCTTGTGCGGCACGGTATCAAACGCTTTGGAAAAATCGAGATATACCACGTCCAATGACTCACCGTGGTCCAGTCTATAGCTTACCTCTTCATAAAAACTGATTAGATTGGTTTGACAGGAGCGATTTCTCATAAACCCATGCTGATATGGAGTTAAACAGTTATTCTCATTGAGATAATCCAGAATAACATCCCTCAGAAACCCTTCAAATATTTTACCAACAATAGAGGTTAGACTTACTGGCCTATAATTTCCAGGTTCACTTTTAGAGCCCTTTTTGAATATTGGCACCACATTTGCTATGCGCCAGTCCTGCGGAACAGACCCTGTCGCTATAGAGTCACTAAAAATAAGAAATAATGGTTTATCTATTACATTACTTAGTTCTCTTAGTACTCGTGGGTGTATGCCATCCGGACCCGGAGATTTA
This sequence comes from Ranitomeya imitator, assembly GCF_032444005.1. Taxonomy (NCBI): domain Eukaryota; kingdom Metazoa; phylum Chordata; class Amphibia; order Anura; family Dendrobatidae; genus Ranitomeya; species Ranitomeya imitator. The sequence continues at coordinate 548,218,415 of NC_091282.1, read as the reverse complement.
TCTATTTTAATCTTATTTAGCCGGTTTCGCACCTCTTCTTGGGTTAGATTGGTGACCCTTAATATAGGGTTTTCATTGTTTCTTGGGATTTCACCTAGCATTTCATTTTCCACCCTCGGTGCCTATTTATTGTAATAATGCTCTTGAGCAAGGGTGCACATAGAAATAACAGTCGCCCCATAGACAAAGTCCTATCACATCACAGTCAAAGAACATATCTCCCAGCTTTTTACCAAACAGAGAAGGAAATGTATTGAAGCACTTAGACAGTTATTTTGCCCCTGTTGAAGCCCCTAAGTGGTCTCGCTCAATTTGATACCCCTTTCATGACCTGCGTAAAGTATTATGCTCCCACAAAATGTGATGACCCCACACACTATGATTTCCCCACAAACCTTACACAAAGAATGATACCACAGCCTCCAATACAGTATGATATCCACGACAGCCTCCAATATACAGTATGAGAGGCACCATAGACACCTACACAGTATGATATCCACCACAGGCCCCTATACAAAGTGTCCAGTATGATGACCCCACAGTCTCCATACAGTATCATCCAAAACCATCCCATGTACTATGCTGGTCACCACAGCCTCCAAGATAACATAATATACCCCATAAATCTCCACACAGTGTAATGTCCACCGCAGCCACCCTCCACAGTATGATAGATTCCCCATACACTATGAAGATCCCCCATAGTCCAAATATTGTATGAAGGCCCCCACAGCCACTTACATAGCATGATTGTCCACCTCACCGCCCCTATATAGTATGATGATCCCCCAACATACCCTTATATAGTATAGTACGATGGTCAACCCAATACCCCCATATACCATGACGGTCCACCCCACAAGGCACAATTCATTATATATTATGATGGTACACCTCACAGCCCATATATAGTATGATGGTACCCCCAACAGCCCCCCATATAGCATGATAGTTCACCTCATAACCCCATATAAAGTATGATGGTCCCAAAACAGTACACTATATAGTATGGTGGTCTACCCCAAAGCCCTTTATATACTGTGATGGTCAAATCACAGCGCCCTATATAGTGTGATGGTATCCCAGAGCCCCCAAAAATAACAAAAATCCTATACTCACCTAATCGAGATTCCTCATCCTCCACAGCATCTGTCTCCTCTTCTATCCATTCTCATAATGGATGCTGTCGGCATGATGCATGATGCAGGGACATCATTGTAACTTTGACGTTCCTTGCTTGGTGCTGGACTCCAGCAGGCCACAGATAGAAGGGACACCTACAACCTTAAGTGAAGGAGCCAGCGACTTTGTGCTCCGCCTCAACTGTTAACATTATGGGCATCTTGACGCCACCGATTCTGTTAGCAACATAGCAGACAAGGCAGCCCACAACCAGATAGGCCCTTCTGGCATTTGCCAGAATTGGCAGATGGCCAGTCCAGTCCTGTGTGTCCTCCATACAGTACTAATGTTTGTCATCTACAAAGGTAAAAATCCATTTTGGGCCCTTATACAGTAGTAATGTTAATTTTTGTGCTGCAATACAGCAGTAATATCCCATTCCCATAGGCACCCATACAGTGGGAATGTGCACCCTTCCAGCCCCCATACAGTAATAGTATCCAGCTTTTATGCCCTGATACAGTTGTAACAACCCCATTTTGACCTCATACTTTACAAAGGTATGGGGCCACAATAATGGACATTAAAAAAAAGTACAAGGCCACTATGGGGAATATGATTAATTCATGTAGCCACAATGATAGAATTATTACTGTATGGAGACACAATGGGGAAAATTATTAATATATAGGGCCACAATGCAGCACATTGTTAAAGTTCCTCTTTTTTGTCCCATATGTTAATGATGTCCTCCATTGTGGTCCCATCCATTAATAATGTCTCCCATTGTGACCCAATATGTTAATATTCTTCCTCACTGTGCCCCATACACTAAGGCTAGTTTCACATTTGCATTAGAATCCGCAGCGTTTAATCCGCATCCGCAAGTACAGGAAAAAACGCATATAAACACATACAAACACAGTGTTTTTTAGATGCATGCGGGAACGCATGCGGTTAAAAAAACGCCGCGTTTGCATGCTTCTCAATGCGTTTTTTCCTGCGTTTGCGTTTTTGGTGCGCATGGTGACAAATTTTACAGGAGAAAAATCTAGATAACCAGACACCGGTAATGTGGCTAAAGGGGGCGTGTATTATGGGATATCTTTATATAGACCCTTGAACAGCTGAAATCTTCAGATTTTGCTCCTGTATCCTGTGTCATAATGGATCTTCGCATGGAGAGCTTTTATTTCAACCTGGATTTAAACATCAAGCTGTTTCTTGCCTGTGCTTTTGCTTGGGAGCAAGACAGAAATCGAGAAAGACAGAGAAGGAGACGTCATATGCGTTTTTGGAGACACCCCATTATTGAACTACGTCAGAGCCGTGTAGCATATCACACGCTGTATGGCGAGCTTAATGCCAACCCGGACAAATTCCCGGAATATACAAGGATGTCACAAGACTCGTTCCGGGATTTGCTTGCTCGTGTCCAAGGAACCATACGTAGACAGGACACCCAACTCTGTAGAGTGATTCCACCAGAGGAACGTCTGCTGGTTACATTAAGGTACGTAACAAATCTAAACCAATGGCAGTGCAAATTTTGGGTGTTCTGACATGTATTTTTTTGGTATTTTCCTTTATGTCTTTAGCATAACAACACCATAAATAGAATTGATTGTAGTTTCTTTTTTTTCTTTTTTTCTTCCAGATTTCTGGCAACCGGAGAGAGTTTATCATCCCTCCACTTCCAATACCGGCTTGGAATATCCACCCTGTCCGGAATAGTTGCGGACACCTGCCGGGCTTTGTGGAATGTACTTCGGGATGATTTCAGGCCTTTCTTGGATGAGGATGAGGAGCATATCAACATTAATGATGGATGCCATGCTGCTTGCAACTCCGTGGAGGCGAGTGCCAGACTTCTGGGATGTCTGTCTGGCTTTTTGAGCTAATTAGCATGTCTGAGCTTCCTGATTGAGGGCTTGGCACATTTCCTGGCACCTGGAGATGTCTGGCGTATTTCTCGCAAGTCACACTGCCGTGTGTAATCCGTATGTTTCTCGGCCCCATAGACTTGCATTGACGATTTTTTTGCGCAATATGCTGACAAACAAAGCATGCTGCGATTTTCTACGGCCGTACAAGACCGTATAATACGGATACATAAAATACGTCAGATAGGAGCTGGGCCATAGAGAATCATTGTACCGTATGCAATCCGTATTTTCTGCGCCTCTCATACGTTCGTAAAACTCGCTAGTGTGAGGCCGGCCTAAGGCTATGTGCGCACGTTGCAGATTTGCTCGCCAAAATTTTTGCAAGATTTCTGCATCTCTTGGCAGAAAAATGCAGTGGAAAATCTGTGTAGTTTTTATGCGTATTTGATATATTTTTGTTGCGGTTTTTATGCGGTTTTTCATGCAGTTTTGTATGCACTTTTGTGGGCTAAATAAAGATATATTATTTTTTTTTAAAAAGAATTGTGATGTAATTTCTTTGTTTAACCTCTTCAGCCAGATACCCTCATTAATATTAAATAAAGACACATGGAGCGCCCCCAGACACAGGGCCACGAGTTCTCGGTACCGGGCCTTTCTGGTTCGGTTCTGAGGTTGTCACGGTGGCTAGACCCACTCCGTGACCCTGCTAAGGGGCGTCCAATAAAAGATGATAGAAGTCTGTCAAGGTTTCGTGACGCCACCTGTGGTGTTCGGTCAGGGTGACCGACGCTGCTGTGGGGTCCGCTGGGGTGATGGAATGGCAGCTGGATGGTATACCTTCCCACAGGTGAAGTATGTCCCCAGGGCTTCCCAGTAAGGTGGATGGTGATGGTGTGAGGTGCAGTCAATAACGAGGACACAAGGTTGCAGTTTCTTTACCTCTTTACTGAAGACTTCAGGATCCTCAATCCAGAGCACGATTAACAGGGCTTTCTGAGACCGGCCGGTCCAATGGGCACTTACAGAGTTCCCTTTGCAGGTGGAAATCAGTGCCTACCACTAGCGCCTGTATGTTGTAGTGCTACCCTGCTGAGCATTCGGAATAGTCCTCACAACTGCTGTTCTCGTTCGTTCGTTCTTTCTAATTCTCTCTCGCTTGTTCCAGATGTTACTAGTTTCTCGTCCCCCAGGTATGTTATGGCTAGGACGCACCCGTATGACGGGAAGGCTCGGAGCTCTTCCGGGACCCTAGAGATGCCCCTCTCCACGCGTTGCCCCCTATGTCTTCGTAGGAAATTTAAGGTAGACAGCCAACCTATGATTAACTGTCCTGCGGAGTTCGAAGTAAGGCGTAGAGTCAGTTACTCCCGCGGTGTTCCAGCCACCAGCTACGCGCCTCAGTAGGATGTTGCCTCGGTCTCACGGCACGACTCCTACTGGTACTCCTTTGTGCTTGATCTCATTTACACTGTTCCACAATATCCTTCCCTTCGTGTCTTTCTCTTGGATACCGCCGCGGGGTGTGCAGGCACAGTTCCGTTACGTTCTACTCTGTTCGCTAGGCACCTGCCAGGTTCCCACGCCTGACAGGGACCCCCCTGTGTCTTGTCCCTGCAACACCCCCTGCCACGGGATGTTGCCTGAATCCAACCCAGTCAGCTTCTGACTAACTTCCTCCTCAACCCCTAGTTTTACCAGTGTGAGGAGTGGCCCAATAAATAAAGCCTTTTTCTCCCCCTAGTGGCCGGAGTGTGAAGTGTAATGTGTTCTGGTGATACCTGGCAGGAGAACTCCTTTAGTGCCATCAGACGTACCATCACTCCCCTTAGTGGCAGAGCGTCATACTGCAACGACCAGGTCTCTGGGGCGCAGCACACACACACACACACACACACAGAGTCACCAACCTATGTAGGAGCATTAACATAATTAACCTATATATGCTGTAATAAAACAGCAATTGTGGCTATGTCGCCACGGTCAGTAATCGGCAGCGCTTTGGACGCAGCACGTGTCCGCTCTGTCCAAAGCACTGCCAGCTTTTGAACGCAGATGATTCCGCATGTGTTTATTGAACTGTGCGGAATCACCGCGCCCTATGAATTGGATAGGTGATATCTATCCTGCGGAGACTGTGCATCTCCGCAAGATAAATAGACATGCTGCAGTCTGGAAAGACGCGCCGCATGTCCGTCTCCGCAGGGAAAAAGTGGGCCCTGGTGCACGCATAGTGGACATGGGATTTCTTGAAATCCACTATGCTGTAACATCTGGCTGCTTCGGGTTGGACGCTGCGGATGTATGCAGCGTCCAACTTGCAGTGTTTATTGATTGTGGGAACATACTGTCAGAAATCTGCGTCAAATGCAATACCTGTTTATTTAAAAAAAGAAAACTGCGTGGGCTCACGCATAATTTTAATAACCAGCAGAGGGAAAGCCGATGGCTGATGGCTGATGGCTGATGTTGATATTCTGGGAAGTAGCCAATAGCCATAAAGGTTCCTAGGCTTTGCATTCTCAGGTGACATCAAGCCCACAGGTTAGTAATGGAGAAGCGTCTATAAGACACCTATCTATTACTAATCCTATAGTTACAATGTAAATAAAGACACGGCCAGAATAAAGTCCTTTATTTGAAATAATCACATAGACTCCTTTATTGAATCTAAATTTAACATACTTACTGAACGCCTAATCCCCGACACCCTCGTGTCCTGCAACAAAAATAAAATAATAAACCAACATATAATACTATCCTGTCCCACGTAGTCCATTTAATTCCGAGTGTCCCACGGCGATCTCACATGATCCCAAGCACACTGCCAGGACAACGAAGGTGTGGCTTCGTAAGAAGCATATGATGGTCCTGGAGTGGCCTAGCCAGTCTCCAGATCTCAACCCCATAGAAAATGTTTGGAGGGAGTTGAAAGTCTGTGTTGCCCAGTGAGGAGATCTGTTATGATCAGGTGGCCTTGGAGCAGCATGAAAAGACCTTCGCTGGAGCAGTGGTAACTTCACTGACCGCAAACCCTGATCCTATCACCGCAACTAGAAGTAGCCGTGGGGTGTGCCTAACTAGACCTAGACACCTCGACACAGCCTAAGGACTAAATATCCCTAAAGATGGAAATAGGAAAACTCTCTTGCCTCAGAGTAGATCCCCAAAGGATAGGTAGCCCCCCACAAATAATGACTGTGAGTAGGAGAGGAAAAGACACACGCAGACAGAAAACAGGGATAAGCAAAGGAGGCCACTTCTACCTAGATAGGAAAGGATAGTACAGGATACTATGCGGTCAGCATAAAACACTACAAAATATCCACAGCAGAAAAATACAAAAACTCCACCACCTAACTAAAGATGTGGAGAGTATATCTGCGACTCCAGCGAGTCCAACTAGACTGAGAGAAACATCAGGCACAGTCTAGCAGGAACAAAATAGAAACAAGATAAGCACAGAAAATAAACACACAGCAGTGTGTCTAAAAAATGAAGCAAACACTTATCTTAGCTGAATTGGCAGCAAGCAGGAGAGGCCAGGCAGAGGACCAACACTTCCAAAGGAACATTGACTACTGACAAGGACTAATGAGCCCTGCACAGCCAAATACCCCAGTCAGAATTGCAATTAGCAGAAACACCTGTCCAAGACTGCTGCTCAGGAATAACTGCATTACCATCAACAACCACCGGAGGGAGCCTAAGAGCAGAATTCACAACAGAGATCTGCATGAAGGAATGGGCCAACATACCACCAACAGTGTGTGCCAACCTTGTGAAGATCTACAGAAAACGTTTGACCTCTGTCATTGCCAACAAAGGATATGTAGCGTAAAATATTGATATGAATTTTTGTTAATGACCAAATACTTATTTTACACCATAATTTGCAAAATAAATCTTGCCAAATCAGACAAGGTGATCTTCTGGATTTGTTTTCTCATTTTGACTGTCATAGTTGTGGTCTACCTATGATGTGAATTACAGGCCTCTCTCATCTTTTCAAGCGGGAGAACTCTTACAATTGGTGGTTAATTAAATACTTTTTTTCCCCACTGTATGTTGGTTTATTATTTTTGAATGTTTGATGGATAACATCCATCATACTGGCTCAGTCTGGAGGCATCACACATGAGGTCTTCTTACCTCCACATACAGACCATATGTCAGACAAAGAGACTCCATTTTATCATGTGAACCACACCCAGAGGTGGGATATATGGGCAGCCAGACCCACCCATTTCTCAGGCTGCTTATAATCTTGACTCAGATGCACAAAACAAGCCTTTTAGTACTATGTACACTTCCCCAATCCAAGCCGAAGATTACAATATCATATAGGTATGCCACAGCATAATTATTACGGGGTGCGAGGATCCGGTTCATGGTCGGGGCTCCCTGCAGTCCACACGGCACCCAGATGTATTGAATGCAGCCATCGGGCATAGAGAGAGCCGTATTTTCATTGTCTTCTTGTAACATGAGGATTTTCCAATATCCTTTCGTTAAATCCAAAGTAGTTATGTATCTGGATCAGCTCATCGACATGCAGGATTGGATAGGTGTCAAACTTGGAGACATCATTAAGCTTTCTTTAACCATTACAGAACCTCCTGTTGAGGCAAGGGGGTCAGCGGATGCGCTAGTCTGCTGGCTCGAGACCACATGGACCAGGGATCATTCCACTGAACACCTGCTCTCTTTTTACCGTGGGCATAATACTAATCAGACAACACAGGGTGATGGTAAAACAGTGTGGCAATACTTTATTGAACCAGGAACAGACAATTACACATAGAACAGTCCCAGCAAAGTACCCAAGATGGTGCAAAATTACAGTGTCTCACACTTCCGTTGACTGGCTGGAATTAAAGCAGTTCCAACTTTCAAGGTCAACAACCCCCACCTGTGGCACGCACAGAGAGCAGGTAATGACAAGCTTAAGAAGCTGACAGACTATTGACATACAAGGCCAGGTGATCAGAGGGTCAAAACTTGGCTTCTCTGAACATCTCCATGGAGACATGTGAACAGTGGGTCCACATACTGGCTTTCCCAAACACATCCATGGGCCTCAAGTTACCGGTGGGTCCAAATCTTGACTTCCCCAAATGTATATATCAGTTCTGTGATGGTCAATGGAGCAGATCTGTATTTTTTCAGCTCGGCTGTGGTCCCCTGTGGAGATATGGGGTTCGACGGGCAACCTGATCCATTAGCCGTAGCCACATGGATTAGGGATCATCCCACCGCTCTCCCTTTACCGTGGGCATGTTACTTCAACTGTTATTTCATAGCTTCCAGCATCAACTACCACACCAGTAACATGCACAGAGAGGAGGTAACGACAAGCTTGGGAAGGTGACAGTCCATTCAGGTATAAGTCTAGTTAACCGGAGGGTCATATCCTGGCTTCATCTTCCAGGGCTGACTACCCCACCTGTGGTGGCATGCACAGAGAGAAGGTATCGACAAGCTTAGGAATATGACAGTCTATTAAGGTAAAAGGTCAGTTGATCAGAGGGTCACAACCTGGCTTCTCTGAACATATCCATGGATTTGCGATGGTCAATGGAGCAGATCTGTATTCTTCCAGCCGGGGCCGAGGTTCCCTGAGCTGGCATCCTGTAGAATGATAAATCTGTGTTCCTCATGATGAAGCCATGATGTCTTCCCGGCAGTCCTGTAGAGACTCTCTGGATGTCTGGATGTCTTGGCTTAATCTCTGGCTATATCTTTACAAAGGAATATAAACTCTTTCTACCATTAACAAGTGTCCTTCATCCAGTATTCACAAATAAAAGGGTAAGAATTGAGATCTATTTGTATAATTAGCATATCCGTAAACATCACTAGTCATCAAGGATAAGAGCACAATATGTTATATGAAATGTCAACTTACAAATCAATATTACAAAAGTCTGTTTTCTCGACCAGCCAGAAAGAAACACAAATTCAAAAGTCAACATATATAACATAGTCTATTCTTTTTGGCTTACTAAAAATAGTCGTCTGGTTAATTAAGATACAATGCTGTGTCGTCACATCCCCTAAGCTGGTATTCTGGAGAATGTCAAATTTGTGCCCCTCGTGATAGAGCCATGATGTCCTGATTGCTGTCCTGTAGAGTGTTCCTGGCTTTGGTTTTGTAAAGACACTGGTCCTTTGGATCTCTTATTACAGAGTTCAAAACTGTCATCCTTCAAGCCATCATTTAGAGGTCAAGAGGAAGGTGTGATGAGATTAAATCACATTATTTGAGTATTTAATCAATTTGTATAGTTTTTACTCCTCTGTTTTGCAAGTCAATATGTCTCAATGTCCCACACAATGGTCAATAACATATTATCACAAGTGAAGGGCGAGCAAAATGCTTGGGTGCTCATTGCTCGGGTGGAGCATATTGTAATGCTTAAGTGCTCGACCCGAGCAACAAGCCCAATGTAAGTCTATGGGAAATCTCAGCATTTTTGCTAAGATCTTTTTAAAGTCTAACAGCGTCAGAAATCGATGGAAATAGTGCTCAAATGTCATGAGAACATAATGGGGAAGACCCCTGGAAGCATTTCTGACTCCCAGGTCACTGCTGTGAACAATATTGTCAGAGTCTTATGCCACTTTTACAGGCGCACAATAAAACATACAAAATGAAAAAAAAAATGATTTTACTGGGAAATATGATAAGGAACATCATTTCCAATGTAATGATTTCTTTGTGAGGCAAAATAAATAACCCCCCAAAAAATGTTCCTCCACCACTTGGGCTATGATCACACATAGCGTTTTTGAGGCATTTTTTAATTTAGCATTGCTTTCAACCAAGACAAATGCATTCACTGGGAAATGTCATTTTAACATTTTACAACCTTATTTGGCCATGTGGTGTGACACATCATCAGACACATCCTGTTTCAGTTATGAAGGAAGGACTGTTAAAGAAGGCAGGGCATCAGGTGGACTTTAACCCCTTCCCGACCTTTGACGCCACGTAGGCGTCATGAAAGTCGGTGCCAATCCGACCTGTGACGCCTATGTGGCGTCATGGGAAGATCGCGTCCCTGCAGATCGGGTGAAAGGGTTGGTGTACCCCCCCCCCCGTGGCTACGATCGCTCTGATTGGCCGTTGAAAGTGAAACAGCCAATCAGAGCAATCTGTAATATTTCACATATGAAAACTGTGAAATATTACAATCCAGCCATGGCCGATGCTGCAATAGCATCAGCCATGGCTGGAGACCCTAATCTGCCCCCCCCCCCCACCGCCCCCGATCTCCTCCCCAGCCCTCCGTTCTGTGGTCCGCTCCCCCATCCTCCTGTATGCTCCCCAGATGCTCCAATCCACCCCTCCTGTGCTCCGATCTCCCCCCATGCTCCCATTCCCCCCCCCTCATACTTACCGATCCTCTCGGTGTCCGTCAATCATCTCCATGGGTGCCGCCATCTTCCAAAATGGCGGGCGCATGCGCAGTGCGCTCGCCGAATCTGCCGGCCGGCAGATTCGTTCCATGCACATTTTGATCACTGTGATAAAACCTATCACAGTGATCAAAATAAAAAAAATAGTAAATGAACCCCCTTCCTTTATCACCCCCATAGGTAGGGACAATAATAAAATAAAGAATTTTTTTTTCCCACTAGTGTTAGAACTTGGGTTAGGGTTAGGGTTGTGCATACGTATTCTGGTCCTCTGTGGATTTTTCCACAGCGGATTTGATAAATCCGCAGTGCCAAACCGCTGCAGATTTATCGCAGATTTACCGCAGTTTTTTTGCGGATTTCACCGCGGTTTTACAACTGCGGTTTTCTATTGGAGCAGTTGTAAAATCGCTGAATCCTCAGAAAGAAGTGACATGCTGCGGAATGTAAACCAATGCGTTTCCACGCAGTTTTTTCCGCAGCATGTGCACAGCGTTTTTTGTTTCCCATAGGTTTACATTGAACTGTAAACTCATGGGAAACTGCTGCGGACCCGCAGCATGTACACATACCCTTAGAATTAGGCTATGTGAACACGGTGCGGATTTGGCTGCGGATCCGCAGCGGATTGGCCGCTGCAGATCCATAGCAGTTTTCCATCAGGTTTACAGTACCATGTAAACCTATGGAAAACCAAATCCACTGTGCCCATGGTGCGGAAAATACCATGTGAAAACGCTGCATTGTATTTTCCGCAGCATGTCGATTCTTTGTGAGGATTCCGCAGCGTTTTACACCTGTTCCTCAATAGGAATCCGCAGGTGAAATCCGAGCAAAAAACATTGGAAATCCGCAGTAAATCCGCAGGTAAAACGCAGTGCCTTTTACCTGCGGATTTTTGAAACATGGTGCGGAAAAATCTCACACGAATCCGCAACGTGGGCACATAGCCTTAGGGTTAGGGTTCGAATTACAGTTAGGGTTGGAATTAGAGTTAGGGTTGGAATTAGGGCTAGGGTTGGAAATAGGGTTAAGATTAGGCTTGTGGTTAGGGTTATGGTTAGGAGTGTGTTGGGTTTAGGGTTGTGGTTAGGGTTATGGCTAGAGTTGGGATTAGGGTTAGGGGTGTATTGGGGTTAGTTGGAGGTAGAATTGAGGGGTTTCCACTGTTTAGGCACTTCAGGCGTCTCCAAACGCAACATGGCGCCACCATTGATTCCAGCCAATCTTGCATTCAAAAAGTAAAATGGTGCTCCCTCCCTTCCGAGCCCCGACGTGCACCCAAACAGAGGTTTACCCCCACATATGGGGTACCAGCATACTCGGGACAAACTGGGCAACAACTATTGGGGTCCAATTTCTCCTGCTACCCTTGTGAAAATAAAAAATTGCTTGCTAAAACATTATTTTTGAGGAAAGAAAAATTATTTTTTATTTTCACGGCTCTGCGTTGTAAACCTCTGTGAAGCACTTGGGGGTTCAAAGTGCTCACCACATATCTAGAAAAGTTCCTTGGGGGGTCTAGTTTCCAAAATGGGGTCACTTGTGGGGGGTTTCTACTGTTTAGGCACAACAGGGGCTCTGCAAATGTAATGTGACGCCCGCAGACCATTCCATCAATGTCTGCATTTCAAAACGTCACTACTTCCATTCTGAGCCCCGACGTGTGCCCAAACAGTGGTTTATCCCCACATATGGGGTATCAGTGTACTCAGGACAAACTGGGCAACAACTATTGGGGTCCAATTTCTCCTGCTACCCTTGTGAAAATAAAAAATTGCTTGCTAAAACATCATTTTTGAGGAAAGAAAAATTATTTTTTATTTTCACAGCTCTGCGTTGTAAACCTCTGTGAAGCACTTGGGGGTTCAAAGTGCTCACCACATATCTAGAAATGTTCCTTGGGGGGTCTAGTTTCCAAAATGGGGTCACTTGTGGGGGGTTTCTACTGTTGAGGCACATCAGGGGCTCTGCAAATGCAACGTGACGACCGCAGACCATTCCATCAAAGTCTGCATTCCAAAACGTCACTACTTCCCTTCAGAGCCCCGACATGCACCCAAACAGAGGTTTACCCCCATATATGGGGTACCAGCATATTCGGGACAAACTGGGCAACAACGGTTGGTGTCCAATTTCTAATGTTACCTTTGTGAAAATAAAAAATTGCTTGCTAAAAATCATTTTTGAGGAAAGAAAAATGATTTTTTATTTTAACGGCTCTGCGTTGTAAACTTCTGTGAAGCACTTGGGGGTTCAAAGTGCTCACCACATATCTAGATAAGTTCCGTGGGGGGTTTAATTTCCAAAATGGGGTCACTTGTGGGGGGTTTCTTCTGTTTAGGCACATCAGGGTCTCTGCAAACGTAACATGATGCTCGCAGACCATTCCATCAAAGTCTGCATTCCAAAACGTCACTACTTCCCTTCTGAGCCCCGACGTGTGCCTAAACAGTGGTTCCCCCACATGTAGGGTATCAGCGTACCCAGGACAAATTGGACAACAACTTTTGGGGTCCAATTTCTCCTGTTACTCTTGTGAAAATAAAAAGTTGCGGGATAAAAAATAATTTTTGAGGAAAGAAAAATGATTTTTTTATTTTCACGGCTCTGCGTTATAAACTTCTGTGAAGCACTTGGGGGTTCAAAGTGCTCACCACATATCTAGATAAGGTCCTTGGGGGGTCTAGTTTACAAAATGGGGTCACTTGTGGTGGGTTTCTACTGTTCAGGCACATCAGGGGCTCTGCAAACGTAACATGATGCCCGCAGACCATTCCATCAAAGTCTGCATTCCAAAACGTCACTGCTTCCCTTCCGAGCCCCGACGTGTGCCCAAACAGTGGTTCCCCCCCACATATGGGGTATCAGCGTACTCAGGACAAATTGGACAATAACTTTTGGGGTCCAATTTCTCCTGTTACTCTTGTGAAAATAAAGAATTGCGGGATAAAAAATAATTTTTGAGGAAAGAAAAATGATTTTTTATTTTCACGGCTCTGCGTTATAAACTTCTGTAAAACACTTGGGGGTTTAAAGTGGTCACCGCACATCATGATTAGTTCCATGGGAGGTCTAGTTTCCAAAATGGGATCACATGTGGGGGAGCTCCAATGTATAGGCACACAGGGGCTCTCCAAACGCGACATGGTGCCCGCTAACGATTGGAGCTAATTTTTCATTCAAAAAGTCAAATAGCGCTCCTTCCCTTCCGAGCCCTGTCGTGTGCCCAAACAGTGATTTACCCCCACATGTGAGGTATCACTGCACTTAGGAAAAATTGCCCAATAAATTTTAGGATCCATTTTATTCTGTTGCCCATGTGGAAATGAACAAAGTGAGGCTAAAAGAATTTTTTGTGAAAAAAAGTACTTTTTCATTTTTACGGATCAATTTGTGAAGCACCTGAGGGTTAAAAGTGCTCACTATGCATCTAGACAAGTTCCTTGGGTGGTCTAGTTTACAAAATGGGGTCACTTGTGGGGGAAATCCAATGTTTAGGCACACAGGGGCTTTCCAAACGCGACATGGTGTCCGCTAACGATTGGAGCTAATTTTTCATTCAAAAAGTCAAATGGCGCTCCTTCCCTTCCGAGCCCTGCCATGTGCCCAAACATCAGTTTACTCCCACTTGTGAGGTATCAGTGTACTCAGGAGAAATTGCCCAATAAATTTTAGTAACCATTTTATCCTGTTGCCCATGTGGAAATGACCAAATTGAGGCTAAACGAATTTTTTTCTGAAAAGAAAAGTATTTTTTCATATTTACGGATCAATTTGTGAAGCACCTGGGGGTTCAAAGTGCTCACTATGCATCTAGATAAGTTCCTTGGGGGGTCTAGTTTCTAAAATGGGGTCACATGTGGGGGAGCTCCAATGTTTAGGCACACAGGGGCTTTCCAAACGCGACATGGTGTCCGCTAACGATTGGAGCTAATTTTTCATTCAAAAGTCAAATGGCGCTCCTTCTCTTCCGAGCCTTGCCATGTGCACAAACAGTAGTTTGTTACCACATATGAGGTATCGGTGTACTCAGGAGAAATTGCCCAACACATTTTAGGATCCATTTTATCCTGTTGCCCATGTGGAAATGAACAAATTAAGGCTAAAAGAAATTTTTTGTGAAAAAAAAGTACTTTTTCATTTTTACGGATCAATTTTTGAAGCACCTGGGGGTTCAAAGTGCTCACTATGCATCTAGATAAGCTCCTTGGGGGTCTAGTTTCCAAAATGTGGTCACTTGTGGGGGAGCTAAAATGTTTAGGCACACAGGAGCTCTCCAAACGCGACATGGTGTCCGCTAAAGATTGGAGCCAATTTTTCCATTGAAAAAGTCAAATGGCGCTCCTTCCCTTCCGAGCCCTGTCGTGCACCCAAACACTGGTTCCCCCCCACATATGGGGTATCGGCGTACTCAGGACAAACTTTACAATAACTTTTGGGGTCCAGTTTCTCTTTTTACCCTTGGGAAAATAAAAAAATTGTTGCTAAAAGATCATTTTTGTGACTAAAAAGTTAAATGTTAATTTTTTCCTTCCATGTTGCTTCTGCTGCTCTGAAGCACCTAAAGGGTTAATAAACTTCTTGAATGTGGTTTTGAGCACCTTGAGGGGTGCAGTTTTTAGAATGGTGTCACTTTTGGGTATTTTCAGCCACATAGCCCCCTCAAACTGACTTCAAATGTGAGGTGGTCCCTAAAAAAATTGGTTTTGTAAATTTTGCTGTAAAAATTAGAAATCGCTGGTCAAATTTTAACCCTTGTAACTTCCTAGTAAAAAAAAATTTTGTTTCCAAAATTGTGCTGATGTAAAGTAGACATGTGGTAATGTTGACATGTGGGTAATGTTATTTATTAACTATTTTGTGTCACATAACTCTCGTTTAACAGAATAAAAATTCAAAATTTGAAAATTGCGAAATTTTCTAAATTTTAGCCAAATTTCCATTTTTTTCACAAATAAACGCAACAATTATTGACCTAAATTTACCACTAGCGTGAAGCCCAATATGTCCCGAAAAAACAGTCTCAGAATCGCTAGGATCCGTTGAAGCGTTCCTGAGTTATTACCTCATAAATGGACACTAGTCAGAATTGCAAAAAACGGCCAGGTCATTAAGGTCAAAATAGGCTGGGTCATGAAGGGGTTAATATTCTTAAAGGGACAGCAATTTTTCCTCACTAGGAGAGCCATCAGCCGGCTATGTACCATTATTTTTACTGTGGGTCGCCTATTCTGTTATTGCCTATGCATTGAATGCAAGGCCTGCCCCAAATTTGGACGCACCCCTATAACCTATTGAATAGACTCCCTGGATGGCCATATGAAACTAAAGTTCCCATTATTATAAATTTGGTAGTCTCATACTGTTTGGCAATGCATTTAATGGAAGACCTGACCTGCCCCAAAGTTTAACACACCCCAAAAACCCTTTGAACAGACGTACTGGATGGCCACATGAAACCAAAGTTCCCATTACTATGACTTCTTTTACTCCCATAAAGTTTGCCCATGAAGTGAATGCAAGGCCTGCTTCAAATTTGGAAACACCCCAATAACCCAAAAAACAGACGTCTTTTATGCCCACATAAAACCAAAGTTCCCATTATTAAGTTTCTTTTTACTTCCTGAAACTTTGCCCATGAAGTGAATGCAAGGCCTGATCCAAATTTGGATGCACCCCCCAATAACCCATTGAACAGACATCATGAATGGCCGCATGAAACCAAAGTTCCCATTATTATAAACTTGGTAGTCCTGTACTGTTTGCCAATGCATTTAATGGAAGGCCTGGCCTGCCACAAAGTTTAACGCACCGCAAAAAAACAAAAAAAGATGTCCTGGATGTGCACATGGAACCAAAGTGCCCATTATTATGATTTTTGTACTCCCATACAGTTTGCCTATGCATTTAATGCAAGATATGCCCTGCCCTGCTCCAAAGTTAAAAGCACCCCAAATACCCTTTGAACAGACTTCCTGGACGGGCACCTGAAAGCATTGTTCCCATTATTTGTAATTTCGTACTCCCATACTGTTTGGCTATGCAGTGAATTGTTGAGCCAGAAGAACCTGCATTGGAGAATGTCAGTGTTGAGGATGAAGACCCGGCAGTGGAGCATTGCAGTGTTGAGGCTGAACACCCGGCAGTGGTGCATTGCAGTGTTGAGCCCGAAGAATCTGCATTGTAGCATTGCACTGTTGAGACTGAACACCCGGCAGTGGAGATTTGCAGTGTTGAGGCTGAAGAACCTGCAGTGGAGAATTGCAGTGTTGAGGATGAAAACCCAGCAGTGGAGAATGTCAGTGTTAGGGCTGGAAAATCTGCAGCGGATAATTTCAGTGTTGAGGCTGAAGAACCTGCACTGGTGAATTGCAGTGGTGAGCCTAAAGAACCTGCAGTGGACAATTTCAGTGTTGAGAGTTTTGAGGCTGAAGAAACTGCAGTGGAGAATTGCAGGGCTGAGGATGAAGACCTGGCAGTGGAGCATTGCAGTGTTGAGGCTGAACACCCGGCAGTGGAGCATTGCAGTATTGTGCCTGAAGAACCTGCATTGCAGCATTGCAGTGATGAGGCTGAACACCCAACAGTGGAGAATTTCAGTGTTGAGGCTGAAGAAACTGCAGTGGAGAATGTCAGTATTGAGGAAGAAGATCCGGCAGGGAGAATGTCTGTGTTGAGGCTGGAAAATCTGCAGCGGATAATTTCAGTGTTGAGGCTCAAGGACCTGCATTGGTGAATTGCAGTGTTGAGCCTGAAGAACCAGCAGTGGAGAATTTCAGGTTGATGCTGAAGAACCTGCATTGGTAAGTTGCAGTGGTGAGCCTGAAGAACCAGCAGTGGAGAATTTCAGTTTTGAGGCTGAAGACCCAGCAGTGGAACATTGCACTGTTGAGCCTAAAGAACCAGCAATGGAGAATGTCAGTGCTGAGGCTGAAGAACCTGCATTGGTAAGTTGCAGTGGTGAGCCTGAAGAACCAGCAGAGGAGAATTTCAGTGTTGAGGCTGAAGACCCAGCAGTGGAGAATTTCAGTGTTGCAGCTGAAGAACCTGCATTGGTGAATTGCAGTGGTGAGCCTGAAGAACCAGCAATGGAGAATGTCAGTGTTGAGGCTAGAAAATCTGCAGTGGACAATTTCAGTGATGAGGCTGAAGAAACTGCAGTGGAGAATTGCAATGCTGAGGACGAAGACCTGGCAGTGGAGCATTGCAGTGTTGAGGCTGAACACCCGGCAGTGGAGCATTGCAGTATTGTGCCTGAAGAACCTGCATTGCAGCATTGCAGTGTTGAGGCTGAACACAGTTAAGAATTTCAGTGTTGAGGCCGAAGAACCTGCAGTGGAGAACTGCAGTGTTGAGGATAAAGACCCGTCAGGGAGAATGTCAGTGTTGAAGCTGGAAAATCTGCAGCAGATAATTTCAGTGTTGAGGCTCA
Source organism: Ranitomeya imitator (assembly GCF_032444005.1). Lineage (NCBI taxonomy): Eukaryota > Metazoa > Chordata > Amphibia > Anura > Dendrobatidae > Ranitomeya > Ranitomeya imitator. The sequence continues at coordinate 548,200,547 of NC_091282.1, read as the reverse complement.
AGGACCTGCATTGGTGAATTGCAGTGGTGAGCCTGAAGAACCAGCAGTGGAGAATTTCAGTGGTGAGGCTGAAGACCCATCAGTGGAGCATTGCAGTGTTGAGCCTAAAGAACCAGCAGTGGAGAATTTCAGGTTGATGCTGAAGAACCTGCATTGGTGAATTGCAGTGGTGAGCCTGAAGAACCACCAGTGGAGAATTTCAGTGTTGAGGCTGAACACCCAGCAGTGGAGCATTGCAATGTTAAGGATGAAGAACTGGCAGTGGAACATTGCTGTGTTGATGTTGAACACATAACAGTGGAGCATTTCAATGTTGAGGCTGAAGAACCTGCAGTGGAGAATTGCAGTGTTGAGGATGGAGACCCGGCAGTGAAGAATGTCAGTGTTGAGGCTGGAAAATCTGCAGCGGATAATTTCAGTGTTGAAGCTCAAGAACCTGCATTGGTGAATTGCACTGGTGAGCCTGAAGAACCAGCAGTGGGGAATTTCATTGTTGAGGCTGAACACCTGGCAGTGGAGCATTGCAGTGTTGAGCCTAAAGAACCAGCAATGGAGTATTTCAGTGTTGAGGCTGAACCCCCGGCAGTGGAGCATTGCAGTGTTGAGGATGAAGAACTGGCAGTGGAGCACTGCAGTGTTGAGCCTGAAGAACCTGCATTGTAGCACTGCAGTGTTAAGGCTGAACCCCCAGCAGTGGAGCATTGCAGTGTTGAGGATGAAGAACTGCCAGTGGAGAATTGCATTGTCTAAGCTGACCAACCAACAAAGTTCACATTATTAGGAAGTTGGTCTCCCATACTGTTTGCCTATGCAGTTAATGCAAGGCCTGCCCAAAATTTGGACGCAACCCAATACCACTTGGACCAGACCTGGAGGAGGGCAACCTAAAAATCTGTTCCCATTACAAAGGAGCTGGTCTCCTATACTTGTAATGCCCATACAGTAAGTGTATGGGCTGACGAACATTTCCTCATGTGGGGTATACATTAACATACTGTCTAAAAATTTAGTTGACGGGCATCATAAACACCCATTACAAGACAAAAGTGTGTGTTTCATCGTGGACCACGGTCACCCTGGTGATCTAATGGTGGTGGATGAAGAGACATTGAGGGCCTCCTAAAAATATGTTCCCATAACAAAGGAGCAGGTCTCCTATACTTGTAATGCCCATGCAGTACGTGTATGGGCTGACAAACATTTCCCCCTGGCTGGTATACAGCAACATACTGTCAACCCTTAAAAACAATAACGTAGCTGCTCAAATATTTGGGCATCGCTACACGCGATCTCCTCTTGCCCCACTTCAACTGTACAGGGAGAGAGTCCAGAATCTCTAAATGGAAAAGTGAACAGCTCTTCGGAGTGTCCAAGTGTGGGAGCAGTTGTCTCAGCGCACTCGGCATTGTGGGAGGAAGGAGGATCAGGGTGAGGAATACCCTGGCCACACTCACGGCTGCTCAGACTTGACCATGTGGAAGACAAGGTGGTGATGATGGCTGAGTGACTGAAAGCATTAGAAGATGTGGGTGTTTGTTGTGGCCCAATTTCAGCTTGCCCACGTTCTCTGCCTAACCCTCCATACTTCAACTCCCTCCATAAGGTTTCTATGGGATTAAGGTCAGGAGACTGGCTAGGCCACTCCACGACCTTAAAGGGACTCTGTCACCTGAATTTGGCGGGCTCTATTAATGTATTTCGCTGTGTTTCGGGACATAGTGCGCCGGCACATGTGCACTAATGCTTTTTGGCTTTGCCCGCAGTTGGGCAAAGCATACTGCGCGTGCGCAAGGCGAGATTGCATTGCGCACGCGTGTACTACGGAGGAAACCTAATCAAATTCAAGACAATATTGCGGCCAGCGGGAAAGGAAGGGGTGCATGAAAGAACAGAAAACACCGCCCATCTGACCATTAACAGAGCCCGCCAAATTCAGGTGACAGAGTCCCTTTAATGTGCTTCTATTTGAGCCACTCCTTTGTTGCCTTGGCTGTATGTTTTGGGTCATTGCCTTGCTGGGAGACCCAGCCACGACCCGTCCTGGTGGAGGGAAAGAGGTTGTCACTCAGAATTTTACAGTACATGGCTCCAGCCATTCTCCCACTGATGCGGTGAAGTAGTCATGTTCCCTTAGCAGAGAAACACCCACAAAACATAATGTTTCCACCTCCATGCTTGACAGTGGGAACAGTATTATTTGAGTCATAGGCAGCATTTCTCTTCCTCCAAACATGGTGAGTTGAGTTAATGCCAAAGAGCTAAATTTTTGTCTCATCTGACCACAGCACCTTCTCACAGTCACTCACAGAATCATCCAGGTGTTTATTGGGAAACTTCAGACGGGCCTGCACATGTGCCTTCTTGTGCAGGGGGACCTTGCGGGAATTTCAGGATTTTAAACCTTTACAGCATAATGTGTTAGGAATGTTTTTCTCGGTGACTGTGGTCCCAGCTGCCTTGGGATCAGTAACAAATTCCCCCAGCGTAGTTATATGCGAATATCTCACCTTCCTCATGATCAAGGATACCCCACGAGGTGAGATTTTGCATGTTGCCCCAGATCAATGTCGATTGACAGTCATTTTGTATTTCTTCCATTTTCTTACTATTGCACCAACAGTTGTCTCCTTCTCACCCAGCGTCTTGGTTTTATAGCCCATTCCAGGTTTGTGCAGGTCTATGATCTTGTCCCTAACATCCTTATAAAGCTCTTTGGTCTTGCCCATGTTTTAGAGGTTAGAGTCTGACTGAGTCCGTGGACAGGAGTCTTTTATAAAGGTGACTATGCAAAAAAGCTGTCTTTAACGCAGGTACCGAGTTAACTAGGAGCATCTAACTGGTCTGTAGGAGCCTGAACTCTTAATGGTTGCTAAGAGATCAAATACTTATTTCTCACTGCAAAATGCAAGTACATTTATATAATTTAGACATTGTGATTTTCTAGATTTTATTTTTTATATTCTATCTCTCAATGTTAAAATGAACCTACCCTTAAAATTATAGACTGCTCATGTCTTTGTCAGTGGGCAATCTTACAAAATCAGCAAGGGATCAAATACTTATTTTAACCCTTTGTATTTGATCCGTGTGCGGGAAAACCACAGGTTAAAATATCTGTCCTGTAGGTAACACCTTTTTTTTAAGCAAACTGGTGTCAATAACTAGACTAAGGCCAGTCTCACACGTCCAGATAATTACGGTACCGGAAAAATCGGTACCGGAATTATCCGTGTCCGTGTGCTCACGTGGCACATCAGTGTGGCACACGTGCGGCATCCGTGTGCCGCCCGTGTGCCGACTGGGTACCACACGCACCGTGCAGGAGACAGCGCTACAGTTAAGCGCTGTCCCCTGCATCTGGTGCTTGAAGCCGCCATTCATTTCTTCTCTCAAGCACCCCTATGGGAGGTGGAGCCGCATATTCATCACTGTAATGGGCGGCACCACGTGACCGCTCATACAGGAGAAGCTGCGGAGAGGAGGCAGCGAGGGAGCCGGGTAAGTATTTTATTAACAGCAGGGGGGCACATAGGGGGTATATGAGCCGGTGGTAGCCGAGACTCCAAAGAACATGATCGGGGTCGGTTTTACCGACCCCTGTTTTGCGATCGCCGGTAATTAACTGTTTACTGGCGACCGCAAAAAAATAAATAAATAAATAAATAAATAAATAAATAAAAGTGTAATTCTCTGTCCTCTGATGTGATCGCACATCAGAGGACAGAGAAATAGGGGGATTCCGGGACCCTATTATACTTACCGGTGTCCCTGGATCCTCCTGCTGCTCCTCCTGGTCTTCTTGGCAATAGAAAATGGCGGGCGCATGCGCAGTGCGCCCGCCATCTGTCGCCATCTGCCGGCCGGCAGGAGAAGAGCAGTTGGGACTAAAATTAGGGTTAGGGCTAGGGTTAGGGTTAGGGCTAGGGCTAGGGTTAGGGCTAGGGTTAGGGTTAGGGTTAAGGTTAGGGTTAGGGCTAGGGTTAGGGCTAGGGTTAGGGCTAGGGTTAGGTTTGGGGCTAAATTTAGGGTTAGGGTTGGGGCTAAATTCAGGGTTAGGGTTCTTTCACACTTACGTCGGTACGGGGCCGTCACAATGCGTCGGCCCGACATACCGACGTACGTTGTGAAAATTGTGCACAACGTGGGCAGCGGATGTAGTTTTTCAACGCATCCGCTGCCCAAACTATGTCCTGGGGAGGAGGGGGCGGAGTTACGGCCACGCATGCGCGGTCAGAAATGACGGACGCGACGTACAAAAAAATGTTACATTGAACGTTTTTTGTGCTGACGGTCCGCCAAAACACAACTGATCCAGTGCACGACGGACGCGACGTGTGGCCATCCGTCACGATCCGTCGGCAATACAAGTCTATGGGCAAAAAAACGCATCCTGCGGGCACATTTGGAGGATCCGTTTTTTGTCCAATTGCGACGGATGCCAAACGACGCAAGTGTGAAAGTAGCCTTAGGGCTAGGGTTAGGGTTGGGGCTAAAGTTAGGGCTAGGGTTGGGGCTAAAGTTAGGGTTAGATTTGGGGTTAGGGTTTGGATTAGAGTTGGTATTAGGGTTAGGGTTGGCATTAGGGTTACGCTTGGGATTACGGTTAGGTTTGGGATTAGGGTTAAGGTTAGGGTTGTGATTAGGGGTGTATTGGGATTAGGGTTAGGTTTGAGGTTAGGGTTGAGATTAGGATTAGGGGTGTGTTGGATTTAGGGTTTTGATTAGGGTTATGGTTAGGGTTGACATTAGGGTTGTTTTGGGGTAAGGGTTGTGATTATCGTTAGGGTTAGTGATTAGGATTATGGATTGGGTTGGGATTAGGGTTAGGGGTGTGTTGGGGTTAGGGTTGGAGCTAGAATTGGGGGGTTTCCACTGTTTAGGTACATCAGGGGGTCTCCAAACACGATCAGCGTACTCGGGATAAATTGGAAAACAACTTTTGGGGTCCAATTTCTCCTGTTACCCTTGTGAAAATAAAAACTTGGGGGCTACAAAATCTTTTTTGTGGAAAAAAAAATATTTTTTTATTTTCACGACTCTGCATTCTAAACTTCTGTGAAGCACTTGGGCATTCAAAGTTCTCACCACACATCTAGATAAGTTCCTTGGGGGGTCTAATTTCCAAAATGGGGTCACTTGTGGGGGGTTACTACTGTTTAGGTACATCAGGGGCTCTGCAATCGCAACATAACGCCCACAGACGATTCTATCAAAGTCTGCATTCCAAAACAGCGCTCCTTCCCTTCCGAGCTCTGCCTTGCGCCCAAACAGTGGTTTACCCCAACATATGGGGTATTGGCGTATTCAGGAGAAATTGCATAACAAAATTTATGGTTACATTTCTGTTTTTACACTTGTGAAAATAAAAAAATGGTTCTGAATTAAAATGTTTGCAAAAAAAAGTTAAATGTTCATTTTTTACTTCCACATTGTTTTAGTTCCTGTGAAGCACGTAAAGGGTTAATAAACTTCTTGAATGTGGTTTTGAGAACCTTGAGGGGTGTAGTTTTTAGAATGGTGTCACACTTCGTTATTTTCTATCATATAGACCCCTCAAAATGACTTCAAATGTGATGTGGTCCCTAAAAAAAAAAGGTGTTGTAAAAATGAGAAATTGCTAGTCAACTTTTAACCCTTATAACTCCCTAACAAAAAAAAAAATTTTGTTTCCAAAATTGTGCTGATGTAAAGTAGACATGTGGGAAATGTTTTTTATTAACTATTTTTCGTGACATATCTCTCTGATTTAAGGGCATAAAAATACAAAGTTTGAAAATTGCAAAATTTAAAAAATTTTTCGCCATATTTCCATTTTTTCATAAATAATCGCAAGTAATATCGAAGAAATGTTACCACTAACATGAAGTACAATATGTCACGAAAAAACATTCTCATAATCAGCGGGATCCGTTGAAGCGTTCCAGAGTTATAACCTCATAAAGTGACAGTGGTCAGAATTGCAAAAATTGGCTCGGTCATTAAGTACCAAATTGGCTCTATCACTAAGGGGTTAAACACCAAAAAAAAAAAAAGATTTTTCATATCTTCTCTCCAGCGAACGCTGCTGGAGAGAAGAAATGAATGGTGGCTTCAGCACCACGCTGGGGGAACAGCGCTTACTGTAGCGCTGTCTCCTGCACGGCACACGGACTGCACACGGACAGCATCCGTGTGCGGTACGTGTTTTACACGGACCCATTGACTTTAATGGGTCCGTGTAATACGTGCGCTCCCACGAACACTGACATGTCTCCGTGTTTTCCAAACGGACACACGGTCCGTGAAAACACGCTGACATGTGCAGAGACACATTGATTTTAATGTGTCTACATGAGTCAGTGTCTCCGATACGTGAGGAAACTGTCACCTCACGTACCAGAGCCACTGACATGTGAAACCGGCCTAAGACACAGCAAAAACAATTAAATGGAGCCCAAAAAAGCCTCAATTTTTAGCCCACAGATAGATGAGGCGTGCGCGAACATACCCCATTTTCAAATTTCTGGCCTGTGGGGGTTTTTTTAACAGCAAACTTGTGTCAATAAGTAGGCAAATATAATTTTGAAGTTAATAAGTAGGCTAAGACACAGCAAAAAAAAAATTAAACGGAGGGCTAAAATGGCACTATTTTGAGAGCAATTATATGTGATGCCTGTGACACAGGCATCACACTGTAAAATACCTGGCCTGTTTTTGTTTTGTTTTTTTTGCAGCAAAATAGTGTCAATAACTAGATTAACACACAACAAAATAATTTTGAGCACAATGATAGGCGATCCGTGTGGTGGACAAAACACAGTGTAAAATATCTGCCTTGTAGGTAAATATTTTTTTAAAGCAAACTGGTGTCAAGAACTTGTATAATATACTCAAATTTTTTTTACAGTACCACAAAAATGGCAGAATTTTATGCGCACTCAGGTATGATCGCTGTGACAGTCACACCCCTGTTTAAAATACCTGTATTTTAAGGCTGTACAATGGAAAGGATCTGGCTGTATTCTGCAGTGCCAACAAGCAAATGGAGTAAAAAAAACTATGTGCTCTGGATTGCTTTCAAGTAACAAAATCAGGATCAAGATGCAAAAACAAATTATTCCTGGCCACTGATCCTGAGTAGGGTTGAGCGAAACGGATAGGTCATTTTCATAAATCGGTGACTTTTAGGCAAAGTCGGGTTTCATGAAACCCAAACCGATCCTACAGTGGGATCGGCCATGCGGTACACGATCAGAGCGCCAAAGTCGCGTTTCATATGACGCTGTCACCGCCGTTTTTCATCCAATGAAGGAGGACGCAGAGTGTGGGCAGCGTGATGACATAGGTCTCGGTCCCCACCATCTTTGAGAAGGGCATGGCAGTGATTGGCTTGCTGTCTGTGGCGTCACAGGGGGTATGAAGGGGCGTGCACGCCGACCGCCATCTTACTTCTGCCGATCTGAGCATAGGGAGAGGTGTTGCTGCAGTTAGTCAGAAGCAGGGACAGAGTTAGGGAGGAAATAAAAACCCCCAAACCGCTTGTGCTGGAGCGATTTTCACTGTCCCACACCACCTTTTTGTGCAGGGACAGTGGAGGTCGTATTTTAGTGCAGCAGCTGCATAGCTGTGTGCACGGTGCTGTGCAAACCAACTGCTTTTTTTAAAGCAAAATTCCTGTTGCTCCTTTCTGCACAGTTACCTATCTTGTTTATTTGTCCACATTTTTGTGTTAAAGGGAACCTGTCACCCCGAAAATCGCGGGTGAGGTAATCCCACCGGCATCAGGGGCTTATCTGCAGCATTCTGTAATGCTGTAGATAAGCCCCCGATGTTACCTGAAAAAGGAGAAAAAGACGTTAGATTATACTCACCCTGGGGCGGTCCTGCAGCTGGTCAGGTCGGATAATAATAATAATAATAATAATAATAATAATAATCTTTATTTATATAGCGCCAACATATTCCGCAGCGCTTTACAGTTTAACAGTTTCAAACACAAAAGTCATAAGTAACAACGTTAACAATACAATAATTAAAGCAAAATAAGACGACCCTGCTCGTGAGAGCTTACAATCTACAATGAGGTGGGGGAGATACAAAGTACAGGTGTGTATTTACAATGATGTATTTACAATCATGGTCCAGCCATCTTCAGGGGTTGGGGAATAGATGGGGATAGTGAATGGGCTACACACACACAAACATAACATAACTTTGATTAGTGAACGTGATAGGCCACTCTGAACAAATGTGTTTTGAGCGAGCGCCTAAAACTATGCAAATTATGGATGGTCCTAATATCTTGGGGTAGAGCATTCCAGAGGATTGGCGCAGCACGGGAGAAGTCTTGGAGTCGGGAGTGGGAGGTATGGATTAGTGCAGAGGTTAATCGAAAGTCATTTGCAGAGCGCAGTGGTCTGTTAGGCTGATAGACAGAAATGAGGGAGGAGATGTAAGGGGGTGCCGCACTGTGGAGAGCTTTGTGGGTGAGAACAAGTACTTTGAATTGTATCCTGTAATGTATGGGTAGCCAGTGTAACGATTGGCGTCTCTGGTCCGCTCCGGCGCCTCCTATCTTCTTTCCATGACGTCCTCTTCTGATCTTCAGCCACGGCTCCGGCGCAGGCGTACTTTGCTCTGCCCTGTTGAGGGCAGACAAAGTACTGCAGTGCGCAGGCGCCGGGCCTCTGACCTTTCCGGCGCCTGCGCACTGCAGTACTATCCTCTGCCCTCAAGAGGGCAGAGCAAAGTACGCCTGCGCCGGAGCCGTGGCTGAAGATCAGAAGAGGACGTCATCGAAAGAAGATAGGAGGCGCCGGAGCGGACCGGAGACGCCCATCCGACCTGACCAGCAGCGGGACCGCCCCTGGGTGAGTATAATCTAACGTCTTTTTCTCCTTTTTCAGGTAACATCGGGGGCATATCTACAGCATTACAGAATGCTGCAGATAAGCCCCTGATGCCGGTGGGATTACCTCACCTGCGATTTTCGGGGTGACAGGTTCCCTTTAAGCAGTCCTTTTTATTGCTGCCATACTTGTCCTGAGCTCATTGTAGGGAGCTTGTTATTTTTTTTTTTAAATAATAATTCCAGCCACTTTCTTGCACGTTCATAGTGTTGTATTATACCACTGGGCCAGAGTTGTGGTTCTGTGTCTCCCCCCCCCCCCCAAAAAAAAAGGGAGATTAAAATTCGCACACAGTGTATATTCTGCTGTACTGCTAGTGTGTCGTATATTTCAGGCAGCCACTTTCTGGCACGTTCATAGTTTACTGTTATACCACTGGGCCACAGTTGTGGTTCTGTGTCTCCCCCCCCCCCAAAAAAAAAAGGGAGATTAAAATTCGCACACACTGTATATTCTGCTGTACTGCTAGTGTGTCGTATATATCAGGCAGCCACTTTCTGCCACGTTCATAGTTTACTGTTATACCACTGGGCCAGAGTTGTGCTTCTGTGTCTCCCCCCCCCCAAAAAAAAGGAGATTAAAATTCGCACACAGTGTATATTCTGCTGTACTGCTAGTGTGTCGTATATATCAGGCAGCCACTTTCTGGCACATTCATAGTTTACTGTTATACCACTGGGCCAGAGTTGTGGTTCTGTGTCTCCCCCCCAAAAAAGGGAGATTAAAATTCGCACACAGTGTATAATCTGCTGTACTGCTAGTGTGTCGTATATATCAGGCAGCCACTTTCTGCCACGTTCATAGTTTACTGTTATACCACTGGGCCAGAGTTGTGGTTCTGTGTCTCCCCCCCCAAAAAAAGGGAGATTAAAATTCGCACACAGTGTATATTCTGCTGTACTGCTAGTGTGTTGTATATATCAGGCAGCCACTTTCTGCCACGTTCATAGTTTACTGTTATACCACTGGGCCAGAGTTGTGGTTCTGTGTCTCCCCCCCCAAAAAAAGGGAGATTAAAATTCGCACACAGTGTATATTCTGCTGTACTGCTAGTGTGTCATATATATCAGGCAGCCACTTTCTGCCACGTTCATAGTTTACTGTTATACCACTGGGCCAGAGTTGTGGTTCTGTGTCTCCCCTCCAAAAATGGAGATTCAAATTCTCACACAGTATATATTCTGCTGTACTGCTAGTGTGTCATATATATCAGGCAGCCACTTTCTGCCACGTTCATAGTTTACTGTTATACCACTGTGCCAGAGTTGTGCTTTTGTGTCTCCCCCCCAAAAATGGTCTGGTGGAAGAGGCCGTGGGCGGGGGTTGTCAGCTGGTACTGATGGTGGTGCTGCATCTGGTGGTAGTGGCAAAAGCACAGTAGCACCTAAGGCTGGAGGAGTTGAGCCAGCGTCATCGTCTGGCTACACAAGGCCTCAAAGGCTCCCTTACCTGGGAGTAGGAAAACAGCTTTTAAAGCCGGAGCAGCAGGAAAAAGTTTTGGCTTTCCTTGCTGACTCAGCCTCTAGCTCTTTGGCCTCCTCTTCCCAAAGTTCAAAATGTCACAGCAGCCAGTCGTCAGTGGATGCTCTCGGTCAGGAACAAGACGTTTCCTTGTGTCCTTCTCCCAAACCAAAAGTGAAGGATGCGTCAGGCGACACAACAGGTTACTCCATGGCGCTCTTTACACATACCGTGCCTGGGTTAGAAAGGGAAATTGTACCCTGCCCATTACAAGAAGAATCGGACATGGAGGGCACTGATGCACAGCCACAGCTAGATTATGATGCTGTTCCATTGAGTCAGATCACTACATTGCCCTCGCAGTTTGCTGAGCAAGAATCTGACCCTGATGAGACTATGGTGCCCTGTCCCATACGCTATCGCACCTTCCACGGTGACACTGAGGAAGGTGCACATGACATTGAGGAGGAGGAGGGGATAGATGACCCAGTTGTTGACCCAGATTGGCAGCCATTGGGGGAAGAGGGTGGCGCTGCCACTAGCTCAGAAGCGGAGGAGGGTTATCCACAGCAGCACCAATCTACATCGCAACAGCTGTCATCTGGCAGGCGCATATCAGGCAAAAAACGTTTGACAAAACCAGTTTTAGGACAGCGTGGCCATCCTGTGAAAGTTGCACAGCGTGCAATGCCTGAAAAGGAATTCCATAGTAGGAAGAGTGCAGTGTGGCATTTTTTTGACAAAGATCCCAATGATCAGTCAAAAGTGATCTGTAAAAAATGCTCAGAGACCTTTAGCACAGGGAAGATTCTTAACAATTTAAATACAACGTGCATGCGTAGACATTTAAGCAGCATGCACTTGCAAGCCTGGACTAACTACCTAACGTCCCGCACCGTTGGTGCACCAGGTCTGAATGAAGGTAGTCAGCACTGCAACATTGCTTCCCTCACTGTAAGCCCACCGGTTAGGACACCAGCAGCAAATGTGGAGGGATCGTCGCTAGGCCAAAGCATTCAGGGAGTCAGAAGGTTATTGGTAGGAAGCACTGTATGTAGGCCAACATCACCAACTCACTCTCAATCTGCCATGTCCACAACCACCACCACCGCTAGTTCCACCATAGGCAGCTCTCCAGTCCAGCTCACCCTAGAAGAGACTCTTGTTAGGAAACGAAAGTACTCATCCTGTCATCCGCATACAAAGGGTTTGAACGCCCACATTGCCAGACTTATCTCGTTAGAGATGATGCCCTACCGGTTGGTTGAAAGCTAAGCTTTCAAAGCCCTGATGGCCTACGCAGTACCACACTATGACCTACCCAGTCGCCACTTCTTTGCGAGAAAAGCCATCCCAGCCCTCCACCAGCATGTCAAAGACCACATTGTCCATGCACTGAGGCAATCTGTCAGTGGGAAGGTGCACCTCACAACAGATGCATGGACCAGTAGGCATGGCCAGGGACGTTACGTGTCTATCACGGCGCACTGGGTTAATGTCGTGGATGCAGGGTCCACAGGGGACAGCAATAGTGGGACAGTTCTGCCTAGCCCACGATCTAGGAAACAGTTGGCTGTAGACGTTCGCCACCCCATCTCCTCCTCCTCCTCCTCCTTCAGAAGCGAAAGCTCATCCACAGATCGCTGTCGCACGACCACTCCATCCGCAGCTGCCAGTGTTGCACACGAGGTGTCCCATTATGGAACAGCTAGTGGGAAGCGTCAGCAGGCCGTGTTTGAAATGAAGTGTTTGGGCGACAACAGACACACCGCGGAAGTTCTGGCCGAGTTCTTGCAGCAAGAAACTCAGTCATGGCTGGGCAGTGTACATCTTGAGGCAGGCAAGGTAGTCAGTGATAATGGAAGGAATTTTATGGCTGCCATAGCCCTTTCACAACTCAAACACATACCTTGCCTGGCTCACACTTTGAACCTGGTGGTGCAGTGCTTTCTTAAAAATTATCCAGAGTTACCAGCCCTGCTCCTGAAGGTGTGAAGACTTTGTTCGCACATCCGCCGGTCGCCCATACACTCCAGCCGTATGCTGAACCATCAGGGATCGCTCAATCTTCCACAGCACCGCCTAATTATCGATGTTGCAACAAGATGGAACTCCACATTGCACATGGTTCAGAGGCTGTGTGAACAGAGGCGTGCTGTCATGTATTTGTGGGAGGATACGCATACACGGGCAGGCAGTTGGATGGCAGACACGGAATTGTCTGGTGTGCAGCGGTCCAAGCTACAAGACCTCTGTCAACTCCTTCAGTGTTTCGAGGAATGCACACGGCTGGCAAGTGCAGACGACGCCATCATAAGCATGAGCATCCCACTAATGAGTCTGCTGATGCAAAGTTTGACGCACATCAAGGAGCTGGCATCTGCAGCCGAGGAGGAGGGAATCCTTGATGACAGTCAGCCATTGTCTGGTCAGGGAACTGTCCAGGACGAGGTGGCGGTCGAAGAGGATGAGGAGGAGGATGATGGGGATGACTATGTATGGGAGGAGGATGCTTCTCAGGGGCCACTTGAAACTGGTGGCGTTGCAAGGTCAGGTACAGGTTTCTTGCGGGACACTTGTGATGTGGATTTCCAAGAAAGTGCTCCTCAACCCAGCAGGACCAGTGAATTGACACCAGGAACATTGGCCCACATGGCTGAGTATGCCTTGCGTATTCTAAAAAGGGACCCCCACATTGTCAAAATGATGACCGATGACGATTACTGGTTGGCCTGCCTCCTGGATCCACGCTATAAAGGGAAAATGCAAAACATCATGCCACATGAGAACCTTGATCAAATATTTGCAGGGCTCTGGCAGTGCTCTTCCGGTTCCTCCTTGCACAAAGGATGAGGTAGCGGTCCTTTTGCTAGGTTGTTGCCCTCCTCTCGCCCCCTCCACATCTCCTGGTGTACTGGTGTGTCTCCTGGTAGCGCCTCCAGTCTCTGGACACTACGCTGACAGACACAGTAAACCTTCTTGCCACAGCTCGCATTAATGTGCCATCCTGGATGAGCTGCACTACCTGAGCAACTTGTGTGGGTTGCAGAGTACGTCTCATGCTACCACGAGTGTGCAAGCACGACCAACATTCAAAAGTGACCAAAACATCAGCCAGAAAGCACTGGTACTGAGATGTGACTGTAGTCCCCACCTGCAGAACCACTCCTTTATTGAGTGTGTCTTGATAATTGCCAATAATTTCCATCTGTTGTCTATTCCATTTGCACACCAACATGTGAAATTGATTGTCAAACAGTGTTGCTTCCTATGTGGACAGTTTGATTTCACAGAAGTTTGATTTAGTTGGAGTTATATTCTGTTGTTTAAGTGTTCCCTTTATTTTTTTGAGCAGCATATACAGTATAGCCACATACACTGCCTGCCTACCTATCACTGATATCTATATACCCCTTAATTAGTCCTTAGAAGGACTGTTGGTTTATCTGGATTTGTGTATTCAACAATGGTATACCCACACTAACTGATACCCCACCTATTCTGCCCCTACGTCAGTAGCACCTATCCCTACACTGGAGATTCCGGAGCTGAGTGTGACGAGCAGGGCGGCGCCAGGTCTGATGTAGACCTGATGACGTTCCGCGGCCAGCCAATCACTGTAATGCCACAACTAACATGGCTGTGGCATTACAGTGCGTGGCAGACAATCCCTACATGTTGATTAGCACTCTAAAGAGCGCCAAACATGCAGGGCAGGGAAATTCTCAGCGCTCGCCGAGCATCACAAGCACTGCGATGCTCGGGAGAGTACCGAGCATGCTCGCTCATCACTAATTATCAAACATCTATTGTTCAATGACCCTGCATCCCTGTCTTGCAAAGATAGAAGACAAATAGTTGTAGGAGCTGATATAAGAAGCAAACATCAGCCATTCAAAAATATAAAAAATCAACGTTTAAGACTCACACGGCAACAGTCTTTGGTTCTTGATCAACTGTAGAACACATAAATTGAAAAGTCAACAGAAAGATAACAGTCTATACCTCCAGGCTTACTGAAAATAGAAGTTTGAATAATTAAGATTAAATGCTGTGTTGTCACAACTCCATTTTCCTGATTTTGGAATCAGGAAAATCAGGCTAGACCACCCACTGTTCGATTCTTCAATGACTCTTAGATTCAGTATCTGCTTTACTTCCATGAAGATCAGCTCTTGCCTGGACTCGAAAATTTGATAGGGCTTCAAGTTCACCCACTTATGGGATTCCATCAGAGCCTCATGTTCTATGTCCTTTATACACCCCAGCAAATCTGAGAACAGGTCCCTGTTCTGCTGTAGCAATTCAAGACACTGCTTTTTTTGGGCCTTCTACAGCGTCTCCGCTATTGCGTCTCCTTCAACATCTGCTTCTGGCTTGACCAGCAAGCATGGAGTTTCAATGCTCTCCGTGTCTTGACATTGCTTGATAAGACTGACGTGGTACACTTGGGACGGTTTTCATCTTCCTGGTTGATGATCCTTGTAGTTCACTTCATCATGCTGCCCTACCACGTCACATGGGCCTTGTAAGGACTCAGTACCCAGGGGAGGACTGCCTCACCCTGGTTGATCAGTTGTAGATCTTAGCTTGAGCCTCTTGTTTCTAGAGAAACGTGCAAATTAGCAGACTATACTTTTCGCAGAGGAGTTTCACAGAGCAACCGCTTTAGGATACCACGTAGCATAGTCAAGGATGACTAATATATATTGATGGCCATGAGCAGATTGAACCAGGGGACTGACATGTGAATGGGCCATGTCCAACACCCTCCGTTACTACTGTCCTGGTACTAACAATTATTCCACTATCTTCTCCCTCACCCTAATAGCCCAGATAATTAAGTCTCCACTCAACATAAATAGCGAAACCTGGTGTCAGTCCCCGGCTCCTGCACTATACCATTTATGAAGTTACATTATTAAAAGCCTACTTTAGAGTTAGTTCCCTATGCTAGGTGGACCCAAAAATTTAGCCAGTCATCCCTAACTCAGGAATGTCGGCCTCAGGGAATACTACCTCATCACTCTCCCCAAGGACACAGAAGGGAAACCCGTCAGGCGTTGGGTGACACTTCTTCAGTGATGACCCGTCTCGTACCAGAGCAACTGAGCCCTTTCCCCTTCCCCCACCAGTCCCAAACAAACAAAAGTCCTGGCCTATGATAATGGGGTGCAATAAGTCCTGAACCACACTGACCTTGTGGTACTCAGGATCTTGATCTGTTTCAATGTCCACTCTGGCAACTGGATAGTCTTCAGCATCAGCCAGTTGAAACCAGATAGCAAATCTGTGTTTAGTCTTAATGCATAGCAAGTGCCCACCCAGATCCGATGGCATCAAAACCACCTCCCTAGGACTCTCTATTAAGGAACTGCAACCCAAGTTTTGGAGTTTTTATCTGCTAAGAGGAAAGGAGAGGGGATTTGGGTTCAACCCAGAGGGCAGGAGGGAAATGACCCAAAGATGATAAAGGCTAGTGTAAGGTCATGTGGTTTCTTTCTCTGGTATGCTTGCTGATCACTTCAAAAGGGGGCCGGGTCGCAGTGACCAAGAAGACAGCTGGCAGGTCATGCTACCTAGCACACACACACAGTCGAACAACAACCCGGTAATTGACATATATCCTGCTTATATCTTTTGTCTTACTCATAAATGCATTTGCATATCTGACCATTGTATATGTGTAACCATCGTATATACAGTGGGTACATAAAGTATTCAGACCCCTTTAAATTTTTCACTCTTTGCTTCATTGCAGCCATTTGGTAAATTCAAAAGAGTTCATTTTTTTCTCATTAATGTACACTCTGCACCTCATCTTGACTGAAACCCTGCCCCCCAAAATGTAGACATTTTTGCAAATTTATTAAGAAATAAAAACTGAAATATCCCATGTTGATAAGAATTCAGACCCTTTGCTCTGTATTGAGTAGAAACACCCTTTTGAGCGAGTCTTCTTTGGAGTGATGCAACAAGTTTTTCACACCTGGATTTGGGGATCCTCTGCCATTCTTCCTTGCAGATCCTCTCCAGTTCCATCAGGTTGGATGGTGAACATTGGTGGACAACCATTTTCAGGTCTCTCCAGAGAAGCTCAATTGGGTTTAGGTCAGGGCTCTGGCTGGGCTAGTCAAGAGTGGTCACAGAGTTGTTCTGAAGCCACTCCTTTATTTTAGCTGTGTGCTTACGGTCCTTGTCTTGTTGGATGGTGAACCTTCGGCCAAGGATATCTCTGCACTTGGCCGAATTCATGTTTCCTTCAATGGCAACCAGTTGTCCAGTACCTGCAGCTGAAAAACACCCCAATAGCATGATGCTTCCACCACCATGTTTCACTGGTGGGATTGTATTGGGCAGGTGATGAGCAGTGCCTGTTTTTCTCCATCCATACTGCTTAGAATTATTACCAAAAAGGTCTATCTTCATCTCATCAGACCAAAGAATCTTATTTCTCATAGTCTGGGAGTCCTTCATGTGTTTTTTAGCAAACTCTTTGTGGGCTTTCATATGCCTTGCACTGAGGGGAGGCTTCTGTCGGGCCACTCTGCCATATAAGCCCGACTGGTGGAGGGCCGCAGTGATACTCAACTTTACTGCAATCTTCATACTGCATCTCTGGAGCTCAGCCACAGTGATCTTGGGGTCCTTCTTTACCTCTTTCAACAAGACTCTTCTCCCATAATTGCTCAGTTTGGCTGGACAGCCAGGTCTAGGAAGACTTCTTCCCGAACTTCTTCCATTTAAGGATTATGGAGACCACTGTGCTCTTAGGAACCTTGAATACTGCAGAAATTCTTTTGTAACCTTGGCCAGATCTGTGCCTTGCCACAATTCTGTCTCTGAGCTCCTTGGCCAGTTCCTTTGACCTCATGATTCTCATTTGGTCTGACATGCACTGTGAGCTGTGAGGTCTTATATAGACAGGTGTGTGCCTTTCCAAATTAAGTCCTATCAGTTTAATTAAACACAGCTGGACTCCAATTAAGGAGTAGAACCATCTCAAGAAGGATCACAAGGAAATGGAAAGCATGTGACTTAAATATGAGTGTCTGAGCAAAGGATCTGAATGCTTATGAGCTGTGATATTTTAGTTTTTCTTTTTTTTAATAAATATGTAAAAATGTCTACATTTCTGTTTTTTTCAGTCAAGATGGGGTGCAGAGTACACAAAAAAATGAACTTTTTGAATTTACCAAATGACTGCAATGAAACAAAGAGTGAAAAATGTAAAGGCTTTTAATACCCATTGTATAGTGTATTGTCTAGTGTGCCCTTATGGAGATTAAATATATAATTTAACCTTGAGCTGCTCTTTTATCTCGATGAATCCACACATTTATTTCTCTCTTTAAATTTACATGCTACCAGGACTGGTTTCTGGCCCAAAATAACCACCTTACAGAGGAAACAAAAGGAGTTCAGTTTTTGACAGATTCAGTTTTGGATAGAGGCAGGACATAATGTTACAGACAGCAGAAAGACAATCACTAGTATTTTGTAGTAATGAAGGGGTGATGTCAGGAGACGATTTGTATATAGGGATGGTGCTGGAAACAGAATCTACTGATTGTTTGTCCAATAAGGGCAGTGTATAAGGACAAAAATGGAGTGGACTTAGGACTGAACCCTGAGGATGGGAAGGAGAGAGGAAGAAGAACCAGCAAAAAAGATACACTCAATATAGTCAATGAGCGGTCAGGGATGTAGGAGGAGAACCAGGAGAGAACATTGTCCTTCAGGCCAATAGCATTGAGCATAGTGAGGAGGAGTTGGTGTTCCATGGTGTCAAATGCTGCAGTGAGATCCAGGAGAATCAGCAGGGAGTAGTGACTATTAGATTTAGCTGTTAGTAGATCATTAGAGACTTTAGTAAGGGTACCGTCACACTATACGATTTACCTACGATCACGACCAGCGATATGACCTGGCCGTGATCGTAGGTAAATCGTAGTGTGGTCGCTGGGGAGCTGTCACACAGACAGCTCTCCAGCGACCAACGATGCCGAGGTCCCTGGGTAACCAGGGTAAACATCGGGTAACTAAGCGCAGGACCGCGCTTAGTTACCCGATGTTTACCCTGGTTACAAGCGTTAAACTAAAAAAAAACAAACAGCACATACTTACATCTGGTGTCCGTCACGTCCCTTGCCGTCTGCTTCCCGCACTCAGTGACTGCTGGCCGTAAAGTGAAAGTGAAAGCACAGCCGCTGTGCTCTGCTTTCACTTTACGGCCGGCAGTCACAGTGCGGGAAGCAGAGACGGCAAGGGACCTGACGGACACCAGAATGTAAGTATGTGCTGTTTGTTTTTTTTTAGTTTAACGCTTGTAACCAGGGTAAACATCGGGTAACTAAGCGCGGTCCTGCGCTTAGTTACCCGATGTTTACCCTGGTTACAAGCGAACGCATCGCTGGATCGCATCGCTAGATCGCTAGATCGGTGTCACACACACCGATCTAGCGATGACAGCGGGAGATCCAGCGATGAAAGAAAGTTCCATACGATCTGCTACGACGTACGATTCTCAGCAGGATCCCTGATCGCTGCTGCGTGTCAGACACAGCGATATCGTAACGATATCGCTGGAACGTCACGAATCGTACCGTCGTAGCGATCGAAATGTTATAGTGTGACGGTACCCTAAGGGCAGTTTCAGTAGATTGAATTGAGCGGAAACCAGATTGGAAATGATCAAGATAGTTATCTGAGAATAGCGGAATAGACGGGAGTGGACTAAAGGTTTCAGGAGTGAGATGAAGGGCAGAATGGAGACAGATAGTCTATAGTTAGCAGCACAGTTCTGGTATGTTTTTTAAGTAATGGATGTATGCTGGCATGTTTAAATGAGGGTAAGACACCAGATGAGAGACAGAGACATTAAATATTTTAGTTAAGTTAGTAGTGACAGTCAGGGAAAGGGACTGGAGGAGATGTGAGCCTGGTTACTTCTAGATGCAGTGCAGGGGTAGGTGAATGCATTACGTTACGAGATTGGGATACATTTTCATGTCAGATATGGTCCCATGTGAATGGTGGTGGTCTATCATGCACACTGCTGTTCCATTCACTCTTAGTTGGAGTGCCAAAGATTGCTGAGCACAGCGTTGGGCTGGTCTTTGGCACTCCTATTGCATTGTATGGAGTGACAGTACAAATTGAATGGAGTGGAAGTGGCATAATTGACCACTGCTTCATTCATACAGGTCTCTTCAGAGCCCTGGTACTCAAAATCACTTGAGGCCCCAGAGGTCAGATCCCCAGCGATCAAGAATAATTTTCAACCTTCACAATACCCCTTTAACCCCTTCATGACCGGGGGATTTTTCGTTTTTCCGTGTTCCGTGCTGATCGCTGCTATGTAGCAGAATTGCACGTGTGCTGTGAGCGCCGACCACAGGGTGGCGCTCACAGCGACGGGCAATCAGTAACCATAGAGGTCTCAAGGACCTCTATGGTTACCATTCACAAGCATCGCCGACCCCCGATCATGTGACGGGGGTCGGCAATGACGTCATTTCCGGCCGCCCGGCCGGAAGCAGTAGTTAAATGCCGCTGTCTGCGTTTGACAGCGGCATTTAACTAGTTAATAGGTGCGGGCAGATCGCGATTCTGCCCGCGCCTATTACGGGCACATGTCAGCTGTTCAAAACAGCTGACATGTCCCGGCTTTGGTGCGGGCTCACCGCGGAGCCCTGCATCAAAGCAGGGGAGCCGGCATCGGATGGTATAGTACGTCCGATGCCGGTAAGGGGTTAAGTAAAAGTTCCAGATACTTTTCAGCAGACTCTAATATGTATGAGATCCTATCAAATAAAATCTAGTATGAACGATCCTAACTTGCCATTGGAAATAAGGTACTGTCACAAGTAGGGTTGAGCAAAACGGATCGGACAAATTCAAAAATCGCCAACTTTCGGCAAAGTCGGGTTTCATGAAACCCGACCCGATCCTAGTGTGGGATCGGCCATGAGGTCGGCGATCTTCGTGCCAAAGTCGCGTTTCGCATGACGCGTTCAGCGCCATTTTTCAGTCAATGAAGGAGGACGCAGAGTGTGGGCAGCGTGATGACATAGGTCTCGGTCCCCACCATCTTAGAGAAGGGCATGACAGTGATTGGCTAGCTTTCTGCAGCGTCACAGGGGCTATAAAGGGGCGTGCACGCCGACCGCCATCTTACTGCTGCTGATCTGAGCATAGGGAGAGGTTGCCCCAGCTTCATCAGAAGAAGGGAAAAAGTTAGGGAGGGAAGATTAACCCCGAAACTGCTTGTGCTGTAGCAATTTCCACTGTCCAACACCACCATTTGTTTGCAGGGACAGTGGAGGCTATATTTTTGTGCATCAGCTCTGTAGCTTATTAGGCTGCCTTATAAGGCTCCCTGATAGCTGCATTGCTGTTTGCACGCCGCTGTGCAAACCAACTGCTTTTTTAAAAGCAAAAATCCTGTTGCTCTTTCTACACAGTTATCTTGTTTATTTGTTCACACTTTTGTGTGCAGCAGTCCTTTTTATTGCTGCCATACTTGTCATGAGATCATTGTAGGGAAATTGAAATTGTACTACAGTCCTTGTATTTTTTCATATATCTTCCAGCCACTTTCTGCCACTTACATTGTGTTGTTTTATGCACAGGGCCTGAGGTTTGGTTTAGTCTCCCCCCCCAAAAAAAGGGAGATTCAAATTATCACAAAGTGGATATACTTCAGTCCTGTTAGTTTGTGGTATATCAGCCAGCCACATTCTGCCACTTACGTTGTGTTGTTTTATACACAGGGCCTGAGGTTTGGTTTAGTCTCCCAAAAAAATAAGTGAGATTCAAATTATCACAAAGTGGATATATTTCAGTCCTGTTAGTTTGTGGGATATCAGCCAGTCACTTTCTGCTACTTACATTGTGGTTTTTTTATGCACAGGGCCTGAGGTTTGGTTTAGTCTCCCCCCCAAAAAAAAGTGAGATTCAAATTATCGCAAAGTGGATATATTTCAGTCCTGTTAGTTTGTGGTATATCAGCCAGCCACTTTCTGCCACTTACATTGTGTTGTCACATGACCGCTCAGTGACCAATCACAAGCCGCGACGTCATCGAAGGCCCTTTACGCGCTCATTCTTCGGAACGAAAGCAAGGCGGTTGCAGCGGTGACGACCAGGGCGCGTCAGGGGGTAAGTATATCAATATTTTTTATTTCTAGTCTTTATTTTACACATTAATCTTAATCCTGATACCGATTCCCAATATCACAAAAATATCGGAACTCGGTATCGGAATTCCGATACCGCAAAAATCGGCCGATACCCGATACTTGCGTTATCGGAATGCTCAACACTAGTTGTTATATACACTGAGTCCAAGTTGTGGTTCAGTCTCCCAAAAAAAGAGGGAGATTCGAATTCTCACAAAGTGGATATATTTCTGTCCTGTTAGTTTGTCGTATATCAGCCAGCCACTTTCTGCCACTTAGATTGCGTTGTTATGTACACTGGGCCTAAGTTGTGGTTCAGTCTCCCCAAAAAAAGGGGGAGATTCAAATTCTCACAAAGTGGATATACTTCTGTCCTGTTAGTTTGTCGTATATTAGCCAGCCACTTTCAGCCACTTACATTGTGTTGTTTTTTGCACAAGGCCTGATTTTTTGTTCAGTCTCCCCCCCCAAAAAAGGGAGATTTAAAATCTCAACACGTTTATATACACCTTCTACCTTGTTTTACAGTACCATATAACGGTTGTTATTTTGGTTAGATTTTCCAAAAAATGAGGAAGTCAGGTGGAAGAGGCCATGGGCCGTGGTTGCGAGCTGGTACTGATGGTGGTGGTGGTGCATCTGGTGGTAGTGGCAAAAGCACAATAGCACCTAAGGCTGGAGGTGTTGAGCCAGCGTCATTGTCTGACTACACAAGGCCTTGAAGGCTCCCTTATCTGGGAGTAGGAAAATGGCTTTTAAAGCCGGAGCAGCAGGAAAAAGTTTTGGCTTTCCTTGCTGACTCAGCCTCTAGCTCTTTCTCCTCCTCTTCAGAAAGTTCCAATATAAAAGCAGCGAGTCGTCAGTGGATGCTCCCGGTCAGGAACAAGACGTTTCCTTGTGTCCTTCACCCAAACCAAAAGTGAAGGATGCGTCAGGCGACACTACAGGTTACTCCATGGAGCTCTTTACACATACCGTGCCTAGGTTAGAATGGGAAATTGTTAACTGCCCATTACAAGATGAATCGGACATGGAGTGCACTGATGCACAGCCACAGCTAGATTATAATGCTGTTCTATTGACTCAGATCACTACATTGCCCTCCCAGTGTACTGAGCCAGGATCTGACCCTGATGAGACTATGGTGCCCCATCCCGAACGCTATAGCACCATACACGGTGACACAGAGGAAGGTGCACATGACATTGAAGAGGCGGTGATAGATGACCCAGTTGTTGACCCAGATTGGCAGCCACTGGGGGAAGAGGGTGCCGCTGTCAGTCGCTCAGAAGTGGAGGAGGATGATCCGCAGCAGCCATCTACATCGCAACAGCTGTCATCTGGCAGGCCCGTATCAGGCCAAAAACATTTGTCAAAAACAAAAACAGTTTTAGGACAGCGTGGCCAGCCGGTGAAAGTAACACAGCGTGCAATGCCTGAAAAGGTATTCTATAGTAGGAAGAGTGCAGTGTGGCAATTTTTTAACCAAGATCCGAATGATCAGTCAAAAGTTATCTGTAAGAAATGCTCAAAGACCTTTAGCAGAGGGAAGAATCTTCAAAATTTAAATACAACGTGCATGCTTAGACATTTAACCAGCATGAACTTGCAAGCCTGGACTAACTACCAAACGTCTCGTACCGTTGGTGCACCTGTTCAGAATGAAGGTAGTCAGCAACGCTACATTGCTTCCCTCACTGTAAGCCCACCGGTTAGGACGCCAACAGCAGCAAATGTGGAGGTATCGTCCCAAGGCCAAAGCAGTCAGGGAATCACAAGGCTATTGGTAGGAAACACTGTATGTAGGCCAACATCGAGAATACCATCACCAACCCTCTTTCAATCTGCCATGTCCACCAACACCACCACCGCTAGTTCCACCATATGCACCTCTCCAGTCCAGCTCACCCTACAAGAGACCATTCGTTAGGAAAAGAAAGTACTCATACTCTCATCCATGTACACAGGGTTTGAACGCCCACATTGCTAGACTAATCTCGATAGAGATGATGCCCTACCGGTTGGTTGAAAGAAAAGCTTTCAAAGCCCTGATGGCCTACGCAGTACCACACTATGACCTACCCAGTCGACACTTCTTTGCGAGAAAAGCCATCCCCGCCTTCCACCAGCATGTCAAAGACCACATTGTCCATGCACTGAGGCAATCAGTCAGTAGAAAGGTGCACCTCACAACAGATGCATGGACCAGTAGGCATGGCCAGGGATGTTACGTGTCCATCACGGCACACTGGGTTAATGTGGTGGATGCAGGGTCCACAGGAGACAGTCATAGTGGGACAGTTCTGCCTAGCCCATGGTCTAGGAAACAGTTGGCTGTAGGCGTTCGCCACCCCTCCTCCTCCTCCAGAAGTGAAAGCTCGTCCACAGAGCGCAGTCACACGACCACTCCATCCGTAGCTGCTAGTGTTGCACATTAGGTGTCCCACTATCGAACAGTTAGTGGTAGGCGTCAGCAGGCTGTGCTACAAATGAATTGTTTGGGCGACAACAGACACACGGTGGAAAGACTGGCCGAGTAATTGCAGCAACAAACTCAGTCATGGCTGGGCAGTGTACATCTTGAGGCAGGCAAGGTAGTCAGTGACAACGGAAGGAATTTTATGGCTGCCATAGCCCTTTCAGAACTTAAACACATACCTTGCCTGGCTCACACCTTGAACCTGGTGGTGCAGTGCTTCCTCAAAAATTATCCAGAGTTACCAGCCCTGCTCCTGAAGGTGCGAAGACTTTGCTCACACATCTGCTGGTCGCCCGTACACTCCAGCCATATGCTGAACCATCAGCGATCGCTGAACCTTCCCCAGCACCGCCTAATTATCGACGTTGCAACAAGGTGAAACTCCACACTGCACATGGTTCAGAGGCTGTGCGAACAGAGGCGTGCTGTAATTAATTTGTGGGAGGATACACATACACGGGCAGGCAGTTGGATGGCAGACATGGAGTTGTCTGGTGTGCAGTGGTCGAAGCTCCAAGACCTCTGTCAAGTCCTTCAGTGTTTTGAGGAATGCACACGGCTGGTAAGTGCAGACGATGCCATCATAAGCATGAGCATCCCACTAATGAGTCTGCTGATGCAAAGTTTGACGCACATTAAGGAGCTGGCGTCTGCAGCCGAGGAGGAGGGAAGCCTTGATGACAGTCAGCCATTGTGTGCTCAGGGAACTCTCCTGGACGAGGTGGTGGACGAAGAGGAGGAGGAGGAGGAGGAGGATGATGGGGATGAATATTTATGGGAGGAGGATGCTTCACAGGGGGCAATAGAAACTGGTGGCATTGCAAGCTCAGGTACAGGGTTTTTGCTGGACACAAGTGATGTTGATTGGCAAGAAAGTGCTCCTCAACCCAGCACAAGCAGTGAATTGACACATGGAAAATTGGCCCACATAGCTGAGTATGCCTTGCGTATCCTAAAAAGGGCCCCCTGCATTATCAAAATGATGACCGATGACGATTACTGGTTGGCCTGCCTCCTGGATCCACGATATAAAGGAAAATTACAAAATATCATACCACATGAGAACCTTGAGCAAATATTGGCTACCAAACAAGCAACTCTTGTAGACCGTTTCGTTCAGGCATTCCCAGCACACAGCGGTGGTGATGGTTCTCACACGAGTCGTAGGGGGCAACATGGCAGAGGTGTTAGAGGTGCACAAATCCGAAGTGGCGTTTGACAGAGGGGTTTTATGACCAGGTTGTGGAGTGATTTCACAATGACCACTGACACGACAGGTAGTGCTGCATCGATTCAAAGTGACAGGAGACAGCATTTGTCCCGTATGGTTACGAACTACTTTTCCTCCCTTATCGATGTTCTCCCTCACAGGTCATTTCCCTTTGATTACTGGGCATCTATACTAGACACCTGGCCTGAATTGGCAGAATATGCATTACAGGAGCTCGCTTGCCCTACTTCTAGTGTGCTATCAGAAAGAGTCTTCAGTGCTGCTGGTTCAATACTGACTGGAAAAAAGGACACGTCTGGCTACCCAGAAGGTTGATGATCTAACCTTCATTAAAATGAAGCAATCATGGATTTCAAATTATTTTGCCCCACCTTCTCCTGCTGACAGGTAGCTTGCCTGAAAAATGTCTTGCTTTTGGCCTCCTCTTACTGACTTCTCCAATTCCTCCATTTGCAGCTGCTGAATGTCCACCATAGGCCATTGTTATACCTCCTTAAATGGGCTGACTCCCCCCACAGGGCCGTGGTCTCCACCTGGCGCAAGCACCCGTGCGAGTGCCGTTTGCCTGGACAGGTGGGTGCGCCCACTCTTGGGCGACGGCACTGGCACAGGGTCCCTCATAGTACAATGAAGTGTCTCTGACGGTGGTGGTGCACAACCAAAGTCAGACACACTGTGGTAATATGAGGGGCCCTGTGCCAGTACCGCCGCCAACGAGAGAGTGTTCCTCCCCTGCTCGAACAGTGCTCTACCACTTGCAATACTTACCTCTCCCTGCTCCACCACTGTGTAGTCTGTGCTGTTAAATCCTTCAATGGTATTGCCAATAAAAATTTGTTGAAATGATACATGATAGTTAAAATATACAGGGGCCCTTGTCTCCATTTAGACCAGTTAATACTTTGCGCCTACTACCACTGTCTGCTACTCAGCAGAGGAGCCCACCCCAGTACCTAGCTATGCCGCCTGTTTAGTCCTGTTACCAATTTTGAACTGCATTTAGCCTAATTTTGTATTTGGGCCTTCTAACTGTGTCTGCACCACTCATTACAGTTGTCCTCCACTGAACAAAGCTATGCCGCCTGTTTAGTCCTGTTACCAATTTTGAACTGCATTTAGCCTACTTTATTATTTGGGCCTATATCTGCGTTTCCTTGCACTCTACACAGAATCTGACCCTGGTGAAAGTCAGATTCCCCTTCCCGGATACTATACCACCTTACACGGGGACAAAGAGGAAGGTGCAGATGAAAGTGCAGGTTCCCTTATCAGGTGGGGGCGCATACTCATTGGCGACGTCACTGGCACAGGGCCCCTCATAGTACGCAAAAGTGTCTCTGGCAGTGGGAGGCACCACCCGCCGTCAAACACACCGACGTACTATGAGGGGCCCTGTGCCAGTGCCAAGTGCCAACAAGTGGGCCCCCCCTGCTTGCTCAGGATCACAGCACTTGCAAAGTTGAAATACTTACCTCTCCCTGCTCCACCGTCGTGACGTATTCCGCATTTCCTGGGCCCACAAAAATCTTGAGCCAGCCCTACCCCCCCCCCCCACAACTTTAGCCAAATGACCCCCTGTTTTCAATGCCTATCTTTTATTATAAAGTAAATTAAGATTGACAAGCTTAAGAAATAAGAATTGATGTTTTTGGCATTAAAATGGGCACTGTAGGTGTTTTCCTGTCCTCCACTCACTGCCGACTTTGATTCCCCATTGACTTGCATTGGGTTTCGTGTTTCGGTCGGCCCCCGACTTTTCGCAATAATCGGCCAATTTCACCCGACCCGACTTTTGACAAAGTCTGGTTTCGCAAAACTCGGCTCGATCCTAAAAAAGTAAAAGTCGCTCAACTCTAGTCACAAGTAGTTGGCAGAAGAAAAATCACAAATAAACACGCACACTTAGCCAAACAAATGTAATGTAGAATGAATGCATCAGGATGACGTACAAGGGATCGCTAACATTTACAAGTTTAATTAACTTGCCTTATATAAAACAGGCCTGATCACCCCATACTATAGTAATATTTTCCTTTGTAACTAAATGAGCTCAGTATGCAGTTGTTCACCTACAGAGTGCAGTTTTTCCTCTAGAAATAATTATTTTACTGCTACTTTGTTTTCCATGGTAAGCCAAAACAAGCATTTTTCCACACTGACACTTACATTTTCAGTCCAACATCAAAGCATTTGCTAGAAGTGAAGTAAAGGTGCAGTGAACCGCAAAGCAATGAAGTGTGAAGTATTTCCGCGGTAAAGCATCTAGTTTTAGCCAGTCTATTCTTCCAAAA
The DNA here is from genome assembly GCF_032444005.1 of Ranitomeya imitator. NCBI lineage: Eukaryota > Metazoa > Chordata > Amphibia > Anura > Dendrobatidae > Ranitomeya > Ranitomeya imitator. The sequence continues at coordinate 548,173,014 of NC_091282.1, read as the reverse complement.
CAAATTCAACTACTTTACTAAGTACAATGGGATACAATGCTGCTTTCTTCTGTATACATTACCAAAGGATAAAAACATATGGTGAAATGTTACATAAAGTTGGTTAGCCATTTTATTAGTGTTAGATATAGCAGAAAAATATTTTGGCTGTTGGACAGCATATCACTATATTTATAGTCATAAGAAAAACTAAGTCCTCCGTCCAGGGCAGCCATGCCCTGACTGGCGTATGGGGCCCGGTGGGCAGAGGGGGCCCGCATCGGGCCCCGTCTCATCTGCTCACCGGGCCCCTACCGGCAAGCTAAACAGGGCCCTTAGCGGCGCTGCGGCAACACTATTGAAGTGCAGGTGTGGGCTCGCGCCCGCACGTCAATAGTTAACAGCCACCAGCCAATCGGAGGCTGGCAGCTGACGTCAGCCGCAGCGCGCACGTTGCCGGCGTCTGATGTCAGTGTCAGTTGCCGGCAAGTGCATGCTTCAGCAGAGTGGAGGAAGCTTCGTCTTCACTGCAGGAGTGCAGCAGGGTAAGAAGAACTTTTTTTCATTATTGAGAGCAGTGATCCCGGGGGCCCAGGGTAGAATGCTGGACACACTGGGGGTAGAATGCTGGAGCACTGGGGGCAGAATGCTGGAGAAACTGGGGGCAGAATGCTGGACACACTGGGCGTAGAGTGCTGGACACACTGGGGCAGAATGCTGGAGACACTGGGGGCAGAATGCTGGACACACTGGGCGTAGAGTGCTGGACACACTGGGGGGTAGAATGCTGGAGCACTGGGGCAGAATGCTGGACACACTGGGGCAGAATGCTGGACACACTGGGGCAGAATGCTGGAGCACTGGGGGCAGAATGCTGGACACACTGGGGCAGAATGCTGGAGACACTGGGGCAGAATGCTGGCTACACTGGGGGCAGAATGCTGGAAACACTGGGGGCAGAATGCTGGAGACACTGGGGGCAGAATGCTGGACACACTGGGGCAGAGATGCTGGACACGCTGGGGGCAGAATGCTGGGCACACAGGGGGCAGAATGCTGGACACACTGGGGGCAGAATACTGGACACATTGGGGGCAGAGATGCTGGACATACTGGGGGCAGAATGCTGGACACACTGGGGCAGAATGCTGGACACACTGGGGGCAGAATGCTGGACCCACTGGGGCAGAAATGCTGGACACACTGGAGCAGAATGCTGGACACACTGGGGGCAGAATACTGGACCCACTGGGGCAGAAATGCTGGACACACTGGAGCAGAATTGTTGTGGATTCTGTTTTTGGGCTCCCTCTGGTGGTTACAGATGGTACTGGGTGACTTGTGTTCTCTGCGGTCTCTGGTGTCCACCTGTTCTATCAGGATATGGGAGTTTCCTATTTAACCTGGCTTTCTTGTCATTTCCTCACCGGCTATCAAAGTAATCAGTGTGTCTTGTTACCTCTGCTTCCCGCTTCTGTATTCTTTAGGACAAGCTAAGTTTTTGATTTTCCTGTTCCACGTTTTGCTTAATTTTTGTCTTAGTCCAGCTTGCAGATATGTGATTCCTTTTTGCTGGTTGCTCTAGTGGACTGATATTACTCCTCATGTTCCATGAGTTGGAACATGAGTTCAAGTAATTTCAGGATGGTTTTTTGTAGGGTTTTTCGCTGACCGCGCAGTTCACTTTTGTATCCTCTGCTATCTAGCTTTAGCGGGCCTCATTTTGCTGAATCTGTTTTCATAACTACGTATGTGCTTTCCTCTCATTTCACCGTCATTACATGTGGGGGGCTGCAATTTCTGTGGGGTGTTTCTCTGGAGGCAAGGGAGGTCTGTGTTTCTTCTAATAGGGAAAGTTAGTTCTTCGGCTGGCGCGAGACGTCTAGAATCATCGTAGGCACGTTCCCCGGCTACAGCTAGTTGTGTGTTGAGGTTCAGGATCGCGGTCAGCTCAGTTTCCATCACCCTAGAGCTTGTTTTGTTTTTTGTGCTTGTCCTTTTGTGATCCCCTGCCATTGGGATCATGACAGTATAGCCGGCCAAAAAGTGGTAATCGTATTGGCTGAAGTAGGAGGAAAAGTAGTCTGAGGAAGTTTTTTTTTTTCCCCCTCAGAGTTTGCTGCATAGCCTTAATTGCAGCCTGGCTGCGTCTTACCTCCTCTTAATCCTTGAATGGCTCTGACCTCAGCTGTTTATCATGGACGTCCAGAGTTTGGCTTCCAGCCTGAATAATCTTTCTGCTAAGGTTCAAAATATACAAGATTTTGTTGTACATGCTCCTATGTCTGAACCTAGAATTCCTATCCCAGAGTTTTTTTCTGGAGATAGATCTAGTTTTCTGAATTTTAGGAACAATTGCAAGTTGTTTCTTTCTTTGAAATCTCGCTCTTCTGGAGACCCTGCTCAGCAAGTCAGGATTGTTATATCTTTCCTGCGGGGTGACCCTCAGAATTGGGCATTTGCATTGGCACCAGGGGATCCTGCGTTGCTCAATGTGGATGCGTTTTTTCTGGCATTGGGTTTGCTCTATGATGAACCTAACCTAGAGATTCAGGCTGAAAAAGCTTTATTGGCTCTCTCTCAGGGGCAAGATGAAGCAGAAATATATTGTCAGAAATTTCGGAAATGGTCGGTGCTTACTCAGTGGAATGAGTGCGCCCTGGCTGCAAGATTCAGAGATGGCCTTTCTGAGGCCATTAAGGATGTCATGGTGGAGTTCCCTGCCCCTACAGGTCTGAATGAGTCTATGACTATGGCTATTCAGATTGATCGGCGTTTACGGGAGCGCAAACCTGTGCACCATTTGGCGGTGTCTTCTGAACAGGCACCTGAGACAATGCAATGTGATAGAATTCAGTCCAGAAGTGAACGGCAAAACTATAGGCGGAAAAATGGGTTGTGTTTTTATTGTGGTGATTCAGCTCATGTTATATCAGCATGCTCTAAACGCACAAAAAAGGTTGATAAGTCTGTTGCCATTAGTACTTTACAGTCTAAGTTCATTCTGTCTGTGACTCTGATTTGTTCATTATCAGCCATTTCCGTCGATGCCTATGTGGATTCAGGCGCTGCCCTGAGTCTTATGGATTGGTCATTTGCCAACCGCTGTGGGTTTAGTCTGGAGCCTCTGGAAGTCCCTATTCCTTTGAAAGGAATTGACTCTACACCTTTGGCTATGAATAAACCTCAGTACTGGACACAAGTGACCATGCGTATGACTCCCGTTCATCAGGAGGTGATTCGCTTCCTGGTGCTGTATAATTTACATGATGTCTTAGTGCTTGGTCTGCCATGGTTACAAACTCATAACCCAGTCTTGGACTGGAAAACGATGTCTGTGTTAAGCTGGGGATGTCAGGGGGTTCATGATGATGCACCTCCGATTTCTATCGCTTCATCTACTCCTTCTGAGGTTCCGGTATTTTTGTCTGATTATCGGGATGTTTTTGAGGAGCCTAAGCTCAATTCGCTTCCTCCTCACAGGGATTGCGATTGTGCTATAGATTTGATTCCTGGCAGTAAATTTCCTAAAGGTCGTTTGTTCAATCTGTCAGTGCCAGAGCATACTGCTATGCGGGATTATGTTAAGGAGTCCTTGGAAAAGGGACATATCCGTCCATCTTCATCCCCTTTGGGAGCAGGTTTTTTTTTTGTGGCCAAAAAAGATGGTTCCTTGAGGCCTTGTATAGATTACCGTCTGTTGAATAAGATTACAGTTAAATATCAGTATCCTTTGCCATTGTTGACTGATTTGTTCGCTCGCATTAAGGGGGCTAAATGGTTCACTAAGAATGATCTTCGGGGTGCGTATAATCTTGTGCGGATAAAGCAGGGTGATGAGTGGAAAACCGCATTTAATACGCCTGAGGGCCATTTTGAGTATTTGGTGATGCCTTTTGGACTTTCTAATGCTCCTTCTGTCTTCCAGTCCTTTATGCACGATATTTTCCGTGAATATCTGGATAAATTTATGATTGTGTATTTGGATGATGTTTTGGTTTTTTCGGATGACTGGGAGTCCCATGTTCAGCAGGTCAGGAAGATGTTTCAGGTCCTGCGGGCCAATTCTTTGTTTGTAAAAGGTTCAAAGTGTCTCTTTGGAGTCCAGAAGATTTCTTTTTTGGGGTATATTTTTTCCCCTTCTACTATTGAGATGGATCCCGTCAAGGTTCAGGCTATTTGTGACTGGACGCAGCCTACATCTCTTAAGAGTCTACAGAAGTTCTTGGGCTTTGCTAATTTTTATCGTCGTTTCATAACTAATTTTTCTACTGTTGTTAAGCCTTTGACGGATTTGACTAAGAAGGGTGCTGATGTTGCTGATTGGTCTCCTGCGGCTGTGGAGGCCTTTCAGGAACTTAAGCGCCGGTTTTCTTCTGCTCCTGTGTTGCGTTAGTCAGATGTTTTGCTTCCTTTTCAGGTTGAGGTTGATGCTTCCGAGATTGGAGCGGGGGCGGTTTTGTCACAGAGAAGCTCCGATTGCTCAGTGATGAAGCCATGTGCGTTCTTTTCTAGAAAGTTTTCGCCCACTGAGCGGAATTATGATGTTGGTAATCGGGAGCTTTTGGCCATGAAGTGGGCATTTGAGGAGTGGCGTCATTGGCTTGAGGGTGCTAGACATCGTGTGGTGGTCTTGACTGATCACAAAAATCTGATTTACCTTGAGTCTGCCAAGCGTCTGAATCCTAGACAGGCTCGTTGGTCACTGTTTTTCTCCCGTTTCGATTTTGTGGTTTCATACCTGCCAGGTTCAAAGAATGTGAAGGCGGATGCTCTTTCTAGGAGTTTTGTGCCTGACTCCCCTGGAAATTCTGAGCCCACTGGTATCCTTAGGGATGGGGTGATTTTGTCGGCTGTCTCCCCAGACTTGCGACGTGCTTTGCAGGAGTTTCAGGCGGATAAACCTGATCGTTGTCCGCCTGAAAGACTGTTTGTTCCGGATAATTGGACCAGTAGAGTCATCTCCGAGGTCCATTCTTCTGCGTTGGCAGGTCATCCTGGAATATTTGGTACTAGAGACTTGGTGGCCAGGTCTTTTTGGTGGCCTTCCTTGTCGAGGGATGTGCGTTCTTTTGTGCAGTCTTGTGAAGTTTGCGCTCGGGCTAAGCCTTGCTGTTCTCAGGCCAGTGGATTGTTGTCACCTTTGCCTATCCCGAAGAGGCCTTGGACGCACATTTCCATGGACTTTATTTCGGATCTCCCTGTCTCTCAAAAAATGTCCGTCATCTGGGTTGTGTGTGACCGCTTTTCTAAGATGGTTCATCTGGTACCCTTGCCTAAGTTGCCTTCCTCCTCTGAGTTGGTCCCTCTGTTTTTTCAGAACGTGATTCGTTTGCATGGGATTCCGGAGAACATCGTTTCTGACAGGGGATCCCAGTTTGTGTCTAGATTTTGGCGGACGTTCTGTGCTAAGATGGGCATTGATTTGTCCTTTTCGTATGCATTCCATCCTCAGACGAATGGCCAGACGGAACGAACTAATCAGACCTTGGAAACTTATTTAAGGTGTTTTGTTTCTGCTGATCAAGATGACTGGGTTACCTTTTTGCCGCTTGCCGAATTTGCCCTTAATAATCGGGCTAGTTCTGCTACCTTGGTTTCTCCTTTCTTTTGTAATTCGGGGTTTCATCCTCGTTTTTCCTCTGGTCAGGTGGAGCCTTCTGATTGTCCTGGAGTGGACATGGTGGTGGATAGGTTGCATCAGATTTGGAGTCATGTGGTGGACAATTTGAAGTTGTCCCAGGAGAGGGCTCAGCAGTTTGCTAATCGCCGTCGCCGCGTGGGTCCTCGACTTCGTGTAGGGGACTTGGTGTGGTTGTCTTCTCGTTTTGTTCCTATGAAGGTCTTTTCTCCTAAGTTCAAGCCTCGGTTCATCGGTCCCTATAGGATCTTGGAAATTCTTAACCCTGTGTCATTTCGTTTGGATCTCCCGGCATCGTTTGCTATTCATAATGTGTTCCATCGGTCGTTGTTGCGGAAGTATGAGGTACCTGTTGTTCCTTCGCTTGAGCCTCCTGCTCCGGTGCTGGTGGAGGGAGAATTGGAGTATGTTGTGGAGAAGATCTTGGATTCTCGTGTTTCCAGACGGAAACTCCAATATTTGGTCAAGTGGAAGGGTTATGGTCAGGAGGATAATTCTTGGGTGGTTGCCTCTGATGTTCATGCTGCTGATTTGGTCCGTGCATTTCATAGGGCTCATCCTGGTCGCCCTGGTGGTTCTCGTGAGGGTTCGGTGACCCCTCCTCAAGGGGGGGGTACTGTTGTGGATTCTGTTTTTGGGCTCCCTCTGGTGGTTACAGATGGTACTGGGTGACTTGTGTTCTCTGCGGTCTCTGGTGTCCACCTGTTCTATCAGGATATGGGAGTTTCCTATTTAACCTGGCTTTCTTGTCATTTCCTCGCCGGCTATCAATGTAATCAGTGTGTCTTGTTACCTCTGCTTCCCGCTTCTGTATTCTTCAGGACAAGCTAAGTTTTTGATTTTCCTGTTCCACGTTTTGCTTAATTTTTGTCTTAGTCCAGCTTGCAGATATGTGATTCCTTTTTGCTGGTTGCTCTAGTAGGCTGATATTACTCCTCATGTTCCATGAGTTGGAACATGAGTTCAAATAATTTCAGGATGGTTTTTTGTAGGGTTTTTCGTTGACCGCGCAGTTCACTTTTGTATCCTCTGCTTTCTAGCTTTAGCGGGCCTCATTTTGCTGAATCTGTTTTCATAACTACGTATGTGCTTTCCTCTCATTTCACCGTCATTACATGTGGGGGGCTGCTATTTCTGTGGGGTGTTTCTCTGGAGGCAAGAGAGGTCTGTGTTTCTTCTAATAGGGAAAGTTAGTTCTTCGGCTGGCGCGAGACGTCTAGAATCATCGTAGGCACGTTCCCCGGCTACAGCTAGTTGTGTGTTGAGGTTCAGGATCGCGGTCAGCTCAGTTTCCATCACCCTAGAGCTGGTTTTGTTTTTTGTGCTTGTCCTTTTGTGATCCCCTGCCATTGGGATCATGACACAGAATGCTGGACACACTGGGGGCAGAATGCTGGAGACACTGGGGAAGAATGCTGGAGACACTAGGGGCAGAATGCTGGAAACACTGGGCAGAATGCAGGACACACTGGGGCAGAGATGCTGGACACATTGGGGGCAGAATGCTGGACACACTGGGGGCAGAATGCTGGACACACTGGGGCAGAGATGCTGGACACACTGGGGGCAGAATACTGGACACATTGGGGGCAGAGATGCTGGACACACTGGAGGTAGACTGCTGGACACACTGGGGCAGAATGCTGGACACACTGGGGGCAGAATGCTGGACACACTGGTGCGGAATGCTGGACATACTGATGGCAGAATGCTGGAGCACTGGGTGCAGAATGCTGGAGTCCCAATGGCTTTGTTCCTTGCAAGAAATGTGCACCATGCAAGAGATTGAACACTAAAAAACAAACTTCAATTTCTAATAAATCAGAGGTTATGGATATTAAAGATTTTATTACATGTTCTACCAAAGGTATAATACAGTTATATGAAAAAGTTTGGGCACCCCTATTAATCTTAAGCTTAATGTTTTATGAAAAAAAAATTTTTTGCAACAGCTATTTCAGTTTCATATATCTAATAACTGTTGGACATAGTAATGTTTCTGCCTTGAAATGAGGTTTATTGTACTAACAGAAAATGTGCCATCTGCATTCAAACAAAAATTGACAGGTGCATAAGTATGGGCACCCTTATCATTTTCTTGTTTTAAATATGCCTACCTACTTTTTATTGACTTACTAAAGCACTTTTTTTGGTTTTCTAACCTCATTGAGCTTTGAACTTCATAGCCAGGTGTATGCAATCATGAGAAAAGCTACTTAAAGTGGCCACTTGCAAGCTGTTCTCCTGTTTGAATCTCCTCTGAAGAGTGGCATCATGGGCTCCTCAAAGCAACTGTCTAATGATCTGAAAACAAAGATTATTCAACATAGTTGTTCAGGGGAAGGATACAAAAAGCTGTCTCAGAGAATTTAACCTGTCAATTTCCACTGTGAGGAACATAGTAAGGAAATGGAAGAACACAGGTACAGTTCTTGTTAAGGCCAGAAGTGGCAGGCCAAGAAAAACATCAGAAAGGCAGAGAAGAAGAATGGTGAGATCAGTCAAAGACAATCCTCAGACCACCTTCAGAGAGCTGCAGCATCAACTTGCTGCAGATGGTGTCACTGTGCATTGGTCAACTATACAACGCACTTTGCACACTGGAGGTAGACTGCTGGACACACTGGGGCAGAATGCTGGACACACTGGGGGCAGAATGCTGGACACACTGGGGGCAGAATGCTGGACACACTGGTGCGGAATGCTGGACATACTGATGGCAGAATGCTGGAGCACTGGGTGCAGAATGCTGGAGTCCCAATGGCTTTGTTCCTTGCAAGAAATGTGCACCATGCAAGAGATTGAACACTAAAAAACAAACTTCAATTTCTAATAAATCAGAGGTTATGGATATTAAAGATTTTATTACATGTTCTACCAAAGGTATAATACAGTTATATGAAAAAGTTTGGGCACCCCTATTAATCTTAAGCTTAATGTTTTATGAAAAAAAATTTTTTTGCAACAGCTATTTCAGTTTCATATATCCAATAACTGTTGGACATAGTAATGTTTCTGCCTTGAAATGAGGTTTATTGTACTAACAGAAAATGTGCCATCTGCATTCAAACAAAAATTGACAGGTGCATAAGTATGGGCACCCTTATCATTTTCTTGTTTTAAATATGCCTACCTACTTTTTATTGACTTACTAAAGCACTTTTTTTGGTTTTCTAACCTCATTGAGCTTTGAACTTCATAGCCAGGTGTATGCAATCATGAGAAAAGCTACTTAAAGTGGCCACTTGCAAGCTGTTCTCCTGTTTGAATCTCCTCTGAAGAGTGGCATCATGGGCTCCTCAAAGCAACTGTCTAATGATCTGAAAACAAAGATTATTCAACATAGTTGTTCAGGGGAAGGATACAAAAAGCTGTCTCAGAGAATTTAACCTGTCAATTTCCACTGTGAGGAACATAGTAAGGAAATGGAAGAACACAGGTACAGTTCTTGTTAAGGCCAGAAGTGGCAGGCCAAGAAAAACATCAGAAAGGCAGAGAAGAAGAATGGTGAGATCAGTCAAGGACAATCCTCAGACCACCTTCAGAGAGCTGCAGCATCAACTTGCTGCAGATGGTGTCCCTGTGCATTGGTCAACTATACAACGCACTTTGCACAAGGAGAAGCTGTATGGGAGAGTGATGCGAAAGAAGCCGTTTCTGCAAGCACGCCACATACAGAGTCGGCTGAGGTATGCCAAAGTACATTTGGAGAAGCCAATTTCTTTTTGGAAGAAGGTCCTGTGGACTATTGAAACCAAGATTGAGTTGTTTGGTCATACACAGTAAAATTTGGTGGAGGTTCCATCATGCTTTGGGGCTGCGTGGCCAATGCCGGCACCCGGAATCTTGTTAAAGTTCAGGGACGCATGGATTCCTCTCAGTATCAGCAGATTCTTGACAATAATGTTCATGAATCAGTGACAAAGTTGAAGTTACGCAGGGGATGGATATTTCAGCAAGACAATGATCCAAAACACCGCTCCAAATCTACTCAGGCATTCATGCAGAGGAACAATTACACTGTTCTGGAATGGCCATCCCAGTCCCAAGGCCTGAATATCATTGAACATCTGTGGGATCATTTGAAGAGGGCTGTCCATGCTCGGCGACCATCAAAGAAAACTGAACTGGAATTGTTTTGAAAAGAGGAATGGTCAAAAATACCTTCATCCAGGATCCAGGAACTCATTAAAAAGCTACGGGAAGCAACTAGAGGCTGTTATTTTTGCAAAAGGAGGATCTACTAAATATTAATGTCACTTTTCTGGTGGGGTGCCCATACTTATGCACCTGTCAAATTTTGTTTGAATGCAGATTGCACATTTTCTGTTAGTACAATAAACCTCATTTCAAGGCAGAAACATTACTGTGTCCAACAGTTATTAGATATATGAAACTGAAATAGCTGTTGCAAAAAAAACAATTTTTATAAAACATTAAGCTTAAGATTAATAGGGGTGACCAAACTTTTTCATATAACTGTATATGGTGTAACTTGCCCATAGGTCGAACCATAAGAGCAATGCATGTCAGAATTGGAGAACATTTAAGGAACATCATTAACAAATTCACCGGACATCCCCTATCCATGCATTTTTGAACACACCACGGGGGCTCATTGAAGGATATTAAGGTCACGGGACTTAAAATAGTTAAAAAAGATGGACGTGGTGGTAACTTTATTCATCAAATGTCCCGGGCAGAAGCGAAATGCATGGCCTCAATAGTGAGGTAGAATTGTTTGCCTTTAACCAATGAGGCAACATTATAAGATCCGGCACCCTATAAAGGATGCACACACTGCACACCTTACCATCCCTGAAGAAGGAATCAGCGATTCCGAAACGCATTGGAAAGTGGTTTGGTGTGCACTCCGTAGCCGGTCACGTGATCCATCACGTGGCAGTGACGTCACGCAAGGTCCTGCAGCCGCTCTGCGCCTTGCTGGCTCTTCCTTAAGGATAGAGCCCTCTGTGCCTGTGCACGGCACATTGTTTTTTTTGGGGAGGCACGCCTATCACCGGCCGGGACGGCGTCCCCCAGATCATCGGCATCTTCTTGCCCAATCTTTCATCATTCATTTGTGTCGGCATCTGTTATAATGCACACATTGGTATAGAACGGACACCACCGAAAGGACCTTCCATGCCAAAGGGGAGAGCGTTTACATACAGCATATAAGGATTGAGGTATGTCACATAATATCGCACCCATTTAATACCTGGCCAATTCAATACGGTGTTATGTTCCTATTTATATTTTTACTGATATTTTAGCACAAATATATATTTTATATTTTTTATAGTGTTTATTTTTGGATGAACAGGGTGGTTTTCATCCTTATATTTGCTGCAAATAGATTCAGTTTTGGTGCAGTGCCTTCTGGACAATTGTTTTTCTAATAGTGTTATATACTACGTGGGCAGTGTTATGTACTACGTGGGCTGTGCTATATATTATGTGGCCACTGTTATATACTACGTGGGCAGTGTTAAATACTGCATGGGCTGTGTTATATACTACGTGGGCAGTGTTATATACTACCTGGGCAGTGTTATATACTACGTGGGCAGTGTTATATACTACCTGGGCAGTGTTATATACTACGTGGGCTGTATAATACTGCGTGGGCTGTGCTATATACTGCGTGGGCAGTGTTATATACTACATGGGCAGTGTTATATACTAGGTGGCTCCTATATACTACATGGCTGTGTTATATACTACGTGGCTGCTATATGTTACATGGGCTGTATTATATACTACGAGGCTGTGGTATATACTGTACTACATGGCTGCTATATACTACGTGGCTGCTATATACTATGTGGCTGTGCTACATACTACGTGGCTGTGCTATATACCACATGGCTGTGCTATATACTACGTGGCTGTGTTATATACTATGTGGGCAGTGTTATATACTGTGTGGGCTGTGTTATATACTACGTGGGCAGTGTTATATACTGCGTGGACTGTGTTATATACTACCTGGGCAGTGTTATATACTACATGGGCTGTGTAATATACTGCGTGGGCTGTGCTATATACTGCGTGGGCAGTGTTATATAATACGTGGGCAGTGTTATATACTACGTGGGCAGTGTTATATACTGTGTGGGCTGTGCTATATACTGCGTGGGCAGTGTTATATACTATGTGGGCAGTGTTATATACTACGTAGGCAGTGTTATATACTACGTGGGCTGTTATGGCTGGCAATCAGGCAACACAGTGTGCAGTAATCAGCGCACATACAGAGATCTGGCAATAACCAAAAACAATAGGACGAGCTCTGAGACGTGGAATCTCTGTAGACTGCAGTACCTGATCTATCCTCACACAACTATAAGCAGCAGTGGATTGCGCCTATCACTACCTATGCAACTCGGCACTGCCTGAGGAGCTGACTAGCCTGAAGATAGAAATGCAAGCCTGACTTACCTCAGAGAAATACCCCAAAGGAATAGGCAGCCCCCCACATATAATGACTGTTAGCAAGATGAAAAGACAAACGTATGAATGAAATAGATTCAGCAAAGTGAGGCCCGATATTCTAGACAGAGCGAGGATAGCAAAGAGAACTATGCAGTCTACAAAAAACCCTAAAACGAAAACCACGCAAAGGGGCAAAAAGACCCACCGTGCCGAACTAACAGCACGGCGGTGCACACCTTTGCTTCTCAGAGCTTCCAGCAAAAGTTAATAGCAAGCTGGACAGAAAAAACAGAAAACAAACTAGAAGCACTTATCTAGCAGAGCAGCAGGCCCAAGGAAAGATGCAGTAGCTCAGATCCAACACTGGAACATTGACAAGGAGCAAGGAAGACAGACTCAGGTGGAGCTAAATAGCAAGGCAGCCAACGAGCTCACCAAAACACCTGAGGGAGGAAGCCCAGAGACTGCAATACCACTTGTGACCACAGAAGTGAACTCAGCCACAGAATTCACAACAGTACCCCCCCCTTGAGGAGGGGTCACCGAACCCTCACCAGAACCCCCAGGCCGACCAGGATGAGCCACATGAAAGGCACGAACAAGATCTGGGGCATGGACATCAGAGGCAAAAACCCAGGAATTATCTTCCTGAGCATAACCCTTCCATTTGACCAGATACTGGAGTTTCCGTCTAGAGACACGAGAATCCAAAATCTTCTCCACAATATACTCCAATTCCCCCTCCACCAAAACAGGGGCAGGAGGCTCCACAGATGGAACCATAGGTGCCACGTATCTCCTCAACAACGACCTATGGAATACATTATGTATGGAAAAGGAGTCTGGGAGGGTCAGACGAAAAGACACCGGATTGAGAATCTCAGAAATCCTATACGGACCAATAAAACGAGGTTTAAATTTAGGAGAGGAAACCTTCATAGGAATATGACGAGAAGATAACCAAACCAGATCCCCAACACGAAGTCGGGGTCCCACACGGCGTCTGCGATTAGCGAAAAGCTGAGCCTTCTCCTGGGACAAGGTCAAATTGTCCACTACCTGAGTCCAGATCTGCTGCAACCTGTCCACCACAGAATCCACACCAGAACAGTCCGAAGACCTGTCCTGAAGAGAAACGAGGATGGAACCCAGAATTGCAGAAAAATGGAGAGACCAAGGTAGCCGAGCTGGCCCGATTATTAAGGGCGAACTCAGCCAACGGCAAAAATGACACCCAGTCATCCTGGTCAGCGGAAACAAAACATCTCAGATATGTTTCCAAGGTCTGATTGGTTCGTTCGGTCTGGCCATTAGTCTGAGGATGGAAGGCCGAGGAGAAAGATAGGTCAATGCCCATCCTACCACAAAAGGCTCGCCAGAACCTCGAGACAAACTGGGAACCTCTGTCAGAAACAATATTCTCAGGAATGCCATGTAAACGAACCACATGCTGGAAGAACAAAGGCACCAAATCAGAGGAGGAAGGCAATTTAACCAAGGGCACCAGATGGACCATTTTAGAAAAGCGATCACAGACCACCCAAATGACCGACATTTTTTGAGAAACGGGAAGGTCAGAAATGAAATCCATCGAAATATGTGTCCAAGGCCTCTTCGGGACCGGCAAGGGCAAAAGCAACCCACTGGCACGTGAACAGCAGGGCTTAGCCCTAGCACAAATTCCACAGGACTGCACAAAAGCACGCACATCCCGTGACAGAGACGGCCACCAGAAGGATCTAACAACCAACTCCCTGGTACCAAAGATTCCTGGATGACCGGCCAGCACCGAACAATGAAGTTCAGAGATAACTTTACTAGTCCACCTATCAGGGACGAACAGTTTCTCGGCCGGACAACGATCAGGTTTATTAGCCTGAAATTTCTGCAACACTCTCCGCAAATCAGGGGAGATGGCAGACACAATGACTCCTTCCTTGAGGATACTCGCCGGCTCAGATAACCCCGGAGAGTCGGGCACAAAACTCCTAGACAGAGCATCCGCCTTCACATTTTTAGAGCCCGGAAGGTATGAAATCACAAAATCAAAACGAGCAAAAAATAACGACCAACGGGCCTGTCTAGGATTCAAGCGCTTGGCAGACTCAAGATAAGTAAGGTTCTTATGATCAGTCAAAACCACCACGCGATGCTTAGCACCCTCAAGCCAATGACGCCACTCCTCGAATGCCCACTTCATGGCCAGCAACTCTCGGTTGCCCACATCATAATTACGCTCAGCAGCAGAAAATTTCCTGTAAAAGAAAGCACATGGTTTGAACACTGAGCAACCAGAACCTCTCTGTGACAAAACCGCCCCTGCACCAATCTCAGAAGCATCAACCTCGACCTGGAACGGAAGAGAAACATCAGGTTGACACAACACAGGGGCACAGCAAAAACGACGCTTCAACTCCTGAAAAGCTTCCACGGCAGCAGAAGACCAATTAACCAAATCAGCACCCTTCTTGGTCAAATCGGTCAATGGTCTAGCAATGCTAGAAAAATTACAGATGAAGCGACGATAAAAATTAGCAAAGCCCAGGAATTTCTGCAGACTTTTTAGAGATGTCGGCTGAGTCCAATCCTGGATGGCCTGAACCTTAACCGGATCCATCTCGATAGTAGAAGGGGAAAAGATGAACCCCAAAAATGAAACTTTCTGCACACCGAAGAGACACTTTGATCCCTTCACGAACAAGGAATTAGCACGCAGTACCTGGAAAACCATTCTGACTTGCTTCACATGAGACTCCCAATCATCTGAGAAGATCAAAATGTCATCCAAGTAAACAATCAAGAATTTATCCAGATACTCACGGAAAATGTCATGCATAAAAGACTGAAAAACAGATGGAGCATTGGCAAGTCCGAACGGCATCACCAGATACTCAAAATGACCCTCGGGCGTATTAAATGCCGTTTTCCATTCATCTCCCTGCCTGATTCTCACCAGATTATACGCACCACGAAGATCAATCTTAGTAAACCAACTAGCCCCCTTAATCCGAGCAAACAAGTCAGAAATCAATGGCAAGGGATACTGAAACTTAACAGTGATCTTATTAAGAAGGCGGTAATCAATACACGGTCTTAGCGAACCATCCTTCTTGGCTACAAAAAAGAACCCTGCTCCCAATGGTGACGACGATGGGCGAATATGTCCCTTCTCCAGGGACTCCTTCACATAACTGCGCATAGCGGTGTGTTCAGGTACGGACAAATTAAATAAACGACCCTTAGGGAATTTACTACCAGGAATCAAATCGATAGCACAATCACAATTCCTATGCGGAGGTAGGGCATCAGACTTGGACTCTTCAAATACATCCTGAAAGTCCGACAAGAACTCTGGGATGTCAGAAGGAATGGATGACGAAATAGACAAAAATGGAACATCACCATGTACTCCCTGACAACCCCAGCTGGTTACCGACATAGTGTTCCAATCCAATACTGGATTATGGGTTTGTAGCCATGGCAACCCCAACACGACCACATCATGCAAATTATGCAGTACCAGAAAGCGAATAACTTCCTGATGTGCAGGAGCCATGCACATGGTCAGCTGGGCCCAGTACTGAGGCTTATTCTTGGCCAAAGGTGTAGCATCAATTCCTCTCAACGGAATAGGACACCGCAAAGGCTCCAAGAAAAATCCACAACGTTTAGCATAATCCAAATCCATCAGATTCAGGGCAGCGCCTGAATCCACAAACGCCATGACAGAATACGATGACAAAGAGCATATCAAGGTAATGGACAGAAGGAATTTGGACTGTACAGTACCAATAACGGCAGAGCTATCGAACCGCCTAGTGCGTCCAGGACAATTAGAAATAGCATGAGTAGAATCACCACAATAGAAACACAGACCATTCAGACGTCTGTGTTCTTGCCGTTCTACTTTAGTCATAGTCCTGTCGCACTGCATAGGCTCAGGTTTACTCTCAGACAATACCGCCAGATGGTGCACAGATTTACGCTCGCGCAAGCGACGACCGATCTGAATGGCCAAGGACATAGACTCATTCAAACCAGCAGGCATAGGAAATCCCACCATTACATCCTTAAGAGCTTCAGAGAGACCCTTTCTGAATAAAGCCGCTAGTGCAGATTCATTCCACAGAGTGAGTACTGACCACTTCCTAAATTTCTGACAATATACTTCTACATCATCCTGACCCTGGCATAAAGCCAGCAGATTTTTCTCAGCCTGATCCACTGAATTAGGCTCATCGTAAAGCAATCCCAGCGCCTGGAAAAATGCATCAACATTACTCAATGCAGGGTCTCCTGGCGCAAGAGAAAATGCCCAGTCCTGTGGGTCGCCGCGCAAAAAAGAAATAATAATCAAAACCTGTTGAATAGGATTACCAGAAGAATGAGGTTTCAAGGCCAAAAATAGCTTACAATTATTTCTGAAGCTCAGGAACTTAGTTCTGTCACCAAAAAACAAATCAGGAATCGGAATTCTTGGTTCTAGCATCGATTTCTGATCAATAGTATCTTGAATCTTTTGTACATTTACAACGAGATTATCCATTGAGGAGCACAGAGCCTGAATATCCATGTCCACAGCTGTGTCCTGAAGCACTCTAATGTCTAGGGGAAAAAAAAGACTGAAGACAGAGCTAAGAAAAAAAAATGATGTCAGGATTTCTTTTTTCCCTCTATTGGGAATCATTGGTGTGGCTCCTTGTACTGTTATGGCTGGCAATCAGGCAACACAGTGTGCAGTAATCAGCGCACATACAGAGATCTGGCAATAACCAAAAACAATAGGACGAGCTCTGAGACGTGGAATCTCTGTAGACTGCAGTACCTGATCTATCCTCACACAACTATAAGCAGCAGTGGATTGCGCCTATCACTACCTATGCAACTCGGCACTGCCTGAGAAGCTGACTAGCCTGAAGATAGAAATGCAAGCCTGACTTACCTCAGAGAAATACCCCAAAGGAATAGGCAGCCCCCCACATATAATGACTGTTAGCAAGATGAAAAGACAAACGTAGGAATGAAATAGATTCAGCAAAGTGAGGCCCGATATTCTAGACAGAGCGAGGATAGCAAAGAGAACTATGCAGTCTACAAAAAACCCTAAAACGAAAACCACGCAAAGGGGCAAAAAGACCCACCGTGCCGAACTAACAGCACGGCGGTGCACACCTTTGCTTCTCAGAGCTTCCAGCAAAAGTTAATAGCAAGCTGGACAGAAAAAAACAGAAAACAAACTAGAAGCACTTATCTAGCAGAGCAGCAGGCCCAAGGAAAGATGCAGTAGCTCAGATCCAACACTGGAACATTGACAAGGAGCAAGGAAGACAGACTCAGGTGGAGCTAAATAGCAAGGCAGCCAACGAGCTCACCAAAACACCTGAGGGAGGAAGCCCAGAGACTGCAATACCACTTGTGACCACAGAAGTGAACTCAGCCACAGAATTCACAACAGTGGGCAGTGTTATATAGTACATGCCTGTGTTATAGCCCACGTAGTATATGTTATATACTGCGTGGGCAGTGTTATATACTACGTGGGCAGTGTTATATACTGTGAGGGCTGTGTTATATACTGTGTGGGCTGTGCTATATACTGCGTGGGCAGTGTTATATACTATGTGGGCAGTGTTATATACTATGGGGGCAGTGTTAGATACTACGGGGGCAGTGTTAGATACTACGTGGGCAGTGTTATATACTACGTGGGCTGTGTTATATACTACGTCGGCTGTGTTATATACTATGTGCCTGTGTTATATAGTACGTGGGCTGTGTTATATACTATGTGGGCTGTGCTATATATTACGCGGGTTGTGTTATATACTACGTGGCTGTGCTATATCCTATGTGAGCAGTGTTATATACTAAGTGGCTGCTATATACTACGTGGCTATGCTACATACTACGTGGCTGTGCTATATACAACTTGGCTGTCTGTGTCACGTGGGCTGTGTTATATACTGCGTGGGCTGTGTTATATACTACGTAGCTCCTATATACTACATGGCTGTGTTATATACTACGTGGCTGCTATATACTATGTGGCTGTGCTATATACTACGTGGCTATGCTATATACTATGTGGCTGTGCTATATACTACGTGGCTGTCTGTTATGTGGGCTGTGCTATATACTATGTGGCTGCTATATACATGCATACATATTCTAGAATACCCGATGCATTAGAATCGGGCCACCATCTAGTAATCACATATATATGCACTGAGCACTTTTTGAACTATGGAAATTTTTCTATGTACACACTGTATATTTTTAAATATTTTATGACTAACTGATTCACTGAATTGATGACTTGTGCAGCTATATACACTGCTCAAAAAAGGGAACACTAAAATCCCACATCCTAGATATCACTGAATGAAATATTTCAGTTGCAAATCTTTATTCATTGCATAGTGGAATGTGTTGAGAACAATAAAACATAAAAATGATCAATGTATATCAAAATGAATATCCCATTGAGGTCTGGATTTGGAATGATACTCAAAATCAAAGTGGAAAATCAACTTACAGGTTGATCCAACTTCAGTGGAAATGCCTCAAGACAAGGAAATGATGATCAGTTGTGTGTGTGTTGCCTCCATGTGTGCCTGTATGACCTCCTTACAATGCCAGGGCATACTCCTGTTGAGGAAGCGGATGGTCTCCTGAGGGATCTCCTTCCAGACCTGGACTAAAGCATCCACCAACTCCTGGACAGTCTGTGGTGCAACGTGACATTGGTGGATGGAGCAAGACATGATGTCCCAGATGTGTTCAATCGGATTCAGGTCTGGGGAATGGGCGGGCCAGTCCATAGCTTCAAGTTCAAAGAATATCACGTCACTACTTATGTAAATATGGTGCACAGACGAGGGTTGCCAGTCCCTAAATTCAATATATTTAAGAAGTCCGGCACTCAAAAACACTAGAGATTTCCCGCATGGTATATAGATTTATTTAAATCTTAAAGGAGTTCATGTATATACTAGGGATTTTCCACATCTCATCAAATAGACAGAAAAATTCTTATATACTACATATACCATGTAGTAAAAGAGGTCTGGATGAAAACCACTCTGTGTCCCACCAACCGATAGATATAAAATTGAGGGGATAACCCCCTACTAATTACATATAGGGATACTGCAACCTTGTAACCCAGAGAACACAAAGTAAAAATATGATATACGTTGTGGAAAACTCCATTTACCTTTTCCTTACCATTTTCATGAAGCGGGGCACTCGGTCACACAATTAAGGTTCTTAGTTCTCGAAGAGTCTCTCTGAATCGAAGAGGGGGTGATATTAATAAGAAACTTTTACTTCGAGAGGCGTATTGGATACATTTTTTACAGAGTTTAGAACCAAAGGGGTTAAATTGGGATTACAATCTCACAGGTCTTTTTCATTAAAGAGATGGGGTTATATTGACGCATACTATAGATTTAGTGGGACTTTAGATAGATTTGACTCCCTATACTGAGTCCTGTTGACCATTAGTGAAGGATGTATATCTATAATGATCTATCTTATATTGTATAACTACTGTATATATTATATTAGTTATCCTTTTGGTGTGTTATTTTTTCATATCGTACGATGTTTATTGATAGGGATATATAAATATTATTCTCTGTGTCTTGTACATCCAGGGGTATGTATATATATAATTATAGGGATTAAGATATGACTCTTTTCTTTACTAGTTCGTTTTTATTAATTTCTTTTTTGTCTTTTTAGGCAGCCAATTGAACACTCCTCCTTCTTGTTTTCACCAATACTTTACCTATTCCGCATGTTTCAATGTTGATTATGCTGATCCACTACATAAATTGAGACGGACGGCGCACTTCCACGTCTCACAGCTGCGTTCCACGGAGGTGAACGTATCTCAGACACATCAGGGTGACGTACTTTCGGTCGCGCCGGCCTTTACTGCGTGTCACGTAGCGTTCCAGGCACTTCGGTCATACGTCACTTCCGGGTGGGCGGCTATAAAAGACGAGCACTTCACTGGGTAAGATGCAGGCGATTTCCCAGTGTCCTTTATGCGGTCTGCAGTCACATTTACCACCGGATCCATTAGCGGTAAGGGTACTTTTATATTGCGGGTATGTCCTTTTTCGTTTTGGTATTGAGAGTGCCGTTTTTGGTAGCGCTATAATTTTACTTTGTCCTCCTTTTCTGTCTAGAGCTCCTATTGGAGCCATATGCCTGACAGTTCGGCCTGTGTTAGTCACTGCGCTTTCCAGAGGTTCTACATTTATCTGGTGAGCTACCTTAGGCCATGTTCACACTATACGGTTTTTACTGCGGAACCGCGGCGATTTTGCCGCTGTGGGTCCGCAGCTGTTTTCCATGCAGGGTACAGTACAATGTACCCTATGGAAAACAGGAACCGCAGTGCACATGATGCGGAAAAACCCGAAAAAAAACGCGCAGAATTGCTGCGGAAAAAAAGAAGGACCATGTCACTTCTTTGTGCAGAATCGCAGCGATTCTGCACACATAGAAATGCATTGATCCGCTTACTTCCCGCATGGGGCTGTGCCCACCATGCGGGAAGTAATGCGGATAATGTGCGGGTTATACCCGGGGTGGAGGAGAGGAGACTCTCCTCCAGGCCCCGGGAACCATATTTGTATTAAAAAAAAAGAATTAAAATAAAAAATCATGATATACTCACCTCTCAGCGCTGCACGCGGCCGTCCGGTCTCAGGTTTGCTATGCGACCAGGACCTTCGGTGACGTCGCGGTCACATGACCGTGACGTCACCGAAGGTCCTGGTCGCACAGCATCTTTGGAACCGGACCGCCGCCTGCAGTGCCGAGGAGATCGGGACGTCGGAGGGTGAGTACGTCATCATGATTTTATTATTTTTAACATTACTATTGATGCTGCATATTGCTGCATATGCAGCATCAATAGTAGGGGTAAATCCCGCAGCGGAACCCGCAGGACAAAACGTGTTAAATCTGCAGGGATAACCGCAGCGGGTTTGCCCTGCAGATTTATCAAATCCGCTGCGGGAGAACCCGCAGTATAAAAATAGAACGTGTGAATGTGGCCTTAATCCTTTTTTCGTTCTTCTTTTTACTTTGTGTTCTCTGGGTTACAAGGTTGCAGTATCCCTATATGTAATTAGTAGGGGGTTATCCCCTCAATTTTATATCTATCGGTTGGTGGGACACAGAGTGGTTTTCATCCAGACCTCTTTTACTACGTGGTATATGCAGTATATAAGAATTTTTCTGTCTATTTGATCAGATGTGGAAAATCCCTAGTATATACATGAACTCCTTTAAGATTTAAATAAATCTATATACCATGCGGGAAATCTCTAGTGCTTTTGAGTGCCGGACTTCTTGAATATTTAGTCCATAGCTTCAATGCCTTCATCTTGCAGGAACTGCTGACACACTCCAGCCACATGAGTTCTGACATTGTCCTGCATTAGGAGGAACCCAGGGCCAACGGCACCAGCATATTGTCTCACAAGGGGTCTGAGGATCTCATCTCGGTACCTAATGTTAGTCAAGCTACCTCTGGCGATCACATGGAGGGCTGTACGGCCCTCCAAAGAAATTCCACCCCACACCATTACTGACCCACTGCCAAATCGGTCATGCTGAAGGATGTTGCAGGCAGCAGATCGCTCTTCACGGCATCTCCAGACTCTGTCGCGTCTGTCACATGTGCTCAGTGTGAAAGTGCTTTCATCTGTGAAGAGCACAGGGTGCCAGTGGCGAATTTGCCTATCCTGGTGTTCTGTGGCAAATGCCAAGCGTCCTGCACGGTGTTGGGTTGTGAGCACAACCCCCATCTGTGGACGTCGGGCACTCAGACCAACCTCATGGATTCGGTTTCTATCTTTGTGCAGACACATGCACATTTGTGGCCTGCTGGAGGTCAATCTGCAGGACTCTGGCAGTGCTCCTCCTGTTCCTCCTTGCACAAAGGCTGAGGTAGCGGTCCTGCTGTTGGGTTGTTGCCCTCCTACGGCCCCCTCCATGTCTCCTGGTGTACTGGCCGGTGTACTGGCCTGTCTCCTGGTGGCGCCTCCAGTCTCTGGACACTACGCTGACAGACACAGCAAACCTTCTTGCCACAGCTCGCATTCATGTGCCATCCTGGATGAGCTGCACTACCTGAACCACTTGTGTGGGTTATAGAGTCCCTCTCATGCTACCATTAGTGTGAAAGCACAACCAACAATCAAAAGTGACCAAAGCATCAGCCAGAAAGCATTGGTACTGAGATGTGGTCTGTAGTCACCACCTGCAGAACCACTCCTTTATTGAATGTGTCTTGATAATTACCAATAATTTCCATCTGTTGTCTATTCCATTTGCACGACAGCATGTGAAATTGATTGTCAAACAGTGTTGCTTCCTAAGTGGACAGTTTGATTTCACAGAAGTTTAATTTTCTTGGAGTTATATTCTGTTGTTTAAGTGTTCCTTTTATTTTTTGAGCAGTGCTTTGATTTGAGCAGCACTTTGATTGTATTCATTGCTTGAGAAAGGATTGTACTTCCGAAACGTTGCCACGCCGTTTAGCATTAAAGATCACCTTTTTAGGTTTCTTTTGTGCTGTTTCCCCCTTTTTGTGATTATACTGTATATATATATATATATATATATATATATGTATATATACAGTATATATATATATATATATATATATATATACCGTATATACTCGAGAATAAGCCGAGATTTTCAGCCCAAATTTTTGGGCTGAAAGTGCCCCTCTCGGCTTATACTCGAGTCAAGGTGGGTGGCAGGGTCAGCGGGTGAGGGGGTGAGGGCGCTGAGGCATACTTACCTGCTTCCAGCGATCCTGACCCAACCTGCCTGTCCCACGGTCTTCGGTGCTGCAGTTCTTCCACTGTTCAGTGGTCACGTGGGACCGCTTATTAAAGAAATGAATATGCGGCTCCACCTCCCATAGGGGTGGAGCCACATAGTCATTTCTCTAATCAGCGGTAACGGTGACCGCTGAACAGTGGAAGAACTGCAGCACCGAAGACAGCTGTCCGGGAGAAGGAGCCGGACGCCGGGACCAGGTAAGTATCGCATATTTACCTGTCCCCGTTCCAGCCGCCGGGCGTCGCTCCATCTTCCCGGCGCCGCTCCATCTTCCCGGCGTCTATCCGCTCTGACTGTGCAGGTCAGAGGGCGCGATGACGCATATAGTGTGCGCGGCGCCCTCTGCCTGAACAGTCAGAGCAGAGAGACGCCGGGACCGGACGCTGGGAGCTGCAAGCAAGAGAGGTGAGTATGGCTTTTTTTTTTTTTTACTGCAGCAGCAGCGGCACAGATTTATGTGGAGCATCTATGGGGAAATATGAACAATGCAGAACACTATATGGGGCACAGCTATGGGAAAATATGAACGGTGCAGAGCACTATATGGCACAGCTATGGGGAAATATGAACGGTGCAGAGCACTATATGGCACAGCTATGGGACAATATGAACGGTGCAGAGCACTATATGGCACATCTATGGGGAAATATGAACGGTGCAGAGCACTATATGGCACAGCTATGGGGAAATATGAACGGTGCAGAGCACTATATGGCACAGCTATGGGGAAATATGAACGGTGCAGAGCACTATATGGGGCACAGCTATGGGGAAATATGAACGGTGCAGAGCACTATATGGCACAGCTATGGGGAAATATGAACGGTGCAGAGCACTATATGGCACAGCTATGGGGAAATATGAACGGTGCAGAGCACTATATGGCACAGCTATGGGGCAATAATGAACGGTGCAGAGCACTATATGGCACAGCTATGGGGAAATAATGAGTTTTTTTATTTTTGAAATTCACCGGTAAATGCTGCATTTCCACCCTAGGCTTATACTCGAGTCAATAAGTTTTCCCAGTTTTTTGTGGCAAAATTAGGGGGGTCGGCTTATACTCGGGTCGGCTTATACTCGAGTATATACGGTATACATACCATATATATACACATATAAATGTAAGGGGTTGATAGGCTTAGCTGCTCCTTGAGGCAGACTCAGTCACATGGGTGTTCAAAGTCTCTCGGTGGTTTATTGCCTCATAAACCAAAAAATCAAAATGGTAACAGAAAAGCAGCCCGTCATGCTCAAATGAATATAAACAGTTCATACACCGTCCTGCCCAGGTCCTCTGGGATAACACACACATAGACAGAGAAAAAAAAACTGGCTGGACATTTAACTCCCCTCCAACCACACCGTGGAGGTGGAGATATGGTGGGTAGGCGTCCCGCCCATCTCTGACCTACACACTATGAAATCCATGCCCATATAGTAACTGGATTGCTCTTAGCACATATCATGCTGGAGAAAACACTTATGCCTTTCATATCACACAGGAAAGCAATCTTTGTGACACATATCTCCCCTCATGTACAACACCAGTGACCCTGTCACACCTTCGGACACCAAACAGGGAAATCAGGAGAGTGCATCTACATTCACGTGTAGCTTCCCGGGCCTGGGTTCTACGTGGAACCTGAAATCCTGGAGGCCTAAGAACCATCTCGTCAACCGGGCATCCTTACCCTGTTTCTCCCTTAACCATCTCAGTGGGGCATGATCAGACACGAGTTTGAACCTCCGGCCTTGTAGATAATATCTCAATGTATCCACTGCTCATTTTATGGCCAGACACTCCTTCTCCTCATGACTAGAGCTTCAGGCTCAGATACAGGATGGGATGCTCTTCCCCATTTATCTCCTGAGACAGCATGGCTCCCAGCCTGACTTCTGAGGCATCGGTCTGGATACTGAACTCCTTACTGAAGTATGGTGCGACCAGAACCGGATGTTTATACAGAGCCTGCTTCAGCTCTTGAAACGCAATCTCTAAGTCAGTAGTCTATTTAACAACGGTCGAGTTGGTACCTATAAGAGGATCCCTGAATGGTGTGGCGATAATAGCACAACTTGGGATGAACTGCTGGTAATAGCCTACAATTCCAAGAAACGTTCTCACTTGCTTCTTGGTAAGCTGTTGCAGCCACTTCTGAATCGTCTCGATCTTATTTATCTGCAGTTTAATTTTGCCCCTTCCGACGACATAGCCCAGGTACTTGGCCCCTTCCCTATGGCACACTTCTTCAGATTTATTGTAAACTCCACACTTCTAAAAGTATCCAGAACCAACTGTACCTTTGGCAGATGACTAGTCCAGTCAGGGCTAAAGACCACTATGTCATCAAGGTATGCTGCGGCATACATTTATTGTGGAGCCAGGATCCAATCCATCACCCTCTGGATGGTGGCCGGGCCGCCCTGCAGACCGAAGGGCATCCTGGTTTATTGAAAATACCCATCAGGCGTTGAGAAGGCTGTCTTCCCCTTGGCACTCTGGGACATGGGGATCTGCCAAGAGCCCTTTGTCAGGTCCAGGGTTGTAATGTACCTCGCGGGTCCAAGTCTCTCAATGAGTTCATCCACATGAGGCAAAGGGTCAGCGTCAAAACTAGAGACTTAATTCAGCTTGCGGTAGCCATTGCAAAACTGCCACTCACCGTCAGGCTTTGGTACAAGGACAATGGGATTCAACCATCCACTTTTCAACTCCTCTATCACCTGAGGTCAAGCATCCTCTTCACCTCATTGCATATCACCTCTCTCTGTGCTTCCGGAGTTCTTTAGGGCTTGAGGTTCACCCTTACATGCGGTTCCATCAGCACATCATGTTCGACCACCTGCGTTTTCCCCAGCAACTCTGAGAATAGGTCCCGGTTCCACTGCAACAGCTCCCGACACTGTTGCCTCTGGGCCGGTGTTAGGGTCTCTGCAATGGTGACATCATCCACAGTGACTTTGGGACTGGCTCCCAGGCAAAGGATGTCCAGCGGTCCTCGGTCTCAGTGTCTTTATTTACAAATAATACACCTATAGGATTAGTACTGGATGGACATCTTATAGACGCCTCTCCATTACTAAGCTATGGGCTTGATGTCTCCTGAAGGTGACATCAACCCCACAAATATTACCCCACTTGCAACAGCTACAGGGCAAGTGGGAAGAGTTGGGCAAAGCACCAGAAAAGGTGCATCTAATAGATGCACCTTTTCTGGGCAGCTGCAGGCTGCTGTTTTTAGTCTGGGGGCCTATATCAATGGCCCCTTACCAGCGTGAGAATAGCAGCCCCCAACTGTGAGCTTCAGTAAGGCTGGCCGTCAAAATTGGGGGGACCCCACTCCATTTTTTTGTACTATTTATTTAACTAATTAGAAAAACAGCATGGGGACCCCTCTATTCTTGATAACCAAACTTGCTGAAGCTGACAGCTGAGAGTTGAAACCCCAGCTGTGAGTTTTGTCTGGTTCGTTCAAGAAAATAGGGGAGAACCCACGTCAGGTTTTTCATGCATTTATTTCCTTAGATCACAACCGGTGGCTGTGGAATACCCCGATCATCCGCAACTACTGTCACTGTTATTAACGACAGCAGGTGTCGGATGATGGGGGTAAGCGTCCCAAAAGCCCCCACCTGCTGTCCCTCGGTTTTTAATATAATGCTCAACATTCTCCTCTGGTCGCTGGCAGAGCTGGGGAGAATGATGAGAGCCAGCTTCAGCATCTGCCGCCGGGGAACAGTGCTTACTCTAGCGCTTCTTTCCCGGCGGCCGTCCGTGTTGTAATGATGCAGCACACGGGTGGCACACGGTTGCCACACGTGTGCCACATGTAGTCTACACACTGACTTGGATATCTCTGGTACCGGAAGTAAAGGGACATGTGAAACCAGCCTAACATATACACTAAATAAACACACACATGACATGGGACACACATAGCAGTAGGTATGTTTGTTCTGTCAATCTCAGACTGCACAGAATGGAATCACAACAATTTAATTTCACGAAAAAAATAATATGCGTGAAAATTTACGTAGATGGCCTTTAATAGAGTTTTGATGTGATAGTTACTGCTTAACTGACAGATTGTTGAAATGTGCTTGTACAATGAAACCAAAGGTGGCAAAAGAAATGCCAGAGTTTACATGTAACAAAGCACTTGTGGGATTGGCATGGGAGCAACGTGGGATTCAAAAGCTTGAATGATCAGTACCAAATTTCTCTGTACACTATTGTCTAATAAAGTCCCTATTGTTTTGTAGGGTTACAGTGTAGACAGATGGATGGCACATATGTATACTCAATTTGGATGTCTGTGCTAAAGATGTAACCTGATCTTTCCTTAGGGATTTCAGAAACCTTGGAAGAATTCAAGGTCGTGTGTCATGTCTAAAGTGATGATATACACACACAAAACCAGCTACAATTCTATCTTCAAGGTAAATAGCACATAGGAATAAAATACAATTTAATTCTGATTTTTAAACCAGTTTTTTCAATTCTTTGGAAATAATGGTAATTGCTTGTCCTGGTCATACAACACATTGCCCAACAGATTACCAACCAGGTTATGCAAATGCATTCTCTGGCTGACAGTAGGAGCAGAATGAGGTGGTAAATTCCTGTCTCAAACTGTAAGCCAGAGTTGCCCAAAGAACTGCTGCTTCTTAAAGAACACAGCTTTTTTAAACAAAGCTAAAAAAGCAATGTGTAATATCTGAGCTCCTAATAAAACTGTTAATTGTGTAGAACTATTATCAAAGTGGATCTATTGGCAAATCTAACAATATATGTATGATACATTATGTGATAGATCACTTAGCTCGGATGATGATAATGGTGTACTTAGTATACAGATCCTTTCCAGAATATGGTAACTCTTTAATCTCAATATCTTTGCCCACCTGGCATGATTGCCAACTTCTTTTCATTGTCCTCCTGTATGGTCCTGCTGCTAAAATCTGAGACATCCTCAGCCGAAGCTGCAGTCTCAATAGCATTGCAGTAGGAAAGTCTTTGAGCAGCACCATTAGTGGGAAATATTAAGTTCTATGTAAAGATGATGAAAACGAACCATGAAGAATGGACAACCTATTGAAATTCTTGAAATTGACAAGTTGAGCAATTTGTGATTCGATTCACATGAATCGACCAAGAATAAAAAATTCATAGCACCATTTCACACACTGCTCAAAAGTCACAGAAATGAATTTCCA
The DNA here is from genome assembly GCF_032444005.1 of Ranitomeya imitator. NCBI lineage: Eukaryota > Metazoa > Chordata > Amphibia > Anura > Dendrobatidae > Ranitomeya > Ranitomeya imitator. Next base: position 548,144,858 of record NC_091282.1, on the reverse strand, counting down.
TTCCATCATCATCCTAGGGGCTATGGAACATACTACACCAAAATAACTTCTTTCAGTTAATTTATTGATAGAGATGAAGAGACAACCTTTGTACATGGAAGACATGGTTCCAGAGGATATGGAAAACCCATTACTAACAACAAGTTGTGTTACCAACTCTGCAAGCTGTGGTGGTAGGGGCACTGGTAGTAGGAATGAACCTATCTGGCCCTGTCTTTATTGAATATACACAAAACATTGTAAAAACATATAACAGATAAAATATGGAGAGGTTTTAGTGTATAGCTCCGGCAAGCAACAATATATTCAATGCACAGATGGTACTGAATGAATTCTATTTCTCGGTCCTCATTTTATATTTATCACTAGCTATTGAACCCGTTCATGTGCTGCTCCATCCTGCGTCCCCATCCTGTCATGTGCTGCTCCCATCCTGCGTCCCCATCCTGTCATGTGCTGCACCCATCCTACGTCCCCATCCTGTCATGTGCTGCTCCCATCCTGCGCCCCCATTCTGACATGTGCTGCTCCCATCCTGCGCCCCCATTCTGACATGTGCTGCACCCATCCTGCGCCCCCATTCTGACATGTGCTGTTCCCATCCTGCGTCCCCATTCTGTCATGTGCTGCTCCCATCCTGCGTCCCCATCCTGTCATGTGCTGCACCCATCCTGTGTCCCCATCCTGTCATGTGCTGCTCCCCTCCTGCGCCCCCGTTCTGTCATGTGCTGCTCCCATCCTGCGTCCCCATTCTGACATGTGCTGCACCCATCCTGCGTCCCCATCCTGTCATGTGCTGCTCCCATCCTGCATCCCCATCCTGTCATGTGCTGCTCCCATCCTGCGTCCCCATCCTGTCATGTGCTGCTCCCATCCTGCGTCCCCATCCTGTCATGTGCTGCTCCCATCCTGCGTCCCCATCCTGTCATGTGCTGCACCCATCCTGCATCCCCATCCTGTCATGTGCTGCTCCCATCCTGCGCCCCCGTTCTGTCATGTGCTGCTCCCATCCTGCGTCCCCGTCCTGTCATGTGCTGCTCCCATCCTGCGTCCCCATCCTGTCATGTGCTGCTCCCATCCTGTGTCCCCATCCTGTCATGTGCTGCTCCCATCCTGCGTCCCCATCCTGTCATGTGCTGCTCCCATCCTGCGTCCCCATCCTGTCATGTGCTGCTCCCATCCTGCGTCCCCATCCTGTCATGTGCTGCTCCCATCCTGCGTCCCCATCCTGTCATGTGCTGCTCCCATCCTGCGCCCCCGTTCTGTCATGTGCTGCTCCCATCCTGTGTCCCCATCCTGTCATGTGCTGCTCCCATCCTGCGTCCCCATCCTGTCATGTGCTGCTCCCATCCTGCGTCCCCATCCTGTCATGTGCTGCTCCCATCCTGCGTCTCCCCATCCTGTCATGTGCTGCTCCCATCCTGCGTCCCCATCCTGTCATGTGCTGCTCCCATCCTACGCCCCCATTCTGACATGTGCTGCTCCCATCCTGCGCCCCCATTGATGGCCCCCATAAGATGCTCCATAGTATATGCCCCGTACACTGCGCCATAAAGGTTGATGGCCCCCATAAGATACTCCATAGTATATGCCCCGTACACTGCTCCATAAAGGTTTATGGCCCCCATAAGATGCTCCATAGTATATGCCCATACGCTGCTCCATAAAGGTTTATGGCCCCCATAAGATGCTCCATAGTATATGCCCCGTACACTGCTCCATAAAGGTTTATGGCCCCATAAGATGCTCCATAGTATATGCCCCCGTACACTGCTCCATTATGGTTTATGGCCCCATAAGATGCTCCATTATGGTTTATGGCCCCATAAGATGCTCCATTGTATATGCCCCGTATGCTACTGCAATATATAAAAAAAAAATACCATATTCACCTATGGTCGCTGGGCGCCGAGTGCTGGGGGGCCTGAACAGGTGGGGACACTGGCGCGCTGTGGGGGTCAGGTGCCGGTATCGCCGCTAGTTCAGGCCCCCCAGCACTTACTAGATTCACCTGGCCCCGTTCCACCGCTGCGCGCCGCCATCTTCCCGGTCCTCTGGCTGTGACTGGTGAGTCAGAGGGCGGCGCCGGCGCGCATTAAGCGCGTCATCGCGCCCTCTGAACTGAAGGTCACAGGCCGAGGACCGGGAAGATGGCGGCGCGCAGTGGTGGAACGGGACAGGTGAATATAGCTCATACCTACCCTCCTGGCGGTCCCTGCTTCTCTGTTGGAGATCGCAGTGTGCGTTCAGTGTTTACGCATACCGCGATCTCCTGGGAGCGTCACTCTGTGAGGCCCAGACTGCGGCGGCGCTTGCGCAGTCTATAAAGGCTTCGGACAGAGTGACGCTCCCAGCGTTATATTATAGATATCGCTACTCAAAAAGTTCTAAAATGAGTTGAAAAACACAGTAAGGAGTTCATTCATTGATGTAAAATGTAAAACCTCCATATTTTGTGTGATTAATGTTTTTACGATGTTTTGTGTATACAGTATTCAATAAAATAAATATACTGTATATCGGATTCTTAATGGTAGTAGTACTCTAAGCTAGGGCATATCTCAACGTTGGAATAGGAACCAGGCAGGGGGGGCGAGAAGCTTATGCCATTTCCCAAACAGAAGCAACAGTCACTCAGATCGGTGATGACGATAATGATGATTATGATGATAATGATGGTTCTGTGGTGGACAAGACCTGGGGACCAGATATGGTTGTCAAGGAGTTGATGCTTAAAAAATAGGAGGATGTTGGCCTTGGACATATTCAGCACAGGAAATGTGCAGCTAAAAGATGTTCTGTGTCAAAATCTGTTTGTTCTGCAGTTAGCGCTGGAGCAGGTAATGTCAGGCACAAGCATGCTGCCTGTGCTGCCGATGCAACTGGGAGGGGGAGAGGGCCCAGCGTCGGAAAGTTCAATTTCATATCTCCTATGTTTAATGAGAATCTGTCAGCATTAGTGATGACGAGCGAACGTGCTCGCCACTACTCGGTACTCGCCTAAGTATCACTGTGCTCGGTGTACTCGGTGAGCACCGAGTATTTCCGGGATTATTCGGCGGGAGCTCGGGTCTCCGCCCTGCAATTCTGGCACTCTTTAGAGCACCAATGACAATGCAGGGATTGGGTGCCATGCACTGTAATGCCGCAGCCATCTTTGTTGTGGTATTACAGTGATTGGCTGGCGGCACAGCGTCATCAGGTCTATAAGAGACCTGGCGCCGCCCTCCTCGCCGCTTTCTGCTCCGGACTTAGCTAGTGTAGGGAGAGCTGCTGCTAAGATAGGGACAGAATCATCCTTTTAATAGTTGGTGTGGGTCTACTAGTGTTCAATCCACAAATTCTGATAAACCAACAGTCCTTTTTAGGGCAAATTCGGGGGTCCTGAGATTGCAGCGCTAAGGAGGCAGGGGAGTCTATGTGCACATATCCACATCAGTGCAAGGCCTGCAGGCACTGTATGCGAGTACATAGATCTCACTGCATACCTCCAAAAGCTCCATTCCTGCCTGCTGCTGCTTATTTGCTATATACCTAGATGCAGTTCTCCGTGGCAATTTTTTTTCTGCTTACACCTGCTCATTTTATTCAAAAGGAATCCATAGCCCCCTTTTTTCAACATTTATTTGCTTGGTCACGCTGCAGACTACAGCCATGTTATTGTAATAGAAGAGCTTGCAAATCTTAGAATTCTATTTTTGTCCCAGGCATCAGATGTGAGTGCGCAAAAAAATCTGTCCATTGTTTTTTGGTATCTAATATTTTGTAGGGTCTTACAACATTTTTGGACACCATTTTGCTGCCCCAAAAATCTGTAGCTGGCCCAAAAATATTTAGCTACAGTTCTTAAATTTATCACTGTGAATTATAAGCCACACGCATCGCATATCATTGCGCAAGATATATTTCAATATTAGTACACCTTTTTTTGTCATAGCCAACTTCTTGACACAATTTTGGTGTGCCCCAAAAAATCAAGGCCACATTTAGATCAGTCTGTTATCTGAAGCTGAGGTCTGGTGTATCTGTGGTGGAAAAATCTTTTTTTGGCAGGCACACATTGCATAGTTCGGTCTGCTAGCTTTGTTCTACTCATTTTTTATTGTTTTCAAAAAATCACAAAAACATTTTTTAAAAATATACGTGCTGTTATCTCAGGCTGAGAATGGTTGTATCTGTGGTTGAAAAAAATTTTATTGGCAAGAATAAGTTGCATAGCTCTGTCTGCTAGCCTTGTTCTACTCTTTTTTTTTTTTTAAATTACCAACAAACATTAAAAAAATGAATACAGTCTGTTATGTCAGGCTGAGGCCTGGTGTATCTGTGGTGGAAAAATCTTATTTTGACAGGCATACGTTGCATAGTTCTGTCTGCTAGCCTTATTCCACTCACAAATTACCAACAAACAAAAAAAATAATACAGTCTGTTATCTGAGGCTGAGGCCTGGTGTATCTGTGGTGGAAAAATCTTTTATGGGCAGGCATACGTTGCATAGTTCTGTCTGCTAACCTTGTTCTATTCATTTTTTGTTGTTTTCAAAAAATCACAAAAAACATTAAAAAAAATATACAGTCTGTTATCTGAGGCTGAGGCCTGGTTTATCTGTGGTTGAAAAAAATTTTATTGGCAGGAATACGTTGCATAGTTCTGTCTGCTAGCCTTGTTCTACTCATTTTTTATTTTTTCAAAAATTACCAACAAACATTAAAAAAAATTAATACAGTCTGTTATGACAGGCTGAAGCCTGGTGTATCTGTGGTGGAAAAATCTTTTTTTCAGCAGGCATACATTGAATAGATCTGTCTCCTAGCCTTGTTCTACTCATTTTTTATTGTGTTCAAAAAATACTAACAAACATAAAAAAATTAATACAGTCTGTTATGTCAGGCTGAGGCTTGGTGTATCTGTGGTGGAAAAATCTTCGCTTAGCAGGTATACTGACCACATATAATTTTTCTACCAATAAATCCATTTGTATTGATGCTTTCACATATTTCAGTAGTTCATTTAAAATGGGCAAGGGATGGGGAAGTGGACGTGATGCTGATGGTGCATGCAGAGGATGAGGCAGTCGCCAAGCTGAAATTGGTCCACAGCAAAGACCCACATCTTCGTGCTCGACCTTCCTGTCCCAGTTTCTAGGGTACCGCAGCACACCACTATTGAAGCCAGAGCAGTGTGAAACAGTTGTTGGTTGGATAGCAGATAATGCTTCCAATCACTTAGCCACCACCACCATGTCTTCCACACGTTCAAGTATGAGAAGCCGTGAATGTGGACCAGATATTACTCACCCTGATCCTCCTTCCTTCCACCATGCCGAGTGCCCTGAGACAACTGATTCCACACTTTGACACTCCGAAGAGCTGTTTAGTTTTCCCTTTAAAGATTCTGGACTCTCAGCCAGTCAACTTGAAATGGGGCCTGATGAGATCGCATGTAGCGATGCCCAAACATTTGAACAGCCACAGTCACACGAAGGCGATGGTGGGACAGTGTCACAAGAGGTGGACCATGATGAGACACAATTGCCAGAAAGTCAGGAGAAGGAGCAGGGTACAGATGTGGAAGACGAGGTGGTGGATGACATAGTGACTGACCCAACCTGGCAGGAGGACATGCAGAGTGAGGACAGCAGCACACATGGGGAAGGAGGCATATCATCCCAACAGGCAGGAAGAAGCAGTGTGGTGCCCGCAGGCAGAAGGTGTGCATCCATTCCCCGTTACACCAACATGCCATTCCAACTGTTAGATCTTCCCAAGTCTACTTATTTTTAAAGACTCTGCCGATAACTCCAAACAGGCCATTTGCAGCACTTGCCATGCCCACATCAGCAGGGGTAGCAAAACTACCAGCCTGACCACAGCCAGCATGATTAGGGATATGGCAGCAAAGCACCCGACATTATGGGTCGAACCCCAGGTTCCAGGAACACTGTCTGCAGGTGACACCACTGCTTCTTCCACTGTTTTGCGTAGAAGCCAATCCCCAGTTCACCGTGACTGTGAAAACGCCTCGGGCCCTGTACCTGTTGCTGCTCACAGTCAACCAGCACCATCATAAACCCCGTCCACACCCTTGTCCCAGCCCATCATTCAGTTGTATATACTCCAGTCATTGGAACGCAAGCAGACATACCCTGCCAACGCCCCACAGTCCACAGTACTTAATTCGAACATTTCTCATCTGCTTACGCTCAAAATGTTGCCTTTAGGCTCGTTGAGACAGAAGCTTTCTGCAACCTGATGGCGGCCATCCCAAGGTACTCGGTCCCCAGTCGCCACTATTTCTCCTGGTGTGCCATACCAGCATTACACCAGCATGTGTCCCACAACATTACCTGTGCCCTCAACAATGCTGTTACTAGGAAAGTCCACCCAGCCACGGACACGTGGATAAGTGCTTGTGGGCATGGATGGTAAATCTCACTGATGGAACACTGGGTTAACATAGTGGAAGCCGGGACCTAGTCGGACCTTGGGATGGAACACATCCTCCCCATGCCGTGGATTGCGGGCCCTACATCAATCGGGGTTGCCCCCAAAGTCTACAGTTCCTGCACCTCCTCCTCCTCTTCAGCCTCCATCTCTGAAATTAACACAACAGTCAGAAGCTTGAAGCACTGCAGCACTGCCTCAGCCAAGTGGCAACAGGCTGTGCTGAAGTTAATCTGCATAGGTGACAAACCGCACAATGCAGAAGAGTTGTGGACAGCGCTGAAAGAGCAGTCAGATATTTGGCTGACACTGCTGAACCTACAGCCAGGCATGGTCGTGTGTGACAATGGCCGAAACCTGGTGGCGGCTCTGAAGCAAGGTGAACTCACACACATACCTTGCCTGGCCCATGTAACATGGTAACATAGTAACACAGTTATTAAGGTTGAAGGAAGACTTTAAGTCCATCTAGTTCAACCCATAGCCTAACCTAACATGCCCTAACATGTTGATCCAGAGGAAGACAAAAAAAAACCCATGTGGCAAAGAGTAAGCTCCAGATTGGGGAAAAAAATTCCTTCCCGACTCCCCATATGGCAATCAGATCAACACCCTATCAAGGATTCTAGTATATATAACCTGTAACATTATACTTTTCAAGAAAGGCATCCAGTCCCCTCTTAAATTTAAGTAATGCATCACTCATTACAACATCATACGGCAGAGAGTTCCTTAGTCTCACTATGCTTAAACCTTCTTTCCTCCAGACGTAGAGGATGCCCCCATGTCCCTGTCTCAGGTCTATGATTAAAAAGATCATCAGAAGGGTCTTTGTACTGTCCCCTCATACATTTATACATTAAAATAAGATCACCCCTTAGCCTTCGTTTTTCCAATCTAAATAGCCCCAAGTGTAATAATCTATCTTGCTATTGCAGACCCCCAGTCCTCTAATAACCTTGGTCGCTCTTCTCTGCACCAGCTCTATTTCAGCTATGTCTTTCTTATACACTGGAGACCAGAACTGTACACAGTATTCTAAGTATGGTCGAACTAGTGACTTGTATAGAGGTAAAATTATGTTCTCCTCATGAGCATCTATGCCTCTTTTAATGCATTATTTTATTTGCCTTTGTAGCAGCTGCCTGACACTGGCCACTACATATGAGTTTGTCATCCACCCATACTCCCAGGTCTTTTTCATTGACGGTTTTACCCAGAATTTTAAAATTAAGCACATATTACTTCTACCCAAGTGCATGACCTTACATTTATCCCCATTAAAGCTCATTTGCCATTTATCAGCCCAAATTGTGCTTAATCTCGTGGTTCAACATTTTTTGAAAAGCTACCCGGAGCTGCCGTATCTGCTAGTGAAAGTACGTGGACTTTCTGCACATTTTAGAAAGTCAGCTACCGCTTCAGCCACCCTTGCCGTGCTTCAGCAGCGTTTGCAGTTTCCGGCTCACCGACTGGTGTGTGATGTCCCCATGCATTGGAACTCTACACTGCATATGTAGGAAAGGATTTGTGAGCAGAAGAGGGCAGTTGTTGACTACCAGCATCAACAAGCCCGTCGATATTCAGTTCAGACTCCACCTCTGGAGTGGACAAGGATGTCAGACATATGTACTATCCTCCATAACTTTGAGGACTTTACCAAGATGGTGAGCGGCGATGATGCCATAATTAGCGTCACCATCCCACTTTTCAGCATTCTGAAAACCTCACTGCTAACAATTAAAGAGGCTGCATTGCAGGCAGAGCAGGAGGACATTGAGCAAGGAACCAGACAAGGTGATTACACTCAGCCCATTCTCACGTCGTCGCAACATGGATTGTTAGACGATGAGGAGGAAGAACAGGAGCTACTTTCATGCGCTATAGAGGGTACTACAAGCACAGCTGTCATACAGTCTGTTCAGCGGGGATGGCAGGGAGGAGGAGGATGAGGATGAGGAGGAGAAGGACAGCATGGTCAGTCGTCCTGTTGGTGAGGACACGGAAGTCTTGCCTGTTAGCAGTCTGGCACGCATGGCTGACTTTATGTTGCTCTCTATATTCCGTGACCCTAGCATTATTAAATTTTTCGGGCACACTCAGTACTTGTTGGTGACACTTCTCAACCCACTCTACAAGGAGAACTTTCAGTCTCTTCTTCCAGAGACAGACAGGTGTACAAAAATGTTGCCGTACTAGAGAGCCCTTGTAACGGAATTACTTAGAAAATTTCCATATGAGAATGCTGGCAGCAGACGTCAGTTTGTTGTACAACCAAGGAGTCCAAGCGAGAGAGACAGAAGTACAATCCAGCTCAGGCAGGGGAAAATGGCAAAGTTCTGGGACAGTTTTCTCAGACCCTCCCATCATGCCGGCACAGAGGCAAGGGGTGGTGGAACAAGAAGTGCAATGTTTGGGAAGATGCTGAGGGAGTACCTTGCAGATCGTACAAACATCCTCTGTGATTCATCTGTGCCTTTTAAATATTGGGTATCCAAGCTGGATACATGGCATGAACGCCTTGGAGGTCCTGGCCTGCCCTGCTGCTAGCGTTCTGTCAGAGCCGATTTTTAGTGCCGCTGGTGGAATTATAACAGATAAGCGCATCCGCCTGTCAACTGACAATGCTGACAGGCTGACTCTTATAAAAATGAACAAGGGCTGGATTGGGCAAGACTTCTGTACACCACTGAATGAAAACAGCGAAACATAACCTCAAATACACTGTCTTTTTTGTGCAGATGTATTCTCATGCACCTCTTCCCAACCACACATGGGTATCCACTACCTGATTTGGTCTACTTGGTGTTATCCTCCTCCTTATCCTCATCCTCGTCATCCACAACCAGTACAACACCAGGGTGAACGTATTCCGTGATGTAAAAGTCACTCAATTTTTGTGCAAGAGTGTTTTTATGATGCCCGTTACTAATTAGAAACCAAAACAAATGTTACTCCCCCAGGGGGAACTGTCATCAAAATTCTTCCCATTTATTCTTATATTTTCCATTTTTACTATCTCGGGACCATCCTCTTATGAGCTACTGTATACCTCTACAATAGAAAAAAAATTAAAATTATATTAAATTTTTATTTCTATCCCTGTCTCTGAGCTGTTGTTAGGGACCAACATATCTCGTTGGACACATTCTGGCTTCATATCTATGAACCTGTGTTCGTCCCTCCCTTTTGTTATTTACTTTCATAGGTGGATTCACATCCTTTATTTATTTGTTTGATTTGTGTATGATTTATCTTTATGTCTCCTCATACTCCACCACTAGACCACCAGGGTTTAAGTGTTCTGTGCTGCTATAGGCAGTCCAATTTTGGCAAGGGTGTCTATGATGCCCATAGTATAATTTTTAAAATATTTACCCTCCCCCCCCCCATAGGGAAATGTTTGTCAGCCCATGCACTGCTTATATGGGCATTACAAGTCTAGGAGACACACTCCTTTACATTGGGCCTAGTTTGTAATGAGGCCTTCATCAATGTCTCCTCATTCTCTTCCACTAGATCACCATGGTTAACGTGTTCTGTGCTGCTACAGGCAGTCCAATATTTGTCAATGGTGTCTATGATGCCCATAGTATAATTTTTAAAATATTTACCCCATGGGGAAATGTTTGTCAGCCCATGCCCTGCGTGTATGGGCATTACAAGTCTAGGAGACCCACTCCTTTGCATTGGGCCTAGTTTTTAATGAGGCCTTCCTCCACATCTCATCACTCTCTGCAACTAGAACACCATGGTGAACGTGTTGTATGCTGCTACAGCCCTGCAATTTTTGTGCAAGGGTGTTTTTATGAAATATAATAAAATGAGGGCAAAGCCTCAGCCAGCTCACTGACAGTAACAGGTGCGCGGGACTCCGTCTTGATTCAGAGGTGCAGTAGTCAGGAAAATGAGAAAAGAGTGTTCCAGCTCCTTAAAATCGACAATCTTTATTGATCCATTTAAAACTTCATAGTCGGCATAAAATCCTTGCGTGTGGTGGATGCAAACATGTTAGAAAAGAAAGATTAAAGTGAAGCGTTTCGATCTGCATAGATCTTTATCATAGCTTAGCTCTGTATCTGATTCAGAGATCTTTTCTAGTATCTACTAGCCTATCACTTAAGCTCTGCTCGTCACATGATTTTAGTAGTTATTGGAATAGGCTATGCATGATATGATCTTTTTGTAATGTTTTTACATCCATTATATTAAAATAACAATAATGATACATTATCTCATTTTTCTTATTAAGGCCTTTAGGATATCTAGTCTCCAAGTTATATATCCAAAACGCCTCTCGCTCAGGAGGCGTCTTTTGACGTCTCCCCACTATGAGGGCTTTTAACTTGTTATATACCTTGGATTTTCATAGCTGAATTGTCGCTTGCGTGGTGAGTGATAAAGTGTTTGGCTACCATGGAAATAATCTGATTGCTTACATTAAGATTAGCTATATTTCTGAGATGTTCTGAGATTCGAGTTTTTAGTTTTCTTGTAGTACATCCTACAGTATGTATGATAACTGGCAGGCTGTGCAGTCTATTTTATAGACTACATTAGTTGTGTGGCAATTTATAAATTGTTTGATGTAATAAATTTGTGAATCATTTGAATTCGTGAACATTTTGCTAGTTAAGCTGTGTTTGCATATACTGCAAAGAGATGTTCCCCACTTATAAAAGCCCTTGCATTCCAACCACATTGTGGGTTTGGGTCTAGACAGGAATAAGCCTGGAGATATCATATTCCCAATTGTTGTGGATCTTCTGGCAACTACATTAATTCCTTCTCCCAATAGATCAGACAAGATGTTATCTTCATGTAAGATTGGTAAACATTTGTGAATTATGTCTTTTATCTGACTGAATTGGGTCTATATTGTAGGCATACATAGGGTTTCTTTTTTTATCTTCTTTCATATTCCTTTCTCGCACATTCGGCACTAGTAAGCTCTCTCTCTTTTTATTTTTAACTATATTCTGTACCCGTTTTAGTGACTATTCCGGATATTTTCCCCTAATCTTTTCTGTAGATCAGAAAATTCTTTATTCATGTCTGCTTCTCTACTGCAGTTCATTTTAAGTCTCGTGTACTCTCCCACTGGTATTGATTTCAGAGTGTGTTTTGGGTGGCTACTTGTGGCATGTAAGACCGTATTTCCACTAATAGGTATTGTATGGTTTTCTACTCCTATTAGTTTTAAATCTAGGAATGAAATTTGGTGTTTATTGTGTTTAAATGTGAAGCTAATGTCATAATTATTTGAGTTAATATATTCTATGAATTTGGGTATGGTAGATACATCCCCTTCCATATTATGAGGGTGTCATCAATGTATCTACCATACCAAATTAAATAATCAAAAAAAGGATTATTCACAGAATAGATGTTCCCAGTATGCCATGGTTAGATTAGCTAGTGACGGGGAGTATTTTGCCCCCATGGGTACACCTTTCTTCTGTAAATATACTAAATCATCAAATTAAAAAATATTTTGTTTGAGCAGAAAGAAAGTTACTTTTAACAGAAAATTAATGAGATCTTGTGAGTATTGGCTGAACTTTTCTAAGTGAAATTGAAGAGCTTTCATGGCTAAATCGTGAGGTATACAAGTGTAGAGTGACAATACGTCACAACAAAGCCAAGAAAAGTTTTTTTGCCATGTTTTTCCAGAAAAAAGTCTTTAGCACTTCTCTTGAGTCTTTTATGTATCCAGGCAACCTTAATACCAGTGGTTGTAGTAGCGAGTCGACCCATTCACAAAGATGTTCATTCATGGATCCTGATCCCGATACAATTGGTCTCATTGCTGGTATTCCGCTGCTTTTGTGTACTTTGGGAAGTCCATACAGTATTGGTAATCTGGGATGTGATATATATAAATAGTTTGCCTCTTTTTTATTCAGTACTCCCAGATTAAGTCCTTCCAAAATAATTCTACTGATTTCTTCATTAAAGCTCTTTGTTGGATTGCAAGCTGGTTTTTCATATGTCCTTGTGTCCGATAGAAGTTCAAAGATTTTTTCTTTATAGTCATTAGAATTTAGAATGACTATCATACCTCCTTTGTCACTCTTCTTAATTATAATGTTTTTCATTTCTTTCAACTCCCAGAGTGCTTTCCTTTGTTTTTTCTTGGGATTGTTGTTTTTTTTTTTCAGGTTTTTCAGATCTCTTTCTATAATTTCTTGAAATTTGTCCATGCACTCCACTCTTGTTTGTATGGGATAGAAATATGGTTTTTTTGTATTGAACCTTTCTGACTGGTTCATAATTACATTTTCTTGTTCTCCATTCGAGGATAAGCTTTGTAGGCATAAAAGCGCCATTTGTTCCTTATAATCCAAATTTTCATATTAATTGCTGATATTACCATTTATTTTTTATCAATATGATTTCCATCTGTTAAAAAATGTTTTTAATGGTGAGATTTCGAATTAATTTATTCACATCTAAAATAGTAGTGAAAAGGTTGAAATCCATATCGTGCACAAAATTTAACCCTAGTGACAAAACATTAAGTTGATCTTCCGTTAATTCTTGTGAAGATAGATTAATAACATTGAAATCATTTAATGTTTCTGTTTATTTTTGTATCTGGTGGTGACTCCTGGTGGATTTCTTGTGCTTTCTCCCTCCCCATCTCCTGCGTTTTTTGACGACTTAGGCTGCCGTCACACTAGCAGTATTTGGTCAGTTTTTTACATCAGTATGGTGTAAGCCAAATCCAGGAGTGGGTAATAAATACAGAAGTGGTGCATATGTTTCTATTATACTTTTCCTCTATTTGTTCCACTCCTGGTTTTGGCTTACAAATACTGATGTTAAATACTGACCAAATACTGCTAGTGTGACGGCAGCCTTTTAGTTTATCTTTTTGTGCTCTGTGGTGGTGCTATTCAGAGATACATCCAACACCCTGAGATTTGTGTCTGAGGAGTCTGGATCAGATGACGTAAATCCCACATGTGGTTTATTAGTCAGTTTTTTAAGAGCCTGGCGGTTTTTTAGGATGGATCTTGGGGTTTTGTATGTTTTTTTCCCAATGTCCCCATTCATAGACTTTGTCAGTTGAGTAATCATTTAAATCTATTTCAAATTTCCGTTTTTTTTCGGCTCATGATGTCCTCTTCTAATGCAGCAATATTCTCCTTCATTTTGTATAGAGAGGATTCATATTGTGATACTCTTTTATTCATCTAATGAGCTATTTATTTCTTCTATATTTTTCTGAATTTCTGAGAGTTTTAATTCCTCATATTTAATTAACAGCCTCTTTAGATTTATGGAACAATTGGTTAGGACTTGGTTCCATTCCTTTTTAAATTCATCTTTATACATAGTTGTGGGTACTTTTTTTTATTCTTAAGCCCTTTGGAATCATGTCTTTTGCTATATAATTTTGTAGCGTGGTATAGTCCCATAAAAATGTCTGTCTCTTGTTTTGACAATTTGTTACCATTCTATCACATTAGCTATGAAATCTGAGAGGCCAGTGGTATTCCCCACATTGCCTCCAAACACTTGTGCAGCCTTGTCAGATCTGTCTTTGGAGTATAGTGCAGCCATAGTCAGTAAAATGAGATTATTTCTACAGTTTGCATCCACATAAACAATGCAGGACAATGGTCAGGAGATCACGGCAAGTCAAATATTCAGATAAGAAATATAATATAATGAAGGCAAAGCCTCAGCCAGTTCACCGACAGCCACAGGTGCACGGACTTCTGTCTTGACTCGGACGTGCAGTAATCAGGAAAATGAGAAAAGAGTGTTCCAGCTCGTTAAAATCAACAATATTTATTGATCCATTTAAAACTTCATAGTCGGCATAAAATCCTTGCGCGCGGTGGATGCAAATATGTTAGAAAAGAAAGATTAAAGCAATGTGTTTCAATCTGAATAGATCTTTATCATAGCTTAGGTCTGTATCTGATTCAGAGGGTGACCAGAAAAATGCCCACAGGAAAATTGCCCACACGGAAAATTACCCACACGGAAAATTGCCCACACGGAAAATTGCCCACACGGAAAATTGCCACATGGAAAATTGCCCATTGCAACATCACAATGTTTCAGATCTATGATATTTGTTGTGCAAAGTGAGGATGTACACATGATATGTGAAAAATGCCAACAGACATGAATACCCACAGGAAAACAGTAGAGAGTTATAGGTGAGATGCTCTGCAGGACAGAGAATGGCATCGATTTATAGGTTAAATGCTCTGCAGGACAGGGGGATAGTATGCAGGCATGCGTGAGATGCTCTGCAAGGCAGAAGAATAATATAGAATTATAGGTGAGATGCTCTACAGGACAGAGAATAATATAGAATTATAGGTTAAATGCTCTGCAGGACAGGGAGATAGTATGCAGGTATACATGAGATGCTCTGCAGGGCAGGAGAATAATATAGAATTAGAGGTGAGATCCTCTGCAGGACAGAGAATATTATAGAATTATAGGTTAAATGCTTTGCAGGACACGGGGATAGTATGCAGGTATAGGTGAGATGCTCTGCAGGGCACGAGAATAACATAGAATTATAGGTGAGATGCTCTGTAGGACAGAGAATAGCATAGATTTATAGGTTAAATTCTCTGCAGGACAGGGGGTAGTATACAGGTATAGGTGAGATGCTCTTCAGGGCAGGAGAATAATATAGAATGATAGGTGAGATGCTCTGCAGGACAGAGAATAGTATTGAATTATATATTAAATGCTGTGCAGGACAGGGGGATAGTATGCAGGTATAGGTGAGATGCTCTGTAGGGCAGGAGAATAAAATAGAATTATAGGTGAGATGCTCTGCAGGACAGAGAATAACAAAGATTTATAGGTTAAAATGCTCTGCAGGACAGGGGGACAGTATACAGGTATTGGTGAGATGCTCTTCAGGGCAGGAGAATAATATAGAAGTATAGGTGAGATGCTCTGCAGGACAGAGAATGGTATTGAATTATAGGTGAGATGCTCTGCAGGACAGAGAATAATATAGAATTATAGGTGAGATGCTCTGCAGGGCAGGAGAATAATATGCCAGTAAATGCAGTGAATATGTATGAGGCTTAATGGGCGGGAGACTGGTAAGCCTGATCTACCTTTTCAAGCATTTATCTCTCTGTCTATTCTATTCATCTATCTATCCTATCTGTCTGTCTTCTCTTTTCGAACTTTATACAGAATGGGAAAGACCATGTTAAAATTACATTGCACACGGACACCACACAGATGCCACACGGATGTCACACTACTGTTAGCTGAGAAAAAAATGCAAAATCTCATTACACTCGCACCACACTCGCATGACCATATGGAAAGCACCCGTGCGACTGTAATGCATCAAAATCGCTCCGATAACACATACCTTAGAGTGCCTCTACATAGGTGAGAACAGTTTATTAAGGAGGTCTAATAGCAACAAACACTCCGGTTTAGTAAACAATCTGCAAATTGTTGCACATCTGCAAATTAGCCATTTTACTGCAAATTAGCCAAACCCTAACCCTAACTTTAGCCCCAACCCTAACTTTAGCTCCAACCCTAACTCTAACTTTAGCCCCAACCCTAACACTTACTTTAGCCCCAACCCTAACACTAACTTTAGCCCCAACCCTAATCCTAACTTTAGCCCCAGCCCTAATCCTAACTTTAGCCCCAACCCTAACACTAACTTTAGCCCCAACCCTAACCCTAACTTTAGCTCCAACCCTAACCCTAACTTTAGCTCCAACCCTAACCCTAACTTTAGCCCCAGCCCTAATCCTAACTTTAGCCCCAACCCTAACACTAACTTTAGCCCCAACCCTAACCCTAACTTTAGCTCCAACCCTAACCCTAACTTTAGCTCCATCCCTAACCCTAACTTTAGCCCCAGCCCTAATCCTAACTTTAGCCCCAGCCCTAACCCTAACCCTAATGGGAAAATGGAAATAAATACATTTTTTTAATTTTATTACTTTTCCCTAACTAAATGGGTGATAAAGGGGGGTATGATTTACTTTCATAGAGGTTTTTTTTTAGCAGATTTGTATGATTGGCAGCTGTCACACACACTAAAAGATGCTTTTTATTGCAAAAAATAGGTTTTGCGTCTCCACATTTTGAGAGCTATAATTTTTCCATATTTTGGTCCACAAAGTCATGTGAGGTCTTGTTTTTTGCGGGAAGAGTTGACGTTTTTATTGGTACCATTTTAGGGCACATGACAGTTTTTGATCGCTTTTTATCCGGGTATCAGCGTACTCATGACAAATTGGACAACAACATTTGGCATCCAATTTCTCCTGTTACCTTTAGGAAAATACAAAACTGGGGGCTAAAAAAATAATTTTTCTGGAAAAAAAAGAATTTTTATTTTCACGGCTCTGCGTTATAAACTGTAGTGAAACACTTGGTGGTTCAAAGTTCTCAGAACACATCTAGATAAGTTCCTTGGGGGGTCTAGTTTCCAATATGGGGTCACTTGTGGGGGGTTTCTACTGTTTAGGTACATCAGGGGCTCTGCAAATGCAATGTGACGCCTGCAGACCATTCCATCTAAGTCTGCATTCCAAACTGTGCTCCTTCTCTTCCGAGCTCTGCCATGTACCCAAATGGTGGTTCCCCCCCACATATGGGGTATCAGCGTACTCAAGACAAATTGGACAGCAACTTTTGGGGCCCTAACCACACCCCTATCCTGAACATGCCCTTAACCATAACCCTAACCACACCCCTAACCCTGACACACCCCTAATCCTAATTCCAACTGTAAATGTAATCCAAACCCTAACCCAAATTTTAGCCCCAATCCTAAATTTAGCTCCAACCCTAATTCTAACTTTAGCCCCAACCCTAACCATAATGGGAAAATGGAAATAAATTAATTTTTTTAATTTTATTACTTTTCCCTAACTAAAGGGGTGATAAAGGGGGGTATGATTTACCTTTATAGAGGATTTTAATGATTTTTATGATTGGCAGCTGTCACACACTAAAAGACGCTTTTTATTGCAAAAAATAGTTTTTGCGTCTCCACATTTTGAGAGCTATAATTTTTCCATATTTTGGTCCACAGAGTCATTTGAGGTCTTGTTTTTTGTGGGACGAGTTGACGTTTTTATTGGTACCATTTTCAGGCACATTACATTTTTTGATAGCTTTTTATTCCAATTTTTGTGAGGCAGAATGAACAAAAACCAGCTCTTCGTGAATTTCTTTTGGGGGAGGTGTTTATACCATTCCACGATTGATAAAATTGATGAAGCAACTTTATTCTTTGCGTCAGCACGATTACAACGATACCTCATTTATTTTTTTTTATATTTTGGCGCTTTTATACGATAAAAACTATTTTATATAAAAATAATTATTTTTGCATCGCTTTTTTCTGAGGACTATAACTTTTATATTTTTTCACTGATGATGCTGTATGGCGGCTCATTTTTTGCGGGACAAGATGATGTTTTCAGCGGTACCATGGTTATTTATTTTGATCGCGTGTTATTCCACTTTTTGTTTAACGGTATGATGATAAAGCATTGTTTTTTGCCTCTTTTTTTTTTTTTTACAGAGTTCACTGAAGGGGTTAACTAGTACGACAGTTTTATAGGTCGGGTCGTTACGGATGTGGTGATTCTAAATATGTGCACTTTTATTGTTTTGTTTTTTTTTACTCAAAGAAATGTATTTATTGGAACAATATTTTTTTTTCTTTATTTAGGTTTTTTTTTTTAAATATTTTTATGCATGGTGATTTTTTTTTTTTCACATTTTTACTTAGTCCCAGGGTGGGACATCACTACATATTGTCAGATCGCTGATCTGACACTGCACAGCACTGTGTCAGATCAGCGATCTGACAGGCAGTGCTGCAAGCTTGCCCGTGCCTGTTCTCAGCACCCAGAAGGAGCCCCGTGGCCATCTTGGATCCGGGGCCTGCAGGGAGGAGGAGGTAGGAGACCCTCGGAACAACGCAATCCCATTGCGTTGTTCCGAGGGTCTCAGGGAAGCACGCAGGGAGCCCCCTCCCTGCACAATGCTTCCCTATGCCACTGGAACACTGCAATCTTGTTTGATCACACTGCTTCGGGCGTTAATTTGCCGGGAGCTGTCTGTGACCACTCCTGGCACATAGTGCCGGATGTCAGCTGTGATAATCAGCTGACACCAGGCCGTGATCGGCCGTGCTCCCACCGTGAGCTCGGCTGATCGCGTATGACGTACTATTCTGTCCATGGGAATTAGGGCTCGGGTCCCATCGGCGGAATAGTGCATCTAATGGCGTACCTATCTTTAATATTGTAGGCAAAAAACGGAAGGCAGCACTCCAATAGGTAATGAAGGTGAAAAAAGCTGTGAAGTTTATTTCAGACCCACATCTCGCGACGTTTCGGCTCGCTCTGAGCCTTTCTCAAGCCTTTAATATTGGGTATGCAGGGACATGCGTTGTATGCAGATGCATCTGCATACGGCATTTTGACGTGCCCGTCAAAAAAAAAAGTAGCGTTCCCCTACTGTCGGCGGGCACGTCAAAACACCGGTCTGTGGCCCTGAGCGTCCAATAAAAGTCCATTTAATAGGGGAATAAAGTTTATGGGGAGATTGTTCATGACGCCACCCATGGTGTTCAGCAATGGATGGCCGATGCTGCGGTTCAGGTCCACTGAGGCAATTTGTGATGCAGCTGGGATGGTTCTGCACTCCATGGGTAGAGCTAGGCCCCAGGGCAGTTATGATGTTGTATGTGATGGTAGGTGGTCGTAGTGTAGGGCGGGTGGTGCAGCAATAATTCACAGGACACAGCATGGTGCAGTTTCCACAGTTTAATCACAGTTCTTTTGCAATCCCAGCCGGGTGCTGTGTCCTCCGGGTTTGTGGTCCAGTGAGATCTCTGGGAATTTGGGGCACACTTTGCAGAAACCCCTTCTTACGTTCCTTTCCTGTCCATCTCACTGCGCTGGCTCTCGCCTCTCCTGCCCTGCGCCTTCACACACAGTGTCACAAACCAGCAGCCTCGGGTCTTGTTGGGCGAAGCTCTCTGTTGGTCCCCTGGATCCTGTACGACTGCCTTTTCAGCGAATGTGTGTGGCTGTGGCACATACAGATGCCACAGCCTCCGATTGGCTATCTGAGCCTTGTAGTTCTACATTAGTCTGGAGCTGGCCCCTACTGCGACCTGGTCCCTCCACCCAACTACGGTCAGCGCAGATATGAGCGCCACAGGTGGATTCCTCACTACCCGTGCCCCTAGGACCCCTTCTTCCTCTTCTTTCAGTCAGGAGCTTGTCTCTGTCTTCCTCGTTCTCTCTCTCTGGTCTCTTGTGCTGGGACGAGCTCCTTACTGCTCAAGTCCCAAGCTCCAACTGTCTAGCTCCCTCTCACATCTGCTCTGCTTCTCTCCTTCTCACAGACTTACTAACTTTCTAGACCTTTCCCGACTCCTCCTACTGTTTCCATGACAACCCCTCTAACTGTTTTTCTCTCCACTACCTCCACCCACACCCTCCACCTAGCTCCTCCCGGGCCCTGAGAGGACTGCTGTTGGATGTAAGTGTGTGGGTTCTGGATTATGCTCCTTCCTTACCTGAGAGCTGAGCATCACACCTCCGACCGAGGTGCAGTACCTCTGTGGCGGCTGGACTTCAGGGGCACCACACATACAACGCATATCCTTGCGTACCCAATGTTAAATATAGATATGCAGGACACATGCAGAAGTAGGTGGAGCTTAAGGGAGGATGTACGCAGCCATATTCAGACCAGCCAAACGCAGGTGTGTACTTAGCCTAAGACTTAGGTCGAAACTCACTGATTTTTCCTAACTGTGTGACAGTGTCCAACAATATGTGTGTCTGTCATTTATTTTTATAACTTTCAAATAAAAGTTATTTTTTAGCTACCTCCGCACATCGCTGGATCTTCCCCTTTTTCCTTTTTCAGAGAACGTTGTGGCTACTCACCTCGATCCATGCGGGGCATTGGTAAACACAGGGGAGAAACCACACACATATTGGTAAGCTGACTATTCCATTTATTTTTTGTCACTTTGTTACGCCCCTCCATGGTAAACCAGGGCAGTGGCACAGTCCACACCCACCACTGTCATACACAGAACTACAGGAAAAAGTTAAGTATATAACCATTAACATATAGCATATAGAAAAAGATTGTTTGTCCTCCCCATGTTTTTGCAGGTTTCTTCTAGATATTCTGGTTTCCCCCCCACACTCCAAAGACATACTGATAGGGAATTTAGGTTGTGTGCCCCATTCGGGACTGTGATGAGAATGTCTGTAACGCTCTGTGGAATTAATTGCACTATAAGTGAGTAAAATAAAATATATACAGTATATATATATATATATATATATATATATACTAGCTGAAGAGCCCGGCGTTGCCTGGGCATAGAAAATATCTGTGGTTAGTTATAGCACCTCACTTCTCTTATTTTCCCATCACGCCTCCCATTTTCCCCCTCACATCTTTCATTTTCCCCCTCACATCTCTCATTTTCTCCCTCACACCTCTCATTTTCCCCCTCAGTCCTCTTATTTTCCCCTCATTCCTCCCATTCCCCCCTCACTCCTTTCATTCGACCCTAACACTTGTCATTTCGACCTCACATCTGTCATTTTCTGATCACTCCACTATTTTCCCTCACTCCTCTCATGTTGCACTCACACCTCTCATTTTAACCTCACACCTCTCATTTTCACCTCACACTTCTCATTTTCCCCTCAGTATATATATGTTTGTCATCTCCCTTACATATTATACACCTGTATGTCATCTCCTGTATATAGCTTACACCTGTATGTCATCTCCTGTATATAGTATATACCTGTATGTCATCTCCCCTGTAAATAGTACATACCGCTGTATGTCATCTCCTCCTGTATATTGTATATACCTATGTGTCATCTCCTCCTGTATATAGCATTTGCCTGTATGTCATCTCTTCTGTATATAGTATATACCTGTATGTCATCTCCCCCTATATATAGTATATACCTGTATGTCATCTCCTGTAGATAGTATATACCTGTATGTCATCTCCCCTGTATATAGTATATACCTGCTGTGTCATCTCCTCCTCTATATACCTATGTGTCATCTCCTCCTGTATATACGTATGTGTCATCTCCTCCTGTATATAGTATATACCTGTAAGTCATCTCCTCCTGTATATAGTATATACCTGTGTGTCTTCTGCTCCTGTATATAGTATATACCTATGTGTCATCTGCTCCTGTATATAGTATATACCTGTGTGTCATCTCCCCTGTATATAGTATGTACCTGTATGTCATCTCCTCCTGTAAATTAGGACCTTGTTCACACTTTATTTGGTCAGTATTTTTACCTCAGTATTTGTAAGCTAAATTGACAGCCTGATAAATCCCCAGCCAACAGGAAGCCCTTCCCCCTGGCAGTAAATATTAGCTCACACATACACATAATAGACAGGTCATGTGACTGACAGCTGCCGCATTTCCTATATGGTACATTTGTTGCTCTTGTAGTTTGTCTGCTTATTAATCAGATTTTTATTTTTCAAGGATAATACCAGACTTGTGTGTGTTTTAGGGCGAGTTTCATGTGTCAAGTTGTGTGTGTTGAGTTGCGTGTGGCGACATGCATGCAGCGACTTTTGTGAGATGAGTTTTGTGTGGCGACATACGTGTAGCAACTTTATGTGTGTCGAGTTGCATGTCACAGGTTAGTGTAGCAAGTTGTGTGCAGCAAGTTTTGCACATGGCGAGTTTTGCGCGTGGCGAGTTTTATGTGTGGTGCATTTTAAGTATGTGCAAGTTTTTTTTTTTCGCGTGTGCAAGTTTTGTTTGTGGCGAGTATTCCATGAGGTGAGTTTGGCACGTGTGGCGAGTTTTGCGTGAGCCTAGTTTTGCATGTGGCGAGTTTTGCATGTGGCAAATTTTGCGCGTGGCAAGTTTTGAGCAGTGAATTTTGTGTTTCGACTTTTATGTGGCGAGGTTGGTGTATGTGTGGTGAATGTGTGCTGAGGGTGGTATATGTGTTCAAGCACGTTGTAGTGTGTAGCGCTTTTTGTGTGTGTGTTCATATCCCCGTGTGTGGTGAGTATCCCATGTTGGGGCCCCACCTTAGCAACTGTATGGTAGTTGAATCGCCCCCAGACACAGGGCCACGGGTTCTCAGTACCGGGCTTCTCTGGTTCGGGTCTGAGGCTGTCACGGTGGCTAGGCCCGGTCCGCGACCCTGCTAAGGGGCGTCCAATGAAGGTGGTGATACAGTCTGTCAGGGGTTCGTGACGACACCTGTGGTGTTCGGTCAGGGTGACAGACGCTGCTATGGGGTCCACTGGGGTGATGGAATGGCAGCTGGATGGTATACCTTCCCACAGGTGAAGTATGTCCCCAGGGCTTCCCAGTAAGGTGGATGGTGATGGTGTGAGGTACAGTCAATAATGAGGACACAAGGTTGCAGTCTCTTTACCTCTTTACTGAAGGCTTCAAGATCCTCTATCCAGAGTACGTTTAACAGGGCTATCAGAGACCGGCCGGTCCGATGGGCACATCCAGAGTTTCCTTCACAGATGGAAATCGTTGCCTACCACTAGCGCCTGTGTGTTGTAGTCCTATCCTGCTGAGCATTCGGAATAGTGCTCACAACTGCTGTTCTCGTTCGTTCGTTCTCTACAGCTCTCTCTCGTTCTTTGGTTCCAGATGTTACTAGTTTCTAACGTCCCCCAGGTATGTTATGGCTAGGACGCCACCCGTATGACGGGAAGGCTTGGAGGTCTTCCGGGACCCTAGAGACGCCCCTCTCCCAATGTTGCCCCCTATGTCTTCGTAGGTGTAGAAGGTAGACAGCCAACCTATGACTGACTGTCCAGCGGAGTTTGAAGTAAGGCCTGAAGTCAGTTACTCCTACGGTGTTCCAGCCACTGACTACGCGCCTCAGTAGGATGTTGCCTTTCTCTCTCTCAGCACGACTCTTACTGGCTCTCCTTTGTGCTTGATCTCGTTTACACGGTTCCACAATATCCTTCCCTTCGTGTCTCTTTCTTAGGATACCGCCGGAGGGTGTGCAGGCGCGGTTCCGTCACGTTCTGTTCTGTTCGCTAGGCACCTGCCAGGTTCCCACGCCTGACAGGGACCCCCCTGTGCCTTCTCCCTGCAACACCCCCTGCCACGGGATGTTGCCTGGTTCCAACCCAGTCAGCTTCTGACTAACTTCCTTCCCAGCCCCTAATTTTACCAGTGTGAGGAGTGGCCCAATATATAAAGCCTTTTTCTCCCCCTAGTGGCCGGAGTGTGAAGTGTAATGTGTTCTGGTGATACCTGGTCAGGAGAACTCCTTAGTGCCATCAGATGTACCGCTGCTCCCCTTAGCAGCAGAGCGCCATACTGCAACGACCAGGTCTCTGGGGCGCTGCACTCCCCCCCCAGTTAAATCCAGTACTCCTGGACTGGGAAGAAGAACAACAATATAATACAGCAAAAGACATACAAATTTTTGGAATGCTTAGAACAAGTAAATAGAAAAGGTGCTTCCCTTTATGGGAGGTAAGGACACTTGAACGTTACAAACAAAAACAAGATTAAATATTTTTAAATAACATGTTTGACTATAAATAACTCTCAGTACCCAGCCGGGTATTCTACTAAGTGCAAGCTCTGAACAATAAGTTAACTTTTCCTTTAAGGGCGTATACTCTGGACCCACTAAAGGCCTACCATAAAATACTATTACAACATTTCAACTTTCTTTCCGTTCCAACTTCACCAATGCAGGACCGCCTAGCTCCTTGGCTGAGCCTACTGCCATTGTGCCGACCATCTTTCTACATCTCTCAAGAGGACTCTCTCTCTAACCCCTACGGGTTCACTTCAAGCTTTCCTGTCCTCAATCTTTATTAACATTATCAAAACATTCTAAATTTTAACATTAATAACGTTCAACTTTTATTAAAGCCATCATGTCATCATTCCCTTTAAGAGGGACCCAAGTCTCTAGTGCAGATTCTCTCTCTGTCTGCCAGTCCATCGAAAGCAAGACCTTCTGCGTCATGTCTGGAAGCATCATCTTCGCAAAGTTTTCTCTCGCTTGTAAAACCAGTAGGAAGCACCTTTAAGAAGGTGCAAACTATATAAAAAACAGTTTTGGATTCATTCACCGTCCATGATCCGGCAGTCTTTTAACAGTGATAACTTGTGCAAATGTAGAAAAGAAATAGAAAACATTAGGGATCCCGGGTAAACAAAGAGATCCCTAGGAGTTAACCCTGGACGGGTTTAAAGTAGCAGCAACAGCAGGAAACAGTTAACTATGTACATCTGTCAGGGTTTTGAGGTTTAGTGCTGTAACTCAGGGGGTAGCCCAGCTGGATACTGGCGACTACCAGGTGCCACATAGGGAGCTCCCTCACTCCAGATGGGGGTCTCATGGCTTTGCATATCTCTTTTCTCATCCGATGTGGTATCAATGTCACTAATCAGTTTTTCAGGTATCATCTGGGTTCGAATGTCAATTTTGGTAGTAGGTTCAGTAGCGGCAATAATGCCCACTGTGGTAGTCGTATTAGGATTTGTCAGTTCAGAGTTAGTCTTAGTCATGGCAGCAGGTGGCGCTGCTACGTAGCTTATCAGTAGGTCTTCTGTCACTGGGGCAGGGTCGTTCTTCATACCTGCTTCAGATGCGGTCCCTCCGGTGCCGGCCTGCTCCGTCTCCGCTGGGATCTGGAACGCTGACTGCGGGGCCTTGCGCTGTGGAGTCGTCATCTCTGTTTGCAGTATCTCGCTTTTCGGCACGGCCTTGCTTTCTGGCTTCGGAGCGCTGGAACCTCTTTCTTGCTCCGGACCAGACGAGGCCGCCGACAGACGTCTGGTGAGGCCCCGGGTGACGATCTCCTTCCACCCGGCCGCAGTGCTCAACTGCGTCCGTCGGAGTCGGTCGCTGAGCTCGTCCACTCCAGCCTGTAGGAAGTCGGGGCTCATGGGTGACGCCTGGCCGCGGTATCTCTCTGGGTAGCTGGGGGAGTCCTCCGCTCTGACCCCACGCCCCGATCCCGATCCCGGTCGACTGGCCATGGCGTCTCCCACGTGGTTCAGTTCTTCTCCCTCCTTGTCCTTTTCCCGCTCTCTCCTTCGTGGGCGGTTTCGTTTTCTTTGTCTCCGCCCTCCACTGAGGATCAGGAGGCGGATCTCAGCTGCTGACGGACACGTCCTCAAGGTACAGAAATATTTAGACTGGGCGGCCATTATCTTTCGCGCTCTTCAGTTCTTTCACGCCCACTTCCACGACCTTCTTCTTCTCCTGCGCTCCTTGTGGCGCGGCAATGGCGGCGGTTTTGGCGGGAATCTCGCGGCAGATAGCAATACACAGTCCTTGCAATAAATCACAGTCCAACACATTTCAATCACAGTTCCAAGGCACACATGACCCAATTCTTCAGGCTTAAGTAGGATCCTGTTCGTGACGCCAAGTTGAATCACCCCCAGACACAGGGCCACGGGTTCTCGGTACCAGGCCTCTCTGGTTCGGTTCTGAGGCTGTCACGGTGGCTAGGCCCGGTCCGCGACCCTGCTAAGGGGCGTCCAATGAAGGTGGTGATACAGTCTGTCAGGGGTTCGTGACGCCACCTGTGGTGTTCGGTCAGGGTGACAGACGCTGCTATGGGGTCCACTTGGGTGATGGAATGGCAGCTGGATAGTATACCTTCCCACAGGTGAAGTATGTCCCCAGGGTTTCCCAGTAAGGTGGATGGTGATGGTGTGAGGTTCAGTCAATAATGAGGACACAAGGTTGCAGTCTCTTTACCTCTTTACTGAAGGCTTTAAGATCCTCTATCCAGAGTACGTTTAACAGGGCTATCAGAGACTGGCCGGTCCGATGGGCACATCCAGAGTTTCCTTCACAGATGGAAATCGTTGCCTACCACTAGCGCCTGTGTGTTGTAGTCCTATCCTGCTGAGCATTCGGAATAGTCCTCACAAATGCTGTTCTCGTTCGTTCGTTCTCTACAGCTCTCTCGTTCTTTGGTTCCAGATGTTACTAGTTTCTAACGTCCCCCAGTTATGTTATGGCTAGGACGCCACCCGTATGACGGGAAGGCTTGGAGGTCTTCCGGGACCCTAGAGACGCCCCTCTCCCAATGTTGCCCCCTATGTCTTCGTAGGTGTAGAAGGTAGACAGCCAACCTATGACTGACTGTCCAGCGGAGTTTGAAGTAAGGCCTGAAGTCAGTTACTCCTACGGTGTTCCGGCCACCGACTACGCGCCTCAGTAAGATGTTGCCTTTCTCTCTCTCGGCATGACTCTTACTGGCTCTCCTTTGTGCTTGATCTCGTTTACACGGTTCCACAATATCCTTCCCTTCGTGTCTCTTTCTTAGGATACCGCCGCAGGGTGTGCAGGCGCGGCTCCGTCACGTTCTGTTCTGTTCGCTAGGCACCTGCCAGGTTCCCACGGCTGACAGGGACCCCCCTGTGCCTTCTCCCTGCAACACCCCCTGCCACGGGATGTTGCCTGGTTCCAACCCAGTCAGCTTCTGACTAACTTCCTTCCCAGCCCCTAATTTTACCAGTGTGAGGAGTGGTCCAATATATAAAGCCTTTTTCTCCCCCTAGTGGCTGGAGTGTGAAGTGTAATGTGTTCTGGTGATACCTGGTCAGGAGAACTCCTTAGTGCCATCAGACGTACCGCTGCTCCCCTTAGCGGCAGAGCGCCATACTGCAACGACCAGGTCTCTGGGGCGCTGCATATATACTCTTTGGCGCCATCGCTCTCATTCTTTAAGTCCCCCTTTTTCACATCCGGCAGCTGTCAATTTGCCTCCAACACTTTTCCTTTCACTTTTTCCCCATTATGTAGATAGGGGCAAAATTGTTTGGTGAATTGGAAAGCGCGGGGTTAAAATTTCACCTCAGAACATAGCCTATGACGCTCTCGGGGTCCAGACGTGTGACTGTGCAAAATTTTGTGGCTGTAGCTGCGACGGTGCAGATGCCAATCCCGGACATACTCACATGCTTACATACAGACACACACACACACACACACACACACACACACACACACACACACACACACACAAACATTCAGCTTTATATATATATATATATATATATATATACATAATCATGTGCTGCATATATTTATATAATATTGTACACATCTTTTTTCATTGACTAACTTGTCTTGTGTTTTCTGTGTATATATGTCGCTTTATTGCATGTGATGTAGCAGTATTCTTTATTACAGTTACACAAGTATTAACAGAATTATCCACTAGATGGAAGTAACACACTACTACTCTGCACAGGAAACCCAGTTAGCATTGAATGTGAAGGAGTGACATTTACTACACATAGCCCAACTTTGAAAGAGATAGTAGTGTAAACGTTATGGGTTTGTGCACACGTTGCGAATTTTGATGTGTTTTCACAGCGTTTTTGGATTTGCAGAATTGTCTCAAATCAGCAGTGCATTGTGCACACAATGTTAATCAATGGGAAATACAAAAACGCTGTACACATGCTGCAGAAAAAAACACGTGGAATCGCAGTGCTTTATTTTCCGCAGCATGTCAATTCTTTTTGCGGATCTGCAACTTTTCTGCACCCATTGACTTCCATTGTGTCAGGCTAATCCGCAGCAAAACCGCAGATGTAAAAATGATCTACAGTTTCGCTGCAGATGAAACACTGCAGATCGGGAGGAGGAAGAGGGTGGGTGGAGTGTGGGCGGAGCTATGTGTGTGTATGTGTGTGTGCCGGTCTCTGCGTGAACCTGTGTCTATGTGTCTCTGTGTGTGTGCGTGTGTCCCTGTGTGTGTGCGGGTCTGTGTAAGCAGCCATTGTCTGATGGGATTACTGTTTCCATCCCGCAATGAATGCTCACAGTGACAGCATTACCAATGATGGGAAAGTACAGACAATGGCTGTATTCAGTAGTTAAAAAAAAACCATACAGAACATACAACATATAACATACAGTACATACATATAACATACAACACATAACAGAGTACATACTCACCAAACACCTAGTCCCCAAACTCCTCAATTCTCCTGTAATAAATGTAGAACACTGACATCGGCCTAGCTCAGCGCTCTACAGGGGCCTTGCGATTAACTGACAGCTGAGGTAATCCTCTGCAATGTATATCCCTCCGCTGCTCTCAGGAGAGAGGTCACTTAAGTTCATTTTCTTGCCGACAACGCTGTGTGAGAAAATTCCCATGCAGCATTGCCATAAAACGAGACAATGACATAAAGTATCCTCTTCAGTGATGCACTGCAGGAGCCATTGTCTCCTGTCAGTGCATCACAGGAGGCCTATAGAGCAGTGACATCATGCGATGTCACTGTTCTATAGGGGAGATAGTCATGGGATACTCGTTATTAATTGGACTGCGTCGGACAGGGAGTATAAGGTTGGTTTATTATTTTTTCTTTTTGCAGGCAAGCGATGGTTTTAGCGGAATTAGGCGTTGTTGTAAGTATGGTGAAATTAAGAATATTAAAATACTTTTTTCTGACTGTGTGTATTTTTTAACCTTTTCAATACTATAGGATTATTAATGGATAGGTGTCTTATTGACGCCTCTCCATTACTAATCAGGCTTGATGTCACCTTACAATACAAAGGTGACATTAACCCCATTATCCGCATACAAATCTGCATGAAAAAAACACATCAAAAATGCATTAAAAGCGCATAAAAAAGCTTCAAATCAGCACTTGCGTTTTTTGCCAAGAGATGCAGATTTTGTGCGGAAAATTGCGCAGGCCAATCTACAACATGTGCACATTCTCTAACAGTGTTTCAGATTGTGCTGTTTATGAGTATCAATTTTTTTTTATAAAATGTAACTCTATGTTGTCAGATCGGCACTGCACTGACAGGAGTATACCGTATTCTTCCCCTCACAGTACAATATGCCGTTACCTCTAACTGATCAGGAGAACGTGTGACTCCTGATTTCATTGTAATACTAAATAGATGATTATCCCCAATGCTACCAATGATAACATTTTAGCAGCTATAAATTATTATTATTTACTATAATAAAAAACCTCCACCTTATTTACATATGTTGAATTCTGAAACCCTAAACATACAGTGGCATGTAAAAGCTTGGGCACCCCTGGTCAAAAATACTGTTATTGTGAACAGAAGGCAACCGAAGGATAGACCGCAGGGCCTCAATATCATTAGAACCACAAAAAAAAAATGGATCCCTAAAAATTAACTACAGGTAATGAGTGGAGGAAGTTACAGGTCTGTGAGAGCCAGAAATCATGCATGTTTTTAGGTGACCAAATACTGATTTTCCACCACAATTTGCAAAATTAATCTTGCCAAATCAGACAAGGTGATATTCTGGATTTGTTTTCTCATTTTGACTCTCAGTTGTGGTCTACCTATGATGTCAATTACAGGCCTCTCATCTTTTTAACTGGGAGAACTTGTACAAGTGGTGACTGAATAAATACTTTTTTTTCCCCACTGTAAATTCATCCTGTGATTCATGCTGATATTAAAGGGAACCTGTCACCCCCAAAATCGATGGTGAGGTAAGCTCACCGTCATCAGGGGCTTATCTACAGCATCTATAATGCTGTAGATAAGCCGCTAATGTTACCTGAAAGAGGAGAAAAATATGTTAAATTATCACCTAGGGGCGGTCCTGCTCCGATGGGTGTCTCAGGTCCAGAACAGCGCCTCCCATCTTCATTCCATGACGTCCTGTTGAGGGCAGAGCAAAGTACTGCAGTGCACAGGCACCGGAAGGTCAGAGAGGCCCGGCGCCTGCGCATTGCAGTACTTTGCTCTGCCCTCAACAGGGCAGACAACGTACGCCTGCGCCAGAGCAGTGGCATGAAGACCAGAAGAGGACGTCATGGAATGAAGATAGGAGGCGCCGGAGTGGACCTCAGACACCCATCTGACCGGACCGCAGCGGGACCGCCCCTGGATGAGTATAATCTAACCTCTTTTTCTCCTCTTTCAGGTTACATCGGGGGGCTTATCTACAGCACAACAGAATGCTGTAGATAAGCCCCTGATGACGGTGAGCTTACCTCACCATCGATTTTGGGGGTGACAGGTTCCCTTTAACAAGACTAAGCATGCTAAAGTATTAGTACCAGGGAATAGCCCAAATTAAATTCTCTTTAGAGTATATGCATAGGTCAGTGTGAAACAATACATCCAAATATAGTGCCAATTCCAAATATATTCCTCATTTCACACTTCCTAAGTACTAAACCCATTCAGCACTCAAACAAGTAAGCATGCTGCTATATACACAGTTTTCAGACAACCCACTAGTGTACCATTTGTGTCAGGAACACAAATCCATCACAACCATTAAGTCTTGGATTAATTAGAAAAACATGATACTTTTTTGATTGGTACACTTTTAATTGCATAATGAAAGTTAATTTTTAGGGCTCTATTTTTTTGTAGTTCTAAAGTGGGGGGGCCGGAATTGGCGAAGCTGAATGGAAGCTCCCATGACTGCGTTGCCAAGGGGAGGGTTTTAATTTAAAGAAAAATAAATAGGGGATTGGGATTGGTTTAAGGATGGGGGGGGGGTGGATTAGTAGGATGGAGGGGCAGGATTCAGGGAAGAAAGTGCCGGAAAAGAGGTCATATCCCACTGAGAGTAGGAGTGTGAAGACCTCCCATCGCCATTAGTCTTACATTAACATGGCCACGGTGGACAATCTGATGGACCAGCTGAGGAGTATGGCGCGCTCCAGGAGGGGTGGCTGGCTAGAAGAGCGGCTTTAATTGCTGCTGGGCGACAGCGGACGGCAGGGCAGCAGGACTAGCAGGGCATGGGCCTGGGGCAACAAAGCTGCAACGAAGAGTCGAGGTCTGGGAGAGAACATCAGGAAGATGGAGAGCAGCAGGATTCTGGATGTCCGGCTGGTGGGGACACAGCACCCACGCAGCCTCATGAGTATATGTCTATACCTATTTTGTCGCCGGGGGTCGGCAGGTCAGGGGAGAGTGGGGAGAGTCGGAGTTTAGAGGTAGATGATCGGGGGCTGGCTGGAGTTGGTAGCTTGGGTGTGTCAGGCATTAGGGATATTTTGGCCGGGATGTCGCATATCTTGAGGAGGCTGGAAGGGGGGTTGCAGTTGGTTGCCAGGGTCTGGTTGTGGATCACGATTGCTGAGCGAGACAGGGAGGTCAGGCGAATCGGCGCAGGCATCATCGGCTGGGGTAGCGGTGTCGGTTCAAACAGAAAAAGAAAAAAGGGAATTTAGTGAATTTGGGTAATAGGGCGAAAGGGTAAGTATACGTGTGCTTTGAGGGTCCTCTCGGCGCACATTTAAGGAAGGAGGTGAAAGAAAAAATCTGGAAGGACGAATATGTGGAGATTTTCTCCCTCCTTCCTTTGGAAATATTTATTTTAGACAAATGTAAAAAGGATGACAGCAAAAAGGAGGAGGAGGAGAGACGATGGCGTCTGATACCGCAGACATTTGTCAATTGGCTACAGGCTTTTGCAATTTTGGCTAGTGTGATCGGTGAAAAGTTTCCTCAAAACTGCTCAGGCCTTTTTTGTTATTTAGATGCCATAGGGGAAGCACACAGCACATATGGGGGTCAAGCGTGGTTGCGTTACGATGAGCAGTTCAGGCAGCGAAAGGCGGTTAGACCTGAGATTAAATGGGATCAAAAGGATATTGGGCTTTGGCTAAAGGTGATGGCCCCTGTGCGATACGGGCAGTCCTTTCATGGGGGAGGGGGGCCAGCAGCCAGCAATCAGGACAGGGAGGGGAAGGACAAGGGACACAGGGTACAAGAGAAAAAAATGGAACGTGTTGGCAATTTAATGATGGCCAATGTAAATATGGGAATACCTGCAAATTTAAACATGTATGTTCCCACTGCAATGGGGCCTCACATGGAGCATCCAAATGTTTTAAAAAAGCAAGGAGAAAGCCATCGGTGGTCAAGGGGGTGACTCCAGTGAGGCCTCAAGAGATGGCTTTTTATCTAAGTAGGTACCCTGATCAAGTGAAAGTGGGGGTTCTTCGGGAAGGTTTTTTTGAAGGTTTTAAGATTCCTCCCCCTAATCATGCGGTCCTCTTTTCTACTAAGAATTTGAGGTCGGCAAGTTTACATGCAGAAGTGGTTACTGCTAAGTTGGATAAAGAGGTGGAATTGGGAAGAATGGCAGGGCCGTTTCGCTGCTTGCCTGTGGAGGGGGTGATTGCTTCCCCATTGGGGGTGGTGCCTAAGAAGGAACCGAACAAGTTTCGTTTGATTCATCATTTGTCTTATCCAAAGGGTCAGTCAGTTAATGATGGCATCGCTGAGGAGTTATGCTCCGTAGTGTACACATTGTTTGATGCGGCGGTGCAATGGGTTCGGCAGTACGGTGAGGGAGGGCTTTGCTGGGGGGGGGGCTTTGCTGGCTAAGACGGATATTGAATCGGCCTTCAGGTTGCTTCCGGTGCCCCGGGATAGTATTCCTTTTTTGGGTTGCTTCTGGAACGGAGGTTTTTATTTAGACAGATGTTTGCCTATGGGTTGTTTGATTTCTTGTTCGTTGTTTGCGACTTTAGGCACCTTTCTTGAATGGGTTGTTAGGGACGTTGCTGGTGTTGCCTCCATCATTCATTATTTGGACGACTTTTTGCTTATAGGTCCACCGGACTTTGTCTTATGCATGAATTCATTAGCCACTATGGAATGGGTGGCTGGGCGTTTCGGTGTGCCATTGGCAAGAGAAAAGACAGAAGGCCCTTGCATGGTTTTAAGTTTTCTCGGCATTCTTATTGATTCGGAGCGGATGAAGTGTAGGTTACCAGAGGAGAAGTTGTTGTTGCTTAAGCAGGAAGTGCGGGCAGAATTGAGAAACTACGTAAGGTGACTTTGAAAGAGTTGCAGTCATTGTTGGGTCAGTTGAACTTTGCCCATGTGCAGGATTTTTTGACGTAGATTGTCTGGAGCGATGGCGGGAGTTCGGGCGGCGCACCATGTTATTCGTTTGCATAAAGAACATAAGGAGGATTTGCCTGTGTGGCAGCATTTTTTTTTGGAAACTTATAATGGAAGATTGTTGATTCAACAGGAGAATTTGAATGATTTCGATTGCGATATTTACACAGATGCAGCTGGAGGGGTCGGTTATGGGGCCTTTTGTGGTGGCAAATGGAGTGTCGGGATGTGGCCGAAATGATGGCACCAAAAAGGCTTCACCAAGAATCTTGCGTTGCTTGAATTGTTCACAATTGTGGTGTCGGTATTTATCTGGAGCGACATTTTTAATGATCGGAGGGTTTGGTTTCATTGTGATAACTCAAGTTTGGTATCGGTGATTATTAGCTTCTCGTCTTCCACCCCTCCCCCCCAGTGATCAGGTTGGTAAGGGAGTTAGTGTTGCGGTGCCTGGAATTGAATGCTTGGATTTCGGCTGTACACGTACCAGGTATCCAAAACTCTATAGCGGATGTTTTATCTTGTTCGCAGTGGGAGCATTTCCGAGAGTTGGTACCAGATGCGGAGGCCTCAGGAGCAGGATGCCCTTCACATTTTTGGCAGATTATTGCGGACAAGGAGGATGGTTGATCCAAGCCTCGGTTTCGAGCCAGACATGGTCAGCTTATGAATCGGCATGGCACATGTGGGAAAGTTGGTCGGGTCAGTGGGGCCCGGTTGAGTCTGACAGCGATAGGACACTGGCGGTGCTGTTTTTGGTAGGTAAGGTGGCTGAATGGGGTTGGTCCGTGTCAAAGGTGAACAAATTTATTGCTGGTCAGGCCTTTGGTTTTAAGCCGCAGGGGTTCGTGGATGTTACAAAGAATTTTTTGATAAGACAGGCATTGAAGGGTTTTCAAAAAGGCAACAAGAGTTTTGATAAGCGCAGATCCATTTCGTTTAGGGTGCTGGAATCATTGGGCGAGGTGATGGAGAGTATTTGTTGTTCTCATTTTGAGGCGGTACTTTTTAGGTTGGCCTTTTCTTTAGCATTTTTTTAGGGCTTTGCATCTAGGAGAGCTGGTGTCTCCTAATAAAGACGGGGCCGGGGGTTTGTTAGCGGAGGATGTTATTTTTTGGGCAGGAGGTATTGTTTTTTGGATCAGGCGCTCAAAGACTGATCAGCTGGGGAGGGGCAAGTGGGTCATGCTAGGTAGTGTTAATGGTGGTTTGATGTGCCCGCAGCATTGTTCGGAGGCGTATTGGAGTTTAAGGTCAGGAAGGTCGGACCCATTGTTACGGCATCAGGGGGGGCTTTTTTGTCACGTTTTCAATTTACGGCAGTGTTAAAAAAAGGGGTTGGTAGTTTTGGGCCTTAACCTTAGTAGTTATGGGTCGCACTCATTTAGAATTGGTGCTGCGTCAGAAGTGGATGGTTTGGGTTTGGGTGCTGAGGTAATTAAATGAATTGGCAGATGGAGTTTGAACCGTTATTTGTCTTATGTGCGGCGTTAGGTAGTTTGGGGCGGGTACGTTTTTTGCTTGTCTTAATTGTTGTTATATTTTCTAAGTCAGACTCCCCTGTTGGCATGGATTTTTGGACACTTATTCATTTATTGGGGTGCCCTTTGGGCTGACGCTAGACCAAATGGTAGACAATTGAGTTTTAGTCGAGATGAAGTGGTCATTAGATGGTTGGGGTTTAGAGGCATATTGTGGAGCACCACTTTAGCAGAGTTTGCTCGGGCAGCTCGATTGGATAGAACCCTGGATATTTTCATTGTACACTTGGGTGGGAATGATTTCGGGACGAAACCAGTTAGGGAATTGATTCGCTTTGATTTGTTGAGATTGTGGGTATCTTTTCCTGGGCTGATGACAGTTCGGTCAGACATTCTGCCGAGGAGGAAGTGTAGGGCAGCGCGGTCGCAAAAAGGCATTAATAGGGCCAGGGTGAAGCTGAATAGGGCAGTGGCAAGTTTTGTGTCTCAGAATGGGGGTATTGCTGTTAGGCATTTTGAGTTGGAATCTGGGATGGGTAAGTTTTGGAGGGATGACGGTGTTCATTTAAATAATGTAGGTATTGATTTGTGGGAACTTGGACTACAGGAGGGAGTCGAGAGAGCGGTGGCAGTGGTGGGGCATTCACGAGCCTGAAGTGGTATGGGCTGTTCGTGGTTGGTGGGGGTGGGGTTCTTGGAGTTGATGATGTTTTTATGGGGGTTGATCTGGCTTTTGGTTACAGGCTCTGGACGGAGAATTGACCTCGGGAGCTTTGGAGTTTGTTTGCCCGAAAGGGGTTACATGGTGCCCTCGAGCTGGTGGTTATGGCTGAGGGTAAAATGGTGTTAGTTCAATTTTGTGGTGGCTTTTTGCCTATTGTCAGCCAGATCTTTTAGCTCCAAGAACCCTCCCCTCAAGTGTTTTGCATATGTAATTTTTATACATGTTATTCATGTTAATGTTTGTTAATAAACTGGCCGCTGTGGCCGATTTATCCAAAGAATTTAATGTGTTGCGTTTTATTCTTAATAAGTGTTGGGGGGATATTTGGTATAGGTTGGTGGGGGGAGGAGTTGGTTTGCCAGGAAAACCCAATTTTGGCCATACGTGGTCATGTTATTGAGAACAGTTAAGCAAGTTAAAGATTGAATGATCTCTAAAATGGCTAAAGTTAACGTAGACACATTTCCTGTGGATTTTAGGATATATATACAGTTAGGTCCATATATATTTGGACAGAGACAACATTTTTCTAATTTTGGTTATAGACATCAACACAATGCATTTTAAACAAAACAATTCAGATGCAGTTGAAGTTCAAAGGTTCAGCTTTCAGTTGAGGGTATCCACATTAAAATTGGATGGAAGGTTTAGGAGTTTCAGCTCCTTAACATTTGCCAACCTGTGTTTAAAGGGACCAAAAGTAATTGGACAATTGACTCCAAGGCTATTTCATGAACAGGTGTGGGCAATCCCTTCATTATGTCATTCTCAATTAAGCAGATGAAAGGCCTGGAGTTGATTTCAGGTGTGGTGCTTGCATTTGGAAGGTTTTGCTGTGAAGTAAACATGCGGTCAAAGGAGCTCTCCATGCAGGTGAAACAAGCCATCCTTAAGCTGCGAAAACAGAAAAAAAAACATCCGAGAAATTGCTACAATATTAGGAGTCGCAAAATCTACAGTTTGGTACATCCTGAGAAAGAAAGAAAGCACTGGTAAACTCATCAATGCAAAAAGACCTGGGCGCCCACGGAAGACAACAGTGGTGGATGATCGCAGAATAATCTCCATGGTGAAAAGAAACCCCTTCACAACAGCCAACCAAGTGAACAACACTCTCCAGGAGGTAGGCGTATCAATATCCAAATCTACCATAAAGAGAAGACTGCATGAAAGTTAATACAGAGGGTTCACTGCATGGTGTAAGCCACTCATAAGCATCAAGAATAAAATGGCTAGACTGGACTTTGCTAAAAAAAACATCTAAAAAAGCCAGCACAGTTCTGGAAGAACATTCTTTGGACAGATGAAGCCAAGATCAACCTCTACCAGAATGATGGAAAGAGAAAAGTATGGCGAAGACGTGGTACAGCTCATGATCCAAAGCATACCACATCATCTGTAAAACACAGCAGAGGCAGTGTGATGGCTTGGGCATGCATGGCTGCCAGTGGCACTGGGTCACTAATGTTTATTGATGATGTGACACAGGACAGAAGCAGCCAAATGAATTCTGAGGTATTCAGGACATACTGTGTGCTCAGATCCAGCCAAATGCAGCAAAACTGATTAGTCGTCGTTTCATACTATAGATGGACAATGACCCAAAACATAAAGCCAAAGCAACCAAGGACTTTATTAAAGCAAAGAAGTGGAATATTCTTGAATGGTCAAGTCAGTCACCTGATCTCAACCCAATTAAGCATGCATTTCACTTGTTAAAGACTAAACTTCAGACAGAAAGGCCCACAAACAAACAGCAACTGAAAACCACCGCAGTGAAGGCCTGGCAGAGCATCAAAAAAGAGGAAACACAGCGCCTGGTGATCATGAGTTCAAGACTTCAGGCAGTCATTGCCAACAAAGGGTTTTCAACCAAGTACTAAAAATGAACATTTCATTTAAAATTATTGAATCTGTCCAATTACTTTTCGTCCCTTTAAAAACAGGGTGGCACATGTTAAGGAGCTGAAACTCCTAAACCCTTCATCCAATTTTAATGTGGATACCCTCAAATGAAAGCTAAAAGTCTGAACTTCAACTGCATCTGAATTGTTTTGTTTAAAATTCTGTAACCAAAATTTGAAAAATGTTGTCTCTGTCCAAATATATATGGGCCTAACTGTATGTATTGTAAGATTACACTTACCACATGTCTCGGGGGACAGTTAAACATAGTCTATACGGTTTATTATGGCATCATAAACCGGGTCATTCACAGGTCATTACACTTCATGGAACACAATAGGCACCAACCGGTGACATTTAGTTGCAGCTTTATCTCAGACACTTCATATTCAGCTTTATCTCACGGACACTAAACATGCTGGACCTCTCACTTCGTCCAGTTACCATGGGTGTCCGTGCGCCGAACAGTTCATCAACGTCCCTAGTCATATACCACACATGACATTGGGTCGCGGTCTCTAAACACTCTGAACCTCACTTCGTTCAGTTACCGTGGGAGTCCACACAGTTCATAGACTATCACAAGCACCAACAGTCAATAGTACCTTATGGGAGCTCCTGCTCCACCTGCTGACTCCTCATCAGTCCTCTCTCCTGGGGAAACTGCCTTACGGCGTTCACCAACTTGCCTGGCCAGCACACATCAGTTAGTCCAGAGCCACCAAAGGACAGTAGCTTCCCCAACACAGACCATCCAGGTCCATAGCCTCTCAGGTGCTCCAGGAAGACTCCACTCACAGGAGCTTCCAACATAGACTGTCCAGAACCATAGTCTTACTGTGTGCTATTCAGGACGTCCATCCCACATGGGACCATCCAACATAATGGCATGTGCTCTTCAGGATTCCTTCTCCCAGGAGATGCAACATAGGTTGTGCTCTTCAGGAAGCCTACCCCCAGGACTTCCAACACAGGTTACTCAGCGCGCTTTTCAGGACGTCCATCCCGCATGGGACCGTCCAACACACTGGCATGTGCTCTTCAGGATTCCTTCTCCCAGGAGATGCAACACAGGTTGTGCTCTTCAGGAAGCCTACTCCCAGGACTTCCAACACAGGTTACTCAGCGCGCTATTCAGGACGTCCATCCTGCATGGGACCGTCCAACACACCGGCATGTGACCTGTCCAGGTGCTATTCAGGACATCTGTCCAACACCCCAGGCCACCAGGTCCAAAGCCCCACCATGTGCTCTTCAGGGAGACGACACTCCCAACACATAGGCTCTCCAGGACCTTCCAGCATAGACCATTCAGGTCCACAGTCGGCGACCATACAGGAACCACGTGACCCACACCCTGGTCACATTATACACTTTTAGCCACTCCCCTAGATGGGAGTGTGTGTGTGTGGCTAGTTTGACCCGCCCATCTCTCATAACTAGCCTAGTAAGTCTCCCTTCACAACTATACCAAACACTTGTGGGACTACAGTTCCCAGAACAACAACATTACCTCAGACTTACCGCGCAGACTCCCTCTGTGACACATATCGGCCACTTGCAAATCTGCCAGTCACTGTTTCACCACCATTACAACAACAGAAACGCCTCCATGCATATCCCGAGGAGCACACACAGCGCCCCCTAGTGGCCACAGGGGTCACTGCATCACAGTATATATAGAAAGGTGTTTCTCATGAAATTAGAATATCATCAAAAAGTTAATTTATTTCATTTTTTCAATATAAAAAGTGAAATTTATATATTATATAGAGTCATTACAAACAGTGATCTATTTCAAGTGTTTATTTCTGTTAGGCTATGTGCACACGATGTGGAATTGCCGTGGCAATTAAGCAACTCCCTGCTGCGGGAAGCACGCATGCGGAATTGGTATGCGTATTCCCGCTAAACACTAGTGTTTTGCAAGCGTAATTAGCTTGCAGAATACTAGCGTTTTCCAAGTGATCTGTAGCATCGCTTGAAAAAATGATTGACAGGTTGGTCACACCTGTCAAGCATAGTGTTTGACAAGTGTGACCAACTTTTTACTATTGATAATGCCTATGCAGCATCAATAGTAAAATGATAGAATGTTAAAAATTATTAAAAAATAAAAAATCGTGATATTCTCACCGTCCAGCGGCCCCCGCAGTCTTCCCGATCCTCGCGATGCTCCCGGCAACTGCCGTTCCCAGCGATGCCTTGCGACAATGACCCCAGATGACATAGCATCACGCGAGACCGCTACGTCATCACAGGTCATTGTCCCAAGGCATAACTGGGAATGGGGGCTGCCGGGAGCATCGCTAAGGTCTGGGCTGGATCCGGGGCCGCCAGAAGGTGAGTATATAACTATTTTTTATTTTAATTCTTTTTTAAGGGACTGCACATGATCCGCTTACTTTGCGCATGGTGGGCATTCCTATGCGTGCGGAGTTGCCGCAATTCCACACAAAGAGTGAGCATGCTGCATATTTTTCCACGATGCGTTTCCACCGTGGAAAAATACGCAGCATTAGCACAGCATTGCGGAATCCCATTGAATTCAATGGGTTGTGCTGTGCATGCATTTTCTCCGCATTTTCGCGGCGAAAAAATGCTGCAAAAATGCATTCAATCCACAACGTGTGCACATAGCCTCAATGTTGATGATTATGGCTTACAGCCAATGAAAACCCAAAAGTCATTATCTCAGTAAATTAGACTAATTAACAAAAACACCTGCAAAGGCTTCCTAAACATTTAAAAAGGTCCCTTAGTCTGTTTCAGTAGGCTCCATAATCATGGGGAAGACTGCTGACTTGACAGATGTCCAGAAGGTAGTCATTGACACACTCCACAAGGAGGGTAAGCCACAAAAGGTCATTGATAAAGAAGTTGGCTGTTCACAGAGCGCTGTATCCACGCATATTAATGGACAGTTGAGTGGAAGGAAAAAGTGTGGTAGAAAAAGATGCACATGCTTTCAGAATAAAGCGATGCAAAAATAATTATTTTTTCTATAAAATAGTTTTTATTGTGTGAAAGTGCCAAAACATAAAAAAAGTATAAATGAGGTATCGCGGTTGAGTTCCTGCCTCTGCACAGGGGGAATCTCGGGCCATCTCCGCTGCGGTCTCCCATTCTTCTCCTGCCGCAGTGGAGCCTGCTCAGCGGAGATGTCGATCCCAGCGTCTCGCTCAGTCTGACTCTGTGCTAAGAGTTACTGCTGCATTTCCTGCTTCTGCCATTGAAGTCAGTGCTGGGCAGCGGCGAGCGGACGCTTCTGGGGCTAAGTCCTGCTTTTCACATTCTGAGCATGCCCAGAGTAATATCTCTCAGTGGAGATCAAGGGTCACTGATCAGATACTGCAGCTAAGGTCCTTGTAGGTGCTTGGACTAAATCCTGCTTTGCACTCTGAGCATGCCCAGGGCAAGATCTCTCAGTGGAGATCTAGGGTCACATGCTCAGGTGCTGCAGCACTCCATTGGTCTTTCTTTGAAAGGTCCTAAACGTGCTGCAACTATTTAAGGCTTGCATGGCCGCACGGCCATGTGCTAGTATCAACTCTAATATGTGCTTTGCGCCAGTGTGGTTATGCATGTATGTGTTCAGGGACCCGGCTGAAATAAGCCCCTAGAATGCTGGCACCTCCGGCGAGGAGATTGTGTGAACGTGATTCAAGGACCCGGCTGAAATAAGCACCTAGAATACCGGCACCTCTGGTGAGGAGATTGCGTGTGTGCATAACCACTGACTGCTATCATTTAGGCAGTAAGCTTGTGCTCGTGTGAGGCTAACAGGGCGCAGTGCTTTCCTCTCGCGGCTGCTCTGTGAGGTAACAGAGCTAGTCTATACCGCCAAACAGTGGCACCATTCACTAGCAGCAGGTTCCTCCTGCACGGTGGACCCCGGGCTGCGAACGCACCTTTTATAATAAACATCTATTTCTACTCGGTGCGTTCCGCTAGCCCTAACACTCGGTAATCGTAGTGACTGGAAGAATAAACTGCCTTATCAAGTTTACCACGCACGGAAGGGCTTAACCCCCCCCAAAAAAAAAAAATTTCCTGAATTGCTGTCTTTTGTTCATTCTGCCTCAGAAAAAAAAATAAAAAATCAGAATAGAAAGCGATCAAAAATGTTATGTACTCTACAATGGTACCAATAAAGATGTCAACTCTTCCTACAACATGACTCTGGGCTAAAATAAGGAAATATTATAGCTCTCAAAATATGGTGATGCAAAAACTATTTTTTGTAATAAAAAGCGTCTTTTAGTGTGTGACAGCAGCCAGACATAAAAACCCAATATAAATCTGGAATTGCTGTAATCGCAGTAACCCGAAGAATAAAGTCGCCTAATCACTTATACCACTTATAATCACGAGGAACAGAGCAAAAAATAAATAAAACCAATTCTTCACCTATTGTTCATTTTCTCATTCTGCCTCCCAAAGATTGCAATAAGGCTTGGCGCACATTTATCCTGCGCTATGCGTTGAGCGCTTGCACCGGGGTTTCCGTGTAAATCTCTGAAATACGTGATTCAGACGGAACCTCTGGAGGAAGATTCCCTATAATGAGGCAGATGGAGGCACTTTGGATGCCATCTGACCTGTTGTCGCAGGGTTACTGTGACAGTGTGGAGCCAGAATACGGCAGCATCTGATTGCTCCTACACTGGCGCTGAGAAGAAGCACTTCTCCTTCATTTTAAATGTGTTTATTTCTTCTGGCAGTAGAGGGGTTAATCAACCGTGTTGGAAATCTCACAGCTGAGCTCGGTTAGCTGCTCCTTTCCACTTTATAATCTGGGCTCTGATACAAATCCTGGTCAGAACTAGCGTTATTGCTGCATGGCTAACGGAGGGAGAGGAGTTCTTATGAGAAGGAGAGTTGGAAGAGTTATTAGTGACTGTTGCTTGGTTTGTATGCGTAGTAATTCCTTATCCTTCTCTATTTTGGTTTATTCCACTTCCTTGACACCCGGTGCATTCTTCTGTTATATGTGACTGAATATTTTGTATGCTTGGAGTTTTCTGTTATCCCTTGTTTGTGTTGCCTTGCTTGTCGGGTTGGTGTACAGTAGCGCCCCTCTTCCCAAGTGGGGGAAAAGAACAGAAGGCGGGCTAATTCAGGAGATAAGGTAAGGGTGGAGGCCCCGGCCTCTTCACTTTCTGAAGTATCCCGGGGAGTAGGGTGAGCTAGGGCGCCCTATAGTGTTAGAGATAGGGAAGAAGCCCCTGGTCCTGGGTCACTGAACAGCTGTGTCGTGATACCTGTGTTCCGGTGGTGTCCGTCTTTTTTGGATTGCATAGAAGTGCCATCAGCCACAGTTTTGTGCACTTCTGAAAAGACGGACACCGCTGAACAGCCAGACGGAGTCCAGATTAACTCTGCTGTCTCATTATAGTGAATGAATCTCTTGGGGGTTTCATCTGAATCATGTCACTTAGAGATTTAGATGGAAACCCCAAAGTAATTGGTCTGCATAGAGTGCCGGATAACTGTGATCCAAAATGTTATGTAAAATGTTCCCAATAAAAGCTTCAGCTCAATACACACAAAAGCAAGCCCCCACTCAGGTCTGTCATCTGTTAACGGAAATATATGGAGCTTCCACGTTACTGGTAGTACAAAGGCTCTAGAAAACCAAAATGGCTCCATAACCCTCCAAAGAAATTTAGCAAATTCTGTGCTCCCAAATCCAAATGCCCCCTCCCTTCTGAGCCCTACAGTGTATCTAAACCACATGCAGCATCTACATGTTTGGCATTTCTGAAGCGATGAGAGCCCGCTTAACTTACAGGTACATGCCTCCAGAAGCACGGGCTTGGCATAATGTACTGGTGACTGCAACAAACTGGGCACTACAACGGCAGTTTGTAATTTTCACTGGGAAACATTCAATGCTGCCTGTTTCTCGAAAATACCGATAGAGTTAA
Source organism: Ranitomeya imitator (assembly GCF_032444005.1). NCBI lineage: Eukaryota > Metazoa > Chordata > Amphibia > Anura > Dendrobatidae > Ranitomeya > Ranitomeya imitator. Next base: position 548,101,440 of record NC_091282.1, on the reverse strand, counting down.
AATCGTCACTACACCCGTAGATAAATTCCCAAAGGGGTATAATTTTCAAAATTGGGTCATTTGAGGGGGGATTCTGCTCTTCTAGCAATTAGGGGCTGTAAGACTCATGCTGGTGTGGTAGATGGAGGCAGGTATATCTCGCCCAGGTGTTTGTCCTATGTGAATTAGGCCACTCAGTATCTTCAGGGTGCTAATGGGTTAATGATTGCAGGAATAAAAGATGACCAGCTGGGTGTTTCCAGTGTCTGCCTGGGGCACACAGATTGCGTGCCTGTGTGAGACAAACGTGAGTGAAGAGCTCTGCTCAAGATCTGTATGATGTTAGCTGGGTGGGAGAAGCCCCCCAGTTGTTGAGATAGCAACGTATTTGTTTAGTTAGTGCCGGACAGGCTAGGGTTTATTTTTATGTTTTGTTTTTTGTGTTGCTTTCACGTTAATAAATCTGACCTGAGGTCAGCCTGCTCAGAAACCTGCTGTACGCCTCAGATTCAATGCACAAACCACGTGTCCTTTGACCCCAGCAAGGGCGATCCCAGAGTGTTTTGTCACATTGTGGTGGAGAACGTGGGCATACCGTGGCACAGGCGACAGCATGGAAGACGTGGTGAAAGCCTTAGTACAGTCCACTGCCGTACAGCAGCAGGCCACTGCCGCACAGCACGAAGCTAATCGCTTGATGGCCGCACAGCTGAAGGAGTTACTGGACATGACGGTTGCAGACCGCCAACTTCTCCAACAGGTGGCGCAGCGCCTGGTGAGCATGCCTGACGCTGACCCGGAAGCAGAGTCCAGAAGGATCCATGTGAGTCGATACTGGCAAAAGCTGACTGCAGAAGATGACGTCGAGGCATATCTGACAACTTTTGAGCGGACGGCATTGAGAGAGAAGTGGCCGAAGGCACGATGGGCCGATTTGATTGCCCCGTTTCTCTCCGGCGAGGCCCAAAAAGCTTACCATGATTTGGACCCGGAGGTCGCTCAGGACTTTGAGAAGCTGAAAGCTGAGATCCTGGCCCGGCTGGGTGTGACGACGGCTGTCCGTGCACAGAGGGTACATCAGTGGACATACCAGCAAGATAAACCAGCGCGGTCTCAGATGTTCGACCTGATCTACTTGACAAAGAAATGGCTGCAACCCGAGGTACTGACAATACCCGAAATAATCCAGCGGGTTGTCCTGGACAAGTACCTGAGAGTACTACCCCCAGCGCTGAAAAGGTGGGTAAGCCAAGGAAATCCCACGACAGCGGATCAACTTGTGGAGTTGGTCGAGCGTTATTCCGTGGCAGAAGGACTTCCCGACGACACCGCCAAACCCTGGACTGTGCCTCCTCGTCGTGGAACCGGTAAGACTGTTCCAGGGACCACGGGTGAAGGAAAATCGCTTAAAACTGTGGGGGAGGAGTCCGGGACTGCTCGCACTCCGAGACCAAGAGTATTGGACGGTGGTCTCAGTAGGGGACCTGTTAGGTGTTTCCACTGCCATGAGAAGGGTCATGTTTCTGCGAACTGTCCTGTTACCGCTGAACCCATGCAGTGCGACGTTATAGACTCTAGAAAACGCATGTCTTTGGTTACACAGCTAGTGAGTGTGAATGCGGGTCAAAATGATACAGTGAAACACCTGTGTGAATTATCTGTTGATGGGAAAAATGTTGTGGCATTACTAGACTCTGGAAGTGTGGTGACTCTGGTGAAAGCTAGTCTGGTGGCATTTCCGTCTGGTCCGTCTGACAAGTTTTCTGTGACGTGTGTGCATGGTGACACCCGCTCGTACTTAACAGCGGTCATATGGATTTCTACTCCCTATGGGTCAGTGCAGCACAAAGTGGGACTCGTTCCCGCATTGTTACATGATGTAATCCTGGGCAGGGATTTTCCCTATTTCTGGCAGTTGTGGGAGAATCAGTTACTCCTTCACGGTAGCTGTACCCGTGAATCTTCTCCCATGCCATCTGGAGGTCCCGAGTCCCTAGAGGAGACCCCACAGGAAGATGTTGCTGGGGAGGTTAGTGAATCTAACCTTCAGTACCCCTTCTCCGTCATGGCGGGGGAAACAGAGGAAACTGAGGAACCTCAGCGAGAGGCGGAGGCAGACAGCCATCCGGCACCCTGCCTGCCAGATTTGGGAGTCCAGGTGGATGACTTCCACAGCGGGCAAATGAAAGATCCTACCCTGACTCCGGCTAGGAAAAATGTAAAAATGATAGATGGGGTACCCGTAGAACCTGACACTAGGCTAGCGTACCCGTATATGGTTCTTGAAAATGATTTGCTCTACCAGGTAGAAAAAAAAGGGGAAGACACAGTGCAACGGTTAGTGGTACCCAAACCTTATCGGCGGAAGGTACTGGATTTGGCCCACGGACATATAATGGGGGGACATCTGGGGGTACAGAAAACCACAGAAAGGATATTGCATTGTTTTGTGTGGCCTGGAATACATTGTGATGTGCGTAACTATTGTGAGTCCTGTCCAGAGTGCCAAATCGCGGCCCCTAAATCTCAGTTCCGTAGCCCTTTGGTACCCCTTCCTATCATCGGGGTCCCTTTTGAGAGAATTGGGATAGATTTGGTTGGGCCCCTTCCCCGATCCGCACGTGGGCACCAACATATCCTCGTCATCGTGGACTATGCCACTCGTTACCCGGAAGCCGTCCCTTTGCGTAACACAGCTACCAAGACGATCGCCAAGGAATTGGTACAAGTGTTTAGTCGGGTGGGAATTCCAAAACAGATACTCACCGACCAGGGGACTCCCTTTATGTCGAGGGTAATGAAGGAGCTCTGCAGGCTCTTACAAATAGACCCGTTGCGTACGTCTGTCTATCACCCTCAAACAGATGGCCTGGTTGAGCGCTTCAACAAAACCTTAAAACAGATGCTCCGGAAGGCGATAGACAAAGATGGGAAGAACTGGGATTACTTGTTACCCTATTTGCTGTTTGCCATTAGGGAAGTTCCCCAGTCTTCCACAGGATTTTCGCCTTTCGAACTGTTGTACGCCCGTCGTCCCCGGGGACTGCTGGACGTCGCAAAAGAAACCTGGGAAGGTCAAGTCACTCCCTTTAAAACGGTGATCGACCATGTAACACAAATGCAGGATCGTATTGCCGCTGTCATGCCCATTGTTAGGGACCATATGTTACAGGCCCAGGGAGCCCAGAGGCAAAGTTATGATAGAGGCGCTAAGGTCCGTACATTTGCACCCGGCGATAGGGTGTTGGTCCTAATCCCTACGGTGGATAGTAAATTCCTGGCGAAATGGCAGGGCCCATTTGAGGTCCGAGAAAGAGTTGGTGAAGTGAACTATAAAGTGTACCAGCCGGGTAAGAGAAAACCGGAACAGATTTATCATGTGAATCTGATAAAATCCTGGAAAGACCGCTCTGCCCTAACGGCAGATCTGCCCCGTCCGGTTTGTTCACCTACTGTACCAGAGGTGCAGGTTGCTGAGACTCTCTCAGAACAACAAAAATCTGAGGTTAAGCAATTTTTGTTATAGAACCGACAGTTTTTCTCCGAAAAACCTGGCCGGACGAAGTTGGTGAAACATGAGATTGTCACAGAGCCTGGCGTCACTGTTCATGTGAAACCCTACCGGATTCCGGAAGCCCGCCGTGAAGCCGTCTCCCGGGAAGTGATGGCAATGTTGGACTTAGGAGTCATTGACGAGTCACACAGCGCCTGGTCCAGTCCAATTGTGTTGATACCTAAACCGGATGGCTCCATCCGGTTTTGTAATGACTTTAGGAAACTGAATGCAGTTTCTAAATTTGATGCGTACCCTATGCCCCGGGTCGATGAGTTGATCGACCGGCTTGGTAAAGCCCGATACATTACGACCCTGGATTTAACAAAGGGGTACTGGCAGATTCCTCTGGCCGAGGCGGCCAGAGAGAAGACGGCATTTGCTACACCGGAAGGTCTGTTCCAGTATGTCTATATGCCGTTTGGACTTCACGGAGCTCCCGCAACGTTCCAGAGATTGATGGATCGAGTCTTGAGGCCTCACAGACAGTACGCTTCTGCCTACCTGGATGACATCGTAATTTACAGCATGGACTGGGAAACTCATCTCCAGAAGGTACAAGCCGTGATTGATGACCTGCGAGATGCAGGTTTAACGGCAAACCCCAAGAAATGCCACATCGGGCTTGAAGAAGCCCGATACTTGGGCTACGTGATTGGCCGAGGAGTGGTTAAACCCCAGATCGACAAAATACAGGCAATTCAGGGCTGGCCACAACCAGTGAACAAGAAACAAGTGCAGGCTTTCCTGGGGATTGCCGGCTATTATCGCCGGTTCATACCCAGTTTTGCAGCCATGGCTACTCCCTTGACGGATCTTACCAAGGGGAAGGGTTCCGTCATGGTAAAATGGACCTCAGCTGCTGAAGAGGCCTTCCACAGCCTGAAACGGGCTTTGTGCTCTCAGCCCGTACTAGTGACTCCTGATTTCAGCAGCGAGTTTGTGGTACAAACTGATGCCTCTGATACTGGTGTCGGAGCTGTACTTTCCCAGGTGAGGGACGGAGTCGAACACCCGGTCCTCTATCTCAGTCGGAAACTGAATGTACATGAGCAGAGGTATGCCGTGGTTGAAAAAGAGTGCCTAGCCATTAAATGGGCTCTCGACTCCCTCAAGTATTACCTGGCTGGTAGGAAGTTTAGGCTGGTCACAGACCATGCCCCTCTCAAGTGGATGCACCTCCACAAGGACCGTAATAGTCGGGTAACCAGGTGGTTCCTTGCCCTGCAGGCTTACTCTTTTACGGTGGAGCACCGACCTGGGGTGCAGATGGGGAACGCCGATGCCCTATCCCGAGTGCACTGTTTCAAAAGTGTTCTTGCTCGACCGGAGTGGTCTGAGCAAGGGGGGGGGGATATGTAAGACTCATGCTGGTGTGGTAGATGGAGGCAGGTATATCTCGCCCAGGTGTTTGTCCTATGTGAATTAGGCCACTCAGTATCTTCAGGGTGCTAATGGGTTAATGATTGCAGGAATAAAAGATGACCAGCTGGGTGTTTCCAGTGTCTGCCTGGGGCACACAGATTGCCTGCCTGTGTGAGACAAACGTGAGTGAAGAGCTCTGCTCAAGATCTGTATGATGTTAGCTGGGTGGGAGAAGCCCCCCAGTTGTTGAGATAGCAACGTATTTGTTTAGTTAGTGCCGGACAGGCTAGGGTTTATTTTTATGTTTTGTTTTTTGTGTTGCTTTCACGTTAATAAATCTGACCTGAGGTCAGCCTGCTCAGAAACCTGCTGTACGCCTCAGATTCAATGCACAAACCACGTGTCCTTTGACCCCAGCAAAGGCGATCCCAGAGTGTTTTGTCACAGGGCTTTGTATATGGAGTCCTCAAACGTCTAGCAAAATCTGTGCTCCAGTAGGCAAATAGAGCTCCGTTACTCCCAAATCTCTCCGTATGGCTAAGTAGTACTGTACAGCCACATATGAGGTATTGCCACGTTCAGTAGAAATTGTGGGAGAAATTTTGGTACCAATTTTACCCACTTCTTATGTGAAATCTGGGGCTAAAATTAAATTTTGATGGTAAAAATGCAGTTATTTTTTTCTTCACTGCTCAATTGGTATAAAACCCGTGGTGTCAATATGATCACAGCACCCCTAGATATGGTAAATTCATTGAGAGGTATAGTTTGTAAAATGGGGTCACTTATGGTGCTCTTCTGGTGCCTCATGGGCTCCCCCAGTTGCTCATGGCAGCTGTAAACCATAACCGTAAAATCCTTGTCTTCTGAGCTTTGCAATGTGCCTGAAAAATATTTCCCAATAACATGTAGGGTATTGGTGCACTCAGGAAAAAATTTACCTCAGTTTGTTGTAAAAAAAAAATCCTATTAGTCCTTAGAAAAAATAAAAACCTGGGACTAAAACAACATTTTTTGTTAGGAAAATGTGATTTTATTATTTTCATGGTTCAAAGTTATAAACTTCTGTGAACCACAAAGCAGTAGTTTTCTCCCTCATATGGGGTATTGGCGTACTCAAGAGAAATTGCACTACAAATTGTATAATGGAAATTTCTCTTGTTACCCTTATGAAATATTTTGGGCTAAAAACAAATTTGTGGGAAAATGTTATTTTTTTTATTTTTACGGCTTAACATTATAAACTTCTGTGAAGCACCTGGAGGCTCAATGTGCTCACCACACATCTAGATCAATTCCCTGAGGGGTCTACTTTCCAAAATGGTGTCACTTGTGGGGATTTTCACTGTTTAGGCACATCAGAGGCTCTCCAAATGCGACATGGTGTCCATCAATTGTTTCAGCAAATGTTGCATGCAAAAAGTCAAACAGCGCTCCTTCCCTTCTGAGCTCTGTCATGCACCCAAACAGTGTTTTTCTCCCTCATGTAGGGTATCAGCATGCTCAGGAGAAATTACACAACAAATTTGGGGGTCCATTTTTTCCTGTTACCTTTGTCAAAATAAAAAAATGGATCTGAAGTCAATTTTTTGTGAAAAAAAGTTGAATTTTTTTTTTCAAAAAAATTAATGTGAAGCACCTGAAGGGTTAATAAACTTCTTGAATGTAGTTTTGAGCACGTTGAGGGGTGCAGCTTTTAGAATGGTGTCACTTTTGTGTATCTTCTATCATATAGACCTCTCAAAGTGATGTAGTTCCTAAAAAAAATGGTTTTGTGAATTTTGTTGGCAAAATGAAAAATCTCTGGTCAACTTTTAACCGTTATAACTTCCTAACAAAAAAAATTTTGGTTCCAAAATTGTGCTGATGTAAAGTAGACATAACTCAACATAGGAAAAGGGGAAACAGGATTTCCACAATGCTCAACAAAGTATCACAGGACCTCGCCTATGAGTAAGGACATAAAGTCCGAAACGCGTCAGGCCTGCAGGGGATGTTTGCCCCTTGACACACTATGATATGTATGTTTTTAACTTTTCACAAACAATCTTAACATATACTTACTGTACCTTGTAATGTCTTCAAATCCTGTTCCGTCCAGATGTGTCTGAATCCCAGAACTCCAAGCGGCGAAAGTTCACCCACAGCCATATTGGGACACCTAAGTGATGGGTGTCTCAATATGGAAACTGCTGGTGGTACCAGCCTTTTGCACGGTACCACCAGCGGAACATTGTCGCACCACACACACACATGCACATATACACACTGTATTCGCTTTACACACCACACACACAGACACTGTTTATGCCATATGCACCACACACACACAGTATACGCCATACGCACCACACACACACACACACACACACACTGTATAGGCCGTACGTAGCCTCTTGTGTGGTACCACCAGCGGAACACCGTCGCAAACAAGCCTCCACCGGAATCAGCCGAACGATTCACTGACTGCTGCCATCTTTGTACAGGTGCAGCAGTTTTATTGTGACCATCGTAATCTGTCTGCACAAAGATGGTGGCCGTCTGATTTACTGCACAGTGGTGGAGAAAAAGAGAGCACACAAGGGGGAGAGCACATGGAGTACACAGGTCAAAGAAGGGATGACATGAGAGGAGAAGACAGCAGATGGGGAGAGAGAAAGCGCATTGGGGTGAGAGAGACAGCACAGGGGGAGACGGCTCAAATGGGACAGCACAAAGGGAGAACACAACACAGGAAAGAGAGAGACAGCAGACAAGGGGGATAGCATATGGGGTAGACAGGTCAAAGAAGAGAGCACAGACGGGAGAAGTCAGCACATGGGGAAAGAGAGAGTGGATAGGTGGGTGAGCACATGGGGGGAGAGATTCTCAATGCTGCAAAACCTGCCCCCATAGTAACATTACCGCCCTCCCGATGCGATAGCATCGGGAATCCATCTAGTGGATTAAATAAAAGACAAAACTGGGATCCATTGAAACGTTCCAGAGTTATTACCTCATAAAGTGACAGTGGTCAAAAAAAATTGGCCTAGTCACTAAAGTGCAAACCAGCTTTGGGGGTAAATGGGTTAAGTATATTAGGTTACTTGTATTTGTTTCATTGCATTTTTGAGTTTCTTATTTTACATGCGTGTCGTAGTGAAAAATTGTGAAAACTATAGAGACATTCCGCACAGGTGACATACCGTATATACTCGAGTGTAAGCCAAGCCGAGTATAACCTGAGACCCCTAATTTTGCCACAAAAACTGGGAAAACTTAATGACTCGAGTATAAGCCTAGGGTGGGAAATGCAGCAGCTAATGGTAAATTTTAAAAATAAAAATAGATACCAATAAAAGTAAAATTATTTGAGACAACAGTAGGTTAAGTGTTTTTGAATATCCATATTGAATCAGGAGCATCATATAATGCTCCATACAAAATACACTCCATAAAATGCTCCATAAAGTTTATGATGGGCCCCATAAGATGCTCTATGGAAACATTTGCCCCATATAATGCTGCACAAAGGTTGATTATGGCCCCATAAGATGCTCCATAGAATATTATGCCCCATAGGCTGCTGCTGCGATTAAAAAAAAATTGACAAACTCACCTCTTGTCCTGCACAGGCGGGGACACCGTCACTTGCGATATTCACATGTCCCCATTCCACCGCCGCGCGCCGCTGTGTCTTCCGGCCCTCTGCAGTGACTGTTCAGGCAGAGGGCGCGCACTAACCAAGTCATCGCGCCCTCTGACTTGAACGGCACAGCCAGAGGACGTGGAAGATTGAGCCGGGCGGTGGAACGGTGACAGGTGAATATCGCAATGCTCACCTTCCCCGGTCAAACTCACCCTCCCGGAGCGGTCCCTGGCAGTTTATCCGATGCGATGGTGTCCAGCAGCTTGTTCCTGTGTTCAGCGGTCACTGGTACTGCTCATTAAAGTATTGAATAAGCGCTCCAGGCCTATGGGAGTGGAGTCGCATCCATATTCATTACTTTAATGAGTGGTACCACGTCACCGCTGAACTCAGGAACAAGCTGGTGGCGCCAGAGACCATTGCATTGGAGAAGCTGCCAGGGACCGCGCCGGGAGGGTGAGTATGATGTGACATCTGCTGCTCCCCATCCCCCACTGACCCCCTGGGACAATTACTCAAGTATAAGTCGAGAGGGCACTTTCAGCTTAAAAAATAGGCTGAAAATCTCGGCTTATACTCGAGTATATATGTTATTATCTTCACAATGAACATATGGGATTAATTACAGCTGTGGAAGTGAGAAAGAGCTGACATTTCAACCTCAGTTCAAGTAGGATATCCTGCCATGAACAGGAAATTAAAGCGGAGATTTGCTTGGAACGAGCCACCAAGACTAGGATTCCTTTACTCAGATGCAGAGAAATACACTTCCGAGGCAAGAACTTCCTTTGTTCAAAGGACTTGTGTCATTCAGTTTGGAGGAAATGGTCAGTGATGAATATTGGGATTTGGATTGATCCGATATTTATGGGAGATCTATTTTTGAAGGGACGAACATAATAAATTGTCTCTCATCACTGTAAAGGTACCGTCACACTCAGCGACGCTGCAGCGATATAGACAACGAGCCGATCGCTGCAGCGTCGCTGTTTAGGTCGCTGTAGAGACGTCAAACACGGCAACACCAGAACGATGCAGGAGCGATCCAGTGACGTACTTATCGTTCTCGCTGGTTGTTAGCTCCATGTAAAAACATTGCTGGCATCGTTGCTTTTGCTGTCAAACATGACGAATCACGCTGACCTGACGACCAAATAAAGTTCTGGACTTCTTGCTCCGACCAGCGATGTCACAGCGGGATCCTGATCGCTGCTGCGTGTCAAACACAACGAGATCGCTATCCAGGACGCTGCAACGTCACGGATCATTGTCGTTCTCGTTGTAAAGTTGCTCAGTGTGAAGGTACCTTAAGACCAGCCGACCACAACCAAATATCGTACAGATTGATGGTGCTATCCACGCCATGCTTCATCTCTATAGAAAGGTAAATTAATGATAGGAAACATGACAATTATGTCTCTCGTCTGGAATCTCCAGGAGCAAACATACCTTGGAAGTTGAGAATCTCATAAAATTCTAAAAGACCTAGAACATTCCATGGTCAGCCCTCATATGAGCGCACCAAGGGGACGTATGTGGGCATAACCTTGGTCTAATAAAAATCAGAGTTTGGATTTTGGTCAGTCCTGGAAGGTACAGCTTGTTGTAGTTCTGTCTGTTTTCCTAAGGAGTACTAAGGAGTACTCCACTAAGCTCTGATCCATTTCCATAACACAGGTTTAGTACTTTTTTTTAATTTCTTTTATTCTGTGTGATTGTTCAGTATATGCTGTATTGTTTTGCTCCCATTTTGTAACATCTTTGTACATTTTGTATAAACACTGCATACCTTTCCAGATTACATATATAAAATGTAATGGCTCTTTTGTTCTTGCTCTGTAAACCGCACCTCTGAAGCCAAACGTTACCTGTAATAAGTGTTCGATCGGTCTGTATATATGATTGATGGTGGCAGGCAGTATTTCCTTTTTTATTGTGGAGTTGGTAGTGATCGTAATGGGTGATATATATTCCATGCATTGGAATAGGAAGTGTATATACTATACACCAGGGGTGTCAAACTGCATTCCTCGGGGGCTGCAACCAGGTCATGTTTTCAGGATTTCCTTGTACTGCAGAGGTGATAATTTAATCACCTACACACATAATGATTGCAGCACCTTGTGCAATGCTAAGGAAATCTTGAAAGCACGCATGGTTTACGGCCCTCGAGGAATGCAGTTTGACACCTCTGCTATACACTCACCGTGAGTTCCCCAATAAGGGCTTGTTTCCATTTGCGAGAAACACGTCCATGTCTCGCATGTGAAAACCAAGCTCTGGCGCCGGCTCTTGGGAGCGGAGCGTGCAGTGTTGTGAATTCTGTGGTCAAGCTCCCTCCTGTGGTCATGAGTGGTATTTCGGCTGGTTCTGTCTATGAGCTTCCTCTGGTGGATGTGAGTGGGGCTGCGGCTTCTGAGTTTCCTTCCTCAGGTGACGAGGTTAAGTCATTAGGTGCTGCTCTATTTAACTCCACCTAGTTCTTTGTTCCTGGCCTCCAGTCAATGTTCCAGTATTGGTCTTGCTCTCTCCTGGATCGTTCTTGTGGCCTGTCTGCCCTGCATAAGCTAAGTTCTGCTTGTGTTACTTTTGTTTGCTATTTTTTCTGTTCAGCTTGCTATATTGGTTTTTCTTGCTTGCTGGAAGCTCTGAGACGGAGAGGGAGCACCTCCGTACCGTTATTCGGTGCGGAGGGTCTTTTTGCCCCCTCTGCGTGGTTGTTTGTAGGTTTTTGTGCTGACCGCAAAGCTATCTTTCCTATCCTCGGTCTATTCAGTAAGTCGGGCCTCACTTTGCTAAAATCTATTTCATCTGTGTGTTTTTATTTTCATCTTAACTCACAGTCATTATATGTGGGGGCTGCCTTTTCCTTTGGGGAATTTCTCTGAGGCAAGGTAGGCTTATTTTTCTATCTTCAGGGATAGCTAGTTTCTCAGGCTGTGCCGAGGCGCCTAGGTCTGGTCAGGAGCGCTCCACGGCTACCTTTAGTGTGGTATGATAGGATTAGGGATTGCGGACAGCAGAGTTCCCACATCTCAGAGCTCGTCCTATGTGATTAGCAACTATCAGGTCATTTTCTGTGCTCGTAACCACCCGGTCCATTGTGGTTCTGAATCACCTGTTCATAACAGTACTGGAGGCCCAAAGTACTAATGCTTCTCAATAGAGGGAAAAGAGAAGTTCTGAGACCATTTTTTTCTTTGAACTGTGTTTTGTCTTTCTTTTCCCCTTTACATCAGGGTGGTTCAGAACACAGGTGTAGACATGGACATTCAAGATCTGTCCTCTTTGATGGATAATCTCGCTATAAGTGTACAGAACATTCAAGATTTAGTGGTTCAGAATCCTACGTTAGAACCTAAAATTCCTATTCCTGAGTTATTTTCTGGAGATAGAGCTAAGTTTCTGAATTTCAAAAATAATTGTAAACTATTTCTGGCTTTGAAACCCCGCTCCTCTGGTGACCCAGTTCAACAAGTAAAGATCATTATTTCTTTATTACGTGGCGACCCTCAAGACTGGGCATTTTCCCTTGCGCCAGGAGATCCTGCATTATGTGATATTGATGCGTTTTTTCTGGCGCTCGGGTTGCTTTATGATGAACCTAATTCAGTGGATCAGGCAGAGAAAATCTTGCTGGCTCTGTGTCAGGGTCAGGATGAGGTAGAGATATATTGTCAGAAATTTAGGAAGTGGTCTGTGCTCACTCAATGGAATGAATGTGCTCTGGCAGCAATTTTCAGAAAGGGTCTCTCTGAAGCCCTTAAGGATGTCATGGTGGGATTTCCTATGCCTGCTGGTCTGAATGAGTCTATGTCTTTGGCCATTCAGATCGATCGACGCTTGCGTGAGCGTAAAACTGTGCACCATTTGGCGGTATTACCTGAGCATAAACCTGAGCCTATGCAATGTAATAGGACTTTGACCAGAGCTGAACGGCAAAACACAGACGACGGAATGGGCTGTGCTTTTACTGTGGTGATTCCACTCATGCTATCTCTGATTGTCCTAAGCGCATTAAGCGTTTCGCTAGGTCTGCCACCATTGGTACGGTACAGTCGAAATTTCTTTTGTCCGTTACTTTGATCTGCTCTTTGTCATCCTTTTCTGTCATGGCATTTGTGGATTCAGGCGCTGCCCTGAATTTGATGGACTTGGAGTTTGCTAGGCGCTGTGGTTTTTCTTGGAGCCCTTGCAGCATCCTATTCCATTGAGAGGAATCTTTGGTACCAGAGATTTGGTGGCCAGATCCTTTTGGTGGCCGTCTTTGTCACGGGATGTGCGTTCGTTTGTGCAGTCCTGTGGGATTTGTGCTCGGTCTAAGCCCTGCTGATCTCGTGCCAGTGGGTTGCTTTTGCCCTTGCCAGTTCCGAAGAGGCCCTGGACACATATCTCTATGGATTTTATTTCGGATCTCCCCGTCTCTCAAAAAATGTCGGTCATTTGGGTGGTTTGTGATCGCTTCTCTAAGATGGTCCATTTGGTACCCTTGTCTAAATTGCCTTCCTCCTCTGATTTGGTGCCATTGTTCTTCCAGCATGTGGTTCGTTTACATGGCATTCCGGAGAACATCGTTTCTGACAGAGGTTCCCAGTTTGTTTCAAGGTTTTGGCGAGCCTTTTGTGCTAGGATGGGCATTGATTTGTCTTTTTCCTCGGCTTTCCATCCTCAGACAAATGGCCAGACTGAACGAACCAATCAGACCTTGGAAACATATCTGAGATGTTTTGTTTCTGCTGATCAGGATGATTGGGTGTCCTTTTTGCCTTTGGCTGAGTTTGCCCTTAATAATCGGGCCAGCTCGGCTACTTTGGTTTCGCCGTTTTTCTGCAATTCTGGTTTCCATCCTCGTTTCTCTTCAGGGCAGGTTGAGTCTTCTGACTGTCCTGGTGTGGATACTGTGGTGGATAGGTTGCAGCAGATTTGGACTCATGTGGTGGACAATTTGACATTGTCTCAGGAGAAGGCTCAACGTTTCGCTAACCGCAGGCGCTGTGTGGGTCCCCGACTTCGTGTTGGGGATTTGGTTTGGTTGTCATCTCGTTACATTCCTATGAAAGTTTCCTCTCCTAAGTTTAAGCCTCGTTTCATTGGTCCGTATAGGATTTCTGAGGTTCTTAATCCTGTGTCTTTTCGTTTGACCCTTCCAGCTTCTTTTTCCATCCATAACGTATTCCATAGGTCATTGTTGCAGAGATATGTGGCACCTGTGGTTCCATCCGTTGATCCTCCTGCCCCGGTTTTGGTTGAGGGGGAGTTGGAGTATATAGTGGAGAAGATTTTGGATTCTCGTGTTTCGAGACGGAAACTCCAGTACCTGGTTAAGTGGAAGGGTTATGGTCAGGAAGATAATTCCTGGGTCTTTGCCTCTGATGTTCATGCTGCCGATCTGGTTCGTGCCTTTCATTTGGCTTATCCTGGTCGGCCTGGGGGCTCTGGTGAGGGTTCGGTGACCCCTCCTCAAGGGGGGGTACTGTTGTGAATTCTGTGGTCAAGCTCCCTCCTGTGGTCATGAGTGGTACTTCGGCTGGTTCTGTCTATGAGCTTCCTCTGGTGGATATGAGTGGGGCTGCGGCTTCTGAGTTTCCTTCCTCAGGTGACGAGGTTAAGTTGTTAGGTGCTGCTCTATTTAACTCCACCTAGTTCTTTGTTCCTGGCCTCCAGTCAATGTTCCAGTATTGGTCTTGCTCTCTCCTGGATCGTTCTTGTGGCCTGTCTGCCCTGCATAAGCTAAGTTCTGCTTGTGTTACTTTTGTTTGCTATTTTTTCTGTCCAGCTTGCTATATTGGTTTTTCTTGCTTGCTGGAAGCTCTGAGACGCAGAGGGAGCACCTCCGTACCGTTAGTCGGTGCGGAGGGTCTTTTTGCCCCCTCTGCGTGGTTGTTTGTAGGTTTTTGTGCTGACCGCAAAGCTATCTTTTCTATTCTCGGTCTATTCAGTAAGTCGGGCCTCACTTTGCTAAAATCTATTTCATCTCTGTGTTTGTATTTTCATCTTAACTCACAGTCATTATATGTGGGGGCTGCCTTTTCCTTTGGGGAATTTCTCTGAGGCAAGGTAGGCTTATTTTTCTATCTTCAGGGATAGCTAGTTTCTCAGGCTGTGCCGAGGCGCCTAGGTCTGGTCAGGAGCGCTCCACGGCTACCTTTAGTGTGGTATGATAGGATTAGGGATTGCGGTCAGCAGAGTTCCCACATCTCAGAGCTCGTCCTATGTGATTAGCAACTATCAGGTCATTTTCTGTGCTTGTAACCACCCGGTCCATTGTGGTTCTGAATCACCTGTTCATAACAGTGCAGCTCCATGTGTTGCTATGCGGCCGCACGCTCCGCTCCCAAGTGCCGGCACCAGAGCTTGGTTTTCACATGCGAGACACGGACGTGTTTCTCACAAATGGAAACAAGCCCTAACCAGCATAGCAGCGGCGGCCTTGTCCATCACTTGTCAGTCAATTGCGCAATTGCCCTGATGATTGGCGGCAGCAGAGTTGCATTCCCCTGACAATCTGGTGGCAGTTGTGGGATCTGTCGATTCCCCCTGCTGCTATCCATGAAAAACTTGCAGCAACGGTGGGATCTGCATGATCGCTCAGGTGTTCTCCATGACAATGTGTTTTTATCGCATTTTTGACACTGCATTTTTGTCTCTTGTTGGTGTATCATACTTTAGATAAAGCATATTTTTGATACTTGCTGGTATTTGGCTTTAACAAATCTTTATTGATACAGTCAGGCGTGGGTTGCGTTTCCATAGTGGAAATGCAGTATAAATGCATGTATGTTTTTTACCTGTGGATTTTCCATATCTAATGCAATTCTATGGGGAAAATCTGCTCAGAAAACTTAGCGTACCCGTAAAGAAATTGACATGTTGCGGATTTGAAACATGCACCGCAGGTCAGTTTAAGCTGAGTAAAAAAAAAGCACAGTGGGCATGTAATTTTTTAAATCCCATCTACTTTGCTGAAACTGTACGATGCTGCGTTTTTGACGGAGCTAAAACATGCAGCATGAAAAGTCACCAAAAACTCATCATGGACACACAGCCTAAGGCCGGCGTCACACTAGCGAGTTTTACGGACGTATGAGCGCATTAAATACGTCCGTAAAACACGCAATGACCTGTAGTTACCTTCATTCGCGGTGAGGCGCCCTCTGCTGGTTGTCCTCATTTGAACTCGAGCCTGGGAACTTTTCCGATTTTTTCCCACGCTCGAAGGACATCCAGCAGAGGGCGCCTCACCGCGAATGAAGGTAACTACAGGTCATTGACCTAGTTTCCATTCATTTGCTGTGGTTTTACAGCCACGAGCAGCGCTGCATTAGCAGAGCTCCTGGCTGTAAAAAAAATTAAACCCTTCAGATGGATTTACAACGTGGGACGTTACAGATCCTCGGAAGGTATGTATATTGTTGGTTTATTATTTTTTCTTTGTCACAGAGCGAGGGTCTTCAGCCAGTGGATTGAGCGTACAATAAAATATTACAACAACCTGTGTTTTTATTTCATTAAAAGACTTTTTAATAATATGTGTGTGTTTTTTTTTTAACTCTTTCATACAATTGGATTAATAATGGATAGGTGTCAGAATTGACGCCTCTCCATTATTAATCTGGCTTAATGTCACCTTACAATAGCAAGGTGGCATTAACCCTTCATTACCCCATATCCCACCGCTACACAGGAATGGGAAGAGAGTGGCCAAGTGCCAGAATAGGCGCATCTTCCAGACGCAAGACCCAACACTCTGGATGAGCTTAAGGCCGCTATTGAAGCATCCTGGGCCTCCATAACATCTCAGCAGTGTCACAGGCTGATTGCCTCCATGCCACGCCGCATTGAAGCAGTCATTTCTGCCAAAGGATTCCCGACCAAGTATTGAGTGCATAACTGAACATTATTATTTGTTGGTTTTTTTGTTTGTTATTAAAAAACACTTTTATTTGATTGGATGGGTGAAATATGCTAATTTTTTGAGACAGGTTTTTTGGGTTATCAGGAGTTGTATGCCAAAATCATCAGTATTAAAACAATAAAAGACCTGACAAATTTCAGTTGGTGGATAATGAATCTATAATATATGAAAGTTTAATTGTAATCATTACATTATGGTAAATAATGAAATTTAACACTATATGCTAATTTTTTGAGAAGGACCTGTATGTAAACCATGTCTCAAATCATGTCGGGTTTAGGAAGGAGATAGCAAAAGCCGGCAATTGAATTACCGGCTTTTAAGCTATCTCGCGCTGGATGAAATATTAATATATATATATATATATATATATATATATGTGTGTGTCTCACTAACATATATATATATATATATATATATATACAGTGGGGCAAAAAAGTATTTAGTCAGTCAGCAATAGTGCAAGTTCCACCACTTAAAAAGATGAGAGGCGTCTGTAATTTACATCATAGTTAGACCTCAACTATGGGAGACAAACTGAGAAAAAAAAATCCAGAAAATCACATTGTCTGTTTTTTTAACATTTAATTTGCATGTTATGGTGGAAAATAAGTATTTGGTCAGAAACAAACAATCAAGATTTCTGGCTCTCACAGACTTGTAACTTCTTCTTTAAGAGTCTCCTCTGTCCTCCACTCATTACCTGTAGTAATGGCACCTGTTTAAACTTGTTATCAGTATAAAAAGACACCTGTGCACACCCTCAAACAGTCTGACTCCAAACTCCACTATGGTGAAGACCAAAGAGCTGTCAAAGGACATCAGAAACAAAATTGTAACCCTGCACCAGGCTGGGAAGACTGAATCTGCAATAGCCAACCAGCTTGGAGTGAAGAAATCAACAGTGGGAGCAATAATTAGAAAATGGAAGACATACAAGACCACTGATAATCTCCTTCGATCTGGAGCTCCACGCAAAATCCCACCCCGTGGGGTCAGAATGATCACAAGAACGGTGAGCAAAAATCCCAGAACCACGGGGGGGACCTAGTGAATGAACTGCAGAGAGCTGGGACCAATGTAACAAGGCCTACCATAAGTAACACACTACGCCACCATGGACTCAGATCCTGCAGTGCCAGACGTGTCCCACTGCTTAAGCCAGTACATGTCCGGGCCCGTCTGAAGTTTGCTAGAGAGCATTTGGATGATCCAGAGGAGTTTTGGGAGAATGTCCTATGGTCTGATGAAACCAAACTGGAACTGTTTGGTAGAAACACAACTTGTCGTGTTTGGAGGAAAAAGAATACTGAGTTGCATCCATCAAACACCATACCTACTGTAAAGCATGGTGGTGGAAACATCATGCTTTGGGGCTGTTTCTCTGCAAAGGGGCCAGGACGACTGATCCGGGTACATGAAAGAATGAATGGGGCCATGTATCGTGAGATTTTGAGTGCAAACCTCCTTCCATCAGCAAGGGCATTGAAGGTGAAACGTGGATGGGTTTTTCAACATGACAATGATCCAAAGCACACCGCCAGGGCAACGAAGGAGTGGCTTCGTAAGAAGCATTTCAAGGTCCTGGAGTGGCCTAGCCAGTCTCCAGATCTCAACCCTATAGAAAACCTTTGGAGGGAGTTGAAAGTCCGTGTTGCCAAGCGAAAAGCCAAAAACATCACTGTTCTAGAGGAGATCTGCATGGAGGAATGGGCCAGCATACCAACAACAGTGTGTGGCAACCTTGTGAAGACTTACAGAAAACGTTTGACCTTTGTCATTGCCAACAAAGGATATATTACAAAGTATTGAGATGAAATTTTGTTTCTGACCAAATACTTATTTTCCACCATAATATGCAAATAAAATGTTTAAAAAAACAGACAATGTGATTTTCTGGATTTTTTTTTTATCAGTTTGTCTCCCATAGTTGAGGTCTACCTATGATGTAAATTACAGATGCCTCTCATCTTTTTAAGTGGTGGAACTTGCACTATTGCTGACTGACTAAATACTTTTTTGCCCCACTATATATATATAGATATACCGTATATACTCGAGTATAAGCCGACCAGAGTATAAGCCGACCCCCCTAATTTTGCCACAAAAAACTGGGAAAACTTATTGACTCGAGTATAAGCCTAGGGTGGAAATGCAGCATTTACCGGTGAATTTCAAAAATAAAAATAGATCATTATTTCCCCATAGCTGTGCCATATAGTGCTCTACACCATTCATATTTCCCCATAGCTGTGCCCCATATAGTGCTCTGCACCGTTCACTGTGCCCCCTAGCTGTGCCATATACAGTGCTCTGCATCGTTCACTGTGCCCCATAGCTGTGCCATATACGGTGCTCTGCACCGTTCATTGTGCCCCCTAGCTGTGCCATATACGGTGCTCTGCACCGTTCACTGTGCCCCATAGCTGTGCCTTATACGGTGCTCTGCACCGTTCATTGTGCCCCCTAGCTGTGCCTTATACGGTGCTCTGCACCGTTCATTGTGCCCCCTAGCTGTGCCTTATACGGTGCTCTGCACCGTTCATTGTGCCCCCTAGCTGTGCCTTATACGGTGCTCTGCACCGTTCATTGTGCCCCCTAGCTGTGCCTTATACGGTGCTCTGCACCGTTCACTGTGCCCCATAGATGCTCCACATTAATCTGTGCTGCCGCTGCTACTGCTGCAATAAAAAAAAAAAACACATACTCACCTCCCTTGATTGCAGCTCCCAGCGTCTCGTTCCGGCGCCTCCATCTTCCCGGCGTCTCTGCTCTGACTGATCAGGCAGAGGGCGCCGCGCACACTGTATGCGTCATCGCGCCCTCTGCCTGATCAGTCAGAGCGCAGACGCCGGGAAGATGGAGGCGCCGGCCGGGAAGATGGAGCGGCGCCCGGCGGCTGGAACGAGGACAGGTGAATATGCTATACTTACCTAGTCCTGGCGATCCTCGCGCTGTCCCCTCCTGTCTTCGGCGCTGCAGCTTCTTTCTCTATCAGCGGTCACCGGCACCGCTGATTAGAGAAATGAATAAGCGGCTCCGCCCCTATGGGAGGTGGAGCCGCTTATTCATTTCTGTAATGAGCGGTCCCACGTGACCGCTGAAGAGAGGAAGAAGCTGCAGCGCCGAAGCCCGTGGGACGGCAGGGACAGCGCCAGGATCGCTGGGACTAGGTAAGTATGCCTCAGCGCCCTCTCCCCCTCACCCGCCGACCCCACCGCTACCGTGACTCGAGTATAAGCCGAGGGGGGCACTTTCAGCCCTAAAATTTGGGCTGAAAATCTCGGCTTATACTCGAGTATATACGGTATATATCTATATATATAATTGTCTAAGGGTTTTTCCGTCTGTCTGTCTTTCTGTCTGTCTGTCTGTCTTTCTGTCTTTCTGTCTGTCTGTCCTGGAAATCCCACGTCTCTGATTGGTCGAGGCCACCAGGCCTCGACCAATCAGCGACGGGCACAGTATCGACGTAGAAATCCCACGTCTCTGATTGGTCGAGGCCGCCAGGCCTCGACCAATCAGCGACGGGCACAGCGACGATGATGTCATAAAGGACGTAGACCTGGCGGCCTCGACCAATCAGCAACGGGCCAGGTATCAACGTAGATGTCATAATGGTTGCCATGGAGACGATGATGTCATAAAGTTTGCCTCGACCAATCAGCAACGGGCACAGTCTGCCGCGAATTCTGGAATCATCAGTGTCCATATACTACGGGGACATGCATATTCTAGAATACCCGATGCGTTAGAATCGGGCCACAATCTAGTATATATATAATTGTCTAAGGGTTTTTCCGTCTGTCTGTCTGTCTGTCTGTCCTGGAAATCCCGCGTCCCTAATTGGTCGAGGCCTCCAGGCCTCGACCAATCAGCGACGTGCACAGCAAGGCGACGATGATGTCATAAAGGTTACCTCGACCAATTAGCGACGAGCACAGTCTGCCGCGAATTCGCCTCGACCAATCAGCGACGGGCACAGTATCGACGTAGATGTCATAATGGTTGCCATGGCGACGATGATGTCATAAAGGTTGCCTCAACCAATCAGCGACGGGCACAGTCTGCAGCGAATTCTGGAATCATCATTGTCCATATACTATGGGAACATGCATATTCTAGAATACCCGATGCGTTAGAATCGGGCCACAATCTAGTATATATATATGTATATATATATATATATATATATATATATATATATATATATATAGACAGTATATACGTTTTTATTATTTTTTGAGCACATGGATCCCTTGTATATCCGTATGTCGGTTTTGCAGGCCTGCGAGAAAATCTCGCAGTACGGATGCCATACGGATTACATACGGAGGATGCCATGCGCAAAATACGCTGACACACCCTTCCTACGGAGGAGATACGGACCACTATTTTGGGGACTTTTCAGCGTATTACGGCCGTAAATTACGGACCGTATTTTTATACACTGAGTGTGACACCGGCCTAAGACGCTGCATTTTTTGCTCAGCAAAAATAGGTAGCATCAAAAACTCACCAAAAAGTTTTTGTGGGAACTTAATCTTAATCCCTTAACCCCCATAGCTTTTTTCGATTTAGCATTTTCATTTTTGTTCCCCTTCTTCCCAAAGCCATAACTTTTTTTATTTTTCTGTAAATATGGCCATGTGAGTGCTTATTGTTTGCGGGATGAGTTGTACTTTTGAACAACTCCATTGGTTTTACCATGTCATGTACTAGAAAATGGGAAAGAAAATTCCAAGTGCCGTGAAATTGCAAAAAAAAGTACAATCCCACACTTTGTTTGGCTTTTTTGCTAAGTTCACGAAGTCATAAAACTGATCTGCCATTATGATTCTCCAGGTGATTATGAATTCATAGACACCAAACATGTCTAGGTTCTTTTTTATGTAAGTGGTGAAAAAAAATTCCAAACTTTGTTAAAAAAAAATTCCGATACCCGTAGCGTCTCCATTTTTCGTGATCTCGGGTTGGGTGAGAGCTTATTTTTTGCAAGCCAACCTGTAGTTTTTAATGATACCATTTTGGTGCAGATACTATCTTTTGATCACCCTTTATTGCATTATAATGCAATGTTGCAGGGACCAAAAAAACGTAATTCTGGCATTTTTACTTTTCATCTTGCTACGCCGTTTAGCAATCAGGTTAATCCTTTTTTTTATTGCTAGATCGGATGATACCAAATATGTATATGTCTGATTTTATTTTTATTGTTTTATTTTGAATGGGGTGAAAAGGGGGGTGATTTAAACTTTTACTTTTTTTGTTTTTTTAATAACTTTTTATTTACTTTTGGCATGCTTCAATAGTCTCCATAGGAGACTAGAAGCTGACACATCCTGATCGGCTCTGCTACATAGAGGCGATGATCAGATCGCCTCTATATAGCAGATTTACTCACTTGCTATGAGCACCGACCACTGGGTGTCGCTCATAGCAAGCTGTCACTGACAACCATATGCTGAGTTTATGTGCAGATATTCCCTATAGACTTTCACTGGGTGTGAAAATTCCGCAGGTAAAAAATGCACATACGTTTTAAGTGCATTTCCACGACAGAAACACTTAAAAATGGATGTAATCCACACCTAAGTATTTCAATAGCAGGGCCGGACTGGCCATTTGGCAATTCTGGCAAATGCCAGAAGGGCCTGTCTGGTTGTGGGCTGCCTTGTGTGCTACGTTGTTAACAGAATCAATGTTCTCAAGACACCCATACTGTTAACAGTTGTGACGGAGCACAAAGTCGATCACTCTGTCACTTACCTCAGCATGCCGTGGGTATCATTACAAATATTGGTCTTGTAGTAAATCTTCCTTTCCCTCATCCAGGGTAATATTAGTAATATATCCCATCTGGTGCTTGGGGACGGGGTCAACATGGGCCTGTGTGATTGCAAATGCCAGGGCTGAATTTCATCCCCAGTCCGTACCTGTTCAATAGTTTTGTCAAAGCTAAATGCCAGAAGATTTCAAAAACAAAGTACCGTAGCTTTATTTAAAGCATGACACACCAACAAGAGACAAAATTCGCAGTATCAAAAATGCCGCAAAAACATTAAAAATCCCACACAAAAATGCAATAAAAAATAAAAGTAACAATTTAAATAATAGGTGTGGAAATTCTGTAATATCAAAAACTCAACAAAAGGTCGTTCTCGAAACATAGCCTAACGTAGCTAATCTGCGTGTCGCTCCATGCAGCAGTATTTAAATGCAAAGTGCAAAATGGATATACAGTTTTCCAACTGAAAATGGGAGTGAGTTTGGTGGGTGGTTTTCACGTTCCAAAAAAAGTATAAATAAAACTCTGTTTCATCATACCCTTGGGGTGTGTTTGTGCTGCATCTTTTTCCTGGTGCTCAAAAATATCAGTTTTGCAAGCGAAAGATGCAGAGCTTTTTTTCTGGCATTTTCTTGGCGTTTTGTAATCTTGAGCAAATAGTTGTTAGCATTTTTTGCTCGGTTCCTGAAGGGCTTTGTTGACTTTTTTCCTTCTGCGTTTTTTTAGTTAACATTTTTTGAGTGTCTTTCATTGGCATTTTTCAGCTGTTTTTAGAACTCCATTTAGCAATAAATAAAACAATCAGAATTTTTTTTAGTGAATACACTTACAAAAAGACACCTAGTTTTGTCACTTTTTTAAAACATTTTAAACTGTTTGAAGCATTTACTCGTAAAAGATGCACAAAAGCTGGAACAAATAAATAGCAAGTCGTGTTCCCATACAATTAAGACCATTAGGCTATGTGCACACGATGCAGATTTGCTGCGGATCCGCAGCGGATTTTATCCACGCAGAAACGCTGCAGATCTGCACTGTGATGTAAAGTACAATATTATTCAATGGGGGGAAAAAAAAGCTGTGCAGATGGTGCAGAAAAATCAGTGCGGAATTGCTGCGGATTTCAAAGAGGTGCATGTCACTTCTTTTGTGCGAATTTGCAGTGTTTCTGCATCCCTCCATGTTAAAAATTCACAGTGGCAAAATCCGCACAAAAATCCGCATAAAAACCGCACAAAATCCGCATAAAAACCACGGCCAATCCGCGGCTGCGGATTCTGCCAGGAGATGCGGATTTTGTGCAGAAAATTCTGCACCTCTTTTCCTACGTGTGCACATAGTCTTAAACATCAGATAAAAACACATTATGAAATTACCCTTACAATTAGGTCTAGTGGAATTTTCAGTTTTTATTGCAGTCCTGTACTACAATTGTTTTACAATTTATATAAGACAGTAGAGAATATCAAACATGACTACCATTAGTTCCCCTAAAAACAATGTTTATTACCTATTGGTTAAAATACCCACAAAGACAAAAAAAAAAGTATTTCATTCCTCAGATACACATGCCAAACTAGTAGTCATCTTAAAAAGTTGACAGAGGATCAAGGAAAAACTGTGATAATGATGGATAGTCCACGTAGATCCTAAAGTATAATGGGACAAGCAGAAGAATAGTGGTAGCCCTGTGCTACTAAGCCGTCCATAATTATCAAACTTTCTGGAATATCAGAAAGGAGTGCCACTGTACAATCTGTTAATAACAAGGCACACATTCTGGATTATTAAAAGCATAGGTTGATACCACATTGCTTGCTTGAGAGCCGTTCATTAAATCCAGGTCTTTTCACAGGTCTGACTATTATGACAAATCTGAGGAAGCTGGATGCATCCTGAGCAGCAGGAAGGAGCCAGACTTGGGAACTTAAAAAAACTAATATAAACAGTATGTCCAAAAACTTATTGTGACTGACCCCGCCCTGTCCTACAACCTCCTTCTAGATGAAGCGTAAAGATGCCAAATTTACAGCGCCTCCTGTGAGGAAGGATCACAGTTTTCTGATTGCTATCAGTAGTCAAAGAGTGAGACATTAGCAGAGAACCAGCCATGGACCCAAGCTATGCAATGGCCAAGTTTGGATTGGAGTCCAAGAATACCCTCAAGTCTAAGCACAGAGGCTGCTGGTATTATACCAAATATTTCTTCTTTTTCTTGTCCATAATCCAGTTCCTTATTATCCTTGGATTGGTTCTTTTCATGTTGTATGGAAATGCCCATGTTACCACAGAGGTGCGCCTGACGAGCGTAGAGAATCGCTATATAAACCTGACCCTCGATTACAACTGGTTGAACGGCAATTTCTCTCAGTTGAAAGGCAAACTTACCAGCATGGAGAAGGAAAATCTGAACTGCTCAAACATGTTAACTACAGCACTAAAGCAACTACAAAACAGAACCTCAGTTGTAAGACCTGTATTACCCGTGGTGAGTACTAACATTTTGGTCTATTTATGATATGGTATTTATCATTGATGTTCAATCAAATGTTGACTGAAAACTATTTACTTACACTTTCACTTGTCTAAGTGAATAATTTTCCACAAAAATAAACTAATTAAAAACATAAAGGTTGTAAAGTGTATGCAACGCATATTTTTATGAGTACAACCCAACTCTTTTGTGCCTTGATACACATTGATATTAACAGTGATATTTAGCTATGTAAAATCAATATCTGGGCCAAATTCCACATCAAGAACTAGTAAAGATATTGATAAAAATATATCAATACGTTGACTTATTTTTATAGGTTTTCTCATTTGTACTAGCATGGATACAGCAGGGATTGTGTGTTAATTCTGGTAAAGTTCTTGAATATCAAACGTTTGGCCAGTGTCCGAGAAGCCCTAATTTCATCGATACTGGGGATTTTTTTGCAGGATTACAAAAAATGGGCTGCAGATATCTACAGTATGTCTAAATGTTTCCATGTACTGTTCTATTATGACAACAATACACAAGTGAAAAAACAAGTGCTATTCTATTGCCACAATGTCCAGTAATATTTTATGGGCACTGTTGACAACGTTTTGTAAAAATGCAGGCCTGGTGACGAGTCTACGACATTTTAGATATATGCGAAAATATGTTTCCTCATTAATGTAATAAGTCTAGAAAGAAAAAATTGACAGTAACCACACATGGCAGATTGTTGTTGGAGAAGTTTCCTCCGCTGTAAATTGCTTCAATCGTATGAATAGGTTTGTGTGAAGAACACAGATATCTCAAACCCTATTAAGGTGTATTAACAGTCTCAGAAATGTCTGCAATAAATCTGCCATTTGATTATATCCAAGACTTCTGTTCTTAGCATTACCATGACAGCTGAGACAGATCCCAACAAATCCTGATAGATCCCATTGATTTACTATGGGATCCATCAACTGCTTTATCAACAAAAATAGCACAAACTACAATCCTACAGAACCTAAGATAACCTAAAGCTCAATGTATTATAGAAGGATAGTAGTGTAAACTGAGCCTAGAGACATAGAAGTTCAAGGGAACTTTTTTTTATTTTCTTGGTATGTTATTCCATTCTGGTTCCATTGAATTACTGTAGTTTAAGTTAAATGGGTCCATATACAAAACACATCAAAACTTTTATAACTTGTAAACTTAGGTTAGTTTGCTAAGTAAATGATACAGTGAGAATTTAAAGGAAATCTGTCACATCCCAAAGTGCTATTAACTTGCAGATATTGTGTTAATCTGCAGGCTAATAATGCTCTAAAGCTGCCAGTCGCTGCATTGAAAGATCCACTACCAGGAGGAATTGAACTGTATTCCTCATGGCAACCTAAGGCTACTTTCACACTTGCGTTTTTCAGCTTCCGTCACAATCCGTCGAATTTTGAGAATGCAGAATCCTGCAAAAAAAATAGTGGTCCGTCGTGCGGAGAAAACGTTCATAGGAACGTTATTTCTGCACGTCGGAAAATCGGTCAGCGACACATCCTGCACTGCCCGTCGTCGGCTATAATGGAAGCCTATGGACGCAGGATCCATCACTGACCGTCACACACTGGAATCCAGCAACGGATTCCGTTTTTCCCCTCTGAGCATGCCCGGAAGGATTTTCAAATCCGGAGTCTCTCTCTCTCTTTCTCTTTCTCTCTTTCTCTCTCTCTTTCTCACTCTTTCTCTCTTTCTTTCTCTCTTTCTCGTCCCCGGAATTTGTGGACGACGCATCCGTCATCACACTGGATGCATCACACACGTTTTTCACTATTTTCGTGACGTCCGTCGATACGTAATTTTCCTGTACAACAAAGGACAGCAGAAAACGCAAGTGTGAAAGTAGCCTAAGAGTTTCAGACATAGAGGTGTGGCCGGAGCAGCTCAAGTAACGTCTCCGTACATTGTGGACAGCGGATGTAACCACGCTCCTAGCACTGAACCACAACTGATTCAGCAGAGCATCAGCATCATCTGCCTGCTGCACATTTTGTCCTGATTTATCCTACTAGTGGGTTTCCATCCGTATCCTGCTAGATTGTGGAAAAACACTATATAGGAGTACATAGAGGAGTTTTTTTATGCCTTGCAGCGCCATTCACGGCTGTCTGCAAGGTCCCTGTGTGAGTGCAGCTCACTCTGTAGTCTGTTCTGCAGCCAGAGACGGTTGTAGACAGCTCAGTGTGCGTCACTGCCTCATGCTATTCCATTGTCCTTTTTTCAATTAGTACTGCCTGCTGCACATTTTGACCTGATTTATCCTATTAGTGAGTTTCCATCCGTATTCTGCTAGATTGTGGAAAAACACTATATAGGAGTACATAGAGGAGCTTTTTTAGGCCTTGCAGCGCCAATCACGGCTGTCTGCAAAGTCTCTGTGTGAGTTATTATTATTATTTATTGTTATAGCGCCATTCATTCCATGGCGCTTTACATGTGAGGAGGGGTATACATAATAAAAACAAGTACAATAATCTTAAACAATACAAGTCATAACTGGTACAGGAGGAGTGAGGACCCTGCCCGCAAAGGCTCACAATCTACAAGGGATGGGTGAGAATACAGTAGGTGAGGATAGAGCTGGTCATGCAGCGGTTTGGTCGATCGGTGGTCACTGCAGGTTGTAGGCTTGTCGGAAGAGGTGGGTCTTCAGGAGTTCAGCTTACGCTGTAGTCTGTTCTGCAGCCACAGCTGGTTGTAGTCAGCTCAGTGTGCGTCACTGCCTCATGCTGTTCCATTGTCCTTTTTTCAATTAGTGCTGCCTGCTGCACATTTTTCCTGATTTATCCTATTAGTGGTTTTCTATCCATATCCTGCTAGATTGTGGAAAAACACTATATAGGAGTACATGAGGAGCTTTTTTTTTTGGCCTTGCAGCACCGTCCACGGCTGTCCTCCGATAACGTTGAGCAACTTACTTTTCTGAAAATGAACAAGGCCCGGATCTCGCAGGAATTTGCCACTCCTCTTCCAGATTAAATAATTGGTAGGCAACAGTATCCAGGCCTCCTGTTGTATTCATGTTTCTACCACCTGAACTGTAATCCTTGGGCTCCAACACTGCCAGTTGCTGCTCAGAAGTTCCGTCTGCACAGTCAACACATGACCAAGTGTTATTGGGTTTCAGTAACGTAAGCTGATCCCCAGCTGTGTATCCGGCAATTTCTCCTGCTCCGTCCACACTCGCACTACAACAGATATTAAACTTGCTCCAATTAGGCCTCAGCCTACACTCTGCTTCTCCTGGATTCCCTGGGCTCTAACACCACCAGTTGCTGCTCAGAAGTGCCGTCTGCACAGTCAACACTTGTTGCCGTGTTAGTGGGGTTCAGTAACGTCAGCTGATCCCCAGCTGTGTAGGCGGCAATTGCTCCTGCTACCTCCACACTCACACTACTACAGATTTGAAACTTGCTCCAATTAGGCCTCTGTTGTGAATTCTGTGGCTGAATTCACTCCTGTGGTCACAAGTGGTACTGCAGCTTCTGAGCTTCCTCCCTCAGGTGTTCTGGTGAGCTCGTTAACTGCTTCATTACTTAACTCCGCCTGATGCTGCTATCCTTGCTCCTTGTCAATGTTTCAGTGTTGGATCTGAGCTTCTCCTGATTGTTCCTGTGACCTGCTGCTCTGTATAGCTAAGTGCTTTTTGCTTTTTTGTTGCTTTTTTTCTGTCCAGCTTGTCTTTTGTTTTGCTGGAAGCTCTGAGACGCAAAGGGTGTACCGCCGTGCCGTTAGTTCGGCACGGTGGGTTTTTTTGCCCCTTTGCGTGGTTTCGCTTTAGGGTTTTTTGTAGACTGCAAAGTTCGCTTTACTGTCCTCGCTCTGTCCTAGAATATCGGGCCCCACTTTGCTGAATCTATTTCATCCCTACGTTTTGTCTTTTCATCTTACTCACAGTCATTATATGTGGGGGGCTGCCTTTTCCTTTGGGGAATTTCTCTGGGGCAAGTCAGGCCTATTTTTCTATCTTCAGGCTAGCTAGTTTCTTAGGCTGTGCCGAGTTGCCTAGGTAGTTGTTAGGCGCAATCCACAGCCGCTTTTAGTTGTGTTTAGGATAGGATCAGGTGTGCAGTCTACAGAGTTTCCACGTCTCAGAGCTCGTTCTTGTATTTTTGGGTATTTGTCAGATCACTGTGTGCGCTCTGATCGCTAAGCACACTGTGTTTCTGGATTGCCTTCATAACACCTGTCATTAGCAAACATAACAGTACAAGGAGCCCAAACTAATGATTCTCAATAGAGGGAAAGAAAAAGTTCTGACATCATTTTTTTTTTTTTTTTCTGCTCTGTGTTCACTTTTTTTTTTCCCCTAGACATTTGGGTGATTCTGGACACAGGTGTGGACATGGATATTCAGGGTCTGTGCTCTTCAATGGATAATCTCGTTATAAATGTACAAAAAATTCAAGATACTATTGATCAGAAATCTATGTTAGAACCAAGAATTCCTATTCCTGATTTGTTTTTTGGAGATAGAACTAAGTTTCTAAGTTTCAAAAATAATTGTAAGCTATTTCTGGCCTTGAAACCTCATTCTTCTGGTAATCCTATTCAACAGGTTTTGATTATTATTTCTTTTTTGCGCGGCGACCCTCAAGACTGGGCATTTTCTCTTGCGCCAGGAGACCCTGCATTGAGTAGTGTCGATGCGTTTTTCCTGGCGCTCGGATTGCT
The DNA here is from genome assembly GCF_032444005.1 of Ranitomeya imitator. NCBI lineage: Eukaryota > Metazoa > Chordata > Amphibia > Anura > Dendrobatidae > Ranitomeya > Ranitomeya imitator. Next base: position 548,072,017 of record NC_091282.1, on the reverse strand, counting down.
GTACGATGAGCCTAATTCAGTGGATCAGGCTGAGAAAAATTTGCTGGCTTTGTGCCAGGGTCAGGATGATATAGAAGTATATTGTCAGAAATTTAGGAAATGGTCAGTACTCACTCAGTGGAATGAATCTGCGCTGGCAGCTTTGTTCAGAAAGGGTCTCTCTGAGGCTCTTAAGGATGTCATGGTGGGATTTCCTATGCCTGCTGGTTTGAATGAGTCTTTGTCTTTGGCCATTCAGATCGGTCGACGCTTGCACGAGCGTAAATCTGTGCACCATTTGGCGGTACTGCCTGAGGTTAAACCTGAGCCTATGCAGTGCGATAGGACTATGACTAGAGTTGAACGGCAGGAATACAGACGTCTGAATGGTCTGTGTTTCTACTGTGGTGATTCCACTCATGCTATTTCTGATTGTCCTAAGCGCACTAAGCGGTCCGCTTGGTCTGCCGTCATTGGTACTGTACAGTCCAAATTCCTTCTGTCCATTACCTTGATATGCTCTTTGTCGTCGTTTTCTGTCATGGCGTTTGTGGATTCGGGCGCTGCCCTGAATCTGATGGATTTGGATTATGCTAAACGTTGTGGGTTTTTCTTGGAGCCTTTGCGGTGTCCTATTCCATTGAGAGGAATTGATGCTACACCTTTGGCCAAGAATAAACCTCAATACTGGGCCCAGCTGACCATGTGCATGGCTCCTGCACATCAGGAAGTTATTCGCTTTCTGGTGTTGCATAATCTGCATGATGTGGTCGTGTTGGGGTTGCCATGGCTACAAACCCATAATCCAGTATTGGATTGGAATTCCATGTCGGTATCCAGCTGGGGTTGTCAGGGGGTACATGGTGATGTTCCATTTTTGTCGATTTCGTCATCCACCCCTTCTGAGGTCCCAGAGTTCTTGTCTGATTATCAGGATGTATTTGAAGAGCCCAAGTCCGATGCTCTACCTCCGCATAGGGATTGTGATTGTGCTATCAATTTGATTCCTGGTAGTAAATTCCCTAAAGGTCGATTATTTAATTTATCCGTTCCCGAACACGCCGCTATGCGCAGTTATGTGAAGGAATCCCTGGAGAAGGGACATATTCGCCCATCGTCATCACCACTGGGAGCAGGGTTCTTCTTTGTAGCCAAGAAGGATGGTTCGCTGAGACCGTGTATTGATTACCGCCTTCTTAATAAGATCACTGTTAAATTTCAGTATCCCTTGCCATTGTTATCTGACTTGTTTGCTCGGATTAAGGGGGCTAGTTGGTTCACTAAGATAGATCTTCGTGGTGCGTATAATCTGGTGAGAATCAGGCAAGGAGATGAATGGAAAACTGCATTCAATACGCCCGAGGGTCATTTTGAGTATCTAGTGATGCCGTTCGGACTTGCCAATGCTCCATCTGTGTTTCAGTCTTTTATGCATGACATCTTCCGTGAGTATCTGGATAAATTCCTGATTGTTTACTTGGATGACATTTTGATCTTCTCAGATGATTGGGAGTCTCATGTGAAGCAGGTCAGAATGGTTTTTCAGGTCCTGCGTGCTAACTCTTTGTTTGTGAAGGGATCAAAGTGTCTCTTCGGTGTGCAGAAAGTTTCATTTTTGGGGTTCATCTTTACCCCTTCTACTATCGAGATGGATCCAGTTAAGGTCCAAGCCATCCAGGATTGGATTCAGCCGACATCTCTGAAAAGTCTGCAAAAGTTCCTGGGCTTTGCTAATTTTTATCGTCGCTTCATCTGTAATTTTTCTAGCATTGCCAAACCATTGACCGATTTGACCAAGAAGGGTGCTGATTTGGTTAATTGGTCTTCTGCTGCTGTGGAAGCTTTTCAGGAGTTGAAGCGTCGTTTTTGTTCTGCCCCTGTGTTGTGTCAGCCAGATGTTTCTCTTCCGTTCCAGGTCGAGGTTGATGCTTCTGAGATTGGAGCAGGGGCGGTTTTGTCACAGAGAGGTTCTGATTGCTCAGTGATGAAACCATGTGCTTTCTTTTCCAGGAAGTTTTCGCCTGCTGAGCGTAATTATGATGTGGGCAATCGAGAGTTGCTGGCCATGAAGTGGGCATTCGAGGAGTGGCGTCATTGGCTTGAAGGAGCTAAGCATCGCGTGGTGGTATTGACTGATCATAAGAACTTGACTTATCTCGAGTCTGCCAAGCGCTTGAATCCTAGACAGGCCCGTTGGTCGTTATTTTTTGCCCGCTTCGACTTTGTGATTTCGTACCTTCCGGGCTCTAAAAATGTGAAGGCGGATGCTCTGTCTAGGAGTTTTGTGCCCGACTCTCCGGGTTTATCTGAGCCAGCGGGTATCCTCAAGGAAGGAGTCATTGTGTCTGCCATCTCCCCTGATTTGCGGCGGGTGCTGCAAAAATTTCAGGCGAATAAACCTGATCGTTGTCCAGCAGAGAAACTGTTCGTCCCTGATAGGTGGACTAATAAACTTATCTCTGAACTTCATTGTTCGGTGTTGGCTGGTCATCCTGGAATCTTTGGTACCAGAGAGTTAGTGGCTAGATCCTTCTGGTGGCCATCTCTGTCACGGGATGTACGTACTTTTGTGCAGTCCTGTGGGATTTGTGCTAGGGCTAAGCCCTGCTGTTCTCGTGCCAGTGGGTTGCTTTTGCCCTTGCCGGTCCCAAAGAGGCCTTGGACACATATTTCGATGGATTTCATTTCTGACCTTCCCGTTTCTCAAAAGATGTCAGTCATTTGGGTGGTCTGTTATCGCTTTTCTAAAATGGTCCATCTGGTGCCCTTGGCTAAATTGCCTTCCTCCTCTGATTTGGTACCTTTGTTCTTTCAGCATGTGGTTCGGTTGCATGGCATTCCTGAGAATATTGTTTCTGACAGAGGTTCCCAGTTTGTTTCAAGGTTTTGGCGAGCCTTTTGTGGTAGGATGGGCATTGACCTATCCTTTTCCTCGGCTTTCCATCCTCAGACTAATGGCCAGACCGAACGAACCAATCAGACCTTGGAAACATATCTGAGATGTTTTGTTTCTGCAGACCAGGATGATTGGGTGTCCTTTTTGCCGTTGGCTGAGTTCGCCCTTAATAATCGGGCCAGCTCGGCTACCTTGGTTTCTCCATTTTTTTGCAATTCTGGGTTCCATCCTCGTTTCTCTTCAGGACAGGTTGAGTCTTCGAACTGTCCTGGTGTGGATTCTGTGGTGGATAGGTTGCAGCAGATCTGGACTCAGGTAGTGGACAATTTGATCTTGTCCCAGGAGAAAGCCCAACTTTTCGCTAATCGCAGACGCCGTGTGGGTCCCCGACTTCGTGTTGGGGATCTGGTTTGGTTATCTTCTCGTCATATTCCTATGAAGGTTTCCTCTCCTAAATTTAAACCTCGTTTTATTGGTCCGTATAGGATTTCTGAGGTTCTCAATCCTGTGTCTTTTCGTTTGACCCTCCCAGACTCCTTTTCCATACATAATGTATTCCATAGGTCGTTGTTGCGGAGATACGTGACACCTATGGTTCCATCTGTTGAGCCTCCTGCCCCGGTTTTGGTGGAGGGGGAATTGGAGTATATTGTGGAGAAGATTTTGGATTCTCGTGTTTCTAGACGGAAACTCCAGTATCTGGTTAAATGGAAGGGTTACGCTCAGGAAGATAATTCCTGGGTTTTTGCCTCTGATGTTCATGCTTCCGATCTTGTTCGTGCCTTTCATGCGGCTCATCCTGGTCGGCCTGGGGGCTCTGGTGAGGGTTCGGTGACCCCTCCTCAAGGGGGGGGTACTGTTGTGAATTCTGTGGCTGAATTCACTCCTGTGGTCACAAGTGGTACTGCAGCTTCTGAGCTTCCTCCCTCAGGTGTTCTGGTGAGCTCGTTAACTGCTTCATTACTTAACTCCGCCTGATGCTGCTATCCTTGCTCCTTGTCAATGTTTCAGTGTTGGATCTGAGCTTCTCCTGATTGTTCCTGTGACCTGCTGCTCTGTATAGCTAAGTGCTTTTTGCTTTTTTGTTGCTTTTTTTCTGTCCAGCTTGTCTTTTGTTTTGCTGGAAGCTCTGAGACGCAAAGGGTGTACCGCCGTGCCGTTAGTTCGGCACGGTGGGTTTTTTTGCCCCCTTTGCGTGGTTTCGCTTTAGGGTTTTTTGTAGACTGCAAAGTTCGCTTTACTGTCCTCGCTCTGTCCTAGAATATCGGGCCCCACTTTGCTGAATCTATTTCATCCCTACGTTTTGTCTTTTCATCTTACTCACAGTCATTATATGTGGGGGGCTGCCTTTTCCTTTGGGGAATTTCTCTGGGGCAAGTCAGGCCTATTTTTCTATCTTCAGGCTAGCTAGTTTCTTAGGCTGTGCCGAGTTGCCTAGGTAGTTGTTAGGCGCAATCCACAGCCGCTTTTAGTTGTGTTTAGGATAGGATCAGGTGTGCAGTCTACAGAGTTTCCACGTCTCAGAGCTCGTTCTTGTATTTTTGGGTATTTGTCAGATCACTGTGTGCGCTCTGATCGCTAAGCACACTGTGTTTCTGGATTGCCTTCATAACACCTGTCATTAGCAAACATAACAGGCCTCGGCCTACACTCTGTTTCTCCTGTAATCCCTGGGCTCCAGCACCGCCAGTTGCTGCCTGGAAGTGCTGTCTGCACAGAGAAAAACACTAGCTCCTGTGTTAGTGGGGTTCAGCAACGTCAGCTGCTCCCCTGCTGTGTGTCCGGCAATGTTTCCTGCTCCCTCCACATTCACATTTCAGATATTAAACTTGCTCCAATTAGGCCTTGGCCTACACCCTGATTGACCCTGGGCTCCAACACCGCCAGTTCCTGCTCGGAAATGCTGTCTGCACAGTCAACAGTTGCTCCTCTGTTATTGGGGTTCAGTAATACCAGTTGCTCCCCTGCTGTGTGTGCGGCAATTTCTCCACTCAGTTTCTAGCATTGACCCTGGGCTCCAACACTGCCAGTTGCTGCCCTGAAGTGCTATCTGCACAGTCAACAGTTGCGCCTCTGTTATTGGGGTTCAGTAATGTCAGTTGATCCCCTGCTGTGTATCCGGCAATTTCTCCTGCTCCCTCCACACTAAGACTACAACAGATATTAAACTTGCTCCAATTAGGCCTCTGCCTACACTATGCTTCTAGCATTGACCCTGGGCTCCAACACCGCCGGTTGCTGCTCGGAAGTGTGACTGCACAGTCAACACTTGCTGCCGTGTTATTGGGGTTCAGTAATGTCAGCTGCTCCCCTGCTGTGTATCCGGCAATTTCTAATGCTCCCTCAATACTCTCACTACTACAGAAATTAAAGGGAACCTGTCCCCTCCCAGGCATTTGTAACTAAAAGAGTCCCTTGTGCAGCAGTAATGCTGTACAAGGAAAAGGTGGCTCTTTTAGTTATGCTCCTTGCATACGCTGAACTAAACACTTATAAAATGTGTCCCCTCATACCATGAAAGTCCCGGAGGTGGGACTTTCCTTCCTAATCAGATGGGGCACAGCTGTCATTCATACCCCCTTGGTACCGTGCACCGCCTCCTGAGCGTTGTTTGAATCTGTCCTGGAGCCTGCGCTGTTATGATATCCCTTGGCCATGCGCAGTTAGCGCTGCCCGTCTTCTGACATTATTTGATGTCAGGCTGACTGCACCTGTGCGGCCGCGCTGCCCGAGATCCCGCCCCGCAGTGTCTTCTGATTTATTCACACTGCGGGGCAGGGATTCATGGCCATGCGCAGTGCATATCTTCGCCTCTCACTCATCTCCCTCCGCCTTCTTCAGACTGTACGGCACCAGCTGATCCCTAATCGCCGTGGCATGCGCTTAGGGATCAGCTGACGCCGCACAGTCTGAAGAAGGGAGATGAGTGAGAGGCGAAGATATGCACTGCGCATGCCCATGAATCCCAGCCCCGCAGTGTGAATAAATCAGAAGACACTGCTGGGCGGGATCTCGAGCAGCGCGGCCACACAGGTGCAGTCAGCCTGACAACAAATGATGTCAGAAGACAGGCAGCGCAAACTGCGCATGCCCAAGGGATAACATAACAGCGCAGGCTCGGGGACAGATTCAAACAACGCTCAGGAGGCGGCGCCCGGTACCAAGGGGGTATGACTGATGGCTGTGCTGCGTCTCATTAAGAAGGAAAGTCCCACCTCCGGGATGGTTTCACGGTATGAGGGGGCATTATTTTATAAGTTTTAACTTCAGCGTGTGCAAGGAGCATAAGTAAAAAAGCCACCTTTTCCTTGTTCAGCATTAGTGCTGCACAAGGTGGCTCTTTTAGTTACAAACGCCTGAGGGGGTTACAGGTTCCCTTTCAACTTGCTCCAATTAGGCCTCAGCCTATACTCTCTTTCTCTGGTAATCCCTGGGCTCCAACACCACCAGTTGCTGCTCAGAAGTGCAGTCTGCACAGTCAACACATGCTCCATTGTTTTGGGGTTCAGTAACGTCAGCTGATCCCCAGCTGTGTGTGCGGCAATTTCTCCTGCTCCCTCCACATTGACACCACTACAGATTTTAAACTTGCTCCAATTAGACCTCAGCGTACACTCTGTTTATCATGTAATCCTTGGGCTCCAACACCGCCAGTTGCTGCTCAGAAGTGTCTTTGGCACAGGTACTCCCTCCTGCCCAGCCTGGTTCCAGCACGCCAGCTGTTTCCAGGTAGTGTCAAGGTCACTTTGCCTCCAATTCGTCGTCCTGTTGGGTTGCGTTCGAGTTAGCCTACTCTATGGTGCCTGCAGCTTAGGTGCTTCCTATGTGGGCTGCAGGAACTGGCTGGTTCCGCAGTGCCAATAGGACAAGCTCTCCCTGTACGACTGTGGGTTTTCGGTAACTACGGCCAACTCGTGGCCTAGCAGTTTTTTTTTTCCTGTGGACCTTCTGCTGTCTATCTGAGTTCCAGCACCTTTAGCTGGTTCTTTGGAAGACAATCTTGAATAGGTCCCCCTGGTTCCAGTACCGTCAGCTGGTTCCAGGCAGAGCCTTTGGCTTAGGTGCCTCCTTCTGGGTATCCGAGTTCCACCAACATCTGGTGGTCCTTGGTAGTGCTTTCTGGCATGGGTACCTCCTGCTTAGTAACCGGGTTCCAGTACCGTCAGCTGGTGCTCGGTAGTTCCATTGGCTCTTGTACCTTTGGCTACCCATCCGGGTTCCAGTACCGTCAGCTGATTCTCGGCAGTATCTTTTGCTCTTGTACCTTCTGCTCCCCATCCTGGTTCCAGTACCGTCAGCTGGTTCCAGGCAGAGCCTTTGGCTTAGGTGCCTCCTTCTGGGTATCCGACTTTCACCAACGTCTGGTGGTCCTTTTTCTAGTGCTTTCTGGCACGGGTACCTCCTGCTTAGTAACTGGGTTCCAGTACCATCAGCTGGTCCTGGGTAGTTCCATTAGCTCTTGTACCTTCAGGTAGCCATCCGGGTTCCAGTACCGTCAGCTGGTTCTCGGCAGTTCCTCAGCCTTCTTGTACCTTCTGCTACATTTCCAAGTCCAACACCCTAAAGATGACGACTCTGAAGACCACCCCGAAGAAGACGACGACCCTGGAGATGACGACTCTGAAGACCACCCCAGAGGAGACGATGACCCTGGAGACGACGACCCTGAAGACCAAGAAGCAGAAGCACAAGAAGCTGCAGAACAAAAAGCAGAAGAGCATTAAGCATAAGACTAAAAATCAGAGCAAAAGATATTATCTAAATTATAAGCAGAAGAAGACTAAGCAGTGTATGGGGGTGAGTCCGTTCCTCCTCGTGGTGCCCCTGGAAAAAACCTGCTGCTGCAGGCAAAACTGAACGTGGACAAATCCTGTTGTAAATCTTTTGTGACATGCAGAACGGAAGGTGTAATCTTCAAACTTTTATAGATAACAACTACAGGAATGCCTGTCACAAATAAGAATATGATGAAGAAGAAGAATATGAAGAAGATGAAGAAGTAGAATATGAAGAAGAATAATAGTTAAATAAAAAGAATATGAAGAATGTAAAAAAAAGAATAATAGGAAGAAGGTGAAGAAGAAGATGAATAAGGTGAAGGAGAAGTTGATGAAAAAGATGCTGCTGCTGAGGATGATGAAGAAGAAAGTGTGGGAGAAGTAAAAAAAAAAAGTGAAGAGCATGGAAGTAGTGAAACATAAATATCTGAGAAAATATAAAAAATCTTAAGATAGTCAATATCTTTGTAAATCCGAACGTCATAAAAAAAATTAATTCCTGCTATTCCATTTGATTGGGCTAAACCGCTATGCCTTTAATGTCTCCTCCACCTCCCCCAATACATCCTACATTATTCTTAGTTGTTTTCCTTCATGTAGAATTAACCTACAAGGAAAGAAAGGGTTTATTTTAATTCTGATATTTTTGTCCCATTGACTTGCATTGGTATCGGGTATCGGTGATATCTGATATTTTTTTGGATATCGGCCGATCCAATCCGATACCGATATTTCCGAATATCGGAAGGTATCGCTCAACACTAGTTGTGACTTGTATTGTTTAAGATTATTGTACTCGTTTTTTTATGTATATACCTCCTCACATGTAAAGCGCCATGGAATAAATGGCGCTATAATAATATTTAATTTTTAGACTTGAAAGGTTCCCTTTAAAAAACAAAGATTGGTTAAAAAACAGCAAAGCAGTAAAGAAATTGAGAATATATTATCACTTTGTGCAAGAGTATATATATATATATATATAATATAACGCTGGGAGCGTCACTCTGTCCGGAGCCTCTATAGACTGCGCAAGCGCAAGCGCCGGCGCAGTCTGGGCCTCACAGAGCGACGCTCCCGGGAGATCGCGGTGTGCGTTCACACTGAACGCACACCGCGATCTCCACCGCAGAAGCAGGGACCGCCAGGAGGGTGAGTATCGGCCTATATTCACCTGTCCCCGTTCCATCGCTGAGCGGCGCCATCTTCCCGGTCTTCGGCCTGTGACCTTCAGTTCAGAGGGCGCGATGATGCGCTTAATGCGCGCCGGCGCCGCCCTCTGACTGAACAGTTACAGCCAGGAGACCGGGAAGATGGCGGCGCTCAGCGATGGAACGCCGGACAGGTGAGTATAGTAAGTGCTGGGGGGGCCTGAGCTGGCGGCGATACCGGCACCTGACCCCCACAGCGCGCCGGTGTCCCCGCCTGCTCAGGCCCCCCAGCACTCGGCGCCGAGCGGGTCAGAGGCAGTATGGGGACGCAGGATGGAGCAGCACATAAGGATGGGGATGCAGTATGGAGCAGCACATAAGGATGGGGACGCAGGATGGAGCAGCACATAAGGATGGGGACGCAGGATGGAGCAGCACATAACAGTATGGGGACGCAGGATGGAGCAGCACATAAGGATGGGGACGCAGGATGGAGCAGCACATAAGGATGGGGATGCAGGATGGAGCAGCACATAACAGGATGGGGACGCAGGATGGAGCAGCACATAAGGATGGGGACGCAGGATGGGAGCAGCACATAAGGATGGGGACGCAGGATGGAGCAGCACATAAGGATGGGGACGCAGGATGGAGCAGCACATAAGGATGGGGACGCAGGATGCAGCATGAACATAAGGATGGGGACGCAGGATGCAGCATGAACATAAGGATGGGGACGCAAGATGCAGCATGAACATAAGGATGGGGACGCAGGATGCAGCACATAAGGATGGGGACGCAGGATGCAGCATGAACATAAGGATGGGGACGCAGGATGGGAGCAGCACATAAGGATGGGGACGCAGGATGCAGCAGCACATAAGGATGGGAACGCAGGATGCAGCAGCACATAAGGATGGGGACGCAGGATGGAGCAGCACATAAGGATGGGGACGCAGGATGGAGCAGCACATAAGAATGGGGACGCAGGATGCAGCAGCACATAAGGATGGGGACGCAGGATGCAGCATGAACATAAGGATGGGGACGCAGGATGCAGCATGAACATAAGGATGGGGACGCAGGATGCAGCATGAACATAAGGATGGGGACGCAGGATGGGAGCAGCACATAAGGATGGGGACGCAGGATGCAGCAGCACATCAGGATGGGGACGCAGGATGGAGCAGCACATAAGGATGGGGACGCAGGATGGAGCAGCACATAAGAATGGGGACGCAGGATGCAGCATGAACATAAGGATGGGGACGCAGGATGCAGCATGAACATAAGGATGGGGACGCAAGATGCAGCATGAACATAAGGATGGGGACGCAGGATGCAGCAGCACATAAGGATGGGGACGCAGGATGCAGCAGTACATAAGGATGGGGACGCAGGATGCAGCAGCACATAAGGATGGGGACGCAGGATGGAGCAGCACATAAGGATGGGGACGCAGGATGCAGCAGCACATAAGGATGGGGACGCAGGATGCAGCAGCACATAAGGATGGGGACGCAGGATGCAGCAGCACATAAGGATGGGGACGCAGGATGCAGCAGCACATAAGGATGGGGACGCAGGATGCAGCAGCACATAAGGATGGGGACGCAGGATGCAGCAGCACATAAGGATGGGGACGCAGGATGCAGCAGCACATAAGGATGGGGACGCAGGATGGAGCAGCACATAAGGATGGGGACGCAGGATGCAGCATGAACATAAGGATGGGGACGCAGGATGCAGCAGCACATAAGGATGGGGACGCAGGATGCAGCAGCACATAAGGATGGGGACGCAGGATGCAGCAGCACATAAGGATGGGGACGCAGGATGCAGCAGCACATAAGGATGGGGACGCAGGATGGAGCAGCGCATGACAGGATGGGGACGCATGATGGAGCAGCGCATGACAGGATGGGGACGCAGGATGGAGCAGCACATGACAGGATGGGGACGCAGGATGGGAGCAGCGCATCACAGGATGGGAGCAGCGCATCACAGGATGGGGACGCAGGATGGGAGCAGCACATGACAGGATGGGGACGCAGGATGGGAGCAGCGCATGACAGGAAGGGGAACGCAGGATGGAGCAGCACATGACAGGATGGGGACGCAGGATGGAGCAGCGCATGACAGGATGGGGACGCAGGATGGAGCAGCACATGACAGGATGGGGACGCAGGATGGAGCAGCACATACCAGGATGGAGACAATATACCAATATAAATGCTCGCCACCCGGGCGTAGAACGGGTTCAATAGCTAGTATATATATATATAGATATATATCACACACCATGTAGTTTTGGTTGATTATTGCTGTATTTTCTTACGTTTTCTGTTTAGCTGCCACTGGTGAATGAGCCTCAGCAAATGTTAAGTGACATATCAAGTAACGTATATTCACAGCATTACAATTGCTAAATTACGTCTATTTAAACAAGAATTTAAAAAATGATCGTATATGGTGTGGTAGATTGGCTCAATCTGCTGCACACGGAGGTAGACATGGGTACACTGAGACTTTAAGAACTTCCCTTGGTTTATTGTAGGCAGCATAAACCAAGGTGTAGTAAAGAAAATACAGTTCTCTGGGCAAAACAGGAAAACAAAACAAAATGGTGGCGGAACTAACAGTCCTTCTGTGAGCGGGGTTCCTCATGCTCACAGCTGGCAGAACACGCATTGTTTTGTTCAGGTTCACAAGTCCATGCAGCAGTCTCCTGCAGTACTCCTTCTTCATGCTCACACACTGAACACTGAAAGCTCTGACCTTCAGCCATTTAAGCCCAGACCTTTTGACTCCTCCATCATGTGACTGATCACAATACTGACATCACACATGTCCTGTCAGGACTCTGCAGGTGGAGATACGGTGGACCCCCTCCAACCCGCTCTATGGAGGTCCACTAAAACCAGCCCATAACATAACTCTCATTTAATCCTCTCAACATGTAGTGTGCTGGAGGAAACTACTCTGGTTTTACATCACTGACGCCATTATGCGCAGTGACACGTATCTCCCTTCCATCACTTCACCAGTCAGCAGGGGAGCCTGGACAGGGCATCTGCGTTCCTATGCAGTTTCCCTGGCTTGTGGTTGACATGAAAATTAAAATTCTGTCATGCTAAAAACCATCTATTCACCCGAGCATTTACCACTTCCTTTCCCTCATCCATCTCAAGGGCGCATGGTATAATACTAGCCTGAACTTACGACCTAGCAGGTAGTACTTCAGGGTGTCATTTGCCAATTGTCCATTTGATGGCCAAGCACTCTTTCTCCATGGGGGCATAGTTCTTTTTACCGGAGGAGAGTTTCCCTCTCAGGTACAGGACTGGATGTTCATCACCATCTATTTCCTGGGACAGCACAGTTCCTAAACTGACTTCAGAGGCATTCGTCTGGCGCACAAACTCCTTAGTGAAATCTGGTGCAACCAAGACTGGCTGTCTGCACAGGACGCGCTTCAACTCCTGGAATACCAACTCAGCTTCAGCGAACCATTGGATCATCGTTGACTTTGTGCCCTTGAAAAGATCCGTCAGGGGATGGCTATCATGGTGAAATTTGAGATAAATCGCTGATATCACACAATTCTCAGAAATGCTTGAACCTGCTTCTTGGACAATGGTTGTGGCCACTTTTGGATTGCCTCCACTTTGTCTACTTGGCTAAAGTCACACCCTAAAGCTAAAGCCCTGCCATCATTCTGGCAATGGGATAGTTCCTGGAGCCCCCATTAATACAGTGGATGCCCATGTTTTTCCCTGGGACCAATTGGTGTTTGAGTGTGGCCCTTATCAGGGTCAGCAAGCTCCCTGAGTCTAACAGTCCTGACACCAGCACTCTGTTCATGGTCTCAGAACATGACTGCGGCCTCTCTCCAGGCTATTAGTCCACACTGCAAGCGAAATATGCATAGTAGGAGCAGTCCATCTCTTCGAGGGACAGTGGGCGGCTATATGTCCTGGACCGCAACATCTCCAGCAAAGCAAGTGTTTCCCATGGCCTTTAACAACCCCTCAGCGACCCCTTGGGGTCTATGACTCCCCCAAATGGTGGCTCTAATACCCCACTTTTGGGGCTCAGGTTCCCGATGGGTACCCCAATATGGGGATGCACCACCCCCCGGTTTCCTTAGAGACCTATCGAACACCTGGAACCGTTCCTCTAGGCCCACCAGTTTGTCCGCATTTCGGGGATCTCCCTGGGCAACCCAGGTCTGCACTATACTAGGAAGGCAGCGCACAAATCTGTCCATGACAACCTGCTCGACCATCTGGGCTAGACTGGAGGATTCTGGCTGCAGCCATTTTTGCATAAGATGCAGTAGGTCAAACATTTGGGACTGAAGCAGTTTATCCACATAATATGCCCAGCTGTGAACCCTTTGTGCTCTCTCTGACATATTTTACCCCCTACCACCAACTCTATGGAGGTCCACTAAAACCAGCACATAACATAACTCTTATTTAATCCTCTCAACACGTAGTGTGCTGGAGGAAACTACTCTGGTTTACATCACTGACGCCATCATCATGCGCAGTGACATGTATCTCCCTTCCATCACTTCACCAGTGACTCTGTGACAACAGTTATTAACTTTGTCATTGATGATTATACAAACTGCTCTTTGCTAGGATCCTTGTACTTCAGGTTCATTGCCATCTTCTTTTGTTTATTTCTGGTTTTCTTTTCTCTAGCTATATCTGCAGATCCATCTTGAAAATTTCGATTTCCACTAATTTTGTTTTTTCCTTTTTTTTGTCACATGTTTGTAACATAATACCAAACATTTCCGATGAGGTTTTAGTAAGGAATTGTTATTCAGCATTTTAGTACAGAAATTAGATACGTTGAGGATAACTTATTTATTCGATCTTTGAAACTCATAAGCTTTTTCATCAGAGTAAAGTCTTTGCTTTTTCCACTACAATGATATTGGTGACTAAATCTTATAATTGGTCATGAATATCAGATCAGTTGAGGTGCCGGATGTCGTACTGGAACCTCATTGATCAGCTATCAAATAGGATCTAATCTGCAGTACCCAGCACTGGTGTTCACTATTTATATCCGGTCATTGCCAGCATTGATGACAGCTGAATGGTGGGGGTGCCAGGTGTCACACCACTTCCAGTCTGAAACTGATGACCGTTCATTTGGATAGGTTGACATCAATGTCATGGAAAACCCCTATAATTCGTTAAAGGGAACCTGTCACCCCCAAAATGGAAGTTGAGCTAAGCCCACCGGCATCAGGGGCTTATCTACAGCATTCTGTAAAGCTGTAGATAAGTCCCCGATATATCCTGAAAGATGAGAAAAAGAGCTTAAATTATACTCACCCAGGGGCGGTCCCACTGCGGTCGGGTCCGATAGGTGTCGCGGTCCGATCCTGCGCCTCCCATATTTTTACGATGATGTCCTCTTCTTGTCTTCACGCTGCAGCTCCAGCGCAGGCGTACTTTCTCTGATCAATCAGGGGCAGATCAAAGTACTGCAGTGCGCAGGCGCCGGGCCTCTCTGACCTTTCCTGACACCTGCGCACTGCAGTACGTTCCTCTGCCCTTAACAGGGCAGACAAAGTACGCCGGAGCCGGAGCCACTTGAAGACAAGAAGAGGATGTCATCGTAAGAAGATGGGAGGCCCCGGTCCGTGACACCCATCGGATCGGATGGCCTGCATAGGTGAGTATAATCTAACCTCTTCTCATCTTTCAGGAAACATCAGGGGCTTATCTACAGCATTCCAGAATGCTGTAGATAAGCCCCTGATGGCAGTGGGCTTAGCTCAACTTCCATTTTGGGGGTGACAGGTTCCCTTTAAAATATACCTATTTATGAGAAAGCAATACTGTATCTCAAGGCAAATATTGCTAAAAATTATACATTTTAGACATTTTGGTTGGACATCCCAGGACTTTTATAGGAAAGAGTAACACCTATTCCCTAATGGTTACAGCCTTAAAGGGGTTGTCCGGGCTTCTGATGAAAATCCACAGTCACTCAATGTGACTGCAGGATACTGAAACCCTGGAGCACGTGCATCGCAAACTGTCAGGATTCTCTGGTGTTGCCGGTGAGAGAGGATGCTCATGTGACCACATGCATACATGTGGTGGCATGCCAATTAGTCATGTTTGTTCTTGCTCAATGCGACTGAACCAAGCATGGCTGTGGTCTAGTAGGAATGTGACTGGAAGCATGCAGCAGTCATACGTGCAGTCACGTGACTGCCTGCTCTTGCTGGCAACATTTATGAATGATGACAGCTCGCACTGCACATGCTGTAAGGATGCAGGAGCCTACAGTCACATAGAGTGATGGCAGACTTTCATCACACGATTGAACATTCACTTTAAGAATAGACTATCACTATCATATGTGGATCCAACAGTGCTTTATAGCAATAAGGCTTTAAAAAACTGAAATGAAAGTAACACAACATACTGTATCAGATCAGGAACAGCATAAAAGGTGCGAAAAAAATTATGATTTATTTCTCAAATTTGACTGAATTGTAAATATACCATTACTTAACAATATCACCCCTTTGAATTTCATAACATTAAGTCATCATAAGTGTTATGCCGGTATTGAATATTTCTACCGAATAAGGCCTACCTCCCAATGGACTGGTGGTGACCTCACATTTATGGCATGCTATCACTGTTAGGCTTCTACAACCTAAATGTAGAGTATTTGTCCATGTCCATTTTTACATTACAAGTCAATACTGTGACCACTAGTCGCTCATTGATGACTTACTTTTGGCATGTGCTTAAAGTCAATTTCTTGACAATCATTCATTGAAAAACAATTGACCAGAAACAATTATAACAAGTTGTATTATGTGCATCTATTACATGGCTTGTCAGTTAATCTACATATGTTACTGTCATCATTGCAACATGCTAAAAGTGCTACATCAGTTAGCATTTACGGTAGTGTAAGAGTCACTGGAGTCACATTATGATAGTAATTACAAGACCAATTTAGTCAATAAAACTATCGGTGCATATGGATATGCAGACTTGTCATTATAGAGCGGCCAAACCCTTTAATTTTATGCTGATGTTTGTAAAGTAGATCATTCTGATGATAGAATAGAACTGAAAATCCCATTTGTAAAAATGTCACTAAATGCTACTAGCCATTTTTTCTTGATTTATAAAACTAATAATGCTTATCCATAAATATTAACATTTACAAGATAATTTTCTTTGTAGGCTCTATTTCCAGAAGTCTGTAAAGGTTACCAAAGCGCACTAGAACGATGTAACACAACCTACATAAGTAAGTAGTTGTTTCAGATTAAATAGTTATCTTTGAATAAGTAGAAATTTTATATACGGTATGTAAATAAAGGGTTGTTCTTATCAGGGAGCCTGTAAGTTGAGTGATGCTGCCCAACCTTGTCAGTCAACTGGAGCGGTGTCAGGAGAACCCGGCTAGGGACAACATGGGACTAGCCTCGTCCCTGTATTTCCCGGCTGACTCTTTAAACAATGTTTTCTTTCAAACATCACAGTGTTTGAGAAAGAAATGTAATTGGCTGCAATAGTTGCCTAAGTCACAGGCCACTGCTGCTGTCTCTTTCCAATAGAGCTAGTAAGCGCTGCACAGACTAGCCAGGATAGCTGCAGCCCACTAGTGCGGGACTTGATACTATGCTCCTTCATTGCTGCAATGACATCTGCTTGCAGCATCAGAGAACGTACAGTTGGGGCCAGTAGCCTAAAAATGCAAGAGCAGGAGCACAGCGCACCCCAACCATCAATAATCCGAGAGGCTTGGAAGAAGTGGGCTCCTGAAAAGCAAACATGAGAGCAATCCTTTAAAGCTTATAGTGTGTCTTTTCTATGAGTTTTATTTTTGTCAGCTAAACATGTGTAAATTTAGAACACCAAACAAAGTTCTTCTTAATATAATATAAGGCATTTCTCAAAATGACATATAGAACCAGGAAAAAAATAAATAAGGGGATATAGCAGGAATAATAAATCAATTATATTACTTTATTAAACATGATTATACAAAAAATACACAATAAAATCAAACAAGAAGGTGAAAAAAAGGTTGGAGAATTCTTAATGATATAAAGATATACGTAGAGACACAAAAGAAGTGGAGTATGGCTACATGACAGGTGTAACAATAGAATATCATGCATTAGATAGTAGAGGGTATTAGCACATATGGAGGGTATGGAATGATGCTGAATCAGATAATCACTCAGTCTGAAGCAGAACAAAATAATTACAGCAAAAAAGCAGAATATAGATAACTATCAATTCATATACCGGTAATTTAGCAATAATAAATAGACACTTGTGATGAGCGAGTGTGCTCGTTACTCAAGACTTCTGTGGATGCTCAGGTCGTCTGCGAGTATTTTGGGCATGCCTGTAGATTATGTTTGTGTCTCCACAGCTGCATGATTTGCAAACAGGCAATCCATACATGTATTCAGGCTGTCTAGCAGCCGCAAATCATGCAGCTACTTTGACATAACCTAATTTTCTGAGCACGCTGAAATACTCGGAGACCACCAGAACATGCTCGGAGAAACTTGAGTAACGAGCACACTCACTCATCACCAGTAGACACTTAACACAATGTAAACTTGCTGTCATAGTAATATAATAGTTGCCAGTATCTCTCCATATATTTAATATAAGATTAAGCAGTGGTAGATGAATGCTGTCATGATGGTATAAAGATTGCCAGAGTCTCGCCAGCCAAAGAGAAATCGCATCGGTAAATATGATCTATGCTAAATTAGATTTACGGTAATTTATTAGCTTGGACAAACACATGTTTAATGAATGGAACAGCTTAGTGCTAAGGATGGTTAAAGAAAATGTAATCCAAAATTTAAATATATTGAGAGTTTGTACTCAAATCAACATTATGTTGTTATGCAGGTTGCGAGGGAATGCAAATATCTATACATTTAAATTTTCATAATCATCACTATGACAGAAAGAAAGCCAAAGATAATATTTTAGGGCAGGAAACTTCTTAAACACCAGACTTTGATATACAGACTTTAGAGTCACCGAATGTCTGCTTAGTACACAGAATTTATTTAGTAAATACTGTATCTTCTGTCTATAGCAGCAATATTTTGTACCATGTTGGAAATAAAAGAATAAAGTTTGGACTTCAATAAAATCAAAATTATTTGGTCTAAATAAATTTCCCTCAATTCAGATATATTACTTATGGTAATTTGTCTGAAAGGCCTTCTATTGTCCAAATAATGACCTTCTTCCTGGCTTGCTTCGTTAATGCTTCATGTCTAAAATATGTTGATTGAACTGTTGATTAGAGCCCTCAGCTTGTCTACTAAGTGGCTGCCAAAATCAATGAGACATGAGATGCATAATCATACTAGCTAGGTCATCAGGGAGTGGTCACACGTGGTATAAAATCAGTAGTCAGGATTTTAATTAAGAACAAGAAGAAATCAGCGAAAGCAAGCATCGAGAAGGCTCAAAATTGTGATGCAGAAATAATTGCTACAACAAAAGATCTACAGCAGAGAATGAAAATTTAGACTAAAATCTGACTGGTTGTCTGGCCTTGGGGTACAAGTCTGCAGTCACTATAAATGACTGCAAGCTTGAGAATCCTCTCACCAGGAGTGGGTGGTCATCTGACGGCAAGTATGCAATTTGTATGCTTCCGGGCACATTCCAACTAGATGTGTCTGGCCCCGCTTCATACACTTGCGTTGAACGAGGCTGCGCACCTCTAGTTGGCACGTGATCACATGTGTGGGCAATGTGGGGCGGTAGGCATGAGCGAGTTACTCGTCTATTGCGTCCTGACACTTTACATGAATATGGGGGTCCTGGCTGTGTGTGTGGATATGTCCAGGTGTTGGACAGTTTAATGAGGGAGAGCATCATTCAAAAATAAACCTTTTTTGGCCTGCTGCCAGCACAGGGTTAATGTGTAAATAATCTGTACATTTACTGATCTGAAGACACAAAAGAGAATAGTAAAACCAAAAACACTCAGTTTGAAAAAATGTTGCAGTAATCCGCAAGTGCTAGTAAAAGATGTAAAAAACAGGGTATTTGGTTGATACGTTTTTTGCAAAAAATGTATACTAAGCTGCTCTACCAATCTTCACGGTATACCCTTATCAGAGCAGTCCTAACTAATGTATGCAATCCCTATCTGATGTATTTAAAAACCTGATCATCTGTATATAACCTGTGTGAACAGGGTTCAGAGAGGAAAAATCCATGTGTGCATACAGGGTAGAACAGCTATTGTGCAGATAGCCCAAGAGGAGTGGTGGAACTCCCCAGTCTTGTATTTACTGATCTGTATAAAGATAAAAAGTAAAACATTTTGGCTAAAAAAAAAAATTTTAGTGAACGAAACTTGGTAGGGAATATATACAAGAGATAGCGGGTACACAATCTTCTAAACGTTTCTTTACAACGCAAAGTATTTTCCATAAACAGTTTTCTTCCTTCATTTCTTTATTGTTTTCTATCTTCATCTTTACTTCTCTCTCTACTCCTCTGTAGTCACTGTTTCTCACTACTTCACCCAACACCGGGCTTGACACTACAGTCTTGTTTAGCAAGAGTCCTTTATTTGACCTGTGATTCCACATCTTCTTGTCTAGTGCTAATGCTCTGAAACTCCCACCCAGGGCACTCTAATAGTCTTGCGTACTCAGTCCTGTATCAACGGATCATCAGATCCTGATGATTCTGACAATGTTTTCTCGTGACATATTGTACTTCATGATAGTGGTTACATTTCTTTGATATTATCTGCGTTTATTTGTGAAAAAAAAGGAAATTTGGAGAAAATTTTGAAAATTTCGCAATTTTCCAACTTTGAATTTTTATGCCCTTAAATCACAGAGGTATGTCACACAAAATACTTAGTAAGTTACATTTCCCACATGTCTACTTTACATCAGCACAATTTTGGAACCAACATTTTTTTGTTAGGGAGTTATAAGGGTTACTTTTCAATGTAAAATTGACTGGAATTGAGGTGGGACGCCATTTTGCGTTTGGAGAGCCCCTGATATGCCTAAACATTGAAACCCCCACAAGTGACATCATTTTGGAAAGTAGACCCCCTAAGGAACTTATCTAGATGTGTTGTGAGAGCTTTGAAGTGTTTCACTACAGTTTATAACGCTGAGCCGTGAAAATAAAAATTCTTTCTTTTTTTCACAAAAATTATTTTTAGCCCCAGTTTTGTATTTTCCCAAGGGTAACAGGAGTAATTGGACCCCAAAAGTTGTTGTCCAAATTGTCCTGAGTACGCTGATACTCAATATGTGGAGGGGAACCACCGTTTGTGCACATGACAGAGCTTGGAAGGGAAGGAGCGTCATTTGGAATGCAGACTTAGATGGAATGGTCTGCAGGCGTCACATTGTGTTTGCAGAGCCCCTAATGTACCTAAACAGTAGAAACCCCCCACAAATGACACCATATTGGAAACTAGACCCCCCAAAGGAACTTCTCTAGATGTGCTGTGAGAACTTTGAATCCCCAAGTGTTTCACTACAGTTTATAGCGCAGGGCCATGAAAATTTAAAAAAAAAAAATTTCCCACAAAAATGTTTTTTTTAGCCTCCCAAATTTCTATTTTCCCAAGGGTAACAAGAGAAATTGGACCCCAAAAGTTGTTGTCCAATTTGTCTTGAGTACGTTGATACCCCTTATGTTAGGGTAAACCCCTGTTTGGGCGCATGGGAGAGCTCGGAAGGGAAGGAACACTGGTTTACTTTTTCAACGCAGAATTGGCTGGAATTGAGATCGGATGCCATGTCGCATTTGGAGAGCCCCTGATGTGCCTAAACAGTGGAAGCCCCAATTCTAACTGAAACCCTAACCCAAACACACCCCTAACCCTAATCCCAACTCTATCCATAACCCTAACCACACCCCTAACCCGAACATGCCCCTAACCCTAACCCCAACCACACCCCTTACCCCAACCCACCCCTAACCCTAATCCCAACCCTAACCACACCCCTAACTCCAACACACCCCTAACCCTAATCCCAACCATAACCCTAATCACACCACTAACCCTGACACACCCCTAACCCTAATCCCAACCATAAATGTAATCCAAACCCTAACCCTCACTTTAGCCCCAACCCTAACTTTAGCGCCAACCCTAACTGTAGCCCTGACCCCAACCCTACCCCTAGCCCTAACCCTAGCCCCAACCCTAACCCTAACCCTAGTCCCAACCCTAACCCTAGCCCCAAACCTAACCCTAGCCCCAACCCTAACCCTAGCCCTAACCCTAACCTTAGCCCCAACCCTAACCTTAGCCCCAACCCTAACCCTAATAGGAAAATGGAAATAAATACATTTTTTTATTTATTATTTTTCCCTATCTAAGGGGGTCATGAAGGGGGGTTTGATTTACTTTTATAGCGGGTTTTTAGCGGATTTTTGTGATTGGCAGCTGTCACACACTAAAAGACGCTTTTTATTGCAAAAAATAGTTTTTGCGTCTCCACATTTTGAGAGCTATAATTTTTCCATATTTAGGTCCACAGAGTAATTTGAGGTCTTGTTTTTTGCGGAACGAGTTGGCGTTTCTACAGGTACCATTTTCGGGCATGTGACATTTTTTGATCGCTTTTTATTCCGATCTTTGTGAGGCAGAGTGACCAAAAACCAGCTATTCATGAATTTCTTTTTTGGGTAGCGTTTATACCGTTCCATGTTTGGTAAAATGGATAAAGCAGTTTTATTCTTCGGGTCAGTACGATTACAGCGATACCTCAATTATATCATTTGTTTATGTTTTGGTGCTTTTATACAATAAAAACTATTTTATAGAAAAAATAATAATTTTTGCATCGCTTTATTCTGAGGACTATAACTTTTTTATTTTTTTGCTGATGATGCTGTATGGCGGCTCGTTTTTTGCAGGACAAGATGATGTTTTCAGCGGTATCATGGTTATTTATATCCGTATTTTTGATGTGTGTTATTCCGCTTTTTATTCGGCGGTATCATAATAAAGCGTTGGTTTTTGCGGCGGTTTTTTTTCCGGTGTTCACTGAAGGGGTTAGCTAGTGGGATAGTTTTATAGGTCCAATCGTTACGACCGCGGCGATACTAAATATGTGTACTTTTATTTATTTCTTTTTTAGATAAAAAAAATGTATTTATGGGAACAATATATATTTTCTTCTTTATTTAGGAATTTTTTTTTTTTTTTTTACATATGTGAATATTTTTTTTTTTACTTTATAACATTGCCCCGGGGGGGGGGGGGGGGGAGAGGGGGGAGGGAGGCATCATGTTAAAGGGTCAGATCGCTGGTCTGACTCTTTGCAGTGCACTGTGTCAGATCAGCGATCTGACAGGCACAGCATGGACACTTGCAAGCGCTTGCTCTGAGCAGGCGCTTGCAAGCCACTTCCCTGCAGGAACAGGAAGCAGCCCCGTGGCCATATTGGATCTGGGGCCTGCAGGGAGGAGGAGGTAGGAACAACGCTATCACATCGCGTTGCTCCGAGGGTCTCAGGGAAGCACGCAGGGAGCCCCCTCCCTGTGCAATGCTTTCCTATACCACCAGAGCACTGCAATCATCTTTGATCGCAGTGTGCCGGGGATAAATGTGCCAGGAGCGGTCCATCACTGGGAATTAAGTCCCAGGTCACCGCGACGGGATAGTACGTCATGTACGTCACCCTACCCGTGCCCTCAGCTCCGCTAATGACCTCAGGTTAGCATCCTCAATAATCAGAACCTCCCACTCCCGTCTCCAAGACTTTACACGTGCTGCGCCGATTCTTTGGAATGCACTACCTAGGTTAATGCGATTAATCCCCAATCCCCACAGTTTTAAGCGTGCCCTAAAAACTCATTTGTTCAGACTGGCTTGCTGCCTCAATGCATTAATGTAACGATCCCTGTGTGGCCTATTTAAAAAAAAAAAAAAAAAATGTTCTCATTCACTTTATGCAGTTAATAGCCCTCTGTGTCTGTACTGCTACATACTTAGGCAGTTAACTGGTTCATGCAGCTTTACATGAACACCCGAGCCTTACACTATGGCCGGTCCGAATAACTATAGCATTTGTTACCATCCACCTCTCGTGTCTCCCCTTTTCCTCATAGTTTGTAAGCTTGCGAGCAGGGCCCTCATTCCTCCTGGTATCTGTTTTGAACTGTATTCCTGTTATGCTGTAATGTCTATTGTCTGTGCAAGTCCCCTCTATAATTTGTAAAGCGCTGCGGAATATGTTGGCGCTATATAAATAAAAATTATTATTATTATTATTATGGGATTAAGGGGTTAAATCATAGAGATATGTCACACAAAATACTTAATAAGTAACATTTCCCACATGTCTACTTTACATCAACACAAATTTGTAACCAATTTTTTTTTTCATTAGGAAGTTATAAGGGTTAAAAGTTTACCAGCGATTTCTCATGTTTACAGCACAATTTTTTTTAGGGACCACATCACATTTGAAATCATTGTTAGGGGTCTATATGATAGAAGATACCCAAAACGTGGCACCATTCTAAAAACTGCACCCCTCAAGTTGCTCAAAACCACATTGAAGAAGTTTGTTAACCCTTCAGGTGCTTCACAGGAATTTTTGGAATGTGGGAAAATATGAATACTTCACTATTTTTTCCAAAATATAAAAAAAATTTATTCTGGCTGTGTTTTTATTTAACCTATAACAAATATAGGATTAGTAACAGACAGTTGTCTTATTGACACCTTTCCATTACTAAGCCGTGGGCTTGATGTCATCTTACAATACAAAGGTGACATCAACCCTACAACTATTACCCCACTTGCCACCGCTACAGGGCAAGTGGGAAGAGGGAGGCTTTGTGCCGGTTTTGCTGGTTTTGGTGCACAAAAATAAAGTTGCATCATGTCTTTTTGGTGGCGCACTAAACTTTATCAGCATGCACAAGAAACAATATAACGGCAGCAAAAAAGTACAGCAAAAACGTAACTTGTGAACATAGCCGCACAGCATTTCATGCAGCCGCACGCTCCGCTCCTGAGTGACGGCAGCAATGTTGGGTATTAACATGTGAGACTCGGCTGTATTTCTCGCATGTGTGATCCTGGAATAACCTTTGCACTCACTCATTAGATGTATTAATATAAAAGATAGCCTGGGGTCTGCTCATTGCGCCTAATGTGCATGTGAAGTTACAGTCTAAAAAAAACCTATTGGCCAGTGAGAAAATGGTAAGATATCTACATTTTAATAAAGATTTTGATATGAAAAAAGAAAAACATCCAAAACTCTGATTTAAGCAATAGGTCATTTTTTGATGACACATTCCCTTCAATCTCTTCCCACCCTCCGATGTAGAGTTACAGCACTGGCAACTGCGTTCTTAATGGCAAGTGCTTTACATTCACAGCACTGATTTAACCGTTTAATACCCACTTTAATAACCTGGTGCCGGTGATTACATATTACAACTCCTGAGAACCAATTAATTGTGCTGTCACCATCTTCCAAACCAGTAGTATAGTAAATAGTGACAGCAAAAAAGAAGGCAAGCATCGCTGTCATGAGCACATGCTTCATGGAGTATATTTTAAAGCAATAGTCTTCAACCTTTGATTGCCAATCTGTTGCAAAATTATGACTCCCAGCATGCCCAGTCACTGGCTGTCTGGGCATGCTGGGAGTTGTGGTTTCCCAACAGTGGGAGACCACTAATTTAGGGCACATATGGTAAGTAAAGTTGCTATACTAGAATTCCTAGTATGTAAAACATGGGGAACACCAATGGCCAGATAGTATGATTACTGTGGAAATAATATTATTATTTGTTCTAGAGTTTCTCCTATCTAATTGTCTTTTCTGTGGCAGTTGAAACACTTCAATTAAGGCATGGACAATTAATCCTTCAGAGGGACTATGACCGGCTAAAAGAGAACTGCGACCAGACAAATACCACACTTGCAATCAAACTCTTTGAAGCCACCTCCGAGAAGGAGAAGTTTCAAAATGAGAAGAAGGACCTGCAAACCCAAGCAAAAATGTTACAGGCTGTTTGTACAAATATAAACCAGAGGTTTGACAATGAACTTGACCGTATGAGAAATCGCTTTTCTAGCATCATCAGCTCCAATGAACCTATCCATTATTCAAAATGCTGGAACATTGATGGCGAAATTAAAAATAATATAGACCAAACCATAAGCAGGATGAAGCAAGATGTGAACAACGTCATGTTTGAGAACAGTCAGCTGAAGACGGACAAAGACCGACTCACCGATAGCTTTCAGAAGTGCAGCCAAGAAAAGATGGCTGTAATTGCAGAGAACAGTAATCTGTCCAAAGAAAAGGGAGAACTGGGAAAGCAGTTGTTTGATAAAAAGGAAGAACTTTCAAAGTCTTACTCAAAATATATGAAAAAGGAGGAAGAACTGGAGACCTGTCGTAGGACACAGGTAGGTGGCCTCTAATGTGGGTGGTAACTGCATGTACAGCAAAGGCGCTGTCACTACAAACAGCTGACTGATGGGACTGCTGAATGCCAAGCCCAGCTGGTCAGCCAGAGGTGTCAGAGACAGTGGCTACGGCGATACTTCCAGCTGCAAACCATCTATTTAGCAGTGGTGGTTTAGGGTATTGTGGCATTGTACTATTCACTATTCACAATGAGATAATGCCAAGCCCAGCTGCTGTTAAAGGTAGCTATCAGCAGAAATGACCTATTGTTTAAATCAGACTTTTTGTATTGCATGTATTTAAAAAAAAAATTGTCAATTTTTTTCTTACTAAAAAAAAAAATTAAATTTGAAATGTTGTAATTTTCATACTGTCCACTGGGGCTTTTTTAGACTCTTAAGGGGGAGTCACACATAACGATATCGTTAACGATATCGTTGCAACGTCACGCTTTTGGTGACGTAGCAAAGATCCCGCTAACGATCTCGTTATGTGTGACAGTGACCAACGATCAGGCCCCTGCTGGGACTTCGTGCCCGTTCAGGAGGAGTTTACAGGAGCTTTCTTATAAGTAGACACAGGAATACAAGGACAGTTAACACCTTTATACATAGCTGATAACTAAAGGTACTGTCACACTAGACGATATCGCTAGCGATCCGTGACGTTGCAGCGTCCTCGCTAGCGATATCGTCCAGTGTGACAGGCAGCAGCGATCAGGCCCCTGCTGGGAGATCGCTGGTCGGGGAAGAAAGTCCAGAACTTTATTTCGTCGCTGGACTCCCCGTAGACATCGCTGAATCGGCGTGTGTGACACCGATTCAGCGATGTCTTCGCTGGTAACCAGGGTAAACATCGGGTAACTAAGCGCAGGGCCGCGCTTAGTAACCCGATGTTTACCCTGGTTACCAGCGTAAAAAAACAAACAGTACATACTTACATTCAGCTGTCTGTCCCTTGCCGTCTGGTTCCTGCAATGACTGCTGGCCGTAAAGTGAAAGAAGAGCACAGCCACAGCGGTGAGTCACCGCTGTGTGACTCACCGCTGTGCTGTGCTTTCACTTTCACTTTACGGCCAGCAGTCAGTGCAGGAACCAGACGGCAAGGGACAGACAGCTGAATGTAAGTATGTACTGTTTGTTTTTTTACGCTGGTAACCAGGGTAAACATCGGGTTACTAAGCGCGGCCCTGCGCTTAGTTACCCGATGTTTACCCTGGTTACCGGGGACCTCGGGATCGTTGGTCGCTGGAGAGCTGTCTGTGTGACAGCTCTCCAGCGACCAAACAGCGACGCTGCAGCGATCCGGATCGTTGTCGGTATCGCTGCAGCGTCGCTTAGTGTGACGGTACCTTAAGGGTTTACCAATCACAATAGGGGACGTCACGGCTGCCTCTGCTCACCCCTCTCTGCAAGTTATCATTAGACATCTCAATACAAAAGATAAGAGCTATTGTAGCTATGAACATAGTGTTGTTTCCAGAAACATAAGGAAGTAGGAGTCTAAAAATGCCCCTGTGGTCAATGTGAAACAGGAAAGAAAAAAATGGCAAAAAAAAAAGACATTAAACGCAAAAACTTAATTTAAGCAGTGGGTAATTTCTGATGGTAGTTTTCTTTGGAGTAGACAGGAATATGCCAGGACAAAACGATATGATCATGGCAAACCTATTGGCAGTCGTTTAATGGCCATTTAATGACTGAAAACACTTCTGTGCACACAGAGCAATCGTTAATTCAGTCGTTTTGTGCACATAGAATACCATGTTACCAGCATCACATCTATCTACACAGGTCATTTTTAAGTCAACTTAAAAATCATTGCACCCAAGGCTGATAATTGGTGACAAACATTTATTTCCTGATTCAGCCTGTCGAAACAGTCATTTAAATTGCTTAAAGGGACTCTCTCAGCACAGAATGACTGTTCAAAGAAATTAAAGGCGCTTGGTGCACCATGGCGGGGCCAATCAGTTATATTCACCTTCCCACCTGCTTGGTTTCCATCTATCTCTGGCTCTATGGCGCCTCAGCTGTCAATCATAATAGAGGGGGAGGAGACTGAGGGACAACGAGCAGGTGGGAAGGTGTATATAAGTGGTTGGACCGGCCATGGTGCACAGAGTGCTTGCACTTAGTTTGAGCAGCCATTCTGTGCTGACAGAGTCCCTTTAATGTAAAAATGGAAGCAGCATTAGTAGTGGCATTAAACCCCCTTAACATAACTGAGCACCCTGGGTGCTGATAGTCTGATTCCCGCCAATCTGATTGTTACGCTCAGGGACCAGGAAAGCGAGATAAGTGGACCCACTGGACCGAAACAGTGAACCTCCCCAGGACGAGTGGACCAGGTGGACCGCCCCCTATACAGGGAGCGTTAGGAGCAGGCCCAGGGGAGACTACTGAACGGCAGCCGGCACCAAAGTACAAGGAAAGGAAAAGGTCAGGGCAGGGACGACGGAAAAGAGAACGAAGAAGGAGAAGCGGAACGGGTAACGGGAACTGACAAGACAGACAGAGAATGGAAGGACAAACCGGAAGACAGGATGGAGACACGAGACCACGGAAGCGCAGGAGACGATGGCGGAAGGACTAGGCAGAGGATCTGGAACACCGGGAAGAAACGAAGGTACAGGAGAACAGGAGCTGCAAGGGAAGCACGGAGACAGTTAATGATTAGGGTTGAGCGAAACGGGTCGAAATTGTTCAAAAGTCGCCGACTTTTGGCAAGGTCGGGTTTCATGAAACCCGACCCGACCCCAGTGGGGGGTCGGCCATGAAGTCGGCGATCTTTTGAATCTGGAATCGGAATTCCGATCCCGATTCCCGATATGTTTAAGATATCGGGAATTGGTATCGGAATTCAGATTAAAGTGTAAAATATAGAATTAAAATAAAAAATATTGCAATACTTACCCTCTGACGCGCCCTGGTACTAACCGGCAGCCTTCCTCCATCGAATCCGCGCTTCTAGGACCTTGCCGTGACGTCGCGGTGACGTCGCGGCTTGTGATTGGCCGCGCGGCCGCCCATGTGACCGCTCGCGCGGCCAATCACAAGCCGCGACGTCACCCGCGACGTCACCGAAGGTCCTGGAAGGGCTGATTCTTAGGAAGGAAGGCTGTCGGAAGGAAGCAGGGCGCTTCCGAGGGTGAGTATATACCTAATAGGAATATACTCACCCTCGGAAGCGCCCTGCTTCCTTCCGACAGCCTTCCTTCCTAAGAATCAGCCCTTCCAGGACCTTCGGTGACGTCGCGGGTGACGTCGCGGCTTGTGATTGGCCGCGCGAGCGGTCACATGGGCGGCCGCGCGGCCAATCACAAGCCGCGACGTCACCCGCGACGTCACCGAAGGTCCTGGAAGGCTGATTCTAAGGAAGGAAGGTTCCCGGTTAGTACCAGGGCGCGTCAGAGGGTAAGTATAAGGATATTTTTTATTTTAATTCTATATTTTACACTTAAATATGGATCCCAGGGCCTGAAGGAGAGTTTCCGCTCCTTCAGACCCTGGGAACCATGGAAACCCAATGCACTGCATTGGGTTTCGAGTTTCGGCCGACCCCGACTTTTTTATAGGATCGGCCGATTTCACTCGACCCGACTTTTCCAAAAGTCGGGTTTCGTGAAACCCGACCCGATCCTATAAAAGTGAAGGTCGCTCAACCCTATTAATGATAATACACAGAAACGAAAAGTCAGAGACAAGCAGCAGGGAGAACGTAAGGTATGCTAGGAAGCGAGGGAGCCAGAGGCATTTGCCAGAAAACAAATGACAGACAGGCACAGCCAAAAGGAAGAGGCGGCCTTAAATGCAGAGTGGCAGCGTACCTTCCGGGTCATGGTCCTCCAGGACCACAGAGAGCAGGGGAAAGAGTGTCCAAAGAAAAAGGCAGAGTGCGCATACAAGTGCTCCCAGTAGAGGGTGCTGTGGACGCGCAGGAGCGCTGCTAGTAACGTCAGCGCTGCCAGCGAGACACAGGGCTGACCGGAGCAGGGAAGGCAGAGTGCGCGTGCGCAGGACACCCTAGTGCGCGCGCGCCCGACAGGAAGCAGGAGCCGGGAGAGCAAGCAGAGAAGGCGGCACTGGAACAGGAGCGCGCCGGGACGCCGAGGAGCGGTAAGTAAAAGCGGACAGCAGGGGCCGCGGCGGTGATAATGGCGACCTGACAGTACTCCCCTCCTTACCTCCGCCCTTTCTAAGACCAGAAAGAAATCTAGCCAAAACTCGAGGAGCTTGGATGTTCTTCCGAGGCTCCCAGGATCTCTCCTCTGGACCAAAACCCTTCCAGTCTACCAGAAAAAAGGTCCTCCCCCTCACTCTCTTCATGGCAAGGATGTCCTTAATCTCAAAAACATCATTAGCGGAGACCGGCCGGGAAGAAGGCACAGTAGAGGCATGAAACTGATTGAGAACAAGTGGCTTCAGAAGGGAAACATGGAAGGAATTAGGTATGCGTAGCGAGGAGGGCAGCTTTAACTTGTAGGAGACATCATTAATACGGGTCAGAATCTCAAAAGGCCCAATATAACGAGGACCCAATTTACGAGAAGGAATCTTTAAGCGAACAAATTTAGAGGATAACCATACCCTATCACCGGGATGATATAACGGAGGGTCTAGGCGCCTCTTGTCAGCATGTCTCTTCATTCTGTCTCGCGCAAATTCAAGAGCGGTCTTGGTCTCCTGCCAGATCCTGGAGAACTCCGCGGACAAAAGATCAGCCGCCGGCACCCCCGAGACAGGAGGAACCGGTAGAGGTACACCAGGATGTTGACCGTAGACGATAAAGAAGGGCGACTTGGAAGAAGATTCACTGGGATGGTTGTTGTATGCAAATTCTGTCCAAGGAAGAAGATCAGACCAGTCACTGTGATGTGCATTGGAAAAATGACGAAGATAAGTTACCAGAGTCTGATTGGTGCGTTCCACTTGACCGTTGGACTGAGGGTGGTAGGCAGAAGAGAAGTCAAGTGAGATGTTCATATATTTACAGAGCGCTCTCCAGAACCGAGATGTAAACTGAACTCCTCTATCCGAAACGATATGTTGAGGAAAGCCATGAATACGAAAAATATGGCGGACAAAAATTTTTGCCAGTTCAGGTGCAGAGGGTAAACCAGATAGGGATAAAAAATGAGCCATTTTGGAGAACCTATCCACAACAACAAGGATGACAGTGCAGCCGGAAGAGCGAGGCAAATCGGTGATGAAATCCATTGCAATGTGTTGCCACGGAGCTGAAGGAACTGGCAGCAGATGAAGAAGTCCTGAGGGCCGTCGTCTAGGAATCTTGTTCTTGGCACAAGACGGACAAGAAGCAACAAAATCTTGAACATCCTGGGAAAGAGTCGGCCACCAGTAGTAGCGGGAAAGAAGCAAGAGCGTCTTCTTAAGACCGGCATGACCAGCAAACTTGGAGGCATGGCCCCAACGTAAAACTCGCCTTCTGTTGCGCTCAGAGACGAAGGTCTTGCCCGGAGGCAGCGAAGACAGATTGACGGGAGCTACTACGATGACCTTGGAGGGATCCAGAATATGCGAAGCCTCTTCCTCTGAGTCGGTAGGCAAAAAGGATCTGGAGAGAGCGTCGGCCTTAAGATTTTTATTGCCAGGACGAAAATGTAACTCGAAATTAAAACGAGCAAAGAAAAGGGACCATCTAGCTTTCCGGGAATTAAGTCTCTGAACCGAACGAATATAAGCTAGATTCTTGTGGTCCGTATAGATCCTGAACGGGTGAACAGCTCCCTCCAAAAGGTATCTCCACTCTTGTAGAGCCAACTTTATGGCCAATAACTCCATGTCACCAATAGAATAGTTTCGCTCAGAAGGAGAGAAGGTCTTGGAAAAGAAACCGCAGGTGACAAATCGCCCAGACGAAGATTCTTGAGACAGTACTGCCCCTGCTCCTACTGCAGAAGCATCCACTTCGAGAATAAAAGGTTTATTGACTTCAGGACGATGAAGTACGGGAGCTGTGGAGAAGGCTTGTTTCAAAGAAAGAAAGGCATCTTCAGCTTCAGGGGTCCAGATGTGAGGATCGGATCCCTTGTGAATCAAGGAGATGATGGATTTGATTAGAGAAGAAAAGTGAGGAATGAATTGTCGGTAGTAATTCGCGAAACCGACGAATCGCTGGATAGCTTTGGTACCAAGAGGACGTGGCCAGTTGAGCACGGCGGAAACCTTTTCCGGATCCATGCATAGACCAGAGTCGGAGATAATGTATCCCAGGAAAGGAAGAGATGACTGCTCAAAGGCGCATTTCTCGATCTTGGCGAATAGACGATTCTCCCTCAGACGCAGAAGAACAAGACGAACGTCCCTTCTGTGAGTAGACAGGTCAGGAGAATAAACGAGAATATCGTCCAGATATACCACCACGCAAGAATACAAAAGATCACGGAAAATGTCATTCACAAATTCTTGGAATACCGCGGGGGCATTGCATAAGCCGAAGGGCATGACGAGGTACTCATAGTGACCATCTCTGGTGTTGAAAGCGGTCTTCCACTCATCTTCGGAACGAATTCGGATAAGATTGTAGGCCCCGCGAAGATCCAGCTTAGTAAAAATTCGAGCTCCCCGTAGCCGATCAAAAAGTTCAGGAATAAGAGGCAGTGGATACTTGTTCTTAATAGTAATACAATTAAGACCACGGTAGTCGATGCAGGGACGGAGGGTTCCGTCCTTCTTCTTAACAAAAAAGAAACCTGCACCTGCGGGTGAGGAGGACTTCCGGATGAAACCCTTGGCCAAATTCTCCTGAACATACTCGGACATGGCTTGAGACTCAAGAAGATTCAGTGGATAGATTCGTCCTCTGGGTGGAGTTGAACCAGGAACGAGGTCGATCGGGCAGTCATATGGGCGATGCGGGGGCAAGTTCTCCGCTTCTTTCTTATCGAAGACATCAGCAAAGGAGTGATAGGCTGAAGGCAAACCTGCCGGAGGAGAAGTAGACATGGATGACCTTAAAGGAAGAACAG
Source organism: Ranitomeya imitator (assembly GCF_032444005.1). Taxonomy (NCBI): domain Eukaryota; kingdom Metazoa; phylum Chordata; class Amphibia; order Anura; family Dendrobatidae; genus Ranitomeya; species Ranitomeya imitator. Next base: position 548,039,742 of record NC_091282.1, on the reverse strand, counting down.
GACGTAGACATTTAGTTTGACAGGAATGACCCCAACGGAGGACATCACCAGAACGCCAATCTAAAACTGGCTCGTGTATTCTTAACCATGGAAGACCCAGGAGAAACGTATGAGATAAAGATGGCAACACGTAGAAGGCAATCTTCTCCCGATGTAAAGCTCCGATTTGCAGTTCCACTTCTTCTCTGACCAAAGTAACGGTCTCCTGCAAGGGCCGACCGTCAACTGAAGCTAACTGCCGAGGAGACTCCAAGGATCTGACAGGAATTTGAAACCTACTGACCGCCTCGAGTTGAATAAAATTTCCAGCCACTCCAGAATCAACATACGCTACTTTAGAAAAGCGAGCGGAACCGATATGCAACTGAACTGAAAGAGTAAAAGGTAGAGAGGAATCACTATCACCCAGGTAAGCCTCCCTTACCTGACCTAGGCGAAAGCGTTTCCCGGCCTCACCGGACAGGAACGCAGAAGATGGGAGGCACTGCCACAGTAAAAGCAGAGACCCTGTGCCAGTCTCTCCTTACGACGCTGCTCCGCCGGCTTGATACGGTCCACCTGCATAGGTTCAGGAGCAGATACCACAGAAGGAGAGACTTGAGGAGAGCGAGGAGGACTGCGAGAAGATAGGACTGGACGAGGCGGTCTCCTCTCCCTGGCCGATTCACGGAGACGTTCCTGAAAACGCAAGTCAATGCGGGTCGCCAGGGAAATCAGATCCTCCAGAATTGTAGGAGTGTCTCTACCCGCCAACTCGTCCTTAATTCGACCAGACAGACCGCGCCAGAAGGCCCCAACCAAAGCCTCATTGTTCCAGCCCAGCTCGGACGACAAGGTACGAAATTGAATGGCGTACTGGCCGACAGAAAGAGTACCCTGGCGGAGACTAAAAAGAGACTCGGTAGTAGAAGCCAACCGTCCCGGCTCATCGAAGACCTTACGAAAGGTCTCTAGAAAAGAAGAGAGTTGGGAGACGAGAGGATCATCACGTTCCCAAAGGGGGTTAACCCAGGCCAGGGCCACACCCTCCAAGTGAGACACAATAAAGGCCACCTTAGCTCGGTCAGTGGGGTATTGTTGTGGCAGAAGTTCAAAGTGCATCAGGCATTGGTTTAGGAAACCTCGACACAATTTAGGATCTCCCCCGTATCGCGGCGGCCTAGCCAGACGAGGAGGAGGGTGCGAAGCCGGAGCCTGGGCAGGGGCTGAGGTGGCAGTTTGAAGGGCGAGCAGACGATTATCCACAGAAGCCATGTAACTCAGTATGTGGCCCTGGGTATCATGTTGCTGGGCGAGCTCTTGCTGGAGACTGGCCAGCTGGGTTGCGCTCCCCGGGTCGGAGGGTTGAAGAGCAGCTAAACGGGACTCCATAGATTTAAGAAAACCCATAATCCGGCTTTGGTTCTCCCGTAAAAACAAGAGTTCCTTTTGGGTGGAAGCAGAGGTACCAGCGGGATCCATGGCCTGTCTGTACTGTTACGCTCAGGGACCAGGAAAGCGAGATAAATGGACCCACTGGACCGAAACAGCGAACCTCCCCAGGACGAGTGGACCAGGTGGACCGCCCCCTATACAGGGAGCGTTAGGAGCAGGCCCAGGGGAGACTACTGAACGGCAGCCGGTACCAAAGTACAAGGAAAGGAAAAGGTCAGGGCAGGGACGACGGAAAAGAGAATGAAGAAGGAGAAGCGGAATGGGTAACGGGAACTGACAAGACAGACAGAGAATGGAAGGACAAACCGGAAGACAGGATGGAGACACGAGACCACGGAAGCGCAGGAGACGATGGCGGAAGGACTAGGCAGAGGATCTGGAACACCGGGAAGAAACGAAGGTACAGGAGAACTGGAGCTGCAAGGGAAGCAAGGAGACAGTTAATGATAATACACAGAAACGAAAAGTCAGAGACAAGCAGCAGGGAGAACGTAAGGTATGCTAGGAAGCGAGGGAGCCAGAGGCATTTGCCAGAAAACAAATGACAGACAGGCACAGCCAAAAGGAAGAGGCGGCCTTAAATGCAGAGTGGCAGCGTACCTTCCGGGTCATGGTCCTCCAGGACCACAGAGAGCAGGGGAAAGAGTGTCTAAAGAAAAAGGCAGAGTGCGCATACAAGTGCTCCCAGTAGAGGGTGCTGTGGACGCGCAGGAGCGCTGCTTGTAACGTCAGCGCTGCCAGCGAGACACAGGGCTGACCGGAGCAGGGAAGGCAGAGTGCGCGTGCGCAGGACACCCTAGTGCGCGCGCGCCCGACAGGAAGCAGGAGCCGGGAGAGCGAGCAGAGAAGGCGGCGCTGGAACAGGAGCGCGCCGGGACGCCGAGGAGCGGTAAGTAAAAGCGGACAGCAGGGGCCGCGGCGGTGATAATGGCGACCTGACAGTGATATTGATGTCATATGCTAATCATTTAACATACACGTGGGATTAAACTTAAAGGGGTTATCCAGGACTTTTTGTCATGCAAGTAGTTACTATCTGCCTGTGTGTTCGGCCCAGCGCCAGCTCAGAGCGATCACAGACAACTCACAATTCTCCTGCTTCATGGAGATCGGCGCCGGGCACAATAGGTAGGTAGTTAGCAACTACTTAGGCCCATGAAAAAAATATAGTCCATGATAACCTCTTTAAGAACTCTGACGCTCATTTTTTTGGAGACAAATCTTTCATAAATCAAGGCATATATTTGTCCCCTTGTGGCGTAAAATTAAAATGAAGAGATTAGTGGCAATGCATTACGACTGGTATAGTAAACAACAGTCTAAGTGAAGCCGTCGCTGAAGCACACTGACCCGATTCATTAAGTGAATGAGGTGCGTTTGGTACCCAGCGCACGTTGTTACCAGAAATGCGTGCCAGTCATGGGGCTGGTGTACATTTGTGGAGTAAGTTATGCCACTAGAATGGTGTACCTTCTGATGAATCTGATGGGTGGGCATGACCACTTTATTTGGGGATTGATTCTCCTACCACTAACTACTTGACTTTCCTCACTCCCAAGGCTAATTTGACTAGCTCACTGGCATCGCTGTAACAAAAGTTTATTCAGAGAATTCCATCTAAACATACTATTTCCTTTAGCTACATATTGTTATACCCTATTTTTGCTTCCCAAAATTTCAAAAGATGAAATATATTTAATTTTTTTTTAAGCTTTCTACATAGATTTCGAGAAAAAAAACTATAATGTATTTTGAAGTTTACATGTCTCAACACGCTTATTAATATAAATTGAATAAATACATTTACTATTGTCTTTATTTTATTTTTAATTTAGACTGGGGGACGCATGCCTGGCATATTTCCAAGAAATTAAATCTAGGTAAGTATATCATATGTACAGGGCTGGCTCCAGGTTTTCATGGGCCCCGGGGAAAAGAGTAGCCCCTTTAATACTTACCACGATTTATGATGCACAGATACGGCAGTAAAATATAGATATAGTACCATGCCAAAAGATTTCACTTACTACTTACAATACATGAGTGATGTCTTTTGTAAATTCTACAATGGCTCAGAAACCGGTGAATCATCGCAGCGCACAGTGCACACCCCGAAGATTCAAAAGTCTGCAATCACACAGAGTGACTGCAGACTTTTAATGTTAGAACAGACAGTATAGTCCTCCATACAATATTATGGGCACCACATAGTCCTCCATACAGTATTATGGGCACCACATAGTCCTCCATACAGTATTATGGGCCCGATATATTGCTCCATATACTATAATGGGCCCCATATATTGCTCCATACAGGTTAATGAGCCCCATATAATGCTCCATACAGTATAATTGCCCCATTTAATGCTCCATACAGTATAATAGGCCCCATATATTGCTACTATAGTATATAATGGTCAGATATAGTGCTCCATACATTATAATGGGCCCCATATAATGCTGCATACAGTATAATGGGCCCCATATAGTGCTCCATACAATATAATGGATCCCATATATTGCTTGTATAGTATATAATGGTCACATATAGTGCTCCATGCAGTATAATGTGCCCCATATAATGCTGCATATAGTATAATGGGCCTCATATAGTGCTCCATGCAGTATAATGGGACCATATATTGCTCCATACTGTATTATGGGCCCATATAGTGCTCCATACAGTATATAATTGACCCATATATTACTCCATACAGTATAATGAGTCCCATAAATTGCTCCTTACAGTATAATGGACCCCATATATTGTTCCATACAGAATATAATGGCATCATATAGTGCTCCATATATTATAATAGCCCCATATATTGCTCCATACAGTATAATGGTCCTATATATTGCTACATAGATAAAAAATAAATAATCAAGTACTCACCTCCCCTTAGCTGCTGTGGTCTTATGACTCTCTGCAGTGCTCAGGACAGAAGGCGACTCACGGGCCCAATATTGTGTCGGTGTCCACGACGGCAAGTGGGTCTCCAATTCGTCCAGGGCCCTGGCACTTGCCCAGGTACACCGGGTGGTGACGCCGGCCCTGAATATGTATGATACAGTTAACAGGGCAGCTTAAGAATTTCACTATAAAGTTAACAAAAGAAACTGGAAATAAATTTTAGTAGAATTTACATTAATTTCACACAAAAATATGGTAGGGCTAGATCCTGTTTTTATAGTAACTGGGACTACTTGAACTGGTCCAGCCAAACAAGCCTTACCTGAACAGTCTGCCTTTGACTGACAGTTAAAAATAGCAATAAAAAAAATTCAATAAATTTGGGGATTCAGAACCCCAACATGTTGTGACAAAACACATACCAACAGTACAGGAGAATTTAGTCCTAGTATATACAGCGTATGTAGGATATATGGAAATAGTGTTATAAAGAGGAATCTAGATGATTATCTGTGTTCCCTTCTGTGGGATTTGATGCTGCTCTACACTCAAAAGGAAGTAGTGTATTAAAGTGTTTAGCAACACAAAATTTACCAAATAGACAGAATCATATTAGGCGGGCTGTGGGAAAGGAAGCGCTTTGGAGCTTCAGATTAGGTTTTAATAGTACCAACGCGTTTTGGCGCCAGACCAGCGCCTTTCTCAAGGTCAAAAGACTAAATAGCAACACACGATAAATCTACAACTATAGATGAACCCACCACTATAGATGATTCCATCACTGTAGATGATTCCACCACTATAGATGAATCCGCCACGATAGATGATTCCATCACTGTAGATGATTCCACCACTATAGATGAATCCACCACTGTAGATGATTCCACCACTATAGATGAACCCACCACTATACATGATTCCATCACTATAGATGATTCCACCACTAAAGAGGTTAGGGCTAGATCCTATTTTTATAGTAACAGGGACTACTTGAACTGGTTCAGCCAAACAAGTCTTACTTGAACAGTCTGCCTTTGACTGACAGTTAAAAATAACAATAAAAAATTCAATAAATTTGGGGATTCAGAACCCCAACATGTTGTGACAAAACACATACCAACAGTACAGGAGAATTTAGTCCTAATATATACAGCGTATATCGCATACATGGAAATAGTGTTATAAACAGGAATCTCGATGATTATGTGTTCACTTCTGTGAGATTTGATGCTGCTCTACACTCAAAAGGAAATAGCATATTAAAGTGTTTAGCAACACAAAAGTTACCAAATAGAGAGAATCATGTTAGGCGGGCTGAGGGAAAGGAAGTACTTTGGAGCTTCAGATTAGGTTTTATTAGTACCGACGCATTTTGGCACCAGACCAGCGCCTTTCTGACGATCAAAAGATTAAAAAGCAACACAAGATAAATCTATAACTATAGATGAATCCACCACTATAGATGATTCCATCACTATAGATGATTCCATCACTGTAGATGATTCCACCACTATAGATGAATCCACCACTATATATGATTCCATCACTATAGATGAATCCACCACTAAAGATGAATCCACCAACTATACATGATTCCACCACTATAGATGAATCCACCACTATACATGATTCCACCACTATAGATGAATTCACCACTATTGATGATTCCACTATTATAGATGATTCCACCACTATAGATGAATCCACCACTATAGATGATTCCACCACTATAGATGATTCCACCACTATAGATGAATCCACCACTATAGATGAATCCACCACTATTGATGATTCCACTATTATAGATGATTCCACCACTATAGATGAATCCACCACTAAAGATGAATCCACCAACTATACATGATTCCACCACTATAGATGAATCCACCACTATAGATGATTCCACCGCTATAGATGATTCCACCACTATAGATGAATCCACCACTATACATGATTCCACCACTATAGATGAATCCACCACTATAGATGAATACACCACTATAGATGAATACACCACTATAGATGAATACACCACTATAGATGATTCCACCACTACAGATGAATCCACCACTATAGATGATTCCACCACTACAGATGAATCCACCACTATAGATGATTCCACCACTATGCAAAGTAACGTAGAAACATAGTTTTTAAGGTTAAAGAAAGACTTTTAGTCCATCTAGTTCAACCCATAGCCTAACCTAATATGCCCTAACATGTTGATCCAGAGGAAAGCAAAAAAAACCATGTGGCAAAGAGTGAGCTCCACATTGGGGAAAAAAATTCCTTCATGACTCCACATACGGCAATCAGACTAGTTCCCTGGATCAACGCCCTATCAAGGAATCTAGTACATATAACCTGATGATTCACCACTACAGATCCACCACTATAGATAAATCTACCACTATAGATTAATCCACCACTATAGATGATTCCACCACTATAGATGAATCCACCACTACAGATGGATCCACCACTACAGATGAATCCACCACTATAGATGAATCCACTACTGTAGTTTATTCCACCACTATAGATGATTCCACCACTATAGATGAATCCACCACTGTAGATGATTCCACCACTACAGATGAATCCACCACTATAGATGAATCCACCACTATAGATGAATCCACCACTACAGATGAATCCTCCACTATAGATGATTCAACCACTATACATGATTCCACCACTATACATAGTAACATAGTAACATAGCTATTAAGGTTGAAGGAAGACTTTAAGTCCATCTAGTTAAACCCATAGCCTAACCTAACATGCCCTAACATGTTGATCCAGAGGAAGGCAAAAAAAACCCATGTGGCTCCACATTGGGGAAAAAAAATCCTTCCCGACTCCACATATGGCAATCAGACTAGTTTCCTGGATCAAGGCCCTATCAAGGAATCTAGTATATATAACCTGATGATTCCACCACTACAGATGAATCCACCACTACAAATGAATCCACAACTATAGATGATTCCACCACTACAGATGAATCCACCACTATACATGAGTCCACCACTGTAGATGAATCCACCACTACAGATTAATCCACCACTATAGATGAATCCACCAATATAGATGATTCCACCACTACAGATGAATCCACCACTATAGATGATTCCACCACTATAGATGATTCCACCACTACAGATGAATCCACCACTATAGATGAATCCACCACTATAGATGAATCCACCACTGTAGATGATTCCACCACTATAGATGATTCCACCACTATGCAAAGTAACGTAGAAACATAGTTATTAAGGTTAAAGAAAGACTTTTAGTCCATCTAGTTCAACCCATAGCCTAACCTAATATGCCCTAACATGTTGATCCAGAGGAAAGCAAAAAAAAACATGTGGCAAAGAGTGAGCTCCACATTGGGGAAAAAAATTCCTTCCTGACTCCACATACGGCAATCAGACTAGTTCCCTGGATCAACGCCCTATCAAGGAATCTAGTACATATAACCTGATGATTCACCACTACAGATCCACCACTATAGATAAATCTACCACTATAGATTAATCCACCACTATAGATGATTCCACCACTATAGATGAATCCACCACTACAGATGGATCCACCACTACAGATGAATCCACCACTATAGATGAATCCACTACTGTAGTTTATTCCACCACTATAGATGATTCCACCACTATAGATGAATCCACCACTGTAGATGATTCCACCACTACAGATGAATCCACCACTATAGATGAATCCATCACTATAGATGAATCCACCACTATAGATGAATCCTCCACTATAGATGATTCAACCACTATACATGATTCCACCACTATACATAGTAACATAGTTACATAGTTATTAAGGTTGAAGGAAGACTTTAAGTCCATCTAGTTAAACCCATAGCCTAACCTAACATGCCCTAACATGTTGATCCAGAGGAAGGCAAAAAAAAACCCATGTGGCTCCACATTGGGGAAAAAAATTCCTTCCCGACTCCACATATGGCAATCAGACTAGTTTCCTGGATCAAGGCCCTATCAAGGAATCTAGTATGTATAACCTGATGATTCCACCACTACAGATGAATCCACCACTACAAATGAATCCACTACTATAGATGATTCCACCACTACAGATGAATCCACCACTATACATGATTCCACCACTACAGATGAATCCACCACTATAGATGATTCCACCACTATAGATGATTCCACCACTATAGATGATTCCACCACTATACATGATTCCACCACTATAGATGATTCCACCACTTTAGATGATTCCACCACTTTAGATGATTCCACCACTATAGATGATTCCACCACTATAGATGATTCCACCACTTTAGATGATTCCACCACTATAGATGATTCCACCACTTTAGATGATTCCACCACTTTAGATGATTCCACCACTATAGATGATTCCACCACTTTAGATGATTCCACCACTATAGATGATTCCACCACTTTAGATGATTCCACCACTATAGATGATTCCACCACTTTAGATGATTCCACCACTATAGATGATTCTACCACTATAGATGATTCCACCACTATAGATGATTCCATCACTATAGATGATTCCACCACTTTAGATGATTCCACCACTATAGATGATTCCACCACTATAGATGATTCCACCACTTTAGATGATTCCACCACTATAGATGATTCCACCACTATAGATGAATTCAACACTATTGATGATTCCACTATTATAGATGATTCCACCACTATAGATGAATCCACCACTATAGATGATTCCACCACTATAGATGATTCCACCACTATAGATGATTCCACCACTATACATGATTCCACCACTATAGATGATTCCACCACTTTAGATGATTCCACCACTTTAGATGATTCCACCACTATAGATGATTCCACCACTATAGATGATTCCACCACTATACATGATTCCACCACTATAGATGATTCCACCACTTTAGATGATTCCACCACTATAGATGATTCCACCACTTTAGATGATTCCACCACTTTAGATGATTCCACCACTTTAGATGATTCCACCACTATAGATGATTCCACCACTTTAGATGATTCCACCACTATAGATGATTCCACCACTATAGATGATTCCACCACTATAGATGATTCCACCACTTTAGATGATTCCACCACTATAGATGATTCCACCACTATAGATGATTCCACCACTTTAGATGATTCCACCACTATAGATGATTCCACCACATTAGATGATTCCACCACTATAGATGATTCCACCACTATACATGATTCCACCACTATAGATGATTCCACCACTATAGATGATTCCACTACTATAGATGATTCCACCACTACAGATGAATCCACCACTATACATGATTCCACCACTACAGATGAATCCACCACTATAGATGATTCCACCACTATAGATGATTCCACCACTTTAGATGATTCCACCACTATACATGATTCCACCACTATAGATGATTCCACCACTTTAGATGATTCCACCACTTTAGATGATTCCACCACTATAGATGATTCCACCACTATAGATGATTCCACCACTATACATGATTCCACCACTTTAGATGATTCCACCACTATAGATGATTCCACCACTTTAGATGATTCCACCACTTTAGATGATTCCACCACTATAGATGATTCCACCACTTTAGATGATTCCACCACTATAGATGATTCCACCACTTTAGATGATTCCACCACTATAGATGATTCCACCACTATAGATGAATTCACCACTATTGATGATTCCACTATTATAGATGATTCCACCACTATAGATGAATCCACCACTATAGATGATTCCACCACTATAGATGATTCCACCACTATACATGATTCCACCACTATAGATGATTCCACCACTTTAGATGATTCCACCACTATAGATGATTCCACCACTATAGATGATTCCACCACTATACATGATTCCACCACTATAGATGATTCCACCACTTTAGATGATTCCACCACTATAGATGATTCCACCACTTTAGATGATTCCACCACTATAGATGATTCCACCACTTTAGATGATTCCACCACTATAGATGATTCCACCACTTTAGATGATTCCACCACTATAGATGATTCCACCACTATAGATGATTCCACCACTATAGATGATTCCACCACTATAGATGATTCCACCACTTTAGATGATTCCACCACTATAGATGATTCCACCACTATAGATGATTCCACCACTTTAGATGATTCCACCACTATAGATGATTCCACCACTTTAGATGATTCCACCACTATAGATGATTCCACCACTATACATGATTCCACCACTATAGATGATTCCACCACTATAGATGATTCCACCACTTTAGATGATTCCACCACTTTAGATGATTCCACCACTATAGATGATTCCACCACTATAGATGATTCCACCACTTTAGATGATTCCACCACTTTAGATGATTCCACCACTATAGATGATTCCACCACTATAGATGATTCCACCACTATAGATGATTCCACCACTATACATGATTCCACCACTATAGATGATTCCACCACTATAGATGATTCCACCACTATACATGATTCCACCACTATAGATGATTCCACCACTTTAGATGATTCCACCACTTTAGATGATTCCACCACTATAGATGATTCCACCACTATAGATGATTCCACCACTATAGATGATTCCACCACTATAGATGATTCCACCACTTTAGATGATTCCACCACTATAGATGATTCCACCACTATAGATGATTCCACCACTATAGATGATTCCACCACTTTAGATGATTCCACCACTATAGATGATTCCACCACTATAGATGATTCCACCACTTTAGATGATTCCACCACTATAGATGATTCCACCACTATAGATGATTCCACCACTTTAGATGATTCCACCACTATAGATGATTCCACCACTATAGATGATTCCACCACTTTAGATGATTCCACCACTATAGATGATTCCACCACTATAGATGATTCCACCACTGTAAATGGCAGTAGCTAGTATTATAAATAAAATGGCACTGTATTAATAGCTGACTTTTTCTTTTTTTATGCAGATGTTTAAAAGATGCAAAGAAAGGTGTTCTGCTCACAGAAAAAAAGATGCTTACAACAACCCTCAGCAGTTTTGTAATTGCAGAAGTCGAGTGTTATTTTTTGCTTCACACACCAGTAACCACACAGTAACATTCATAATTTAGAATAAAATTCATCAACCCAGGAAAAAAAAAGTTACATAAAATTGTGTTGTATTGTATTGTTTAAGGGTTAAAAATTATATAAATATCTTTCCATTAATATGTTTATTGTTTTAGTAAACCACAGAATGTTGTCAATGCATGTATCCCAATTACTAAGTATTTTACTAATTCATCATTGAAGATGATTGTATTTTGTATAGGATGTTGTGTATAGAATTTCACAGATGTCTTGTCTTTACTAGACAATGAGCTCACCGAGGCAGACCCCAATTCATTATCATGACAAAATGCCCTGAGAAATGGTACAATGGAATATGTATCAATTTTACTAAAGTGAATCTGTCAGCAGATTTTTGCTATGCAATCTGATGTGGGGACAAAGATTCCAGTAATGTAGCACTTAGTTTACTGGGTGCAGTAGTTTTGTTAGAATAATAGATTTCTCTGCTGCAGCTCTAGCAGAGGTCAGAAGGTTGAGTCCTGTGTAACCCCCCACTGCTGATTGCTGTTTTCTGGATACATTGCATATTGACAGAATGCTGCAGATCAGCACTGGGGGCATAATTGGACTTGGAGGCACGAGGCAGTTTGTCCTGCAGTGATAATCTCCTGCTGATAAAATACTAATTTTATTTACACAGTCTAGTATATGACACACTGCTGAAATCAGGGTCTCAGCCCTACATCACTATGCCCTCAGATTACATAGTGAAAACTTGTTGACTGATTCTCTTTAAAGCAGTTGTACCTACTGAATAACAGCAAATCAGGTTTACCTTCTTCTGTCAGTTTGCTAAAAAGTTTCTTACAGCTTAAAGCTGGCCATACACATTAAATGACATCGTTTGGCCAGAAATCTCGCTCAACTCTCCCATACACATGAGCACTCGACGAAGTCACCAACAGACATGTGCCGGCAGCTTATCTCTGGGAGAGCAAAGTGATCAGTCCAAAATCGGACAAGCCCAATCAACGTCTGCACATGGTGCACTTATATAGTGTTGATATCAGATTAGTCAAATGTGTATGGGGCGCCATCTCAATCTGCTTTAGCGACTCTGGAAAGTAGTGACCCAAGTAGTGCCACTCTGTTCTCTTCAGAACGACAAATAACTGGGTGGTGATTGATTGACCCCTTTGTACAGAAACTCATAGTATGTGTTGTACAATAGACTTGGTGATGCAGCATGGAGGTGTTAGAGATGGAAACCTTGACACAAGTGTGAGTAGAGAATCATTCTTTAATATTCCAGAAATGTGTATGTTATTTCACCTCACACTGTAAGAACAGGAATTAATCTGATTTATGAATATGGAAGGTAACGTTTAATATGCTTGTACAATATAGCCACAGAAAGGTAGCTGGAAGAAAGTCAACATTTTCTGTCGATTTTTCCTGCAGAGTGTGTTGTTAAAGGTTTTTTCTGATATATACAGAACAGAACGATAGCCAATACACATAGTAGTATGGCTATAAAAATTCAACTGAAAACTGTTAGGTTGGGCTGGTGGTGTACTCTGGCCACATCTGCCAAGACTCTCTGCTGACGGTGACACAGCTCGAACGGGAACTAGAGAAATGTATATCAGAACAGGATCCTTTTGGCCTACATTTGGGTGGGTTTGAATTACGGTAATATAGGTCATTACATTCTTGACGTTGGTGTTGTCAAAACGGATATAGACTATATCCAAAACTGTGAAATACCCAAGCAGATATACTTGCCATACAAGTATCTACAAAAGAACATTAAAAAATTAAATTCCAACAGAAGGAAATAGCAGCTGGTTACGGTGTGGAAACGATAATAAATCAAAGAAACAGATGAAGATTCTAGGTCAATTAGAATCTCGACAAACTGACAGAAAGGTGATTGCTGTATTGGTAATAGGTGATAGCACCAAACCATTGCTTTTACTTTGAACTCATTTTATGACCAAGTATAAGCCGATAATATTAAATGTTCGCACATGTAATGTGGGTTTGATACATTTGTTACAAAGATTAATATAAAATGCATACCTTTGGGACATTTTTTATACTGAACTGCATACATTTTGGACTAAAAAAAATGTAAAATTGGGTTGTATTAAACATTTTGCACCATTTAACTGATCTTATCTAAGAATCTGTTAGTGAGTCGTTCTGAGGAGATAGTTTGTTAATTTTTTATGTGTCTTTTTCGGAATGCCACTTGGTTGATTTAGGACTACAAATTATATCAAAGTTGAGCTGAATTTTGAGCTCAGTAATCAGTGGAGAAAAGCTCAGAAAAGGACAGACAATGACAGGCTCAGACTAGCCCACAGGGGAACAGGTGAATTTCCCACTGGGCACCAGTACAGGAGTGGGCCTGTATGCGCAGTAGCTGGCCTAATATATTTGTTTCACTACATCGAGACAAAAGCAGCATGTCAGTTTACAGCTGCTAACTACCTGCCTGTTTTGCAAGGCACCGATCTCTGCCGGCTAAGAGCGATCACAGACTGCTCCTCCTGGCAAATCTGTGGATTCTGGTGACATCACGTCGACAGAGCAGCTCCTTCTCTTCCACTACGCTCTGTTTATGGGGTGTTACTGCCGACATTATGATGATTGACAACTGGCTCCCCATTGCAGGGAACCGACTGTCAAGCAGTATGATGTCGGCAATGACCCCATTGAAAGAGCGGACCAGAAGAGGTAGAGTTGCTCTGTTGACGTGAGGTCAAATGAAGCAGGAGAGTCACCACCTGGCCCATTAGAGATCGGCGCTAGGCAGAACAGGCAGGTAGTTTGTAATATGAAGGGAGATAGGGAAACAAAACTCCAAACAGTGCTAACTTTTTCATGAAAAATCAAATTGCAGAAATGATTTTAGTCTAAAATACATGTATCTAAGTAAAGAGAAATGACCCCAATAGCGTCCATATCCTTTAAGCTGAAACAAAGACAAATAACTTGAATTGTTTCATTTATGTTTTTGATTTATTCTGGTTTTGGATTTAAAAAACGCATTCAAAGCTGCACTACGGTCTTATCTGCAAATTGTAATGATGTCCTTCTGTATATAATGCTATAGACACGCCATAGCTGAGCTTAGTTTATCTGCGATATCACAACAAAGCTCCGAAAGCATTAGCTTACTCTGAAGGAACTCGCCCAAACGAACATCTAACCAAGAGCACCGTTTTCTGTGAAATCGTGTTCCTCCCTGCTGCCAAGAACTTTCCTGGACACTTCTTAGAAACTATGTACGGTGATTAATACACTCATTATTACAGGAAACCCTACTGTTGGCCTCCGTGTGCTGCTCTTGTTTTCTTAGCAGGCGACATGAACGCACGTACATTGTTCTTTTTGTAAATATTTCTTTTACTTTTGCGGATATAAAAAGTAAATGCTCAAGTTATTGCTGTCATTCCTGATTGTGGTCATGATTTAATGTCTCGGGAAAGACCTGAAATAAACACAGCCGTAAGGGTGGGGAAAAGGTCATATTGGAAAAAAAGGTGATGTGCCCTGAAAGCTGTTTAGATGATAAACTGGTGAATTGGTGAAAAAAAAAAAAATTTTCCTGATTTGTTTATCTTTAAAAAAATTACAATATTATTAAACTTTTAGTTTTTTTTATTTTTTAACCCCACTCGCGATCATCACAGCGCACACACAATTGCTGGTATAATAAATATACTGCAATACATGTTAACCCCTGATGCCCAGTAACCCATTGCTACCCCGCCAATGGGGTGACAGAGGAAGCCTAAAAAAGTCAAATAATGTATGTGCATTTTACATGCCATCAACATTTACCTCCATAATGTAAAAATGTAACAGCACTAGATTGAAATGTAGTCCATACAAAATAATGTGACGATATAGTGTTACATTTCTATACGTACTTTTAAAGAAAAATATTGTACCTCATAAAACAAACATTTAACATTTTGTTGACTTTAAAAAAAAATGTTATAAATGCCAAAAGGAATTATTACAACCAAACCTCTAAACACAACTACAAACAGAAACTTAGGGGCACACAAAGTATACAACATAAAATCATTGGATCTTTTAGATTTGAATAACCAAGTTCAAAAGATAAATTGACTTTTCAACATCCCATTGTTGATTATTTAAGTGGTTTTCCATTTTTGATAAATGGATAGCCTATCCTTTCGGCCCCCTCCTGCTGATCCACCCTGCTGACACAACTAAAATTACAGAGTTATGTTGTACGGAGTACTGTAAAAAATTATGGTAACATGCTGCACCCAATAACTACATCTGTAAAGGTATGTGAGTATGCATCTATTGGCTCTAAAAATGCATATAATAACTTACGAGTATTCTGCTGTACTTTAGTGGAATAATAGGTAAGTATAGGCAATACTCGTGGACAGGCAGAACAGGACAGAGCATGCAAAGAAAAATATACAAACCTAAGATGAATAGCTAAAAAACAGAAATCAATACACAGGAAACCAAGCAAACTCAGAAGACATGCCAATGAGAGTTGATGTTAAATGGAGCAATACGTTCCCTAACAGGAGATCCATAGGCACACATAGGGTGAATAACATGATAGTAGTGGAAAAAAATACCACTATCATGTACAAAATTAATAACTCACAAAGTCTTCAATCCCCCATGGCTCTTCCTCTGCCCACAAGACGTGTAGGCAGGCTGACACGGGTAAGTATTGTCACTGGTGTCCACCCACTTCAGTCACATAGGCCACATGGTCCAAAGCTGTATTTACACTGAAAGATAATCATAAACAGGAATTCTTAAAAACGCTTGCTGACCACCCAATGAACGAGCAAAACACTTGTTCTTCTGTTGAGATGATCTTTTGCGCAGGACAATCTATGATCGTTCTCAGCAGCACAAGTCTTGAGCAGTCCTGTTTACCCAGTATGCTGCATGGTCGAGAACGATAGCAGCCTATGCTCACTAAGGCTAGGTTCACATTAGCGTTTGAGTCCGCAGCATGGTGCTGCGGACTTCTTTCCTTATGGCTATTTACTTTGCTCTGAGGCATACCAATTAGTAGTCGCATGGCGACTGTCGATCCATGTACAATAAATGGATCCTTAGACTACCTATTGCCACTAAATGGAGGACAGTCTGAAAGTCACAGTGGGTTAGGAGACTTGACTACCACAGGGAACAGTAAACTCACTCCCTGGAAGTAGGAATGCAGTCCTGGCATATTTAAACTGGTTGTTACAACAGACAGTAGCTTTATCTGGTCAATTGATCTCTTGCTTTAACTCCATGTTATGATTAATAACAGTTATAAAAGTATTTTATTTTCATTTTTCAAGCGGTCTTTATTTCTAAAGAAAATAAAAGAGCATTTTATTCATGTAGTTTCAACAAATTAGCATAAATGTTGATTTAAAAGACTGTTGTTGAGAATTACTATGCTTAATGCACCAGAATTCTGGCACTATTTTTGTGGGGAAAAAACTGGGTACAAGATTTTTCCAAGATTTATCGTGTATTTTAAACAATTTCTACACCTTGTAAGTGAAGGGGGAGTAGTTAGGCAGAAAAGTGGTCTGAAGTAACCCAGCCAAGATATGGCACAATGTGGTGCTTATTATAAGATTATTTATATTGTTCCTCCCCTCTACTAACCTCACTCTACCCAACATCGGAATAACCCTGGAGGTTTCAACCATAACTCCCAAGCAGCATGCCTGCTGTCTTGGGGTCTTATTCGACACCGAAGTTTCCTTTACTCCCTATATCCGATCACTCACTCGCTCTTGTCACCTGCATCTTAAAAACATCTCCAGAATCCGACCTTTTCTCACATTTGAAACTGCCAAGACTCTTACTGTCGCTCTTATTCATTCTCGTCTGGGCTACTGCAACTCTCTTCTGATCGGTCTCCCTCTTACCAAGCTTTCTCCTCTCCAATCCATCTTGAATGCGGCAGCCAGGGTCATATTTCTGTCCAGC
The DNA here is from genome assembly GCF_032444005.1 of Ranitomeya imitator. NCBI lineage: Eukaryota > Metazoa > Chordata > Amphibia > Anura > Dendrobatidae > Ranitomeya > Ranitomeya imitator. The sequence continues at coordinate 548,022,240 of NC_091282.1, read as the reverse complement.
CGCTTCACCGGTGCCTCCATCTTGTGCCAGTCATTACACTGGCTACCCATTCGCTACAGAGTCCAGTATAAACTCATCTCTCTCACCCACAAAGCTCTCCACAGTTCTGCTCCGCCTTATATCTCCTCTCTCATCTCCGTCTATCGCCCTACACGTGCCCTCCGTTCTACAAATGACCTAAGACTAACATCCCCCGTAATCCGAACCTCGCACCTCCGTCTCCAAGACTTCCCTCGTGCTGCGCCAGCTCTCTGGAATGCACTTCCCCAGACGATCAGACTGATACCTAGCCCCGACCTATTCAAGCGCGCTTTGAAAACCCATCTCTTCAAACAAGCCTACCACATCAACTACTCAGTAAACTAACTTTGCCCTGTTCCCTCCTTCCAAATATCTGCATGTGAATCTGCACCCTACTATTCATCTGTCTCCACACCCTCCATGCACACGATAACTGCACTTGATATTTGACTATTGCACTTAAACACACGGGCTGATGACCGGATCATGCAGCTTTATATGAAAATCCCTATTTATTATAATTGCCAGACCTGAAATAACAAGCACTTTTCACCTATTGTGTCCCCCCATTTTCTTGTAGATTGTAAGCTTGCGAGCAGGGACCTCACCCCTAATGTCACTGCTTAAATTGTCTTAACTTGTGCTGAATTTATTGTTTGTACATGTCCCCGCTTAATTGTAAAGTGCTGCAGAATATATTGCCGCTATATAAATAAAAATTATTATTATTATTATTCCTAGGAGCGCTCGTTAACCAATAATCAGTCACTGTAAACAGGCTGCCAATGACCAACAAATGAGCAAAACGCTTGTTTGTCAGATGAAATTATTTTCAAGCTTGCGCCCCTCAATGTATTCAAAAGTGGATTGAGAAAGTTTGTTAACCCTTGAGGTGCTTTGCAGGCATTAACGCAAAATTAAATAAAAATATACAGAAATAAGATTTTTTCCATTAACCCCTTTACCCCCAAGGGTGGTTTGCACGTTAATGACCAGGCCAATTTTTACAATTCTGACCACTGTCCCTTTATGAGGTTATAACTCTGAAACGCTTCAATGGATCCTGGTGATTCTGACATTGTTTTCTCGTGACATATTGTACTTCATGACAATGGTAAAAATTCTTTGATAGTACCTGCGTTTATTTGTGAAAAAAATGGAAATTTGGCGAAAATTATGAAAATTTCGCAATTTTCCAAATTTTAATTTTTATGCAATTAAATCACAGAGATATGTCACACAAAATACTTAATAAGTAACATTTCCCACATGTCTACTTTACATCAGCACAATTTTGGAACCAAAATTTTTTTTTGTTAGGGAGTTATAAGGGTTAAAAGTTGACCAGCAATTTCTCATTTCTACAACACCATTTTATTTTAGGGACCACATCTCATTTGAAGTCATTTTGAGGGGTCTATATGATAGAAAATACCCAAGTGTGACACCATTCTAAAAACTACACCCCTCAAGGTGCTCAAAACCATATTCAAGAAGTTTATTTTTTTTTTTGTTTCAATAATTTTTATTTAAATTTAAAGATTAATACATAAATCTCCCAACATGGGAGTTTTAGTAGTACAACAAAAAGTCACTCTTACATCTTTAGTGTCTTAACAAATCTATTATAATGGACCTATATGGACCAACCTATATGACAGGACAAGACAAAGACAAGACAGAAACAGAAGGGAAAATGGGGATGGGTATGAATCATAAGAAATCCATTTTTACAGCATTCTTTGCCACACTGCAGTATACATTAGAATAACACCAACCAAGATCAAATTTTTGGTTTCTGCTCATAATAATAACTAAAAATAGTAATTTGCGGTCTCCAGGTCTCTCCTCACGTTGAGAGTGCAAGTGCGTGCGACAGATGATCCCCTGCGTTCAGATCCAGCCACGGGGTCCACACCCGGAGAAAGTGGCTCCAGTCATCAGTTCTTGTTGCTTGGATGCGCTCATACAACATCATTACATTCATTCTTGTCTTGACTTGGGGCATTGACAATGACGGTGCCCGCCATTTTGAAGCTATGTGTATTTTGGCCGCCATGCTCAACAGAATCACCAGTCTAAAGAGGGTCTTGGACATCCCTTGTGGTTTTAGTCCGAGTAAAAATGTCCGTGGGTCCAATGGTATCTCTCTTCCAGCCATCCTATCAACCAAAAGCTTCACTCCCTCCCAAAGACCCACCACCACCGGGCATGTCCACCAAATGTGTCTCATATCTCCTGGTGCATTACAGCCTCTAAAACACCTATCCGAAATCTGAGGATAGATGGCATGAAGTCTCGTGGGCACCTGGTATGTCCTATGAAGAACCCTGAGAGAAGTTTCGACCATAGATACCTGATGAGAGCCCTTAGATAAACTGTCACAGGAGCGCCACCATTCCTCCAACGACATCTCAAACCCCAGATCCCTCTCCCACTGCCCCATGAATCTTAGTTTTCCCTCCCCCTGTGTTGTAGTATAGGATGAGTACAATAAGGATATCACCCCTTTTCCCAAAGGGTCAGTTGAGCATTTTTGTTCAAATCCTGTTAGTCTAAAGGGGTTACTGCCCGGGACCTTCCTCTTCACAAAGTCAAGGATTTGGTTCATGCGGAACACTTCTCTTATTGGGGGCTCATATTTTTGGATAAATTCTTGCCTAGTCAGGGCGATATTAAACGGGGAGCAAAGGTGTTTAATTGTAGTTAGGCCCTTCAGGATCCACCAGGAGAATGGTTGAGGGTCTAGCCCCGGTGGAAACGCTGGGTTATTGAATAGCGAATTTAACGGCGAGTCTCTGGATTGTAAACTATTCTTAAATCTCTCTTTCCTCCAAAGGAGCAAAGACTGTGCTGCAAAGGGTGCAATAGTGGAGATTTGTTTTGGTAATTTCGCTTCGGTCCATAATAGACCCATTAGAGAATATGGTTTTATTAGAAATGACTCCAGGTGGACCCATCTAGGCCTGTCTGTTGACGAACAAATTCTGGTCAGCTGGGCAATCTGGGCTGATTTAAAATAGTTGACAAAGTTAGGTAGTGAGAGCCCTCCCTTTCTCCTGTGCACAAACATTATTTGTTGCTTTATCCTTGGTCTTTTACCTTGCCAGATAAATTTGGTGATTTTGGAATGTATGTCTCGCATTACTCTTGGGGATATCGGTATAGGCAGAGAACGGAACAAATATAGAAACCTTTGGAGGGAGACCATTTTAATAGCATTTATTCTGCCCAGCCAGGACAGTGACAATGAAGACCACCTAGACAAGTCCTTTTGAAAGTTTTCTATCAGAGGGGCATAGTTCCATTTAAACAGGGTAGATCTATTTGACGTGAGGTTGATCCCTAGATAGGTCAAATAGTGCTCCCTTTTTTCGAAGCCAAACTGAGATATCAAGTGCGATTGACTTTTTTCTGGTGTGTTCAGGAATAGAGCTTCTGATTTTTCAATATTTATTTTTAGCCCTGAAATTATTTCGAAGTCGTGGAGTAATGAAAATAAGTTTGGGAGAGTGGTATGGGGACTAGTGAGGGATAAAAGCAGATCGTCAGCAAACAAGCTGACTTTATACTGTTCCCCCAAATTGGTTGGCCCTAGTATATCCGGGCTACGCCTTATAGCTTCTGCCAGAGGCTCCATTGCCAGCGCAAATAGTGCCGGTGAGAGGGGACATCCCTGTCTAGTTCCTCTTCTAATATTTACTGGTGTAGGGTGTAGCGATGGCAATTTGAGGTATGCTGTTGGCCTGTCGTATAGTAGAGTCAAACAGTTTATTAATTTTTGGGGTAGGCCGAATACTGATAAAATTTTGAAGAGATATGACCATGATACTGAATCGAATGCCTTCTCTATATCCAAAGCCAGCAACATAGTGGGCTGTAGGGAGTTAGCTGCTGTGTGTATTATATTTAAATTGCGTCTTATGTTGTCTGGCCCTTGTCTCCTGGGAATGAAACCTACTTGGTCTCTGTGTACAATAGAGGGGAGCACTCCGTTAATTCTATCTGTAAGGATAGAAGTGAATATTTTGAGATCTACGTTGAGCAACGAGATAGGTCTATAATTTTTGGTTTGCTGGTGACCCTTTTTAGGTTTGGGGATCACTGCTATATGTGCTATATAAAACTCTGGGGGCATTTGTGATCCATTCATTAGTGCGTTGCAAAATTTTGCTATGTGTGGTGAAAGTATTTCCTTGCACTTTTTATAATAAGGTGCTGTGAGGCCGTCAGGCCCGGGGGCTTTATCAGTTTTTAATTTTTTGATTATTTGGTCTATTTCTTCTTCCGTTATGTCGGTTTGGAGTATTTGTGAGGAGTAGGGTTGAGCGAAACGGGTCGAACATTTTCAAAAGTCGCCGACTTTTGGCTAAGTCGGGGTTTCATGAAACCCGATCCGACCCCTGTGCGGGGTCGGCCATGCGGTACGCGACTTTCGCGCCAAAGTCGCGTTTCAATGACGCGAAAAGCGCCATTTCTCAGCCAATGAAGGTAAACGCAGAGTGTGGGCAGCGTGATGACATAGGTCCTGGTCCCCACCATCTTAGAGAAGGGCATTGCAGTGATTGGCTTGCTGTCTGCGACGTCACAGGGGCTATAAAGAGGCGTTCCCGCCGACCGCCATCTTACTGCTGCTGATCTGAGCTTAGGGAGAGGTTGCTGCCGCTTTGTCAGAAGCAGGGATAGCGTTAGGCAGGGTCCATTAACCACAAAACCGCTTGTGCTGCAGCGATTTGCACTGTCCAACACCACCCTCGGTGTGCAGGGACAGTGGAAGTTTTTTTTTTTTTTTTTCCCCCTCAGCGCTGTAGCTCATTGGGCTGCCCTAGAAGGCTCCCTGATAGCTGCATTGCTGTGTGTACGCCGCTGTGCAAACCAACTGCTTTTTTCAAAGCACAAATCCTCTTGTTCCTTCCTTTCTGCACAGCTATCTTTTTTGTTTGTCCACACTTTTTATTTGATTTGTGCATCAGTCCACTCCTTATTGCTGCCTGCCATACCTGGCTGAGATTACTGCAGGCAGGGAGATAGTAGCTGCCTGCCATACCTGGCTGAGATTACTGCAGGCAGGGAGATAGTAATTGTAGGACATTCCCTGTTTTTTTTTTTTTTTTTTTTTTTGGTGGGAGATTAAGATTGGCAATTTGGCATTTCTGCTAGAGTGCCATCCCTGTGTGTGCCATCTCTCTCACATAGTGGGCCATAGAAAGCCTTTTCATTTTTCTGTATTTTTTTTTGTGGGGTGTATAAATTCTCCCTGATAAAAATACAGTGGGAGATTAATATTGGCCTTTGGGCTTGTGTGCCAGTCCTGAGTGTGCCATCTCTCTCACAAATAGTGGGCCATAGAAAGCCTATTTAATTTTTTTTTGGGTTTTATAAATTCTCCCTGAAAAAAAGGGAGATTAATATTGGCCTCTGGGCTTGTGTGCCAGTCCTGAGCGTGCCATCTGTGCCAGTCCTGAGTCTGGCATCTCTCTCACAAATAGTGGGCCATAGAAAGCCTATTTAATTTTTTTTTGGGTTTTATAAATTCTCCCTGAAAAAAAGGGAGATTAATATTGGCCTCTGGGCTTGTGTGCCAGTCCTGAGCGTGCCATCTGTGCCAGCCCTGAGTGTGCCATCTCTCTCACAAATAGTGGGCCATAGAAAGCCTATTTAATTTTTTTTTTGGTTTTATAAATTCTCCCTGAAAAAAAGGGAGATTAATATTGGCCTCTGGGCTTGTGTGCCAGTTGTGAGCGTGCCATCTGTGCCAGTCCTGAGCGTGCCATCTCTCTCACAAATAGTGGGCCATAGAAAGCCTATTTAAATATTTTTTTGGTTTTATAAATTCTCCCAGAAAAAAAGGGAGATTAATATTGGCCTCTGGGCTTGTGTGCCAGTCCTGAGCGTGCCATCTGTGCCAGTCCTGAGTCTGGCATCTCTCTCACAAATAGTGGGCCATAGAAAGCCTATTTAATTTTTTTTTGGGTTTTATAAATTCTCCCTGAAAAAAAGGGAGATTAATATTGGCCTCTGGGCTTGTGTGCCAGTCCTGAGCGTGCCATCTGTGCCAGCCCTGAGTGTGCCATCTCTCTCACAAATAGTGGGCCATAGAAAGCCTATTTAATTTTTTTTTTGGTTTTATAAATTCTCCCTGAAAAAAAGGGAGATTAATATTGGCCTCTGGGCTTGTGTGCCAGTTGTGAGCGTGCCATCTGTGCCAGTCCTGAGCGTGCCATCTCTCTCACAAATAGTGGGCCATAGAAAGCCTATTTAAATATTTTTTTGGTTTTATAAATTCTCCCAGAAAAAAAGGGAGATTAATATTGGCCTCTGGGCTTCTGTGCCAGTCCTGAGCGTGCCATCTGTGCCAGTCCTGAGCGTCCCATCTCTCTCACAAATAGTGGGCCATAGAAAGCCTATTTTTTTTTTTTTTTTTGGGTTTTAGAAATTCTCCCTGAAAAAAAAAGGGAGATTAATATTGCCCTTTGGGCTTGTGTGCCAGTACTAAGCGTGCCATCTCTCTCTCTCTCTCTCAGTCAGTGGGCCATAGAACGCCTATTTTTGGTTTTATTTGTTTTCTAAATTCTCCCTGAAAAAATCATTTTATTTTATTTGGTTTCTAAATTCTTCCTGATAAAATCATATTTTTTTTATTATTTTTTTTTCTAAAGTCTCCCTGAAAAAAACAAAACAAAAAAAAAACAAACATAAAAAACAGTGGGGGATTAATATTGGCCTTTCTGCTTGTGTGCCAGTCTTGACTCCTGTGTGCGTCATCTCTCACTTAGTGGGCCATAGAACGCCTATTTTTTGTTTTATTAGTTTTATAAATTCTCCCTGAAAAAATCATTTTATTTTATTTGGTTTCTAAATTCTTCCTGATAAAATCATATTTTTTTTATTATTTTTTTTCTAAAGTCTCCCTGAAAAAAAAAAAAAAAAAAACAACCAAAAAAAACAGTGGGAGATTAATATTGGCCTTTCTGCTTGTGTGCCAGTCTTGACTCCTGGGTGTGCCATCTCTCTCTCTCTCTCTCTCTCTCCAATTGTGGTCCATAGAAAGCCTATATTTTTTTTCCTTGATTTGGGTTCCAAAATCTACCAGAGAAAATAACTACATCAATCATTGGTAGAAAAATATTGGCCTCTGGGCTTGTGTGCCACTCCTGACTCCTCTGTGCGTCATCTCTCAGTCAGTGGGCCATAGAACGCCTATTTTTGTTTTTATTTGTTTTATAAATTGTCCCTGAAAAAATCATTTTATTTTATTTGGTTTCTAAATTCTTCCTGATAAAATCATATTTTTTTTATTATTTTTTTTTTCTAAAGTCTCCCTGAAAAAAAAAAAAAAAAAAAACCAAAAAAAACAGTGGGAGATTAATATTGGCCTTTCTGCTTGTGTGCCAGTCTTGACTCCTGGGTGTGCCATCTCTCTCTCTCTCTCTCTCTCTCTCCAATTGTGGTCCATAGAAAGCCTATATTTTTTTTCCTTGATTTGGGTTTCAAAATCTACCAGAGAAAATAACTACATCAATCATTGGTAGAAAAATATTGGCCTCTGGGCTTGTGTGCCACTCCTGACTCCTGTGTGCGTCATCTCTCAGTCAGTGGGCCATAGAACGCCTATTTTTGTTTTTATTTGTTTTATAAATTCTCCCTGAAAAAATCATTTTATTTTATTTGGTTTCTAAATTCTTCCTGATAAAATCATATTTTTTTTATTATTTTTTTTTCTAAAGTCTCCCTGAAAAAAAAAAAAAAAAAACAACCAAAAAAAACAGTGGGAGATTAATATTGGCCTTTCTGCTTGTGTGCCAGTCTTGACTCCTGGGTGTGCCATCTCTCTCTCTCTCTCTCTCTCTCCAATTGTGGTCCATAGAAAGCCTATATTTTTTTTCCTTGATTTGGGTTCCAAAATCTACCAGAGAAAATAACTACATCAATCATTGGTAGAAAAATATTGGCCTCTGGGCTTGTGTGCCACTCCTGACTCCTCTGTGCGTCATCTCTCAGTCAGTGGGCCATAGAACGCCTGTTTTTGTTTTTATTTGTTTTATAAATTCTCCCTGAAAAAATCATTTTATTTTATTTGGTTTCTAAATTCTTCCTGATAAAATCATATTTTTTTTATTATTTTTTTTTCTAAAGTCTCCCTGAAAAAACAAAACAAAAAACAACCAAAAAAAACAGTGGGAGATTAATATTGGCCTTTCTGCTTGTGTGCCAGTCTTGACTCCTGGGTGTGCCATCTCTCTCTCTCTCTCTCTCTCCAATTGTGGTCCATAGAAAGCCTATATTTTTTTTCCTTGATTTGGGTTCCAAAATCTACCAGAGAAAATAACTACATCAATCATTGGTAGAAAAATATTGGCCTCTGGGCTTGTGTGCCACTCCTGACTCCTCTGTGCGTCATCTCTCAGTCAGTGGGCCATAGAACGCCTATTTTTGTTTTTATTTGTTTTATAAATTCTCCCTGAAAAAATCATTTTATTTTATTTGGTTTCTAAATTCTTCCTGATAAAATCATATTTTTTTAATTATTTTTTTTTCTAAAGTCTCCCTGAAAAAACAAAACAAAAAACAACCAAAAAAAACAGTGGGAGATTAATATTGGCCTTTCTGCTTGTGTGCCAGTCTTGACTCCTGGGTGTGCCATCTCTCTCTCTCTCTCTCTCTCTCCAATTGTGGTCCATAGAAAGCCTATATTTTTTTTCCTTGATTTGGGTTCCAAAATCTACCAGAGAAAATAACTACATCAATCATTGGTAGAAAAATATTGGCCTCTGGGCTTGTGTGCCACTCCTGACTCCTCTGTGCGTCATCTCTCAGTCAGTGGGCCATAGAACGCCTATTTTTGTTTTTATTTGTTTTATAAATTCTCCCTGAAAAAATCATTTTATTTTATTTGGTTTCTAAATTCTTCCTGATAAAATCATATTTTTTTTATTATTTTTTTTTTCTAAAGTCTCCCTGAAAAAAAAAAAAAAAAAACAACCAAAAAAAACAGTGGGAGATTAATATTGGCCTTTCTGCTTGTGTGCCAGTCTTGACTCCTGGGTGTGCCATCTCTCTCTCTCTCTCTCTCTCTCTCTCTCTCTCCAATTGTGGTCCATAGAAAGCCTATATTTTTTTTCCTTGATTTGGGTTCCAAAATCTACCAGAGAAAATAACTCCATCAATCATTGGTAGAAAAATATTGGCCTCTGGGCTTGTGTGCCACTCCTGATTCCTGTGTGCGTCATCTCTCACTCAGTGGCCCATAGAAAGCATATAGTTTGTTACATTTGTTTTCTAAATTCTCCCTGCAAAAATCTATTTTTTTTTTTTGGGGGGGTTTCTAAAGTGTTCCTGAAAAAATTAAAAATAAAAAAATAATAATAGTGTGACATTAATATTAACATTTGTGCTTCAGTGACAGTCCTGCGTGTGGGGCATCTCTCTAATTTGCAGCCACCAAAAACAGAGTGTGTAACATTGGGCCTGATTTTCGCTGTGGTCTCACCAACCTGTAAAGGGGTAGCTAAATCATACTGAAGTTATAGCTCACCGTGTAAGTTGTGTGACTGCAACAAATAACGTTAGTTTGGTTACGTTTTTAAAACAATGAGGAAGTCTAGTGGAAGAGGTCGTGGCCGGGGGCGTTCATTGTCAGCTGGTAATGAGGGTAGTGGTAGTGGTGGAGCATCAGGTGGTCGTGGGGAAAAAAATATTGCACCTAAGTCTGGAGCTGTGGAGCCAGGTTCGTCGTCCGGCTACACAAGGCCTCGAACGCTCCCTTTTCTGGGATTAGGAAAACCGCTTTTAAAGCCGGAGCAGCAAGAGCAAGTTTTGGCTTATCTTGCTGACTCAGCCTCTAGCTCTTTTGCCTCCTCTCGTGAAACTGGTAAAAGTAAAAGCAGCGCGTCGTTAGTGGATGTTCACGGTCAGGGACAAGTCACTTCCTTGTCCTCTTCAGCAAAAACAACAACAGAGAAGAATGCAGCAGGCGACACAACGGGTTACTCCATGGAGCTCTTTACACATACCGTCCCTGGCTTAGAAAGTGAAGCAGTTAACAGTCCATGCCCATTACAAGTTGAATCTGACATGGAGTGCACTGATGCACAGCCACAGCCAGACTACTATGCTGGTCCTTTGACTCAGACCACAACATTGCCCTCGCAGGGTGCTGATCAAGAATCAGACCCTGATGAGACTATGTTGCCCCATCACGAACGCTATACCACCGAACGACACGGTGACACAGACGAAGTTGCGCAGAAGGTACAAGAAGAGTTATTAGATGACCCAGTTCTTGACCCCGATTGGCAGCCATTGGGGGAACAGGGTGCAGGCGGCAGCAGTTCTGAAGCAGAGGAGGAGGAGGGGCCGCAGCAGGCATCAACATCGCCACAGGTTCCATCTGCCGGGCCCGTATCTTGCCCAAAACGTGTGGCAAAGCCAAAACCTGGTGGAGGACAGCGTGCCCATCCGGTTAAAGCTCAGTCTGCAATGCCTGAAAAGGTATCCGATGCTAGAAAGAGTGCAGTCTGGCATTTTTTTAAACAACATCCAATTGATCAGCGCAAAGTCATCTGTCAAAAATGTTCTACTTCCTTAAGCAGAGGTCAGAATCTGAAAAGTCTCAATACTAGTTGCATGCATAGACATTTAACCACCATGCATTTGAAAGCTTGGACTAACTACCAAACGTCCCTTAAGGTTGTTGCACCCTCGGCCAATGAAGCTAGTCATCAACGCAACATCCCTTCCGGCAGTGTAGGACCACCATTTAGCGCACCACCTGCTGTATCTGTGCAGGTATCTTTGCCAGGCCAAAGCAGTCAGGGTCAGGGAATCACCAGTTTCGTAGTAGGAAACACTGCATCTAGGGCACCGGCGGCAACAATACCATCTCCCACCGTCTCTCAGTCTGCCATGTCCACCGGCACCCCCGCTAGTTCCACGATCTCCAGCTCTCCAGTCCAGCTCACCCTACATGAGACTATGGTTAGAAAAAGGAAATACTTAGCCTCGCATCCGCGTACACAGGGTTTGAACGCCCACATAGCTAGACTAATCTCGTTAGAGATGATGCCCTACCGGTTAGTTGAAAGCGAAGCTTTCAAAGACCTGATGGACTACGCTGTACCACGCTACGAGCTACCCAGTCGACACTTTTTTTCCAGAAAAGCCATCCCAGCCCTCCACCAGCATGTTAAAGAGCGCATCGTCCATGCACTCAGGCAATCTGTGAGCACAAAGGTGCACCTGACAACCGATGCATGGACCAGTAGGCATGGCCAGGGACGTTACGTGTCCATCACGGCACACTGGGTAAATGTGGTGGATTCAGGGTCCACAGGGGACAGCAAGTTTGGGACAGTTCTGCCTAGGCCACGGTCTAGTAAACAGTTGTCTGTAGCCGTTCGCACCCCCTCCTCCTCCTCCTCCTCCTCGTCCTCCTGCAGAAGCAAGAGCTCGTCCACAGACCGCAGTCGCACAAACACTCCATCCGCACCTGCCACTGTTGCACACCAGGTCTCCCATTATGGGGCAGCTACTGGCAAACGTCAGCAGGCTGTATTGGCTATGAAGTGTTTGGGCGACAATAGACACACCGCGGAAGTTCTGTCCGAGTTCTTGCAGCAAGAAACGCAGTCGTGGCTGGGCACTGTAGATCTTGAGGCAGGCAAGGTAGTGAGTGATAACGGAAGGAATTTCATGGCTGCCATCTCCCTTTCCCAACTGAAACACATTCCTTGCCTGGCTCACACCTTAAACCTGGTGGTGCAGTGCTTCCTGAAAAGTTATCCGGGGTTATCCGACCTGCTCCTCAAAGTGCGTGGACTTTGCGCACATATCCGCCGTTCGCCTGTACACTCCAGCCGTATGCAGACCTATCAGCGTTCTTTGAACCTTCCCCAGCATCGCCTAATCATAGACGTTGCAACAAGGTGGAACTCAACACTGCACATGCTTCAGAGACTGTGCGAACAGAGGCGGGCTGTTATGTTTTTGTGGGAGGATACACATACACGGGCAGGCAGTAGGATGGCAGACATGGAGTTGTCAGGTGTGCAGTGGTCGAAGATTCAAGACATGTGTCAAGTCCTTCAGTGTTTTGAGGAATGCACACGGCTGGTTAGTGCAGACAACGCCATAATAAGCATGAGCATCCCCCTAATGCGTCTGCTGATGCAAAGTTTGACGCACATAAAGGATCAGGCGTCTGCACCAGAGGAAGAGGAAAGCCTTGATGACAGTCAGCGATTGTCTGATCAGGGCAGTGTACATGACGAGGTACCGGGCGAAGAGGAGGTGGAGGATGAGGAGGATGATGGGGATGAGTATATTTTTAATGAGGAAGCTTTCCTGGGGGCACGGGAAATTGGTGGCGTGGCAAGGCCGGGTTCTTGTTTTTTGAGGGACACAAGTGACGTAGATTTGCCTGCAACTGCCCCTCAACCAAGCACAACCGCAGATTTGACAACGGGAACTTTGGCCCACATGGCGGATTATGCCTTGCGTATCCTCAAAAGGGACACACGCATTACAAAAATGATGAACGATGACGATTACTGGTTGGCCTGCCTCCTTGATCCTCGCTATAAAGGCAAATTGCAAAATATTATGCCACATGAGAACTTGGAACTAATATTAGCAACAAAACAATCAACTCTTGTTGACCGTTTGCTTCTGGCATTCCCTGCACACAGCGCCCGTGATCATTCTCACACGAGCTCCAGGGGCCAGCAGACCAGAGGTGTTAGAGGGGCAGAAATCAGAAGTGGCGTTGGCCAGAGGGGTTTTCTGACCAGGTTGTGGAGTGATTTTTCTATGACCGCAGACAGGACAGGTACTGCAGCATCAATTCAAAGTGACAGGAGACAACATTTGTCCAGTATGGTTACAAACTATTTTTCATCCCTTATCGACGTTCTCCCTCAACCGTCATTCCCATTTGATTACTGGGCATCAAAATTAGACACCTGGCCAGAATTGGCAGAATATGCATTGCAGGAGCTTGCTTGCCCGGCAGCTAGTGTTCTATCAGAAAGAGTATTCAGTGCTGCAGGTTCAATACTAACAGAAAAAAGGACTCGTCTGGCTACCCAAAATGTAGATGATCTAACCTTCATTAAAATGAACCACAACTGGATTTCAAAATCTTTTGCCCCACCCTGCCCGGCTGACACCTAGCTTTCCTATGAAAAGGTCTTGCCTGTGGACTATTCTGAATGACTTTTCCAATCTCGTAATTTTCTTCACCTGATTGTCCAGCATACGACATGTTTCCACCTCACGAAATGGCCAAAGTCCCCACACGGGGCCGTGCTATCGCCACTTTGCGCTTGGACCCTTGAGAGTGCTGTTTGTCTGAAGAGGTGGGTGTGGCCGCTTTTGGTCGACGGCACTGCCACTGGGTCCCTCATAGTACAATAAAGTGTCTCTGGCGGTGGTGGTGCGCACCCAACGTCAGACACACCGTTGTAATATGAGGGGCCCTGTGCCTGTACCGCCGGCCACAAGACAGTTCCCCCCCCCAGCTCAAACAGTGCTCTACCACTAGCAAAATTATCTCTCACAGCTTCACCAATGTGTAGTCTAGGCGCTGACATCCTTCAATGCCTGGCACTGACAATACCATTGTTTTGACATTTTTGTTATGTTAGGCCTTCGAAGCCTGTCTGCGGTCCCTTCTTTCTACAACTACTACACTGACCAGGCCACTGCTGGCCGTGTTACCCTGGAACCAATTTAAAAGTGCCTACAGTCAGCCCAATTTTGTTATGTTAGGCCTTCGAAGACTGTCTGCCGTCACTCCTTCCACTAGACTTCCACTGACCATACACTGCTGCCCATGTACCCCTGGAACCAATTTAAAAGTGCCTACAGCCAGCCCAATTTTGTTATGTTAGGCCTTGGAAGCCTGTCTGCGGTCACTCCTTCCACTAGACTTCCACTGACCAGACCACTGCTGCCCGTGTACCCCTGGAACCAATTTAAAAGTGCCTACAGCCAGCCCAAGTTTGTTATGTTAGGCCTTGGAAGCCTGTCTGCGGTCACTCCTTCCACTAGACTTCCACAGACCAGACCACTGCTGCCCGTGTACCCCTGGAACCAATTTAAAAGTGCCTCCAGCCAGCCCAAGTTTGTTATGTTAGGCCTTGGAAGCCTGTCTGCGGTCACTCCTTCCACTAGACTTCCACTGACCAGACCACTGCTGCCCGTGTACCCCTGGAACCAATTTAAAAGTGCCTACAGCCAGCCCAAGTTTGTTATGTTAGGCCTTGGAAGCCTGTCTGCGGTCACTCCTTCCACTAGACTTCCACTGACCAGACCACTGCTGTCCGTGTACCCCTGGAACCAATTTAAAAGTGCCTACAGCCAGCCCAAGTTTGTTATGTTAGGCCTTCGAAGCCTGTCTGCGGTCACTCCTTCCACTAGACTTCCACTGACCAGACCACTGCTGCCCGTGTACCCCTGGAACCAATTTAAAAGTGCCTACAGCCAGCCCAAGTTTGTTATGTTAGGCCTTGGAAGCCTGTCTGCGGTCACTCCTTCCACTAGACTTCCACTGACCAGACCACTGCTGCCCGTGTACCCCTGGAACCAATTTAAAAGTGCCTACAGCCAGCCCAAGTTTGTTATGTTAGGCCTTCGAAGCCTGTCTGCGGTCACTCCTTCCACTAGACTTCCACTGACCAGACCACTGCTGCCCGTGTACCCCTGGAACCAATTTAAAAGTGCCTCCAGCCAGCCCAAGTTTGTTATGTTAGGCCTTGGAAGCCTGTCTGCGGTCACTCCTTCCACTAGACTTCCACTGACCAGACCACCGCTGCCCGTGTACCCCTGGAACCAATTTAAAAGTGCCTACAGCCAGCCCAAGTTTGTTATGTTAGGCCTTGGAAGCCTGTCTGCGGTCACTCCTTCCACTAGACTTCCACTGACCAGACCACTGCTGCCCGTGTACCCCTGGAACCAATTTAAAAGTGCCTACAGCCAGCCCAAGTTTGTTATGTTAGGCCTTGGAAGCCTGTCTGCGGTCACTCCTTCCACTAGACTTCCACTGACCAGACCACTGCTGCCCGTGTACCCCTGGAACCAATTTAAAAGTGCCTACAGCCAGCCCAAGTTAATTATGTTAGGCCTTCGAAGCCTGTCTGCGGTCACTCCTTCCACTAGACTTCCACTGACCAGACCACTGCTGCCCGTGTACCCCTGGAACCAATTTAAAAGTGCCTACAGCCAGCCCAAGTTTGTTATGTTAGGCCTTGGAAGCCTGTCTGCGGTCACTCCTTCCACTAGACTTCCACTGACCAGACCACTGCTGCCCGTGTACCCCTGGAACCAATTTAAAAGTGCCTACAGCCAGCCCAAGTTTGTTATGTTAGGCCTTCGAAGCCTGTCTGCGGTCACTCCTTCCACTAGACTTCCACTGACCAGACCACTGCTGCCCGTGTACCCCTGGAACCAATTTAAAAGTGCCTCCAGCCAGCCCAAGTTTGTTATGTTAGGCCTTGGAAGCCTGTCTGCGGTCACTCCTTCCACTAGACTTCCACTGACCAGACCACCGCTGCCCGTGTACCCCTGGAACCAATTTAAAAGTGCCTACAGCCAGCCCAAGTTTGTTATGTTAGGCCTTGGAAGCCTGTCTGCGGTCACTCCTTCCACTAGACTTCCACTGACCAGACCACTGCTGCCCGTGTACCCCTGGAACCAATTTAAAAGTGCCTCCAGCCAGCCCAAGTTTGTTATGTTAGGCCTTCGAAGCCTGTCTGCGGCCCGTTCTTTCAACTACAACTACACTGACCAGGCCACTGATGGCCGTGTTCCCCTGGAACCAATTTTAACTTGCCTACAGCCAGCCCAATGTTAGGCCTTTGATGCCTGTCTGCCGTCACTCCTTCCACTAGGCCTCCACTGACCTGTCTATTGCTGCCCGTGTACCCCTTGAACCAACCTAATAAAATATTTAAAAAATTAATTTGATTATAAAAAATAAGATCGTGTTGAGATCTCAAATGCAGACATTTTAACAATCAAAACAAACACACAACAAATATCTGGAACTGTACTACAAAGGTCCAACAGCTACAATTTCTTTCTCCTGCAAGAAGTTAACTGAAAGATTTTTGGAGTTGTTAACACAGATATGGCATCCACCGAGTGTTGTCCTGTCGCGTCTCCTTTAAATTATTTCCAATAAGATGTTAAACTATTAATTTAATAAAATCAATAATTAAAAAAATAATTGAGTAAGTCAAAAGCACATTGCAAATAAACATTAATTACAAATCAAGAAGCATGGCGCGTCCGAGGGTGAGTAGATACCGAATAAGAATATAATCACCCTCGGACGCGCAATGCTTATTTACAACAGCCTTCCTTCCTAAGAATCAGCCCTTCCGTGGTGTAGAGAGAGGTTGTGTTACACTCCAAGGTGTTCCCCGGGTTGCCTTTCCTGAGCTTCGATCTTCCGGCTCTCGTTTAGTAGCTGTTGGAAACTACGCTGCATTAGGCCTACTAATTGTGTATGGGTGAAACAGTGGCGCATCTGCGGTCCCTCCTTCCACTAGGCCTCCACTGACCTGTCTACTGCGGCCCGTGTACCCCTTGAACCAACCTAATAAAATATTTAAAAAATTAATTTGATTATAAAAAATAAGATCGTGTTGAGATCTCAAATGCAGACATTTTAACAATCAAAACAAACACACAACAAATATCTGGAACTGTACTACAAAGGTCCAACAGCTACAATTTCTTTCTCCTGCAAGAAGTTAACTGAAAGTTTTTTGGAGTTGTTAACACAGATATGGCATCCACCGAGTGTTGTCCTGTCGCGTCTCCTTTAAATTATTTCCAATAAGATGTTAAACTATTAATTTAATAAAATCAATAATTAAAAAAATAATTGAGTAAGTCAAAAGCACATTGCAAATAAACATTAATTACAAATCAAGAAGCATGGCGCGTCCGAGGGTGAGTAGATACCGAATAAGAATATAATCACCCTCGGACGCGCAATGCTTATTTACAACAGCCTTCCTTCCTAAGAATCAGCCCTTCCATGGTGTAGAGAGAGGTTGTGTTACACTCCAAGGTGTTCCCCGGGTTGCCTTTCCTGAGCTTCGATCTTCCGGCTCTCGTTTAGTAGCTGTTGGAAACTACGCTGCATTAGGCCTACTAATTGTGTATGGGTGAAACAGTGGCGCATCTGCGGTCCCTCCTTCCACTAGGCCTCCACTGACCTGTCTACTGCGGCCCGTGTACCCCTTGAACCAACCTAATAAAATATTTAAAAAATTAATTTGATTATAAAAAATAAGATCGTGTTGAGATCTCAAATGCAGACATTTTAACAATCAAAACAAACACACAACAAATATCTGGAACTGTACTACAAAGGTCCAACAGCTACAATTTCTTTCTCCTGCAAGAAGTTAACTGAAAGATTTTTGGAGTTGTTAACACAGATATGGCATCCACCGAGTGTTGTCCTGTCGCGTCTCCTTTAAATTATTTCCAATAAGATGTTAAACTATTAATTTAATAAAATCAATAATTAAAAAAATAATTGAGTAAGTCAAAAGCACATTGCAAATAAACATTAATTACAAATCAAGAAGCATGGCGCGTCCGAGGGTGAGTAGATACCGAATAAGAATATAATCACCCTCGGACGCGCAATGCTTATTTACAACAGCCTTCCTTCCTAAGAATCAGCCCTTCCGTGGTGTAGAGAGAGGTTGTGTTACACTCCAAGGTGTTCCCCGGGTTGCCTTTCATGAGCTTCGATCTTCCGGCTCTCGTTTAGTAGTTGGTGGAAACTACGCTGCATTAGGCCTACAAATTTGGTATGGGGTGTAGAGACAGGTTGTGTTACACTCCAAGGTTTTCACCAGGTTGCCTTTCCTGAGCTTCTATCTTCAGGCTCTCATTAAATTGTGGTTAAATGGAACAACTGCATTTGGCGTACTAGTTGGTTTGGGGCCTACTATCGGTGTCTGCCACTCCTTGCTGTTCTCCTGGTTTCCTGTCCTGAAATTCCATTTTCAGCCTCTCGTTAAGTAGTTGTTAATGTTAGACTGCATTTGGCCTACTAGTTGGGTTGGGGCCTACTATCGGTGTCTGCCACTCCTTGCTGTTCTCCTCCACTGAACAAAGCTGTGCCGCCTGTTTACTACGGTTGTCAATTTTGAACTGCATTTCGACTACTTACTGATTTGGCCCTACTCTCTGTGTCAGCCTCTCATTCCAGTTGTCCTCCACTGCAATGCCCCCTGGTTATTCCTGTGTTACCAATTTTGAACTGCATTTAGCCCACTTTCTTCTTTGGGCCTATATCTGTGTTTCCACTTCATCGTGCCCATTGCCCAGCCAGTGATAGATGAGTCTGCTGGTACATTGACCCATAACGCAACATTCCCCGTGCACGCTACACAACAACATTGTGACCCTGCTGAAAGTCAGGTTGCTCTTCCCGCATACCATACCACCTTACACGGGGACAAAGAGGAAGGTGCAGATGAAAGTGCAGGTTCCTTCATCAGGTGGGGGGAGGAATACTAGTTGGCGACGTCACTGGCACAGGGCCTCTCATAGTACGCAAAAGTGTTGCTGCCGGTGGGAGGCGCCCCCGCCGTGCAAACACACCGCTGTACTTTGAGGGGCCCTGTGCCAGTGCCAATGCCAACGAGTGGGCCCCCCCTGCTTGCTCAGGTTCACAGCACTTGCAAAGTTGAAATACTTACCTCTCCCTGCTCCACTGCCGTGACGTGGTCCAGATTTCCTGGGCCCACTAATTACTTGAACCAGCCCTACCCCCCACAACTTTAGCCAAATGACCCCCAATTTCAAATGCCTTCCAATTATTATAAGGTAAATTACGCTTGACAAGCTTCATTAAGAAGAATGGATGGTTTTGACATTAAAATGGGCACTCTAGGTGTTTTCCTGGCCCCCACTCACTGCCGACTATGCTGCCCCATTGACTTGCATTGGGTTTCGTGTTTCGGTCGATCCCGACTTTACGTCATAATCGGCCGATTTCACTCGACCCGACTTTGGACATAGTCGGGTTTCGCAAAACCCGGCTCGACTCTAAAAAGGTCAAGGTCGCTCAACTCTAGTGAGGAGTGTTCACTAATTTTGGGGAGCGAGAGATGCTGTAGGAACAATTCCAGAAGTGGAGGTGGTGGGGTGAGAGGAGCAGTGTATAATTTCTGATAGAAGGTGTGGAACTCCCTGTAGATTGCTTCTGGATGTGCAGAGACTTGACCGTTGCTACCCCTAATTGAATAGACAGTGTTCAAGAGTTCTTTTTGACGTAGCTGTCGCGCCAGTAATTTACTTGGTTTATTTGCCTGTCTATAAAAGGAAGCTTTCGTCCAAGCTAGGGCCCTTTCTGTTCTATGGGTAAGTATAGCATCTAATTGGAGTTTGACATCCTGTATCTGCTTAATCAAGTACCGTGAAGAAAGTTGTTGGTTTGCCTGTTCTAGATTTTGCAATTTATTTTCTAGTTTAGATTGTAGCTCAGTTCTATTCTTTTTTTTTTTAGCGGCCAATTTAATTAGAGTGCCTGTGATGAATTTTTTATGCGCTTGCCATATATTTCCCGGGGTTGTTTCTTCGTTCACGTTAGTTTGAAAATAAAGCTTAAGGTAATTTCTAATTTTGTTTGAGATTTCTGGGTCTGACAGTAGTGAGTCGTTTAGGCACCATCTGAATAGTTTTGATGTATTTGTACTTAATTTTTACACTGTAAAGACCGCATCATGATCAGACCAAGAGGACGGGATGTGGTGGGAGAACAGCACTCCTGATAATGTATTGGCCGTGATCAGTTGCATATCTATTCTCGAATACGTTTTATGTACATTAGAGAAGAAAGTGTACCCTCTCTTGATCTCATTCATTTCTCTCCAGACATCGACTATTCTATTCTCTTTCATTAATCTAAGTATCTTCCGTCTATCCCCCTTCGTAATGTCCGTTCGTTTTATCGCTGTACAATCTAGGGTGGGGTCTAGGGTAATATTGAAGTCGCCACTCCATATAAGGTGTTGATAGGGCATTGTCGCAATCTTGGAAAGTATAATTTTAAATACTAGTGCCTGAGTTGTTGCTGGCATGTAACTATTTATTACACATATATTTTGCCCCTGTAGAGTTCCGTATAAAATTATAAATCTGCCCTCCGGGTCTATAATGGTACTATCTATCTGAAATGCCAAGTTATTTTTAAGGAGTATGGCTACTCCTCTAGTTTTATGCTCCCATGTGGCCAGGTAGTACCGAGAGTAGCCAGGGTTAAAATACTTAGGGCTCGAGGTCCTTGAAAAGTGTGTCTCCTGCAAGCATATAATGTCAGGACTATGTTTACAGTAATCTATGAATGCTTTCTTACGCTTATTAGGTGAGTTGAAACCATGTACATTATGAGATATGATTCTACACATGAGTGTGAGGTTCATTACCGCTCAACGATAACCTTAAACTGGTGGTAGATCTCACTTTTCTGTTTGGCGGTCGGTTCCGGCATGAACTGAACTGTGTAGCACTAACATACCTGTAAGGAGACATAAGGGTACAGACAACACAGGGGGAAATAACAACATAGAACAAGAAACATTTGAACAATAGGGTACAATACCCTTTGTTGGCGATATTCTGGAGCCCCATGATAACGGGGGTCCCAGACATCATCCTAGTCTGGCAACATGTTTTAAGTCCCAGCAACCTAACCCTTGCTAAGTGTTACCCGTAAAAGGCAACTAGTTAGCGGCAAGATGAAGAAAAAAAAAAAAAAAAAAGAGAAGGGGGAAAACCCTTTCTTTGATTGGATGCATATAAAATAGATAAAACAGTTACTGCTTATTTTTTACTAATTTACTCACTAGTCGGCCACGGCATGTCCCAACCTCCGGTGTATTATCGTGAGCTAAAGGCTCAGATTTAAGGCTCTGGCGCCATTTTCTCTTAGTCTAACAACAAGAGAGAGAGAGAGAGAAAAATAAAAGGGAAATATCCACTCCATGCATGTTCCATCTATATTCAGGTAATCTGCACACTCTGACTCCTGGTTCTAGGGGTTTGCGACCATTCTTTCTGCAATCGTGGTCTTCTCTGCGCTTGTGGTGGGGGGATGACTTCCGTAGTCGGTATTCCAGCTCGTTCTAGGGCTCTTCTTCCCTCTTCCAGGGATCGGCTTATGAACGCTTCATTGCCATAGGTGAATAGTAAAGCAAATGGAAACCCCCATCGATACTTAATTTGTCTCGCCTGCAGAGCGGCAGTAATCGGTTTTAGGGATCTCCTTCTGGAGAGTGTGGCAGGGGACAGGTCTGCATATAGCCTCACAGTACTAGGAAGCCCTGGTAGGGTTGACAGATCCCTAGTTGCTGCCAATATTTGGTCTCTTGCTTCTTCATAGTGCATTTTAAGCACTACATCCCTAGGGAGATCTGCTATACGTGGCCTGCCCAGGGCTCTGTGAATCCTGGTAATATGGAGCTGCTTTGGATCAGTTTCAGGGAGCAGAGATTTAAAGAGTGTCATTGCTGTGTCCTTTAATGTCACTATAGACTCAGGGAGGCCTCTGATACGGATGTTACTTCTGCGGGATCTGTTCTCGTAGTCCTCGCATTTTATTTCAAGGTCAGCAATACGTTCTGCATGGACTTTGATGGTTTCCTGGTCTTCCTCTAAGGCCCCATTCACCCCCTCCATTTTGTCTTCCAGACTGGAAGTGCGCTGCATTATATCCTGTAGCTGTGCAGTGACACTATTCAAGAAGTTTATTAACCCTTCTGGTGCTTCACAGGAATTTTTTGAATGTTTAAATAAAAATGAACATTTAACTTTTTTTCACAAAAAATTTAATTCAGCTCCAATTTGTTTTATTTTACCAAGGGTAACAGGAGAAAATGGACCCCAAACATTGTTGTACAATTTGTCCTGAGTATGCCAATACCCCACATGTGGGGGTAAACCACTGTTTGGGCGCATGGCAGAGCTCGGAAGCGAAGGAGTGCCATTTGACTTTTCAATGCAAAATTGACTGGAATTGAGATGGGACGCCATGTTTCGTTTGGAGAGCCCCTGATGTGGCTAAACATTGAAACCCCCCACAAGTGACACCATTTTGGAAAGTAGACCCCCTAAGGAACTTATCTAGAGGTGTGGTGAGCACTTTGACCCACCAAGTGCTTCACAGAAGTTTATAATGTAGAACCGTAAAAATAAAAAATCATATTTTTTCACAAAAATTATCTTTTCGCCCCCAATTTTTTATTTTCCCAAGGGTAAGAGAAGAAATTGGACCCCAAAAGTTGTAGTACAATTTGTCCTGAGTACGCTGATAGCCCATATGTGGGGGTAAACCACTGTTTGGGCGGATGGGAGAGCTCGGAAGGGAAGGAGCGCCGTTTGACTTTTCAATGCAAAATTGACAGGAATTGAGATGGAACGCCATGTTGCGTTTGAAGAGCCACTGATGTGCCTAAACATTGAAACCCCCCACAAGTGACACCATTTTGGAAAGTAGACCCCCTAAGGAACTTATCTAGAGGTGTGGTGAGCACTTTGACCCACCAAGTGCTTCACAGAAGTTTATAATGTAGAACCGTAAAAATAAAAAATCATATTTTTTCACAAAAATAATCTTTTCGCCCCCAATTTTTTATTTTCCCAAGGGTAAGAGAAGAAATTGGACCCCAAAAGTTGTTGTACAATTTGTCCTGAGTACGCTGATACCCCATATGTGGGGGTAAACCACTGTTTGGGCGGATGGGAGAGCTCGGAAGGGAAGGAGCGCCGTTTGACTTTTCAAAGCAAAATTGACAGGAATTGAGATAGAACGCCATGTTGCGTTTGAAGAGCCACTGATGTGCCTAAACATTGAAACCCCCCACAAATGACACGATTTTGGAAAGTAGACCCCCTAAGGAACTTATCTAGAGGTGTGGTGAGCACTTTGACCCACCAAGTGCTTCACAGAAGTTTATAATGCAGAGCCGTAAAAATAAAACAAAATTTTTTTCCCACAAAAATTATTTTTTTTGCCCCCAGTTTTGTATTTTCCTGAGGGTAACAGGAGAAATTGGACCCCAAAATTTGTTGCCCAATTTGTCCTGAGTGCGATGATACACCATATGTGGGGGGAACCACTGTTTGGGCACATGGGAGGGCTCAGAAGGGAAGGAGTGCCATTTGAATGCAGACTTAGATGGAATGGTCTGCAGGTGTCACATTGCGTTTGCAGAGCCCCTAATGTACCTAAACAGTAGAAACCCCCCACAAGTGACACCATTTTGGAAAGTAGACCCCCTTAGGAACTTATCTAGATGTGTGCTGAGCGCTTTGACCCACCAAGGGCTTCACAGAAGTTTATAATGGAGAGCCGTAAAAATAAAACAAAAATTTTTTCCCACAAAAATTATTTTTTAGCCCCCAGTTTTGTATTTTCCCGAGGGTAACAGGAGAAATTCGACCCCACAATTTGTGCGCTGATACCCCATATGTGGGGGGGAACCACTGTTTGGGCGCATGGGAGGGCTCGGAAGGGAAGGAGCTCCATTTGGAATGAGGACTTAGATGGAATGGTCTGCAGGTGTCACATTGCATTTGCAGAGCCCCTAAAGTACCTAAACAGTAGAAACCTCCCTCAAGTGACACCATTTTGGAAACTAGACCCCCTAAGGAACTCATCTTGATGTGTTGTGATAGCTTTGAACCCCCAAGTGTTTCACTACAGTTTGTAACGCAGAGCCGTGAAAATTTAAAAAAAAAATCTTTCCCCCCAAAATTATTTTTTAGCCCCCAGTTTTGTATTTTCCCGAGGGTAAGAGGAGAAATTCGACCCCAAAAGTTGTTGTCCAATTTGTCCTGAGTACGCTGATACCCCGTATGTTGGGGGAAACCACCGTTTGAGCGCATGGCAGAGCTCGGAAGGGAAGGAGTGCCATTTGGAATGCAGACTTAGATGGAATGGTCTGCAGACGTCACATTGCGTTTGCAGAACCCCTAATGTACCTAAACAGTAGAAACCCCCCACAAGTGACCCCATATTGGAAACTAGACCCCCCAGGGAAATCATCTAGATGTGTTGTGAGAACTTTGAACCCCCAAGTGTTTCACTACAGTTTATAACGCAGAGCCGTGAAAATAAAAAATCTTTTTTTTTCCCACAAAAAATATGTTTTAGCCCCGAGTTTTGTATTTTCCCAAGGGTAACAGGAGAAATTGGACCCCAAAAGTTGTTGTGCTATTTGTCCTGAGTACGCTGATACCCCATATGTTGGGGTAAACCCCTGTTTGGGCACACGGGAGAGCTCGGAAGGGAAGAAGCACTGTTTTACTTTTTCAACGCAGAATTGGCTGGAATTGAGATCGGACGCCATGTCGCGTTTGGAGAGCCCCTGATGTGCCTAAACAGTGGAAACCTCCCAATTATAACTGAAACCCTAATCCAAACACACCCCTAACCCTAATTCCAACGGTAACCCTAACCACACCTCTAACCCTGACACACCCCTAACCCTAATCCCAACCCTATTCCCAACCGTAAATGTAATCTAAACCCTAACTGTAACTTTAGCCCCAACCCAAACTGTAGCCCTAGCCCTAACCCTAGCCCTAACCCTAATCCTAACCCTAGCCCTAACCCTAGCCCTAACCCTAGCCCTAACCCTAGCCCTAGCCCTAACCCTAGCCCTAACCCTAACCCTAGCCCTAACCCTAGCCCTAGCCCTAACCCTAGCCCTAACCCTAGCCCTAACCCTAACCCTAGCCCTAACCCTAGCCCTAACCCTAACCCTAGCCCTAACCCTAGCCCTAACCCTAACCCTAACCCTAGCCCTAACCCTAGCCCTAGCCCTAGCCCTAACTCTAACCCTAGCCCTAATGGGAAAATGGAAATAAATACATTTTTTTAATTTTTCCCTAACTAAGGGGGTGATGAAGGGGGGTTTGATTTACTTTTATAGCGGGTTTTTTAGCGGATTTTTATGATTGGCAGCCGTCACACACTGAAAGACGCTTTTTATTGCAAAAAATATTTTTTGCGTTACCACATTTTGAGAGCTATAATTTTTCTATATTTTGGTCCACAGAGTCATGTGAGGTCTTGTTTTTTGCGGGACGAGTTGACGTTTTTATTGGTAACATTTTCGGGCACGTGACATTTTTTGATCGCTTTTTATGCCGATTTTTGTGAGGCAGAATGACCAAACACCAGCTATTCATGAATTTCTTTTGGGGGAGGCGTTTATACCGTTCCGCGTTTGGTAAAATTGATAAAGCAGTTTTATTCTTCGGGTCAGTACGATTACAGCGACACCTCATTTATATCATTTTTTTATGTTTTGGTGCTTTTATACGATAAAAACTATTTTATAGAAAAAATAATTATTTTGGCATCGCTTTATTCTCAGGACTATAACTTTTTTATTTTTTTGCTGATGATGCTGTATGGCGGCTCGTTTTTTGCGGGACAAGATGTTGTTTTCACCGGTACCATGGTTATTTATATCTGTCTTTTTGATCGCGTGTTATTCCACTTTTTGTTCGGCGGTATGATAATAAAGCGTTGTTTTTTGCCTCGTTTTTTTTTTTTTTTCTTACGGTGTTTACTGAAGGGGTTAACTAGTGGGCCAGTTTTATAGGTCGGGCCGTTACGGACGCGGCGATACTAAATATGTGTACTTTTATTTTATTTTTTTTTATTTAGATAAAGAAATGTATTTATGGGAATAATATTTTTTTTTTTTTTCATTATTTTGGAATATTTTTTTTTATTTTTTTTTACACATTTGAAAATTTTTTTTTTTACTTTTTTACTTTGTCCCAGGGGGAGACATCACAGATCAGTGATCTGACAGTTTGCACAGCACTCTGTCAGATCACTGATCTGACATGCAGCGCTGCAGCCTTCACAGTGCCTGTTCTGAGCAGGCTCTGTGAAGCCACCTCCCTCCCTGCAGGACCCGGATCCGCGGCCATCTTGGATCCGGGGCTCGAGCAGGGAGGGAGGGAGGTAAGACCCTCGCAGCAACGCGATCACATCGCGTTGCTGCGGGGGGCTCAGGGAAGCCCACAGGGAGCCCCCTCCCTGCGCGGTGCTTCCCTGCACCGCCGGCACATCGCGATCATCTTTGATCGCGGTGTGCCAGGGGTTAATGTGCTGTGGGCGGTCCGTGACCGCTCCTGGCACATAGTGCCGGATGTCAGCTGCGATAGGCAGCTGACACCCGGCCGCGATCGGCGGCGCTCCCCCCGTGAGCGCCGCCGATCGCGCTGGACGTACTATCCCGTCCATGGTCATAGGGGCCCACCCCACATGGACGGGATAGTACGTCCGATGTCAGAAAGGGGTTAAATTATTACATTAGCCCCAATTTTCTTATATTCACAACAGTAACAGGATTAAAAGAACCCTAAAATTTGTTGTACAATTTTTCCTGAGCCAACACCACATATGTGGTCGGAAACTACTTTTTGGGCACTTGGCAGGAATCGGAAGGGAAGCACTATTTTACTTTTGAAACGCAATTTTGACTAGAACATGTTGCACCTGAAAAATACCTGGGTGCCAAAACAGCAGAAAACCCCTGCACTGAACCCCATTTTAGAAATGTATCCACTCAAGGAATTCATATAAGGTTGCAGTTACCATTTTGCACCAACAGGTGATTCACAAAAGTTTATAGCATTAACCCCTTTCCAACCTTAGACATATAGTTATGTCTAAGGTTGGCACCCCCTGCTGGCTGCGGGCTCCATCGATGAGCCCGCAACTTTTACAGCAAATGTCAGCTGATTTGAACAGCTGACTTGTGCCCCTAATAGCCGCGGTTGGAATCACGATCTACCCGCGGCTGTTAACATGTTAAATGCCGCTCTCAATCTCTGACAGCAGTATTTAACATGCTCACGCTGGAAGTGCGCCCATCAGCGCCCGTGTTACATGATCGTGGGTCGCCAATGGGTTGGCATGACAACCCGGGGTCTGCAGCAGACCCCTGTGGTTGTCATTGCTGGATTTCTGCTACATAAACCCGGGCTGAAGCCCTGCTCTGTGTAGCACAAGCAATCGGATGCTCACAGCTTCTAGTCTACCATGGAGACTATTGAAGCAAGTGTAAGGTTAAAAAAAATGTTTTTAAGAAAAATATAAAAGTTTAACCTATTCGCCCCATTTAAAATAAAACAATTAAAAATATATAAAAAATACACATATCTATTATCTTCGAGTTCAGAATCACCCATTCTATAAATATATAAAAACAATTAATCCAATCAGTAAATGGCGTAACAAGAAAAAAAATCAAAATGCCAGAATTACGCTTTTCTTTGGTCGCCGCAACATTGCTTAAATTGAAATAACGGACAAACAAAAGATCGTATCTATGCTAAAATAATATCAATGAAAACGTCAGCTCGGCACAAAAAATATAAGTCCTCACCCAGCCCCAGATCATGAAAAATGGAAACACTATGTGTCTCGTAAAATGGCAACATTATTTCTTTTTTAGAAACTTTGTAATTTTTTTTTCACCACTTAAATAAAAAATAACCTACACATGTTTTGTATTTACAAACCTGGAAAATTATAAACGCAGATCATTTTTAGCATTTAACCCCTTAAGCCCCGAGGGTGGATTGCACGTTAATGACCGGGCCAATTTTTACAATTCTGACCACTGTCCCTTTATGAGGTTATAACTCTGGAACGCTTCAACAGATCCCAGTGATTCTGACATTGTTTTCTCGGGAAATATCGTACTTCATGATAGTGGTAAAAATTCTTTGATAGTACCTGCGTTTGTTTGTGAAAAAAATGGAAATTTGGCAAAAATTATGAAAATTTCGCAATTTTCCAACTTTGAATTTTTATGCAATTAAATCACAGAGATATGTCTCGCAAAATACTTAATAAGTAACATTTCCCACATGTTTACTTTACATCAGCACAATTTTGGAACCCAAATTTTTTTGTTAGGGAGTTATAAGGGTTAAAAGTTGACCCGCAATTTCTCATTTTTTTTTTAGGGACCACATCTCATTTGAAGTCATTTTGAGGGGTCTATATGATAGAAAATACCCAAGTGTGACACCATTCTAAAAACTGCACCCCTCAAGGTGCTCAAAACCATATTCAAGAAGTTTATTAACCCTTCTGGTGCTTCACAGGAATTTTTGGA
This sequence comes from Ranitomeya imitator, assembly GCF_032444005.1. Taxonomy (NCBI): domain Eukaryota; kingdom Metazoa; phylum Chordata; class Amphibia; order Anura; family Dendrobatidae; genus Ranitomeya; species Ranitomeya imitator. The sequence continues at coordinate 547,994,038 of NC_091282.1, read as the reverse complement.
ATGTTTAAATAAAAATGAACATTTAACTTTTTTTCACAAAAAATTTACTTCAGCTCCAATTAGTTTTATTTTCCCAAGGGTAACAGGAGAAAATGGACCCCAAAAGTTGTTGTCCAATTTGTCCTGAGTACGCTGATACCCCATATGTTGGGGTAAACCCCTGTTTGGGCACACGGGAGAGCTCGGAAGGGAAGGAGCACTGTTTTACTTTTTCAACGCAGAATTGGCTGGAATTGAGATCGGACGCCATGTCGCGTTTGGAGAGCCCCTGATGTGCCTAAACATTGAAACCCCTCAATTATAACTGAAACCCTAATCCAAACACACCCCTAACCCTAATCCCAACAGTAACCCTAACCACACCTCTAACCCTGACACACCCCTAACCCTAATCCCAACCTTATTCCCAACTGTAAATGTAATCTAAACCCTAAAAGTAACTTTAGCCCCAACCCTAACCCTAACTTTAGCCCCAACCCTAACTGTGGCCCCAACCCTAACTGTGGCCCCAACCCTAACCCTAACCCTAGCCCTAACCCTAACCCTGATTGGCAGCCGTCACACACTGAAAGACGCTTTTTATTGCAAAAAACATTTTTTGCATTACCACATTTTGAGAGCTATAATTTTTCCATATTTTGGTCCACAGAGTCATATGAGGTCTTGTTTTTTGCGGGACGAGTTGACGTTTTTATTGGTAACATTTTCGGGCACGTGACATTTTTAGATCGCTTTTTATTACGATTTTTGTGAGGCAGAATGACCAAAAACCAGCTATTCATGAATTTCTTTTGGGGGAGGCGTTTATACCGTTCCGCGTTTGGTAAAATTGATAAAGCAGTTTTATTCTTCGGGTCAGTACGATTACAGCGATACCTCATTTAAATCATTTTTTTATGTTTTGGCGCTTTTATACGATAAAAACTATTTTATAGAAAAAATAATTATTTTTGCATCGCTTTATTCTCAGGACTATAACTTTTTTATTTTTTCGCTGATGATGCTGTATGGTGGCTCGTTTTTTGCAGGACAAGATGATGCTTTCAGCGGTACCATGGTTATTTATATCTGTCTTTTTGATCGCGTGTTATTCCACTTTTTGTTCAGCGGTATGATAATATAGCGTTGTTTTTTGCCTCGTTTTTTTTTTTTTCTTACGGTGTTTACTGAAGGGGTTAACTAGTGGGCCAGTTTTATAGGTCGGGTCGTTACGGACGCGGCAATACTAAATATGTGTACTTTTATTGTTTTTTTTATTATTTAGATAAAGAAATGTATTTATGGGAATAATATTTTTTTTTTTCATTATTTAGGAATATTTTTTTTTTATTTTTTTTTTACACTTTTGAAAAAAAATTTTTTTTAACTTTTTTACTTTTTCCCAGGGGGGACATCACAGATCAATGATCTGACAGTTTGCACAGCACTCTGTCAGATCACCGATCTGACTTACAGTGCTGCAGGCTTCACAGTGCCTGCTCTGAGCAGGCTCTGTGAAGCCACCTCCCTCCCTGCAGGACCCGGATGCCGCGGCCATCTTGGATCCGGGTCCAGCAAGGAGGTAGGAGACCCTCGCAGCAACGCTATCACATCGCGTTGCTGCGGGGGGCTCAGGGAAGCCCGCAGGGAGCCCCCTCCCTGCGCGATGCTTCTCTATACCGCCGGCACATCGCGATCATGTTTGATCGCGGTGTGCCGGGGGTTAATGTGCCGGGGGCGGTCCATGACCGCTCCTGGCACATAGTGCCGGATGTCAGCTGTGATAGGTAGCTGACACCCGGCCGCGATCGGCCGTGCTCCCCCCGTGAGCGCGGCCGATCGCCTATGACGTACTATCCCGTCGGTGGGAATTAAAGCCCACCCCACCTCGACGGGATAGTACGTCATATGGGATTAAGCGGTTAATGAACATAGCAAAAAAGCAAAACAAGTGTGGAATTGCACTTTTTTTGCAATTTCAACGCACTTTGAATTTTTTTACCATTTTCCAGTACACAACATGGCAAAACCAATGGTGTCGTTCAACAGTACAACTCGTCCCGCAAAAAAACAATCTCTCACATGGCCATATTGATGGAAAAATAAAAAAGTTAGGCTCTGGGGAAAAACCAAAGTGGTGAAGGGGTTAAATCACAAAAAATTAACATTTTGATTTAACAATGAATATGTTGCTTTAACCCCAAATGTTTCATTTTCATAAGGGTAAAAGGAAAAAATGGATCACCTGTTGTGTCAAACCCACAGAATCCCCCACGAGTGACCCCATTTTGGAAATTACATGCCTCAGAATTTATGAATTTATCTAGGGATGAAGTAAGCATTTGAACCCTGAGGTGATTCACTAAATATATAACACTTAAAAATGAAAAAAGACTATTATGCACTAAAATGTTGTTTTATATCAACATTTTGTGCTTCTTTTACAAGGTATAGTACGATAAAATGGACCCTGAAATGCATAATGCATTTTCTCCTGAGTATGCAAATCCCCAATATGTGATCAGAAATTATTATTCTGGCACACGCAGAGCTCAAAATGGAAGAAGAATCACATTGGAGTGCAGATTTTTCTGAAATGGTTTCTGAGTCAAACATTGACTTTCTTATCCTTAAGTCTCTTTACCATTTTGGCAGTATGCTTCGGGTCATGGTCCATTTGGATGACTCATTTTCGCCCAAGCTTTAACTTCCTGGCTGATATCTTGAGATGTTGCCTCAGTGTTGCCCCATAATCTTCTTTTCTCATGATGACATCTATTTTGTGAAGTGTGCCAGTCCCTCCTGAGGCAAAACAACCCCACTGCTACCCCAGTTTTTCACAGTTGGGATGGTGCTCTTAGGCTTCCAAGCTTCTCCCTTTTTCCTCCAAAAGTAACGATGGTCATTATGCCCAAAAAGTTTGATTTTAGTTTCATCAGACCACAAGACATGTCTCCAAAAATTAAGGTCTTTGTTCCTGTGTGAATTTGCAAACATTAATCTGGCTTTTTTATATTTCTTTTGGAGTAATGGCTTCTTCCTGGCAGAGTGGCCTTTCATGCCATGTTGATACAGTACTCGTTTACCTGTGGGTATTGACAAAATCTTACCTGCTTCCACCATCATCTTGACAAAGTCTTTTGCTTTTGTCCTTGGGTTGATATGCACATGTTGGACCAAAGCACATTCATCTCTGGGACATAGAACCCATCTCCTTCCTGAGCGGTATGATGGCTGGACATTCCCATCTTGTTTGTACTTGCATATAATTGTTTGAACAGATAAATGAGGCATCTTCAGGTATCTTGAAATTGTACCCAAGGATGAGCCAGACTAGTGCAAGTCCACAATTCTCTTCCTGATATCTTGGCTGATTTCTTGAGACTTTCCCATGATTCTACACAAAGAAGCAGTGTGTTTCAGGTGTGCATTAAAATACAACCACAGGTGTGTCTCTAATTAAGTCAGATGTTGCCAAAAGAGAAGCTTCCAAACACATGACATCCTCTGTATATATATTACTTACTTTTCCTGTGGTGTATACAGGTGTAATTTGCAGTATCTATATTATTCTGTATATACACACTGCACAGTACTACCTCTCCTGTCCTGTATAGTAGGTAATTCGCAGTATCTGTATTAATCTGTATATCCTGTCCTGTATTGTAGGTACCATATATACTCGAGTATAAGCCGACCCGAGTATAAGCCGACCCCCCTAATTTTGCCACAAAAAACTGGGAAAACTTATTGACTTGAGTATAAGCCTAGGGTGGAAATGCAGCATTTACCGGTGAATTTCAAAAATAAAAATAGATCATTCTTGCCCCATAGCTGTGCCATATAGTGCTCTGCATGTTCATTATTGCCCCATAGCTGTGCCATATAGTGCTCTGCACCGTTCATTATTTCCCCATAGCTGTGCCATATAGTGCTCTTCACCGTTCATATTTCCCCATAGCTCTGCCATATAGTGCTCTGCACCGTTCATATTTCCCCATAGCTCTGCCATATAGTGCTCTGCACCGTTCATATTTCCCCATAGCTGTGCCATATAGTGCTCTGCACCATTCATATTTCCCCATAGCTCTGCCATATAGTGCTCTGCACGTTCATATTTCCCCATAGCTCTGCCATATAGTGCTCTGCACCGTTCATGTTTCCCCATAGCTGTGCCATATAGTGCTCTGCACCGTTCATATTTCCCCATAGCTCTGCCATATAGTGCTCTGCACCATTCATATTTCCCCATAGCTGTGCCATAGTGCTCTGCACCGTTCATATTTCACCATAGCTCTGCCATATAGTGCTCTGCACCGTTCATATTTCACCATAGCTCTGTCATATAGTGCTCTGCACCGTTCATATTGCCCCATAGCTCTGCCATATAGTGCTCTGCACCATTCATATTGCCCCATAGCTCTGCCATATAGTGCTCTGCACCGTTCATATTGCCCCATAGCTCTGCCATATAGTGCTCTGCACCGTTCATATTGCCCCATAGCTCTGCCATATAGTGCTCTGCACCGTTCATATTGCCCCATAGCTGTGCCATATAGTGCTCTGCACCGTTCATTATTGCCCCATAGCTGTGCCATATAGTGCTCTGCACCGTTCATATTGCCCCATAGCTCTGCCATATAGTGCTCTGCACCGTTCATATTTCCCCATAGATGCTCCACATAAATCTGTGCCATTGCAGCTGCAATAAAAAAAAACCCATCATACTCACCTCTCTTGCTTGCAGCTCCCAGCGTCCGGTCCCGGCGTCTCTCTGCTTTGACTGATCAGGCAGAGGGCGCCGCGCACACTATATGCGTCATCGCGCCCTCTGACCTGAACAGTCAGAGCGGATAGACGCCGGGAAGATGGAGCGGCGCCCGGCGACTGGAACGGGGACAGGTAAATATGCGATACTTACCTGCTCCCGGCATCCGGCTCCTTCCCCCGGACAGCTGGTCTTCGGTGCCGCAGCTTCTTCCTCTATCAGCGGTCACCGGCACCGCTGATTAGAGAAATGAATATGTGGCTCCACCCCTATGGGAGGTGGAGCCGCTTATTCATTTCTCTAATGAGCGGTCCCACGTGACCACTGAACAGGGGAAGAACTGCAGCACCGAAGACCGTGGGACGGCAGGGGGAGCGTCAGGATTGCTGGAAGCAGGTAAGTATGCCTCAGCGCCCTCACCCCCTCACCCGCCGACCCTGCCACCCACCTTGACTCGAGTATAAGCCGAGAGGGGCACTTTCAGTTAAAAATTTGGGCTGAAAATCTCGGCTTATACTCGAGTATATACGGTAATTCTCAGTATCTGTATTATTTTTGTATATATACACAATGCACAATATCACTTCTTCTGTCCTGTATACTGGGTGCAATTCTAAGTATCTGTATTACTCTGTATATATACATACTGCATAGTACCACTTCTCCTGTTCTGTGTACTAGGTGTAATTCTCAGCTTCTGTATTATACACACACACACAGTATATATACACACTGCACAGTACCATTTCTCCTGTCCAGTATAATGGGTGTAATATTCAGTATCTGTATTATTCTCTGTATATGCACTGCATGGTACCTCTTCCCCTGTCCTGTACACTGCACTCGGACCAATGTTATTCAATAGGTGTCTTTTCATTTGCGATTTTTTTCTCAGCCGAAATCGGACTGAGAAAAAAATCGCAGCATGCTGCGATTTGCTGCGAGTCTCGGACAAGACTTGCCAATGCATGTCAATGGGTGCGATAAAAAAAACGCATGGCATACGGAACATCCGTATTCCATCCGTTTTTTACGGATACCTTACCATTCTGTGTCATCGTACACTGTAAATAGTCCTGTAAATGACTGTATAAAAATAGTTGCAGAGAAAAAAAATGGATTGCATACGGATGTAAAACGGATGGTGCGATTAAAAAATCGCATTGAACTCGCATCACAAACGCATGACAAACGCATACTTTTCATCCCTTTTTTCGGTCCAGATTACGGACCGATTTGTCTATCACAAGTGGAAATGAGCCCTAATTCTCAGAATCTGTATGAGGCCACGTTCACACGATTAGTATTTGTTCAGTATCTTACATCAGTATTGAAACCAGGAGTGGGTGAAAAATGCTGAAGTGATGAGTAAAGGACTGGGTGGTGGAACCACTGTGCCATGGTCCGAGGAGGGACGAAGGTGACAGAAACAGGTGCTACACCAGGACTGACCTCGAGTAGATGGCAACTGACCTCTAAGTGACAGAAGGCAGGAACAGCCAGGAATGGTAGATTTAGCAAGTACTGGCTGGCACAGCTAATATAGTGACTGGCACGATGGACACACAGGGAGACCGGTACTGACGGGCACGACTGGTATACTGGTAGTCAGGTGCAGGTGGGCCCGGCTGATATATAGAAAGGCAAACGGGCATGGCTTAAAGATAGGCAGGCAGGCACAGCTGATATACAGGCAGGGGGGCTGACGAAAAGGACAGTTATACTGGGATATGAGCACTGGGACCTAAGAACTAACAAACGTGTTAGAAACAAACTACATTTGTTGCACATGCACCTGTATGCAGGTTGAGGTGCTTTAAATACAACTTTATCTCCCAGTCATTGGCTGGGGACACTTTAGGACAGTGTGCACAAGGCATCTTTAAGAAGGAAGGAGCGCATGCACACCATAAGCACAGTGCCTGGGGATCCGTGTGATGTGCACTCGCCTCGGATATCAACTGCAGGAGAGGAAGGAGGAAGTGCGGGACCACAGTGGTGAGTAAGTCAGAGTTTCTGCCAGGAATGGAGGCAAAGGAAAGTGACGCCGATGCCGCATGGTGCACATTTCCATTATAGTTTTTCTCTGATTGTACCACTCCTGATTTTGGCTTACAAATACTGTTGTAAAACACTGACCACATACTGAACGGGTCTTTATGCTGCGTATATACACTGGACAGTACCATACAGTGTCTCCGGCCCTGTAAACTGGGTGTAATTCTCAGAATCTCTATTATTCTGAATACTAGATGGAAACCCGATGCTATCACATCGGGAGGGCGGTAATGTCACAATGGGGGCAGACATGTGGTGCTGTTGTTGCCTAATGGCATCCTGTGATAATCTAATGACTTTTGTATCAGGGGACTCATGTGCTTGATGCCTACGCTTATATTGTTTCTGTCCCAGCGATGCAGTTGCGCTTCAAGAGTCTCATTTGCCCTTTGTTGTCGTCGATGTTGTGCCTTTGTTGCTTTCCTTTTATTGTCATTAGCATACAGCAGGAGATCGCAGAGGATACATTTTGTGAGGCAAAATATTTTTTAAAAACAGTCAGTGAAATATTTTACCTCACAAAATGAATCCACAGTGATCCCCTGCTGAAATGTCAGTATTATCTTTTGCTTCCTCCCCTGCCCAGGAGATGTGGTATGCTCCATACACGGTCAGACACAGTCAGCCGAATGATTCACTGCACCAGCGTGTAATTCGCGCAGGCCCAGTAAATCAGACCTTTGTGCAGAGATAGCGGTGGTCACATTAACACTGTGCATGCGCTCCTCCTGTACAAAGATGGCGGCAGTCAGTGAATCATTCGTCTGATCCCGGCGGCGGTGTGTTCGCGACAATGTTCCACTGGTGGTACCGCGCAAGAGACTGCGTGAGTGCGTGTGTGTGAGAGTGTGAGTGCATGTGTGAGTGTGTGAGTTTGAGTGTGAGAGTGTGAGTGTGAATGTGAGTTTGTGAGTGTGTGAGTGCGTGCGGTGTATAAAGTGTGTGTGTGTGTGGTGCGATAGTGTTCCGCTGGTGGTACCATGCAATAGGTTGGTACCAGCAGCAGTTTCCATATTGGCATATGGTGGTCGGTGAACTTCCTCCACTTGGAATTCTCGGATACGGTGACATCTGGACAGAACATGAAATGAAAACATTACAAGACAATTATATAAATAGATATGCCCTTCACAGTGCCACTTCTCTTGTCCTGCATCCTGAGTGTCAGGCCAGGGTCACACTTGCAAGTGTGATGCGAGAAAATCGCACGAGTCTCTCGCATCAATACCTGGCGCTGCAGCTGTCACTCAGGACCGCAGTGTGCAACTGCATAGAAATACATGCAGCCACACATTGCAGTTCTGGTACTGCAAAAATTCTGTTGTAACCTTGGCCAGATCTGTGCCTTGCCACAATTCTGTCTCTGAGCTCCTTGGCTAGTTTCATTGACCTCATGATTCTCATTTGGTCTGACATGCCCTGTGAGTTGTGAGGTCTTATATACAGTAGACAGGTGTGTGCCTTTCCAAATCAAGTCCTATAGGATTAATTAAACACAGCTGGACTCCAATGAAGGAGTAGAACCATCTGAAACAGGTTCACAAGGAAATGGACAGCATGTGACTTAAATATGAGTATCTGAGCAAAGGGTCTGAATTAGTGATGAGCGAGTATACTTGGAGCGCCCTCGTGGGACAGTGGGGTACTCGGTACTGGGCCCTTCGGTTCACAGGGGGGATGTCACGGTGGCTGACCTGGTCCGTGGCCCTGGGGACGTCCATGTAAAAGGGAAAGGTCTTTAAGAGGAATATAGTTTGTGTTTGTGGTGCCACCTGTGGTATTCAGTCAGGGTGACTGATGCTGCTTTAAGGGGTCCGCTGGGGTGATGTTATGGCAGCTAGATGGTATAACTTCCCACAGGTGAAGTATGTCCCCAGGGCTTCCCAGTGTGTAGATGGTGGATGGTGAGAGGCGCAGTGAAGAACGAGGACACAAGGTTGCAGTCTCTTTACCTTTACTGAAGGCTTCAGCATCCACAGTCCAGAGCACCAGATCACAGGGCAGACAGAGTCCGGCCGGTTTGGAGGCAACTCCAGAGTCCAGACAGAGTCCGGCCGGTTTGGAGGCAACTCCAGAGTCCCCTTGTCCAGGTGGATATCAGTAGCCTTCCTCTAGTGCCGAAGTGTTGTAGTCCCTTACTGCTAAGCCTCTCATAAGGTCCTCAAAGATGTTGTAGATGTTATGTCTCTCTCTCTGTCCCCCAGATGGATAGGACAAACCCATATGACCGGTGGCATGAGGTGTTTTACAGGGACTCTATCATGCCCCAGCCTCTAAGGGGTGCCACCTTGCCTCCTGGGTGTAGGGGCGGACAGGTAATGTGAAATTAGCTGTCCTGCCAGTCTCTGGAGCAAGACATAAAGGATCGTTGCTCCCTTGGTGTTCCGGCTACCGGGATCCTGCACCTCAGAAGGAGGCAACTTGTGTAGGGCTGAAAGCCTCCTGGATTCCACTCCTTTTCTACGACTTCTTTCACCCTCTCTGCAATACAGTTCTCCTTCAATGTCTCTTTCTGGAAGCTGCAGCTCTCAGGGCATGCACAGCTCCGTGTCATTCTGTCTCAATCTCTGACAGGATCCCACCCCTGTCAGGGACCACCTACCTGAGCGAAGCTCAGCCAGCAACTCACTAACTTCCTCCCAAGGCAACCAGTTTTACCTAAGTGTGAGAAGTGCCCTAATAAATAGGAGCAGTGCTCCCCCTGGTGGCCTGGAGTGCGAAATGTGTTGCATGTTTGTGATACCTGGATGCAGTTGTCCTTCTTTGCCTCCAAACGTAATCTCACTCTCCCCTACAGAAAAATGACATTACTGCAACGAACAGGACCCTGGGGCGCTGCATACTCACTGCTCATGCTTTCCCGAGCACGCTCTGGTAATCTCCGAGTATTTTTAAGTGCACGGAGATTTTGTTTTCATTGCCTCAGCTGCATGATTTACAGCTAATAGACAGTGTGATGTAGCGATGTCCTTGCTGTGCAGTGAATAGGCAGTGACCCATATAAAGTTCAAACAAAGTTCTGTTTATTTCACAGCATACTCACAAACCGGAAAAGAAAACAAACAAGTCCTTCGGTATGCAGCCGGGAAAAATAACAACAGTCCACAGTCCGCTGCCGTGAGCGTATTACACCCCCATGTACGCTGGGGTGTCTGGCTTTTCAGGCTCTGCCTGGCCCGTGTTTCTCCACACGGAAGGAGCTCTGCACAAGCCTCCTCCTAGGTCTGACTCCCAGACCAGACTGACACACCCCAAACTCATTTGCTGGGTTTTTTTTTCTATCCTCCAGATTCTATGGCCATGGGCCACTATAAGATCTGGGCTGGAGGAAACGGACCGGCCCCACTACCATCCTGCAGTCCGTTTCAAAATAAAAGCCCATACCAGGTTTTCCTGAATAAATTCTGGGACAAATAACTTGACCCAGTTCACACTTACTTTTATTCTTCCCTGTGTCTCACAGGCAACCTGCTGTGAGCACAGGGCACTCCAGCGGATCTAATATGCTTCTAAGCACATCCTGGGGGACACATAGCGACCCTCGCATATGACACCGGTCACTGCCTCACATACCCCCCCCTCTGTTCAGACTTGTGGGATTGAACATTTGTCAGCATACATGGTGCCCGTGACAGGGCATCTGCATTTCCCTGTGATTTCCCAGCCCGATGTTCCACAGAGAAGCTGAAATTTTGTAGGGACAAGAACCATCTGGTGACTCGGGCATTCCTTTCCTTTGCATTTCTCATCCAGACAAGGGGTGAATGGTCTGTTACCAACCGAAATTGACGCCCGAGCAAATAGTAGCGTAGGGACTCCAAGGCCCATTTAATCGCCAAGCACTCCTTTTCCACTACGCTATAATTTTTCTCTGCCGGGGTCAGTTTCCTGCTTAAATAGGTGACTGGATGCTCATCCCCGTTCACCTCTTGCGACAGCACCGCTCCTAAGCCTACCTCTGAGGCATCGGTTTGCACAATAAAGGTTTTCTTGAAGTCGGGGCTGATGAAGACCGGCTGTCCACACAACGCCGACTTCAGAGACTGGAACGCTTCTTCTGCTTGAGGATTCCACTTGACCATCACCGTTTTCTTCCCTTTTAACAGGTCCGTTAGGGAAGCCGATTTACCAGCAAAATTGGGTATAAACCGACGGTAATACCCAATGATGCCAAGGAATGCCCTCACTTGTTTGGAACTTAAGGGCTTGGGCCAGTTTTGAATGGCCTCAATATTGTTCACTTGAGGTTTGATAACCCCCCGGCCGATCACGTATCCCAAGTACCGGGCTTCCGTGAGACCTATCGCACATTTCTTTGGGTTTGCTGTTAACCCTGCGGCTCTAAGAGACTCTAGCACTGCTTGTACCTGGGACAGATGGGTATCCCAGTCGGTACTAAAGATGACTATGTCATCCAAATAGGCCGATGCATAAACTCTATGTGGTGCTAACACAATGTCCATCAGCCTCTGGAATGTGGCCGGAGCCCCATGTAACCCAAAAGGTAAGACAATGTATTGAAAGAGACCCTCTGGGGTTATAAAAGCAGTCTTTTCCTTCGCTGACTCTGTTAAGAGAACCTGCCAGTAACCTTTCGTGAGATCCAGCGTGGTGAAGTACTGGGCCTTCCCCAGTCTCTCAATTAGCTCGTCCACCCGTGGCATGGGATACAGGTCAAATTTTGACACTTCATTTAACTTCCTAAAGTCATTACAGAAGCGTAATGACCCATCAGGTTTTGGTATAAGTACAATGGGGCTAGCCCACTCACTTCGGGACTCCTCAATGACTCCCAACTGAAGCATTTGCTTTACCTCGGACGCGATGGCTTGCCTTCGGGCTTCTGGCACTCGGTACGGTTTCATCCGCACCTTTACCCGGGGCTCAGTGACAATGTCATGCTGAATCACTGAGGTTCGCCCCGGCAGCTCTGAGAATACATCCATATTCTGCTGTACCAAAGATCGAGCCTCCCGCCGCTGCTGTCTTGTGAGGGCATCATTGACTTTTACCTCACACCTGGCTGTGTCCTTGGCCAGGACCAGAGGGACCTCCGATTGTATGACTGTAGTTGCATCTGTAACCAAACATTCTCGGTCCTTCCAGGCCTTTAGCAGGTTTACATGGTACAACTGCTCGGGTTTTCTTTTCCCGGGTTGGTACACTTTGTAATTCACTTCCCCCACCTTTCCCCGTATCTCATACGGCCCTTGCCACTTGGCCATGAGTTTACTCTCTGGGGTGGGCACTAGTACCAACACCCGGTCTCCTTCTTTAAAGGACCTGACCGTGGCCCTTTTATTATAGGTACGGCTCTGAGCGGCCTGGGCATCCAACAGATGCTCCTTTACGATGGGTTGCACGACTGCAATCCGATCCTGCATACTTGCCACATACTCTATTACACTCTTATGTGGAGTGGGCTCCTGTTCCCACGTCTCTTTGGCTACATCCAGCAGCCCCCTCGGGTGCCTGCCATACAATAGCTCAAATGGGGAGAACCCCGTGGACGCCTGCGGTACCTCGCGTATGGCGAACATTAAATATGGCAATAACATATCCCAATCCTTCCCATCCTTGGCGACCACCTTTTTGAGCATGGCCTTGAGGGTCTTATTAAACCTCTCGACCAACCCATCGGTTTGTGGATGGTACACTGACGTACGCAACTGTTTAATTTGGAGCAATTTACATAGCTCCCTAGTCACTTTAGACATAAAAGCGGTTCCCTGATCTGTAAGGATCTCCTTGGGGAGCCCAAGACGACAAAACATGGCAAACAGTTCACGGGCTATTAGTTTAGCCGAAGTGTGCCGGAGCGGTATCGCCTCTGGATACCGGGTGGCGTAGTCTACGACTACTAATATGTGCTGATGGCCCCGGGCGGATTTTACTATTGGTCCCACCAGATCCATCGTTATCCGCTCAAAGGGTACTTCTATGATGGGCAGAGGTACTAACGGACTCCGGTAGTTTGTGGTGGGTGAGGTTAGTTGACACTCAGGACAAGTGTCACAGTACTTTGTAACCTCAGCGTAGACACCAGGCCAAAAGAACCTCTGTAATATGCGCTCTAACGTCTTTTTGGCCCCCAAGTGCCCCCCCAACATGTGAGTGTGAGCCATGTCGAGCACCGCCCGACGATAGGGTTGGGGCACTACCAGTTGTTCCACCACCTCATCCCGGATTTTGTCAACCCTGTACAGTAACTCCTGGATGACCGCCATCCGGGGAAACTCCTTTTCTGCACCAGGTTGTTGTGCCACCCCATTTACCTCGATTACTCTTTCCCTTGCCCGGGTCAGAGTGGGATCCTGGAGCTGGGCAGTCCCAAACTTACCAGGTGACACCTCCAGCTCATGAATTGGTGGATTCTCTTCCACTTCCCCTGCCAATACCTCTAGGGGAAACCTATCGGGATTACACACTGTCCCTATCGTGGCGACCCCTACGGCAGGTATCCCTGACTCGGGATCTTCGGGTTCTGCACCCGGAATGCTTTTTACCCTGAGAGGGTTAACTCTGGTCTCCCAGAGGGACCAGAACAACGGTAAGTCTCTACCCAACACAGTCCCATACGGAAGAGTTTTTACCACTCCCACCACATGTTTTATCTCTCCACATGGGGTGGAGAACGTGACCTCCGCAGTCGGGTACTCTCGGAGGTCCCCATGTATGCACACTACCCCCACCTTTCGTCCAATAGGACTGTCCCCAGCAACCAAGGACCCGTGTACCAGGGTCACCAAGCTCCCCGAGTCCAAGAGAGCATCCGTTTGGTACCCGTTAATGAGCACTCTGCACAGCTGAGGTTCGGTACCGGCAGGGTCTGTAGTGGCAATGCAGACTGGCTGGGCATACATAGACACGCGGCGGGTATACCCGCAGTCCATGGGTTCTGTTGTTAGGGGACAATTAGCAACCACATGTCCAGGTTCTTGGCACCGCCAACACGTAACGACTGTGGCACGAGGTAACCTTGGAGCCAGTTTAGGGGACACAGGTCTGTGGTCACTCTCTTTCCGAGACAATCCCTCAGCACGGACTCGGTCCGGTCTTGTCCCAGTGGAGGGCCGTGGACTTTTCTCAGACTCCTGAGCTGGCGGAGCCTTACGTGACAGCCGAAGTGGAGCAGTGTCCCGTATAAAGTCCTGGGTGGCCTTATATCGCTCTACCAGGCCTACAACCTGGTCTAGGGTACCCGGGTCCCCTTGACCCACCCAACGCTGAATGGCCGCTGGCAGAGCCCTCACCAGTCGGTCGACCACCACCCTCTCCACTATCTGACTTGTGGATAAAGTCTCAGGTTGGAGCCACCGTTTCACAAGCTGCAATAAGTCAAAAATCTGAGACCGGGCAGGCTGGGCTTCCACAAAAGTCCAAGAAAACACCCGTTGAGCTCTCACATAAGTATTAACCCCCAGTTGGGCAAGGATCTCACCTTTTAACTTGGAATAGTCCTGGGCATCCTCCCGACTGAGGTCAAAGTAGGCCTTTAGCGCATCACCCCTCAAGAACGGAGCCACAACTTCAGCCCACTGTGCTGCTGGCAGATTCTCCCGTTCTGCCGTGCGCTCATAGATGGTGAGGAAAGCTTCCACGTCATCTTCCGGACTCAATTTCCTCAAAGCGGAGCGGACCTTGTCACGGGCATCGCGACGTTCCGGGGTCGGTGCTGGAGGTGCCTCTCGCAGGGCTGTAATTTGCTGCAGCAACAGATTATTAGTTTGTTGCTGTTGTTGCTGTGTGAGGACTAGCTGCCTCAGGATCTCCTCCATTTTGTCTGTAGGCCTGAATTGCAATGTAGCAGGCTTAATAACAGACATGCAAATGGCGTTGGGGTATGCCTTAATTCACACTGCCCGCATTCTCCACCAATTGTGATGTAGCGATGTCCTTGCTGTGCAGTGAATAGGCAGTGACCCATATAAAGTTCAAACAAAGTTCTGTTTATTTCACAGCATACTCACAAACCGGAAAAGAAAACAAACAAGTCCTTCGGTATGCAGCCGGGAAAAATAACAACAGTCCACAGTCCGCTGCCGTGAGCGTATTACACCCCCATGTACGCTGGGGTGTCTGGCTTTTCAGGCTCTGCCTGGCCCGTGTTTCTCCACACGGAAGGAGCTCTGCACAAGCCTCCTCCTAGGTCTGACTCCCAGACCAGACTGACACACCCCAAACTCTCTTGCTGGGGTTTTTTTTTCTATCCTCCAGATTCTATGGCCATGGGCCACTATAAGATCTGGGCTGGAGGAAACGGACCGGCCCCACTACCATCCTGCAGTCCGTTTCAAAATAAAAGCCCATACCGGGTTTTCCTGAATAAATTCTGGGACAAATAACTTGACCCAGTTCACACTTACTTTTATTCTTCCCTGTGTCTCACAGGCAACCTGCTGTGAGCACAGGGCACTCCAGCGGATCTAATATGCTTCTAAGCACATCCTGGGGGACACATAGCGACCCTCGCATATGACACCGGTCACTGCCTCACAACAGCTTGAATACATGTGGGGATTCCTAGCAACCAGGCAACCCACACATGTACTCAGGCTGGCTAGCAATTGTAAATCATGCAGCTGCGTCAGCAAAAACTAAATCTCCAAACAGTTACAAATACTCGGAGACCACCCGAGTGTGCTCAGGAAAACCCGAGCAACAAGTACACTTGCTCATCACTAGTCTGAATACTTATGACCATGTGATATTTCAGTTTTTCTTTTTTAATAAATTTGCAAACATTTCTACATTTCTGGGGGGTTTTTCAGTCAAAATGGGGTGCAGAGTGTACATTAATGAGAAAAAATTACCTTTTTTGAATTTACCAAATGGCTGCAATGAAACAAAGAGTGAAAATGAAAAAGGGTCTGAATACTTTCCGTACCCACTGTATGTTGTATTGTGAGCCACTGTGAATTGTGTTTTTAAAATTTCAGAGTATTAAATCTGCCCCTGTAACTGTAAAAATGCATAAGCCTATGCTGCCATATACAGATGAGACGAAACCAATCACCAAAACAACGGATGCACCAGAAAGACCACTTGGGATCAATAGTATTATTTTATTGGTTTAATATCTAGTAGTGATACAATATAAAAAATGTTTATTATTTAAAGAAAATACACATTAATTGTTACAAAAAATACAAAGAAGTATGCAGCACAGAACGGCATATGGAAATAATTATACGGAAGCCCACACGCACATTTTAAAAAAATCTCATATGTATCTGTGCAAGGTAAATGTTCCCCACACCGGGGGTATAATAATCCCTGAGAGATGAGTGAAACAATAAAAATTTATATAAAAAATATATAAAGAAAATTTTTTAATAAAAACTCCAAATTATTGTGCAATATGTGCAAAAAAGTGCTAAGGTGCAATTTGAAGAGAAGTTATTATTAAATAACAGGGTATTATCAGACCCTGCATAGTGTTATAAAACACAAGGTGCTAAGTGTTAAAAATAGCAACTCCCGGGAATAAAATTATATACCGTAATGAATATTGGGGCACCGTGCCATCCAGAGTACACGCACACCCCCGACACGCGTTTCGGAATCAAATTCCTTCGTCAGGGGGTGGTGTTAGGACATACTAAGCATGTTTATATAGTGTACGCAGAGTTCACACTGGGAGCCGGAGCATTTCCGGGTCAAAGTTGGCATATGCGCAAAGAGACTCACATGCCAACACAATGCCAATGATGTCAGCCTGGGCACTGTCGGCGCGTGCGGGGCCAGGTGAATCCGGAACCTCCACACCCCCACATCGCGAGACCGGACGTACGGGAAAGTAACCCGACGTTACCAGAGTGATCGCAATGCAAGAGGCAGGAGATCCCGGACGCCGGCCGTGCTTGCACACTGACCAGGACATCCACCATGAGCTGTGCAGGAATGAATGAGGATTGTTGTACCGATGATGTCAGCCTGGGCACTGTCGGCGCGTGCGCGGCCGGGTGAATCCGGAACCCCCATACCACCACATCGCGAGACCGGACGTACGGGATAATAACCTGACGTTACCAAGGTGATCACAATGCAAGAGGCAGGAGATCCCGGACGCAGGCCACGCATGCGCACTGACCAGGATCCACCATGAGCGGTGCAGGAATAAGTGAGGATTAATGTACCCACAAAAATGAGTATAATATATATCCAACAAGTATTGATTCATCATATTGCACATATTTAGATAAATTACAACAAAGGGGAGAATAAAAATGGAAAGAAATTGTGTAAAAACAGGAGGACAACAATAACAATATGTGCCACATAGTATGCGCAAAATTAAGACATAATAATGTCAATTGCACTTAATAAATATGTAAACAGTTATTAATATAAACCAATATAAATATAAAAAATATTATAAAATATAAAAAACATCAAAAAATATATAATAAAGAATAAATAAAAAATATAATAATACCAAAAACTCACATGCATCAGACAGCTCTGGATGTGCATATTAAGGCATTTACAATTAGTGATATATATAACAAAAAATAATGAAGTATATATTAAGCCACCAATTATCAGTGAGTATACACAGAGGGGACTGATGCATAATTCAAATAATAAAAATATATATACCATATATATATATATATATATATATATATATATATATATATACATACATACATCAGATAGCTCCGGCTGTGTAAACAATTTATGAATATAACAATAAGTGCAAATCAAAAATAAGTAATAAAATAGATTAACGTGTCTCTCTCCATTTTAGACATAATCAAGAAGGTAATCGATCCTGATTAAAGAGGTATTGTCATTTATCCATCCCATCGTGATTCATCTGTGCGGATGTAGAATTCATCAGATTATGAAACTACGGCCATCCGATATTCCCAGTTGAGAATCCACGAATAAATAAAGGTAAGTAAAAAAGAGAACAACCTAAAAATATAATAAAAACACATGAGATAAAAGCAATAAAATTCACCTAAAACAACCAGTAATTGTATAAAAGTGTAAAAAAGAGGGCTAAAAAAGGGCTAGAAAAAAGGGTCAAAGCTAATGTTCTCATTAAGACCAAAGGGGGAAATGGTTTCTAAAAGCCAGATCCATTTAGTTTCCATCTGAGCTAATGGTATACTTATTTTTCCTTCCCTTTCCCTGGCTTCAATCACATCTATACCAATCACCTTTAATAGAGCAGCATCACAATCATGATGACTTTTAAAGTGTTTGGGAATTGTTTTTAGCAGGGAGACATCTTCCACTTCTTTTGCCGCTTGTATTCCAAAAACATGCTCGCGTACCCGTATTTTCAATTTTCGAGTCGTGAGTCCCACATACATAAGCGAGCATGGACAGGTGGCATAATAGATTACGGCACTAGAATTGTAGCTTATTGTATGTTTGATCTTATATGTGACGTTTTTTTTAGAATTTGAAAAAGTTTGTGCTCTTAAAATATTAGGACACGCCACGCATTTGCCACAAGGCTTGCATCCCATTTGGGGCTTAAATTTAGACAAAAAAGAAGATGCCGTATACGTGTAGTGGCTTTTAACCAGATGGTCTCTCAGATTTCTGGATCTTCGATAAGTAATGTTTGGCTTCTCCCCTATGTATTTTGATAGTATATGATCGGCCTGTAGAATGGACCAAGATTTGGCCAAGTAATATCTCATGAGATCAGCCTGGCCATGGTAGGTTGTGATAAACCGAACAATTTGTTCAGAACTAGAAAATTTAGTGGAATATAAGGCCTGATGTCTTGTTATATTTTTGGCTCGATTGTACGCTTTCTTAATTGACCGCTTGCTGTACCCATGGTTAACAAATCTCTTACGGAGCTCCTTAGCCTGTTCTTCAAAATCAGGGTCTTCAGAACATATCCTCTGTAACCGCAAAAACTGACCCGTAGGAATAGAATTTATCATGGCTGGAGGATGTGCTGACGTCGCATGTAATACAGAATTGACCGCAGTCTCTTTGCAGTAAAAATTAGTTGGAAGGCAGTTGTCTCTGCCTCTCTGAATATGGACATCAAGGAATTCAACCTGATCCTTGTCATACTTGTCATACTTATACGTTAACCGTGTATTGTTGGTATTTGTATTTAGTATAGACATGAATTCCAAAAGTGTATCTGTAGACCCCTGCCAGATGAAAAAAATGTCATCAATGTAGCACATCCATATAGGGATGCGCTCAATTGATGACAAATGGCCAGATAAGAAAAGGTCCCTCTCCCACAGCCCCAAGAATAAATTTGCATAATTTGGCGCAAAAGAAGCACCCATCGCAGTACCTTGGAGCTGCAGGTAGAGGGACCCCTTAAAAAAGAAAAAAATGTGAGATAATGAGAACTCTAATAATTGGACAAAAAATTGACTCATGGAAGGAATCATGGAGGAACAATCAACAAAATACTTGACCACTTGTCCTCATTTATTACCTCCATTTCCATAGCATCCTGTAGAATAGTTAGGAGTTCTAAGCTAAATTTCTTAAGAGGATTAAAGGTCAACTTGCGATAACAAAACTTATCCCTCAGTTGCCTAAAAGCTTCAGTCTTAACCCCTTTACCCCCAAGGGTGGTTTGCACGTTATGGACCGGGCCAATTTTTACAATTCTGACCACTGTCCCTTTATGGGGTTATACAGTTAGGGCCAGAAATATTTGGACAGTGACACAATTTTCGCGAGTTGGGCTCTGCATGCCACCACATTGGATTTGAAATGAAACCTCTACAACAGAATTCAAGTGCAGATTGTAACGTTTAATTTGAAGGGTTGAACAAAAATATCTGATAGAAAATGTAGGAATTGTACACATTTCTTTACAAACACTCCACATTTTAGGAGGTCAAAAGTAATTGGACAAATAAACATAACCCAAACAAAATATTTTTATTTTCAATATTTTGTTGCAAATCCTTTGGAGGCAATCACTGCCTTAAGTCTGGAACCCATGGACATCACCAAACGCTGGGTTTCCTCCTTCTTAATGCTTTGCCAGGCCTTTACAGCCGCAGCCTTCAGGTCTTGCTTGTTTGTGGGTCTTTCCGTCTTAAGTCTGGATTTGAGCAAGTAAAATGCATGCTCAATTGGGTTTAGATCTGGAGATTGACTTGGCCATTGCAGAATGTTCCACTTTTTGGCACTCATGAACTCCTGGGTAGCGTTGGATGTATGCTTGGGGTCATTGTCCATCTGTACTATGAAGCGCCGTCCAATCAACTTTGCAGCATTTGGCTGAATCTGGGCTGAAAGTATATCCCGGTGCACTTCAGAATTCATCCGGCTACTCTTGTCTGCTCTTATGTCATCAATAAACACAAGTGACCCAGTGCCATTGAAAGCCATGCATGCCCATGCCATCACGTTGCCTCCACCATGTTTTACAGAGGATGTGGTGTGCCTTGGATCATGTGCCGTTCCCTTTCTTCTCCAAACTTTTTTCTTCCCATCATTCTGGTACAGGTTGATCTTTATCTCATCTGTCCATAGAATACTTTTCCAGAACTGAGCTGGCTTCTTGAGGTGTTTTTCTGCAAATTTTACTCTGGCCTGTCTATTTTTGGTATTGATGAATGGTTTGCATCTAGATGTGAACCCTTTGTATTTACTGTCATGGAGTCTTCTCTTTACTGTTGACTTAGAGACAGATACACCTACTTCACTGAGAGTGTTCTGGACTTCAGTTGATGTTGTGAACGGGTTCTTCTTCACCAAATTAAGTATGCGGCGATCATCCACCACTGTTGTCATCCGTGGACGCCCAGGCCTTTTTGAGTTCCCAAGCTCACCAGTGAATTCCTTTTTTCTCAGAATGTACCCAACTGTTGATTTTGCTACTCCAAGCATGTCTGCTATCTCTCTGATGGATTTTTTCTTTTTTTTCAGCCTCAGGATGTTCTGCTTCACCTCAATTGAGAGTTCCTTTGACCGCATGTTGTCTGCTCACAGCAACAGCTTCCAAATGCAAAACCACACACCTGGAATCCACCCCTGACCTTTTAACTACTTCATTGATTACAGGTTAACGAGGGAGATGCCTTCAGAGTTAATTGCAGCCCTTATAGTCCATTGTCCAATTACTTTTGGTCCCTTGAAAAAGAGGACGCTATGCATTACAGAGCTATGATTCCTAAACCCTTTCTCCGATTTGGATGTGGAAACTATCATATTGCAGCTGGGAGTGTGCACTTTCAGCCCATATTATATATATAATTGTATTTCTGAACATGTTTTTGTAAACAGCTAAAATAACAAAACTTGTGTCACTGTCCAAATATTTCTGGCCCTAACTGTAACTCTGGAACGCTTCAACGGATCCTGGTGATTCTGACAAAGTTTTCTCGAGACATATTGTACTTCATGATAGTGGTAAAATTTCTTTGATATTACCTGCGTTTATTTGTGAAAAAAATGGAAATTTGGCAAAAATTTTGAAAATTTCGCAATTTTCCAACTTTGAATTTTTATGCAATTAAATCACAGAGATATGTCACACAAAATACTTAATAAGTAAGATTTCCCACATGTCTACTTTACATCAGCACAATTTTGGAACCAAAAATTTTTTTTGTTAGGGAGTTATAAGGGTTAAAAGTTGACCAGCAATTTCTCATTTTTACAACACCATTTTTTTTAGGGACCACATCTCAATTGAAGTCATTTTGAGGGGTCTATATGATAGAAAATACCCAAGTGTGACACCATTCTAAAAACTGCACCCCTCAAGGTGCTCAAAACCACATTCAAGAAGTTTATTAACCCTTCAGGTGTTTCACGGGAATTTTTGGAATGTTTAAATAAAAATGAACATTTAACTTTTTTTCACAAAAAAATTATTTCAGCTCCAATTTGTTTTATTTTACCAAGGGTAACAGGAGAAAATGGACCCCAAACGTTGTTGTACAATTTGTCATGAGTACGCCGATACCCGACATGTGGGGGTAAACCACTGTTTTGGCGCATGACAGAGCTCGGAAGCAAAGGAGCGCCATTTGACTTTTCAATGCAAAATTGACTGGAATTGAGATGGGACGCCATGTTGCATTTGGAGAGCCACTGATGTGCTTAAACATTGAAACCCCCCACAAGTGACACCATTTTGGAAAGTAGACCCCCTAAGGAACTTACCTAGAGGTGTAGTGAGCACTTTGACCCACCAAGTGCTTCACAGAAGTTTATAATGCGGAACCGTAAAAATAAAAAATCATTTTTTTCACAAAAATTATTTTTTCACCCCCAATTTTTTATTTTCCCATAGGTAAGTGAAGAATTTGGACCCCAAAAGTTGTTGTACAATTTGTCCTGAGTACGCTGATACCCCATATGTGGGGGTAAACCACTGTTTGGGTGGATGGGAGAGCACAGAAGGGAAGGAGCGCCGTTTGACTTTTCAATGCAAAATTGACAGGAATTGAGATGGGACGCCATGTTGCATTTGGAGAGCCACTGATGTGCCTAAACATTGAAACCCCCCACAAGTGACACCATTTTGTAAAGTAGGCTCACTAAGAAAGTTATCTAGATGTGTGGTGAGCACTTTGACCCACCAAGGGCTTCACAGAAGTTTATAATGCAGAGCCGTAAAAATAAAACAAAAAATTTTTCCCACAAAAATTATTTTTTAGCCCCCAGTTTTGTATTTTCCCGAGGGTAACAGGAGAAATTGGACCCCAAAAGATGTTGTCCAATTTGTCCTGAGTGCGCTGATACCCCATATGTGGGGGAGAACCACCGTTTGGGCACATGGGAGGGCTCGGAAGGGAAGGAGCGCCATTTGGAATGCAGACTTAGATGGAATGGTCTGCAGGCATCACATTGCGTTTGCAGAGCCCCTAATGTACCTAAACAGTAGAAACCCCCACAATTGACACCATTTTGGAAAGTAGACCCCCTATGGAACTCATCTAGATATGATGTGAGAGCTTTGAACCCCCAAGTGTTTCACTACAGTTTATAACGCAGAGCCGCGCAAATAAAAAATATTTTTTTCCACAAAAATTAATTTTCAGCCCCCAGTTTTGTATTTTTCCAAGGGAAACAGGAGAAATTGGACCCTAAATATTGTTGTTCAATTTGTCCTGAGTACGCTGATACCCGATATGTGGGGGGGAACCACCGTTTGAGCGCATGGCAGAGCTCGGAAGGGAAGGAGCATCATTTGGAATGCAGACTTAGATGGATTGGTCTGCAGGCGTCACATTGCGTTTGCAGAGCCCCATATGTACCTAAACAGTAGAAACCCCCCACAAGTGACACCATATTGGAAACTAGACCCCCCAAGGAACTTATCTAGATGTGTTGTGAGAAATTTGAACCCCCAAGTGTTTCACTACAGTTTATATCGCAAAGCCGTGAAAATAAAAAATCCTTTTTTTTCCCAAAAAAATTATTTTTTAGCCCCCAGTTTTGTATTTTCCCAAGGGTAACAGGAGAAATTGGACCCCAAAAGTTGTTCTCCAATTTGTCCTGAGTACGCTGATACCCCATATGTTGGGGTAAACCCCTGTTTGGGCGCATGGGAGGGCTCGGAAGGGAAGGAGCACTGTTTTACTTTTTCAACGCAGAATTGGCTGGAATTGAGATTGGACACCGTGTTGCTTTTGGAGAGCCCCTGATGTGCCTAAACAGTGGAAACCCCCCAATTATAACTGAAACCCTAATCCAAACACACCCCTAACCCTAATCCCAATGGTAACCCTAACCACACCTCTAACCCAGACACACGCCTAACGCTAATCCCAACCCTATTCCCAACCATAAATGTAATCCAAACCCTAACCCTAACTTTAGCCCCAACCCTAACTGTAGCCCTAACCCTAGCCCTAACCCTAACCCTAGCCCTAACCCTAGCCCTAACCCTAGCCCTAACCCTAACCCTAACCTTACCCCTAACCCTAGCCCTAACCCTAGCCCTAACCCTAGCCCTAGCCCTAACCCTAGCCCTAACCCTAGCCCTAATAGGAGAATGGAAATAAATACATTTTTTTAATTTTTCAATTTTTCCCTAACTAAGGGGGTGATGAAGGGGGGTTTGATTTACGTTTAGAGCGGGTTTTTTTAGCGGATTTTTATGATTGGCAGCCGTCACACACTAAAAGACGCTTTTTATTGCAAAAAATATTTTTTGTGTTACCACATTTTGAGAGCTATAATTTTTCCATATTTTGGTCCACAGAGTCATGTGAGGTCTTGTTTTTTGCGGGACGAGTTGACGTTTTTATTGGTAACATTTTCGGGCACGTGACATTTTTTGATCGCTTTTTATTCCGATTTTTGTGAGGCAGAATGACCAAAAACCAGCTATTCATGAATTTCTTTTGGGGGAGGCGTTTATACCGTTCCGCGTTTGGTAAAAATGATAAAGCAGTTTTATTCTTCGGGTCAGTACGATTACAGCGATACCTCATTTATATCATTTTTTTATGTTTTCGCGCTTTTATATGATAAAAACAATTTTATAGAAAAAATAATTATTTTTGCATCGCTTTATTCTGAGGACTATAACTTTTTTATTTTTTTGCTGATGATGCTGTATGGTGGCTCATTTTTTTGCGGGACAAGATGAGGCTTTCAGCGGTACCATGGTTATTTATATCTGTCTTTTTGATCGCGTGTTATTCCACTTTTTGTTCGGCAGTATGATAATAAAGCGTTGTTTTTTGCCTCGTTTTTTTTTTCTTACGGTGTTTACTGAAGGGGTTAACTAGTGAAATAGTTTTATAGGTGGGGTCGTTACGGACGCGGCGATACTAAATATGTGTACTTTTATTGTTGTTGTTTTTTTATTTAGATAAAAAAATGAATTTATGGGAATAATATTTTTTTTTTTTCATTATTTAGGAATTTTTTTTTTTTTTTTTACATGTGTGGAAATTTTTTTTAAACTTTTTTACTTTGTCCCAGGTGGGGACATCACAGATCGGTGATCTGACAGTGTGCACAGCACACTGTCAGATCACCGATCTGACTTGCAGCACTGCAGGCTTTACAGTGCCTGCTCTGAGCAGGCTCTGTGAAGCCACCTCCCTCCCTGCAGGACCCGGATGCCGCGGCCATCTTGGATCCGGGTCTGGAGCAGGGAGGGAGGTAGGCAGACCCTCGCAGCAACGCGATCACATCGCGTTGCTGCGTGGGGCTCAGGGAAGCCCGCAGGGAGCCCCCTCCCTGCGCGATGCTTCCCTGTACCGCCGGCACACCGGGATCATGTTTGATCGCGGTGTGCTGGGGGTTAATGTGCCGGGGGCGGTCCGTGACCCTGACACCCGGCCGCGATCGGCCGCGCGCCCCCCTTGAGCACGGCCGATCGCTCTGGACGTACTATTCCGTCCTTGGGAATTAGGGCCCACCCCACATGGACGGAATAGTACGTCCATTGGCAGAAAGGGGTTAAATAATACTATTTATCCCAATTGGTCTTTCTGGTGCACCCGTTGTTTTGGTGATTGGTTTCGTCTTCTGGGTTAAGTGGTTTCCACTTTTGCTTTATTTCAAAAGACACCCGGGTGAGCTTATGTTATTATATCTATGATTAGGATTACTACTGTTATATATAGCTTGTACCTTGAATGGTGGGTTGTTCTTTTGTAATTTCTCTAATATAAATTACTGTGTTTTGCACAGGTTTTTTCCATACACTGAAACATGGATTTTAAAACCAGGGAGGCCGCTTGGCAAGGACAGATTGATGCGGTATTTCGTAGCAGTGGTACTGTGGTTAATACCGATAATGGGTTACATTTTGAAGGGCTTTTTAATACTATTAAAAATCTTACTTATAAAATAACTCGCTCTTGGTGGAAAAGAGCTTTCTTAGAAAACTATGTACAAAAGCAATTTATACCAAGAGGTCTAAGAATTCATGGTACCCCTTCATTTTTGATTGATGATGAAGATTTTATAAAAAATTGGGAAGGGATATGTAACGAGACCTCAAAAAAACTCATGGAATTGTTAATCAAATATAATGTGGGCATTGTATCTAAAATTGACCTCCTCTTGGAAGAGGCATTTGCCAAAGCCAAATTAAACCTCCCTACTGAAAATTTTCAATCAATAGACTCTCAATTAGAGAAATTTATTGACCAATGGATCAGAGATATTCGTACGAAACAAACGAATAAACTCATAAGGGATCCAGCGGGAAGATTTACAGATGGCGAAAAAACCAATTGAATGAGAACATCAGTGATCGAAACCCATCAACCTCATCAAATCAACCCGTATGTGACGTGTCTGGTGCCTCCTCTTCCGCCTTATCCATCATCTCAATAAATTCAACTCTGAAACGCAAGAGAGAATTACGCTATGCACCTACAAAACGCACCTACAATTACTCTCCTGCAAATCAAAGGAATAAAAATACTTTGAAGGTAATTAACCTAAGTTCGCATGTGTTTTCGGATGTTGAAATTGATATTTTGTGCAAGGGGCTGATGTTTTGTCCGTCTGCACAATTTGACAGATTCACGGCCATTAAGGACTTACACCTCTTTGCTAGGAAACTTATCTTCAAACGGTATTTCCATAATGAAAATTTACTCCAAATGTTTCCAACAGAGGTGGAACAGGAGGCACTAGCAACCCTGACTGAACTGGCACAGGAACATGATGAATCTCAGGGAGGTAAGGTCCCTAAGTGTATTCAGCCATGATCTCACAGATTTCCACCCTTGTCAGCCTGTCCTACTATAGATGTGTTCGTCAAAACAGTGAGTAAGGATTTCAAAAATATTCCTCGTTATCCTAAAATTAACAATTTAAATAAAGAAGAGAAAACTGGACTCAAAAGATTGCAAGAGCTTGATGATGTAATATTTAAACCGGCTGACAAGGGTGGCAATGTGGTGATCTGGCCAAAATCATTATATGAGACTGAAGCTTTTAGGCAACTAAGGGATAAGGTATGTTATCGCAAGTTGACCTTTAATCCTCTTAAGAAATTTAGGTTAGAACTCCTAACTATTCTACAGAATGCTATGGAAATGGAGGTAATAAATAAGGACTTATTTAGGGCTCTCTAGATATCGGAACCAACGATATCAATGTTGTATTTGTTACCAAAAATACACAAAAATAGTGAGAACTGTTATGACCTGGTGGTTAAGAGGCCACACTGAAATGACCTGGTGGCTAAAACGCAACATGGAACGAGCTCTGAGAAGGTGGTATCTCTACTGACCGCAGTCCCTAATCCTAACAACACAACTAGAAATAGCCGTGGGATGTTCCTGACACTGCCTAGACACCTCGTCACAGCCTCAGATATAACTACCCCTAAAGAAGGAAATAGAAAGCTATCTTGCCTCAGAGAAACCCCCAAAAGGAAAGACAGCCCCCCACAAATATTGACTGTGAAAGGAGAGGGAAATGACTAACACAGAAATGAAATTAGATTTCAGCAAAGGGAGGCCAAAACTAAACTAGATAGACAGAGAGCAAAGGATACTGTGCGGTCAGTATTAAAAACTACAAAATCCACGCAGAGTTTACAAAAATGAACTCCACACCGACTCACGGTGTGGAGGGGCAGATCTGCTTTCCCAGAGCTTCCAGCTAGCCTGAATAAGACATAGTGACAAGCTGGACAAAAGAGACAAAATGCAAAGCAATAGAGTCCAAGCAAATGGACAAACAAAACTAGCAAAACGTACCTTTTGCAGACAAGGACTGGCCATATGAGAAATCCAAGGGAAGAATCAAATCCAACCAAGAACATTGACAGCAGGCATGGACTAAGGCCCAGAGCAGGTTTAAATAACAAACCCAGGCAAGGCGATTAGTGAAGGCAGCTGCCACAGCTACCTAACGGAGCAGCAGTTCCACTTGAAACCACCAGAGGGAGCCCAAGGGCAGAACTCGCAAAAATACCATTAGCAACCACAGGAGGGAGCTCCAGAACGGAACTCACAACAGTACCCCCCCCCTTGAGGAGGGGTCACCAAACCCTCACCAGGGCTCCCAGGCCTATCAGGACGAGCCAAATGGAAAGCATGAACCAAATCGGGAGCATGAACATCGGAGGCAACAACCCAAGAATTATCCTCCTGGCCATAACCCTTCCACTTGACCAGATACTGAAGCTTCCGCCTCGAAAAACGAGAATCCAAAATCTTCTCTACCACATATTCCAATTTCCCCTCAACCAACACCGGAGCAGAAGGATCAACGGAGGCAACCATAGGTACCACATATCTCCGCAACAAGGATCTATGCAACACATTATGAATGGAAAAGGAAGCTGGAAGGGCCAAACGAAAAGACACTGGATTGATAATTTCAGAAATCTTATAAGGCCCAATAAAGCGAGGTTTGAACTTAGGGGAAGAAACCTTCATAGGAACATGACGAGAAGACAACCAGACCAAATCCCCAACACGAAGCCGGGGACCAACACACCGACGACGGTTAGCAAAACGCTGAGCATTCTCCTGAGACAACGTCAAATTGTCCACCACATGAGTCCAAATTTGCTGCAACCTGTCCACCACGGAATCCACACCAGGACAGTCAGAAGGCTCAAGCTGCCTTGAAGAAAAACGAGGATGAAAACCAAAGTTACAAAAAAAAGGCGAAACCAAGGTAGCCGAACTAGCCCAATTATTAAGGGCAAACTCGGCCAATGGCAAAAAGGTCACCCAATCATCCTGATCAGCAGACACGAAGCATTTCAAATAGGTTTCCAAGGTCTGATTGGTTCGCTCCGTTTGGCCATTTGTCTGAGGATGGAATGCAGAAGAAAAAGACAAATCAATGCCCATTCTAGCACAAAAGGACCGCCAAAACCTAGAAACGAACTGGGAATCTCTGTCAGACACAATATTCTCCGGAATACCATGCAAACGAACCACATGCTGAAAAAATAATGGAACCAAATCAGAAGAGGAAGGCAACTTAGGCAACGGCACCAAATGGACCATCTTAGAAAACCGGTCACAAACCACCCAGATGACAGACATCTTCTGAGAAACAGGAAGATCAGAAATAAAATCCATGGAAATATGCGTCCAGGGCCTCTCAGGAATAGGCAAAGGCAAAAGCAACCTGCTGGCACGGGAACAGCAAGGCTTAGCCCGAGCACAGGTCCCACAGGACTGCACAAACGAACGCACATCCCGCGACACGGAAGGCCACCAAAAGGACCTAGCTACCGAAAATCCCAGGGTGACCAGCCAACACCGAACAATGAACCTCAGAAATTACCCTACTAGTCCATCTATCAGGAACAAACAATTTCCCCACAGGACAGCGGTCAGGTTTATCAGCCTGAAACTCCTGAAGCACCCGCCGTAAATCAGGGGAGATGGCAGAAAGAATCACCCCCTCCTTGAGGATCCCAGCCGGCTCAAGAACTCCCGGAGAATCAGGCAAAAAACTCCTAGAAAGGGCATCAGCCTTCACATTCTTAGATCCAGGAATATACGAGACCACAAAATCAAAACGTGAGAAAAACAAAGACCACCGAGCCTGTCTAGGATTCAACCGCTTAGCAGACTCGAGGTAAATCAGATTCTTGTGATCAGTCAAGACCACCACGCGATGCTTGGCCCCCTCAAGCCAATGTCGCCACTCCTCAAATGCCCACTTCATAGCCAACAACTCCCGATTGCCGACATCATAATTACGCTCAGAAGACGAAAATTTTCTGGAGAAGAAGGCACAAGGTTTCATCAAAGAGCCATCAGAATTTCTCTGAGACAAAACGGCCCCTGCCCCAATCTCAGAGGCATCAACCTCAACCTGAAAAGGGAGAGAAACATCTGGCTGACGCAACACAGGGGCAGAAGTGAAACGACATTTAAGCTCCTGAAAGGCCTCAACAGCCGCAGAGGACCAATTCACCACATCAGCGCCCTTCCTCGTCAAATCGGTCAGAGGCTTCACCACACTAGAAAAATTAGCAATAAAGCAACGATAAAAATTGGCAAAGCCCAAAAATTTCTGAAGGCTCTTTACAGATGTAGGTTGAGTCCAATCATGAATGGCCTGGACTTTAACAAGGTCAATTTCAATAGCCGAGGGAGAAAAAATGAAACCCAAAAATGAAACCCTCTGAACTCCAAAGAGGCACTTAGACCCCTTCACAAACAACGCATTAGTACGAAGGACCTGAAACACCATCCTAACCTGCTTCACATGAGACTCCCAATCATCGGAGAAAACCAAAATATCATCCAAATACACAATCATAAATTTATCCAGATAATTCCGAAAGATATCATGGATAAAGGACTGAAATACCGATGGAGCATTAGAGAGCCCGAATGGCATTACAAGATATTCAAAATGGCCTTCAGGCGTATTAAATGCTGTTTTCCATTCATCACCTTGTTTAATACGCACAAGATTATACGCCCCTCGGAGGTCGATTTTAGTAAACCAACTAGCACCCTTAATCAGAGCAAACAAATCAGAAAGCAAAGGTAACGGATACTGGAATTTGACAGTGATCTTATTGAGAAGGCGATAATCTATACAGGGTCTCAAGGAGCCATCCTTCTTGGCAACAAAAAAAAATCCCGCTCCCAACGGTGACGAAGACGGGCGAATATGCCCTTTCTCCAAGGACTCCTTTACATAACTCCGCATAGCGGCATGCTCTGGCACAGACAGATTGAAAAGTCGGCCCTTAGGGAACTTACAGCCAGGAATCAAATTAATGGCACAATCGCAGTCCCTATGAGGAGGCAGGGAACTGGACTTGGGCTCATCAAATACATCCTGGAAATCCGACAAAAACTCAGGAACTTCAGAAGAAGGGGACGAGGAAATGGACATCAAAGGAATATCACTATGTATCCCCTGACAACCCCAACTAGTCACAGACATAGATCTCCAATCCAGCACTGGATTATGTTCCTGTAACCATGGAAAATCCAGCACAACAACATCATGCAAATTATGCAACACCAAAAAACGAATATTTTCCTGATGTGCTGGAGCCATACACATGGTTAACTGTGTCCAGTACTGAGGTTTATTCTTGGCCAATGGCGTAGCATCAATCCCCCTCAAGGGAATAGGACTCTGCAAAGGTTCCAAGGAAAAACCACAGCGCTTGGCAAATTCTAAGTCCATTAAGTTCAGGGCAGCGCCAGAATCCACAAATGCCATAACAGAAAAGGACGACAATGAGCAAATCAGGGTAACAGACAAGAGAAATTTAGGCTGCACAGTACTAATGGTAACAGACCTAGGGACCCTCCTAGTACGCTTAGGGCAGTCAGAAATAGCATGAGCTGAATCACCACAGTAAAAACACAGGCCATTCTGACGTCTGAATTTCTGCCTTTCTGCTCTAGTCAAAATCCTATCACATTGCATAGGCTCAGGACTTTGCTCAGAGGACACGTGCACCGCCTTGCGCTCACGCAAGCGCCGATCAATCTGAATAGCTAGAAACATAGATTCGCTCAAACCGGTAGGCGTCGGAAAGCCCACCATAACATCTTTAAGGGTTTCAGAAAGACCTTTTCTGAAAATAGCAGCCAGCGCCTCTTCATTCCATTTAGTGAGCACAGACCATTTTCTAAATTTCTGGCAATATAACTCTGCCGCTTCCTGACCCTGACACAGGGCCAACAGTGTTTTCTCAGCATGCTCTACAGAGTTAGGTTCGTCATACAACAATCCGAGCACCTGAAAGAATGCATCTACATTCAATAATGCCGGGTTCCCTGTTTCAAGAGCAAATGCCCAGTCTTGAGAATCACCACGCAGTAAGGATATGATGATTTTCACTTGCTGAATGGGATCACCAGAAGAACGGGGTTTCAAAGCAAAAAACAATTTGCAGCTATTTTTAAAGTTCAAAAACTTTGATCTGTCCCCAAAAAACAAATCAGGAGTAGGAATTCTTGGCTCTAGAGCCGGAGTCTGAACAACATAATCTTGGATACTCTGGACTCTTGCAGCAAGTTGATCCACACGAGAAAACAAACCCTGAACCTCCATACCAGAGCATATATCCAGCACCACCCAGATATCAAGAGGAAAAAGAAGACAGAACAGAGCACAGAAAAAAAATGGTTCAGAACTCTTCTTTTTTCTTTCTTTTGAGATGCATTCAATTCATTCTTGGCCTGTTGTACTGTTATGACCTGGTGGTTAAGAGGCCACACTGAAATGACCTGGTGGCTAAAACGCAACATGGAACGAGCTCTGAGAAGGTGGTATCTCTACTGACCGCAGTCCCTAATCCTAACAACACAACTAGAAATAGCCGTGGGATGTTCCTGACACTCCCTAGACACCTCGTCACAGCCTCAGATATAACTACCCATAAAGAAGGAAATAGAAAGCTATCTTGCCTCAGAGAAACCCCCAAAAGGAAACACAGCCCCCACAAATATTGACTGTGAAAGGAGAGGGAAATGACTAACACAGAAATGAAATTAGATTTCAGCAAAGGGAGGCCAAAACTAAACTAGATAGACAGAGAGCAAAGGATACTGTGCGGTCAGTATTAAAAACTACAAAATCCACGCAGAGTTTACAAAAATGAACTCCACACCGACTCACGGTGTGGAGGGGCAGATCTGCTTTCCCAGAGCTTCCAGCTAGCCTGAATAAGACATAGTGACAAGCTGGACAAAAGAGACAAAATGCAAAGCAATAGAGTCCAAGCAAATGGACAAACAAAACTAGCAAAACGTATCTTTTGCAGACAAGGACTGGCCATATGAGAAATCCAAGGGAAGAATCAAATCCAACCAAGAACATTGACAGCAGGCATGGACTAAGGCCCAGAGCAGGTTTAAATAACAAACCCAGGCAAGGCGATTAGTGAAGGCAGCTGCCACAGCTACCTAACGGAGCAGCAGTTCCACTTGAAACCACCAGAGGGAGCCCAAGGGCAGAACTCGCAAAAATACCATTAGCAACCACAGGAGGGAGCTCCAGAACAGAACCCACAACAGAGAACCCCCTGGGAAGACCAATCATTTCAGGGTGCGGCAATTTTTTGGAAAATGTTAACAAGTTTATAAATGCTAAATTACAACCCCTTGTTGAAACACTCCCCTCATACACCAAGGATACCAACGAATTCCTCAAAAAGGTGGATGGTTTATATGTGGACGATGATGCGATTTTGGTAACCTGTGATGTGGAGTCCTTATATACCAACATATGTCATAGTGATGGTATTCAAGCGGTCAATTATTTTGTTGATTGTTCCTCCATGATTCCTTCCATGAGTCAATTTTTTGTCCAATTATTAGAGTTCTCATTATCTCACAATTTTTTCTTTTTTAAGGGGTCCCTCTACCTGCAGCTCCAAGGTACTGCGATGGGTGCTTCTTTTGTGCCAAATTATGCAAATTTATTCTTGGGGCTGTGGGAGAGGGACCTTTTCTTTTCTGGCCATTTGTCATCAATTGAGCGCATCCCTGTATGGATGCACTACATTGATGACATATTTTTCATCTGGCAGGGGTCTACCGATACACTTTTGGAATTCATGTCTATACTAAATACAAATACCAACAATATACGGTTAACGTATAAGTATGACAAGGATCAGATTGAATTCCTTGATGTCCATATTCGGAGAGGCACAGACAACTGCCTTCAAACTAATTTATACTGCAAAGAGACTGTGGTCAATTCTGTATTACATGCGACGTCAGCACATCCTCCAGCCATGATAAATTCTATTCCTACGGGTCAGTTTTTGCGGTTACGGAGGATATGTTCTGAAGACCCTGATTTTGAAGAACAGGCTAAGGAGCTCCGTAAGAGATTTGTTGACCATGGGTACAGCAAGCGGTCAATTAAGAAAGCGTACAATCAAGCCAAAAATATAACAAGACATCAGGTCTTATATTCCACTAAACCTTCTAGTTCTGAACAAATTGTTCGGTTTATCACAACCTACCATGGCCAGGCTGATCTCATGAGATATTACATGGCAAAATCTTGCTCCATTCTACAGGCCAATCCTATACTATCAAAATACATAGGGGAGAAGCCAAACATTACTTATCGAAGATCCAGAAATCTGAGAGACCATCTGGTTAAAAGCCACTACACGTATACAGCATCTTCTTTTTTGTCTAAATTTAAGCCCCAAATGGGATGCAAGCCTTGTGGCAAATGCGTGGCGTGTCCTAATATTTTAAGAGCACAAACTTTTTCAAATTCTAAAAAAACCGCCACATATAAGATCAAACATGCAATAAGCTGCAATTCTAGTGCCGGAATCTATTACGCCACCTGTCCATGCTCGCTTATATATGTGGGAATCACATCTCGAAAATTGAAAATACGGGTACGCGAGCATGTTTTTTGGAATACAAGCGGCAAAAAAAGTGGAAGATGTCTCCCTGCTAAAAACAATTCCCAAACACTTTAAAAGTCATCATGATTGTGATGCTGCTCCATTAAAGGTGATTGGTATAGATGTGATTGAAGCCAGGGAGAGGGAAGGAAAAATAAGTATACCATTAGCTCAGATGGAAACTAAATGGATCTGGCTGTTAGAAACCATTTCCCCCTTTGGTCTTAATGAGAACATTAGCTTTGCCCCTTTTTGTAGCCCTTTTTTTAGCCCTCTTTTTTACACTTTTATACAATTACTGGTTGTTTTAGGTGAATTTTATTGCTTTTATCTCATGTGTTTTTATTATAGTTTTAGGTTGTTCTCTTTTTTTACTTACCTTTATTTATCCGTGGATTCTCAACTGGGAATATCGGATGGCCGTAGTTTCATAATCTGATGAATTCTACATCCGCACAGATGAATCACGATGGGATGGATAAATGACAATACCTCTTTAACCCCTTTCTGCCATTAGACGTACTATTCCGTCCATGTGGGGTGGGCCCTACTTCCCAAGGACGGAATAGTACGTCATATGTGATCGGCAGCGCTCACGGGGGGAGCTGACATCCGGCACTATGTGCCAGGAGCGGTCACGGACCGCCCCCGGCACATTAACCTCCGGCACACCGCGATCAAACATGATCGCGATGTGCCGGCGGTACAGGGAAGCATCGCGCAGGGAGGGGGCTCCCTGCGGGCTTCCCTGAGCCCCCCGCAGCTGCTGCGAGGGTCTTACCTCCCTCCCTGCCTGCTCCAGGCCCGGATCCAAGATGGCCGCGGATCCGGGTCCTGCAGGGAGGGAGGTGGCTTCACAGTGCCTGCACACTGTGAAGCCTGCAGCGCTGTAAGTCAGATCGGTGATCTGACAGAGTGCTATGCAAACTGTCAGATCATTGATCTGTGATGTCCCCCCCTGGGACAAAATAAAAAAGTTAAAAAAAAATTTCCAAATGTGTAAAAAAAAAAAAAAATATTCCTAAATAATGAAAAAAATATATATATATTATTCCCATAAATACATTTCTTCATCTAAATAAAAAAAAAACAATAAAAGTGCACATATTTAGTATCGCCGCGTCCGTAACGACCCGACCTATAAAACTGGCCCACTAGTTAACCCCTTCAGTAAACACCGTAAGAAAAAAAAAAAAAAGGATTAGGGGTAGGGTTATGGTTAGGATCCCTTAGGGTTAGGGGTAGGGTTAGGGTTAGGGGTAGGGTTAGGGTTAGGATCCCTTAGGGTTAGGGTTAGGGGTAGGGTTAGGGTTAGGATCCTTTATCACCTTTATGTTGGGGGGTGGCATATCAGTGTGTTTTCTGGTTTTTTAATATAAAAATGCATGCGTTTTTAACGCAAAAAAACGCATGCACAAAAAAACGCATGCGTCCCCATTGACTCCAATGTATTTTTTGACCCAAAAAAACGCATGAAAACGCATGCGTTTTTTTGGTCCAAAAACCGCCTCTCAAAAATACTACAAGTTGCATTTCTGAAAATGAACGCATGCAGTAAAAAAACGCGTGCGTTGCAAAACGCGACCAAACGCGTATAAACAAAAACGCATGCGTTTTCAATGTTAAATATAGGGAAAAAAACGCATGCGCTTTTTTGAAAAAAAACGCTGCAGACAAAAACGCAAGTGTGAAACCACCCTTAGTATGTCCTAACACCACCCCCTGATGAAGGAATGTGATTCCGAAATGCGCGTCGGGTGTGTGCGTGTACTCTGGACGGCACGGTGCCCCAAGGTAATATTCATTGTATAATTTTATACCCGGGAGTTGCTATTTTTAACACTTGTGTTTTCTAACACTATGCAGGGTCTGATAATACCCTGTTATTTAATAATAACTTCTCTTCAAATTGCACCTTAGCACTTTATTGCACATATTGCACAATAATTTGGAGTTTTTATTAAAAAAAATTTCTTTATATATTTTTTATATAAATTTTTATTGTTTCACTCATCTCTCAGGGATTAATATACCCCCGGGGTGGGGAACATTTACCTTGCACAGACAGATATGAGATTTTTTTTTAAATGTGCGTGTGGGCTTCCGTATAATTATTTCCATATGCCGTTCTGTGCTGCATACTTCTTTGTATTTTTTGTAACAATTAATGTGTATTTTCTTTAAATAATAAACATTTTTTATATTGTATCGCTGCTAGATATTAAACCAATAAAATAATACTATTTATCCCAATTGGTCTTTCTGGTGCACCCGTTGTTTTGGTGATTGGTTTCGTCTTCTGGGTTAAGTGGTTTACACTTTTGCTTTAGTTCAAAAGACACCCGGATGAGCTGCATTCTGACAAGGTGGCTCTTTTAGTTCTGGGTGCTGTAACTGCATAATACCTTTTCTTCAGTCAAGGAGGCAGGTCTTTCCCCCCTGCTGCAGACGCCACACAGCCGTCACTCAAATCTCCCTGGCGCCGGGCGCTGCCTCCTCACCGCTGTTTTGAAATGAGCCGGGGCCTGCGCTCTTTTCTCCTTCCTTGGGCAGGCGCAGTGAGCGCTGCCCGTCTGTCCTCTTATGCAGTTCAGCTGAGTGCGCCTGTGCGGACGCCCTGCCTGTGAATCCCAGCCCCGCAGTATGAATAAATAAGTAGGCACTGCGGGGCTGGGATTCACAGGCAGGGTGTCTCAATATGGAAACTGCTGCTGTTACCTACCTATTGCGCGGTACCATCAGCAGAACACCGTTGCACCACACACACACTCAATATGCCGTAAGCACCACACACACACACTCACACGCACTCTCACACACACAATCGCACACTCACTCACCCACCCACTCACACTCACACACTCATGTAGCCTCTTGTGGGGTACCGCCAGTGGAACACCGTCGTGAACACGTCGCCACTGGGATCACACGAATTATTCACTGACTGACGCTATCTTTGTACAGGAGGAGCGCATGTGCAGTTTTAATGTGACAGCCGCTATCTGTCTGCACAAAGATGGCAGCGGTCTGATTTACATAATTTGCGCAGGCGCAGTGAATCATTCGGCTGATCCCGGCGGCAGATGCATGACGTGTCTACAGGCAGAGGAAGCCGGTCACATTAAAGAGGTTTTCCCACCAACGAAAGTTCATTTTAAAAATTGTCTGTGTCTGACCATGTATGGCAGAGGTCCCCAACTCCAGTCCTCAAGGCCCACCAACATGTCATGTTTTCAGGATTTCCTTAGTTTTGCCCAGGTAATAATTGCATCACCTGTGCAATGCAAAGGAAATCCTGAAAACATGACCTGTTGGTGGGCCTTGAGGACTGGAGTTGAGGACCTCTGATGTATGGAGCATACCACAGCTCCTGGCCAGGGGAGGAAGCAAAAGGAATACTGACATTACAGCAGGGGAACACAGTGGATTCATTTTGTAAGGTAAAATATTTCACTGACTGTTTTGAAAAAATATTTTACCTCA
Source organism: Ranitomeya imitator (assembly GCF_032444005.1). NCBI lineage: Eukaryota > Metazoa > Chordata > Amphibia > Anura > Dendrobatidae > Ranitomeya > Ranitomeya imitator. Next base: position 547,956,476 of record NC_091282.1, on the reverse strand, counting down.
CAAAATGTATCCTCTGCAATCTCCTGCTGTAATGTCAGCATTGTCTTTTGCTTCCTCTCCTGCCCAGGAGCTGTGGTATGTTTGGAACACAGTCAGACACAGACAATATTTAAAATGAACTTTTGTTTGTGGGAAAACTCCTTTAAAAAGCAAATATCAACGCCAACAAGGAAAGCAGCAAAGGCACAACGTTGAAGACAACAAAGGGCAAATGAGACTCTTGAAGAGCAACAGCATTGCTGGGACAAAAACAATGCATATAAGGGTAGGCGTCAAGCACATGAGTCCCCTGATGCAAAGTCATTAAATTATCACAGGATGCCATTAGGCAACAACAGCACCGCATGCCTGCCCCCATCGTGACATTACCGCCCTCCCGATGCGATAGCATCGGGCCTCCATCTAGTGTTTTATATTCCACAAGTTAAACTTTCCAAGTATGGGAACATTTTGTCCAGCAAACAGGAGACTAAACAGTCCTTACTGTTTACATAAAATGTTATCTTTCAATAACTTGATAAATTTGGAGCCAGCATCCTATTATTGTTTATATAAGGATACAATGGTACATTTATCAAAATATTTGGAATAGAAAATAGAAGACTCTTGTATTACCTGTTTCTGGGATTCATTGGTTTCAGGAAATTTTCACTAATGAAAAAAAAAAATATTGCTGCTTTGCTTTAAAGGGGAAGGAAACATGATAATCTTTTTTGTAAAATGTTGTGTAATATATGTTATGCACAGTTATTCAAATCGTAGCAAAGTCATCACAACCTGGAAAATCACAACCACATGCGATTCACAATAATGGATGTCATATTGTAATTAAATAAATTGAGCACACCGTAATCCCCTTCATTTTTCAGTTTGCGCCATTTGTCTGAAGTCTTCTTTTATTTGCATAATTGTTTTCTAGCCTTTCTTTGTTACGGGGTCTTTTAGCCTTTTTGGTAATTTTTATGACAACAATCGAGCAGCCTTCAGCACTATTATTGCCAGAAAAAGAAAATAGTAACCCTTGACGGATCTTATTAATGTTAACGTAGCCATCTGTGTCAGCCTGAATCCATAGGAACAACAAAGTCTGTCACAATCTGATGTCAAGAACACAGAATGCATTCCCCTTCACAAACACAACAGTATTTTATAGAAGCTAATTCAGTTGCAGACTGGGGAAGGCATTTATTGTTAACGTTTTTACTGAAATATCCTCTTTTTCCATTTATCACAATTGTTAAGAGTATGAACACACTGGCAAGCTAGGTACATACTGCTCAATTGCTTCATTCACCTATTTTGTAACTATTATTACTGTATATCCAACATTATGCAATTTATATTGAGACTAGACAAACCATAGCTAATCCATTATGAAATTTTGATTCTTGATTACTTTAAAGAGAACCTGTCAGGTCTGGCACTATTAACATTGATATAACGGATTAATCTGAACATTAACAGCATTATGAAAGTGCCCAGCCAAAATACTGTAAGTGTGGGACTCAGGAAAAAATTAACTTTTGTTTCTCCCGTGAGCTGCCAGCTTCAGTCATGCAGGCGCACCTTGATCAATTACAGTTACCGCTTACAGCACCGAGAGCAGCGGCTGTAACCATGCACCCAACACTGACTGACAGTAGGTGCATCAGTACAGAGCCAGCTGTCAGTCAGTCCTGGGGCATGCTTACAATCGCTGCTATCAGCGTTGTTAGCAGTGACATAATTGCTCCGATCATACCTGAATGACTGAAAGCAGGCAGCTCACCGGAGAAATAAAGTTCATTTTCTCCAGGCTGCTGCACTTTCAGTACTGTGACCAGGCATCTTCATGACACTATTTACCTTCAAATGAACCCTATATCTTTAGGTAATAGCATTATCAGACATAACAGTCACCTTTAACCCCTTCACCCTGAAGCCTGTTTTCACCTAAGTGACAGGACCAATTTTTACAATTCTGACCATTGTCACTTTATGAGGTAATAACTCTGAAACGCTTCAACGGATCCTGGTGATTCTGACATTTTTTTTCTCATGACATATTGTATTTTATGATAGTGGCAAAATTTCTTTGATATTACTTGCGTTTATTTGTGAAAAAAACTGAAATTTGCTGAAAATTTTGAAAATGTTGCAATTTTCAAGCTTTGAATTTTTATACCCTTGCATCAGAGACTCATATCGCACAAATTAGTTAATAAATAACATTGCCCACATGTCTACTTTACATCAGCACAATTTTGGAACCAAATTTTTTTTTTGTTAGGGAGTTATAAGGGTTAAAAGTTCTCACTTTTTCAACAAACTTTACAAAACCTTTTTTGTTTTTAGGGACCACATCACATTTGAAGTCACTTTGAGGGGCTTATATAATTTAAAATACCCAAAAGTGACACCATTCTAAAAACTACACCCCTCGAGGTACTCAAAACCACATTCAAAAAGTTTATTAATCCTTCAGGTGCTTCACAGGAATTAACGGAATGTGGAAGGAAAAAATGAACATTTAACTTTTTTTTCACATAATGATCTTTTAGCAACAATTTTTTTTATTTTCACAAGGGTAAAAGGAGAAAATGGACCGCAAAAGTTGTTGTGCAATTTCTCCTGAATACACTGATACCCCATATGTGGGGGGAAACCACTGTTTGGGCACACGGCAGGGCTCGGAAGGGAAGGAGCGCCGTTTGACTTTTTCAAACCAAAATTGGCTAGAATTGAGATTGAACGCCATGTCGCGTTTGGAGAGCCCCTGATGTGCCTAAACAGTGGAAAACCACCACAAGTGACCCCATTTTGGAAACAAGACCCTTCAAGGAACTTATCTAGATATGTGGTGAGCACTTTGAACCCCCAGGTGCTTCACAGAAGTTTAGAACATAGAGGCGTGAAAATAAAAAATCACATTTTTTCCTCCAAAATGATCTTTTAGCAACAATTTTTTTTTTATCTTCACAAGTGTAAAAGGAGAAAATGGACCACTAAAGTTGTTGTGCAATTTCTGCTAAATACACTGATACACCATATGTGGGGGAAAACCACTGTTTGGGCGCATGGCAGGGCTCGGAAGGGAAGGAGCGACATTTGACTTTTTTAAACCAAAATTGGCTGGAATTGAGATCGAACACCATGTCGCGTTTGGAGAGCCCCTGATGTACCTAAACAGTGGAAAACCGCCACAAGTGACCCCATTTTGTAAACTAGACCCTTCAAGGAACTTATCTAGCTATGTTGTGAGCACTTTGAACCCCCACGTGCTTCACAGAAGTTTAGAACGTAGAGGCGTTAAAATAAAAAATCACATTTTTTCCCCCAAAATTTTCTTTTAACAACAATTTTTTTATCTTCACAAGTGTAATAGGAGAAAATGGACCACTAAAGTTGTTGTGCAATTTCTCCTGAATACACTGATACCCCATATGTGGGGGGAAAACCACTGTTTGGGCGCACGGAGGACGCTGTGCATTATCACTAAAATGCTAAAATTTTTGGATCCCTTCAAATCGTGTCGTTTTCATGGCCATGCGGAATACCGGTGTACTGTAGAGAATGTCAGTACTCCAGTATTGCCGAAGCTTTGCCTTTTTGATTATGCCCATATGCAGCACAATTCCCCAAAATGTCATCATCTCTGCTGCATTTACGGTCGTTCATCTGGGGTGTGATGACGTGGGATTTTGGGTGAAAAATTGTTGGGCATACAGGTTCGTCTGGGCCACCATAAGATTTATTATTTCATCACTGAAAAATAATTTGAAGAAGTCAATTTCAGTGAGGCCAGTCGTGTCAAACTGGATTCCTGAGCTGCTGCTGAAATCCGGAATGACGGGCTGAAAATTTTCAGGGGGTGCAATCCATACAGGATCGATTGCTGCAGGAGTTGCCTGGGTCTTAGGGCGCCTTGTTGGGGTCCTTCCTCACCAGATGAGGAGGAGGAGGAGGAATAGAGGAATGTAGGATCTTCCTCACTGACTGGCTGTATCCGTGTCGGACGCAAGGATGGCGTAAGTCTCCTCTGGTGAATAGCGCCTAGTTGATAGATGGGCCATTTTTTTTCCCCAAACCCTGGGGATGTGTGTGTAAGTGGTGCTTTTACACGTGTAATGTGTGGGGCTTGTGTATAGGGTACTCTTTATTATAACCAGAGAGAAAAAACAAGTAGTTAGAAAAAATGTAGAAGAAAGAAGAAAAAAAGATGAAAAGAAAAATCAGATGTAAAAAAATAAGTTTGTATAAAAAAAGTATAAATTTACCATAGGCAACTAAATCTTTTTTTTGCAAAAGAAAAAAACGAACACCACTAACAGTGTGACGTACGCTCCCCTAATGAACACGCTAAAAATTAGGCGACGCAACTAATTATTCTTTTTACAAAAGAAAAGTGAACACCACTAACAGTGTGACGTACGCTCCCCAAATGCACTCGTCAAAAAAAGTAAACAACGCAACTAATTATTCTTTTTACAAAAGAAAAGCGAACGCCATTAGCAGTGTGACGTACGCTCCCCTAATGCACTCACTAAAAATTAGACGCAACTAATTATTCTTTTTACAAAAGAAAAGTGAACGCCACTAGCAGTGTGACGTACGCTCCCCTAATGCACTCACTAAAAATTAGACGCAACTAATTATTCTTTTTACAAAAGAAAAACGAACGCCACTAACAGTGTGACGTACGCTCCCCTAATGAACGCGCTAAAAATTAGACAATGCAACTATTCTTTTTACAAAAGAAAAGCGAACGCCACTAACAGTGTGACGTACGCTCCCCTAATGAACGCGCTAAAAATTAGACGACGCAACTATTCTTTTTACAAAAGAAAAGCGAACGCCACTAACAGTGTGACGTACGCTCCCCTAATGCACTCGCTAAAAATTAGATGACGCAACTAATTATTCTTTTTACAAAAGAAAAAACAAACGCCACTAACAGTGTGACGTACGCTCCCCTAATGAGCACGCTAAAAATTAGACAAGGCAACTATTCTTTTTACAAAAGAAAAGCGAACGCCACTAACAGTGTGACGTACGCTCCCCTAATGCACTAGAGATTATCCGGAGATAGCAGATTTTTTTAAACAAAATAGACGCTACCTCCCTACCTATAAAACCACTCTGTCCAATTTTTTTTTTCTAAAAGATGATCGGTCGTCACTAACGCTGTGATGCTGGCTACACTAACACGCTACCACTAAACTACTCTGCACAATTTTTTTTTTCTCTAAAAAAAAAAGACCAGTCGTCACTAACGCTGTGACACCAGCTAATCTACGTCTAAAACTACACTGTACTAACTACTATTATTATATTTTTGTAAAAAAAAAAAAACGGACGTCGCTTAGACTGAAAAGTCCGCTACACTAACTAGCTAAAAAAAGAAAAAGTCCTGTGGCGCAGTCTGATCAGCAGAGATGCTGATCAAAGAGCTGCGGACACAGGAAGAGCACGAATGCTGTGCACGGGACGCCGCGCACAGGAAAAAAAGCGCAAAAAAATGCGCAAAAAATTCAATTGGAGGGGGGGAAGGGGGAGGGAGGGGGTACTGGAACAGGGATGGGGATGGGAAAGGGGGGGTGCTGCTGCTGCTGTGATCACAGACCTCACACAGCAGGCAGATGGCAGCAGAGAGCACAAGCACAGAGCACGGAGCCGGAGATCAGCATAGCACAGGGCAGGAGATCGCCAGGTTGATCACACTGGCCACCAATGGATTCCTTCACTCAGGTCAGACAGAGGGGCTTAGACAACCGCTCTGCACGCCAAATCTGAGAGAAATTAACCCCCTTGGCATTGATTGGCTAGAAGCTATTAGGGGTTAATAAGGTGAGGTGACGTGGCGATCACCCCACCTACTGTGACAGCTGTGATTGGTGCGACGTCACACAGCACCAATCACAGCCTGTCACATGCTTTTTTTTTTTTTTACTTCATTGTCATGTCGCAGTGATTGGCTGGTCAGAATTGATCAGCCAATCACAGCGATCGCCGATGCGGGGGGTGGTGTAGCCCCCGGGGCTACGTGCAGAGATGGTCTGCTGTCAGGGACAGCAGCCATCGGAACACAATCACCGCGCGATGCCACGCGGTGACCGGAAAATGGCGGCGCCGTACTAGTACTGCGGCTGGCACAAATGCACCTCCTGCAGAGCAGTACTAGTACGGCGCATGGCACGAAGGGGTTAAGGTGACATGCAAGCCTATAGAAAGAAAGTGGACAAATTGCAAGTATGCAAAGATTAAATCAAATCAAACAGCCACTAGTGATACAAAGCTACGCCCAAGGGTGTTAACCTGTTAAATTCCACTGTCAACTTGTGACAGTGGTATTTACGGCACACCATGACAGCCAGCAGTTTGCTGAAGACATCCATGCCTGTCAACACATTACTCCTATCAAAGCCAATGCCTGACATTCTTAGATTTTGCAATACATAGCACAACTGTAATACTGTTGTGTATAGTACAAGTGATCAAATGATCACAGATTCAAAGCCCCTGAGGATACTGGAAAAAAGGGTTTATAAAATATGGAAAAAATAAAAATATATAACAAGTTTGAGCAACCTCCTTTTCCCTCATTAAAAATAAATATAATAAATTTAAAAAAAATACATACTCGTAGTATATTTACATCTCTCAAATCACAAAAACAAAATCAAAAACATCCAAATGTAGTTTTCTCAGCCACCGCAATACCTGAAAAATAAAAATGCAACAGGAAACAATCAAAATATTGTATCGGTGGCTTCGGGCACTGCAGATGGCAGTTGTGTGAGCACTCAGCTCCTGTGGCACTACCCATTGAAGCGACTTATAACTCAACATAGAGGGTTTTTTTTCCTCACATTTCTTATTAAAAATTTTCCCTTATTAAATGGGATCATTTTGACACCAAGAACGTGAATTTTGGTTCAGTAATATTTGAACTGTGTCCCTCTGAGGGGAGCAGAGCCAGAGGCTGAGGTGATTTACAGCCTGTGTCCAAAATGTATGCTGCTGAGGCGTGAAAACTAGAGTGATGGTAGACTTCACAGAAGACTAAGAATACACCCGGTATTTATCCTGTCTCTGTCGGTACTGTTGTGCCTATGAATCGGGGCTTTTCTGTTGTTGTAAAGAAAGACGCTGCTGTGGCGAGAATGGGGAGGCGCTGAAGTGTGAGGCGCCATAGTGAACAGCTGAGAGACTGAACGCGCCCTGACACAATGTGGGCGCCATCTTTCCCTGCATTTCTGCTTGAATCCCGACATCAGCGATTACCTATCAATGTCTGTCAGCGCCTGGGAGGCGGCAGCTGGGTGAGTTGAGATACCGGAACTTTTCCGCTGCTGTGCTAGCGGTTGCCATGGTGAGGAGGGGTGGACAGGAGCTGAGGTGGGAGGCGCTGAAGTGAATAGCTGCGGGCATTAGATGCGCCCTGCCTCGGGGCTGACGCCATCTTTCCCAGCCTAACATTCAAAGCCTCAGCAACGGAGAATACAGACTGCTCCTGAGAGACTACAGGTTGGTAACAGCAAATTTGATACACACAGTGACTATTCAGTAACACTAAATGTGAATGCTGGATCTCTGCAATAAAGAAGCAGGTCCCCAGAGGAATAAATGACTCCTGGCTCTATCATTGACTTTCTCTTCCTATTCTTAATTAACCCCTTAATGACCGCCGATACGCCTTTTAACGGCGGCAGTTAAGGGTACTTAAACCACAGTGCCGTTAATTAATGGCGCTGTGGAAAAAGTGAATAGCGCCCCCCCAGTGTCGAATTTTCTCTGGGGTCTCGGTTGCTGGGGGGTAGCCGAGACCCCAGAGAACATGATTCGGGGTTTTTTTACCGACCCCCGAGTTGGATCGCCGGTAATTAACCATTTACCGGCAGTCGCAAAAAAAACAAAACGCAATTTCCCATTTAATTTCTCTGTCCTCCGATGTGATCGCACATCAGAGGACAGAGAAATGGGGTCCCCGATAGCCCCCCGATACTCACCTGTCTCCCCCGGTGCTCCTTGTGGCTCACGATGGGCACCGCCATCTTGTTCCAGCCAAAAAATGGCGGGCACATGCGCAGTGCACCCGCCGGCTGGCACCCAGAGGATCTTTGGGGTCTTGACTGCTGGGGATAGCCGAGACCCCAAAGAACATGATCAGGGTCGGTTTTTACCGACCCCTGTTTTGCGATCGCCGGTAATTAACTGTTTACCGGCGGCCGCAAAAAAAAAAAGCGGTGTGTTATTCTCTGTCCTCTGATGTGATCGCACATCAGAGGACAGAGAAATAGGGGGATTCGGGGACCTGTTATACTTACCGGTGTCCCTGGGTCCTCCTGCATCCCCTCCTGCCCGCCGGCTTCTTCCTCCGGTAAGAAAATGGCAGGTGCATGCGCAGTGCGCCCGCCATGATCTGCCAGCCGGCAGCTAGAAGAGTTGGGGCTCAATTTTGAGTTAGGGTTGGGGCTAAATTTAGGGTTAGGCTTAGGGTTGGGGCTAAATTTAGAGTTAGGGTTGGGGCTAAATTTAGGGTTAGGGCTGGGGCTAAATTTAGGGTTAGGGTTGGGGCTAAATTTAGGGTTAGGGCTAGGGTTAAATTTAGGGTTAGAGTGAGGGCTAAATTTAGGGTTAGGGTTGGGGCTAAATTTAGGATTAGGGTTAGGGTTGGGGCTAAATTTAGGGTTAGATTTAGGGTTGGCGCTAAATTTAGGGTTAGGGTTAGGGCTTAATTTAGGGTTAGGGCTAGCGTTAGGCTTCTTTCACACTTGCGTCGGTATGGGGCCGTTGCAATGCGTCGGCCTGACGTACCGACGCACGTTGTGAAAATTGTGCACAATGTGGGCAGCGGATGCAGTTTTTCAATGCATCCGCTGCCCAGTCTATGTCCTGGGGAGGAGGGGGCGGGGTTACGGCCACACATGCGCGGTCGGAAATGGCGGACGCGACATACAAAAAACGTTACATTGAACGCTTTTTTGTGACGACGGTCCACCAAAAAACAACGGATCCAGTGCACGATGGTCGCGATCCATCGGCAATACAAGTCTATGGGCAAAAAACGCATCCTGCGGGCACATTTGCAGGATCTGTTTTTTGTCCAAGACGACGGATTGCAACGGATGCCAAAAGACGCAAGTGTGAAAGTAGCCTTAGGGCTAGGGTTAGGGTTGGGGCTAAAGTTAGGGTTAGGGTTGGGGCTAAATTTAGGGTTAGGGCTAGGGTTAGGGTTGGGGCTAAAGGTAGGGTTCGGGCTAGGGTTAGGGTTGGGGCTAAAGGTAGGGATAGGGCTAGGGTTAGGGATGGGGCTAAAGTTAGGGCTAGGGTTGGGGCTAAAGTAAAGGTTAGAGTTGGGATTAGGGTTAGGGTTTGGATTAGGGTTGGTATTAGGGTTAGGGTTGGGATTAGGTTTAGGGGTGTACTGGGATTAGGGTTAGGTTTGAGGTTAGGGTTGAGATTAGGATTAGGGGTGTGTTGGATTTAGGGTTTTGATTAAGGTTATGGTTAGGGTTGAGATTAGGGTTGTTTTGGGGTTAGGGTTGTGATAATCGTTAGGGTTGTGATTAGGATTATGGATCGGGTTGGGATTAGGGTTAGGGGTGTGTTGGGGTTAGGGTTGGAGTTAGTATTGGGGGGGTTTCCACTGTTTAGGCACATCAGGGGCTCTTCAAAAGCGACATGGCGTCCGATCTCAATTCCAGCCAATTCTACATTGAAAAAGTAAAACGGCACTCCTTCTCTTCTAAGATCTGCGGTGCGCCCAAACAGTGGTTTACCCCCACATATGGGGTATCAGCCTACTCAGCATAAATCGCACAATAAATTTTGTGGTCCAATTTCTCCTGTTACCCTTGTGAAAGTAAAAATTTGGGGGTGAAAAGATCATTTTTGTGGAAAAAATATGATTTTTTTTATTTTCATGGCTCCTTCCCTTTTGAGCTCTGCCGTGCGCCCCAACAGTGGTCCCCCCACACATGGGGTACCACCTTATTCAGGACAAATTGGACAACAACTTTTGGGGGCCAAATTTTCTTGTTACCCTTGTGAAAATAAAAACTTGGGGGCTAAAAAATCTTTTTTGTGGAAAAAAAAATATTTTTTATTTTCACGACTCTGCATTATAAACTTCTGTGAAGCACTTGGGCACGCAACATAACACCCGCAGACCATTCTATCAAAGTCTGCATTCCAAAATGGCGCTCCTTCCCTTCCGAGCTCTGCCATGCTCCCAAACAGTGGTCCCCCCCCCCCCACATATGGGGTATCAGCCTACTCAGCATAAATCGCACAATAAATTTTGGGGTCCAATTTCTCCTGTTACCCTTGTGAAAGTAAAAATTTGGGGGTGAAAAGATCATTTTTGTGGAAAAAATATGATTTTTTTTATTTTCATGGCTCTATATTATAAACTTCTATGAAGCAGTTGGGGGTTCATAGTGCTCACCACACATCTAGATAAGCTCCTTGGGGGGTCTAGTTTCCAAAATGGGGTCACTTGTGGGGGTTTTCTACTGTTTAGGTACATCAGGAGCTCTGCAAATGCAACATGACGCCCGCAGACCATCCCATCAAAGTCTGCATTCCAAGCGGCGCTCCTTCCCTTCCGAGCCCTGATGGGTGCCCAAACAGTGCCCCCCCAACATATGGGGTAAAAGCATACTCAGGACACACTGGTCAACAGATTTTGGGGTCCAATGTCTCCTCTCACCCTTGAGAAAATAAAAAATTGCAGGCTAAAAAATATTTTTTGAGGGAAAAAAAGGATTTTTTATTTTCACAACTCTACTTTATAAATTTCTGTGAAGCACTTGAGGGTTTAAAGTGCTTACCACACATCTAGATATGTTCCTTAAGGGGTCTATTTTCCAAAATGGGGTCACTTGTGGGGGGTTTCTACTGTTTAGGCACATCAGGGGCTCTCCAAACGCGACATGGCGTCCGATCTCAATTCCAGCCAATTCTACATTGAAAAAGTAAAACCGCACTCCTTCTCTTCCAAGCTCTGCGGTGCGCCCAAACAGTGGTTTACCCCCACATATTGGGTATCAACGTACTCAGGAGAAATTGCACAACAACTTTTGTGGTCTAATTTCTCCTGTTACCCTTGTGAAAATAAAAAATTGGGGGCAAAAAGATCATTTTTGTAGAAAAAATGCGATTTTTTTTATTTTCATGGCTCTACGTTATAAACTTCCATGAAGCACCTGGGGGTTTAAAACGCTCAACACATATCTAGATAAGTTCCTTAAGGGGTCTAGTTTCCAAAATGGTGTCACTTGTGGGGGGGTTTCCATTGTTTAGGCACATCAGGGGCTCTCCAAACGCGACATGGTGTTTGATCTCAATTCCAGCCAATTCTGCATTGAAAAAGTCAAACGGCGCTCCTTCACTTCCAAGCTCTACCGTGTGCACAAACAGTGGTTTACACCTACATATGGGGTATCAGCGTATTCAGGAGAAATTGCACAACGAATTTTGTGGTTCATTTTCACTTTTTACACTTGTGAAAATAAAAAAATGGTTCTGAAGTAAAATGTTTGTTAAAAAAAAGTAAAATGTTAATTTTTTCCTTTCACATTGCTTCAGTTCCTGTGAAGCATGTAAAGGGTTAATAAAATTCTTGAATGTAGTTTTGAGAATACTGTCACTTTTGGGTATTTTCTGTCATATACACCCCTCAAAGTGACTTTAAATGTGAGATGGTCTGTTCTGCCCATCTTAATGTGCAGAGAGTTAATTATCATGTTATTCAAGTTGTGGCCACTGGAGGTCATCAGTTGCCTACTTTTCATGTTGTTTACCAACCTTTCCCTCCTAAGAGCAATGTCTTATGGGTTAGTTCCGCCCACATTCTTCTTGTGAAGACAAGCTTCAGTAGCCATTTTTCCTCAGATCTGCACAGAGGCACACGTGCTCCTGTCTCGCTTACTTTCTTACCCCTGTCCTAACGGATCTCGGTACGTTTATAAAGGTTTAATGCATCTTATGTTTTGTGTTAGCCTTATGCAGCTCCTATAGTCAGATATAGTTAGGCAGATGTGCTTTGCAGCTTGCAGTTAGGTTAATGTGTACTCTGCATTTAGATAGATGCATTCTTGTATAGAATAGGGCAGTGCTGTTAGAATTACTGTGTAATGCACTCTGTATAATTCTTGCTGTTATGTCCCAGTTATTTATGTGATTGCACCCTATATGTGCATATACTGAAATGCTGTTATTCTTTACAGTTTTTCACCAGTCATCCACTATGATCAGTCATCCACTATGATTATTCACTGAACATCCACTTTGTACATCAACATCATTCACTATTCGATCATCTAGTATGAATACTGTCCACCATTGTTGTTCAACGTTATAGTTTTGGTTATCATCACCTTAATAAATAAGACTTAAGCATCAACACAGTCTGTTTACTGGGATGTGGATGAAGGTTTAGCCGTATGTTGGAATCCACACAGCATCCTACGTGGAGGAAGACAGAACAGTGAAAAACGAGACCGCCAGTCGCAGGCGGTGATTGTAAAGTAAGAACAGATTAGCTGCCTTCAGTGAAACTCATAGCCGGTTGCAGGCTGTAGTTGTTCAGACTGTACGGAACCGCTAACACCCACACTGCTCCGCATTCGAGTATCACAGCAGCCGCCATACAGCCGCGGGACTATACTGCAGCCCGCCAAGAGAAGCTACATCATTCCCGCCACGCGGAAGCTCACCGCACCTAGACTCAGTTTCCCGCCAAAACACTCAGCAGTACGCAGCTAAGCGCACAATGTCTCGAAACAGCACATCCTCACTCAAGACGAGGTCACGAGCAAGCTCTAACAGGTCATCATTAGCAGAGCTGGCTGCTGTCGCTCGTGCTGAAGCTGAAGCAGCCAAAGCGAGGTCCTCCTTTGCCGAGAAAGAAATGCATCTAAAGCTGAGACAAGCAGAGCATGAGGCAGAAAAGGTACGTTTGCAGGCAGAACAAACTGCACGCCTGCAAGCCGAAACCGCACGTTTGCGGGCAGAGCATGAAGCAGAAGGTGCGCGCCTGCAAGTGTCTCTAGAAAGACTTATGGTAGACAAAGAGGCAGCAGCTGCAATAGCTAAGGCAGAGTACTTGGAAGCCATGAAGGATCCCAATTATGAGAGACGCAGCAACGTTCTTGGAACAGATCTAGAGCAGCAAGATCCAGCTCAGCGCGTCGCAGAGTACGTTCATCGACACTCCAGCATGGACAACACCCTCGACAGACTACAACGATCAGCCTACGCCGATTATCATCGATCCAACCCCGAACTTCACTACTACAAACAAGAAGACGTCCAACACAGAGGAGTCGACCACAGCTACCGTTCCACTGAGAAGAAGGTACAGCTCCCACCTCACCTTAAAGAGACATCTTCTTCACCAGAAAGGTACTATGCAGACTGTCCGAAGCCAAGAGCGTCTCACAGGTATGGTGACGCACCACACACTAGACATGGCTATAACATACCGGCTCGTACCAACACTGATCAAGCCACCATAGACTTGGCAAAGTTCTTTGCCCGCCGAGAACTGGTAACAAAAGGACTTGTAAAGTTCACTGACAAAGCCGAAAACTACAGGTCGTGGTGAGCTTCGTTCCAGAACGCCATTCAGGGACTGGACCTTTCTAGTAGTGAGGAGTTAGATCTCCTGGTAAAGTGGCTTGGAACTGAATCGGTCGAGCATGCAAAAAGACTAAGATACATTAACATAGAATACCCACACATAGGTTTACGTAAAGTGTGGGAAAGACTTGACGAATGCTATGGGTCCGTAGAAGTAATAGAGAATGCTTTATTCAAAAGAATTGATGATTTCCCTAAGATAGGGCCCAAGGGTTATCAAAGACTTAGAGAATTGAATGATTTATTGATAGAGTTACAGGTCGCCCAGAAGGAAGGTCACTTGGCTGGATTGGCATTCTTAGACACTGCTAGGGGTGTCAATCCAATAGTACAAAAACTTCCTTACAATCTTCAAGAAAGGTGGATTATACATGGTTCACGGTATAAACAAATTCATAACGTACCATTCCCTCCTTTTGCTGTATTTGTTGAGTTTGTCACCCAGCAAGCCAAGATCAGAAATGACCCTAGTTTTGATTTCACTCTGTCATGTTCCACTACCCCTGGTGTCAAACCCAGTAAGACACCCGTGGCAGTCCATAAAACTGATATTGATTCCACAGGTCCTCCACACAAGACAACTAAGCCCCCTACGGAAGAGAGCAAACCTCAGGATGTCAGTAAGCAGTGTCCTCTACACAGGAAACCACATCCTCTACTAAAGTGCAGAGCCTTCAGGGAGAAGACTTTAGAGGATCGCAAAGGTTTCCTCAAGGAAAACAACATCTGCTTCAAATGCTGTGCTACGACCTCTCACTTCGCCAGGAACTGTGGAGCTAGCGTGAAATATGCAGAATGCAGCAGCACGGATCACAATACAGCCTTGCATCCTGGACCACCTCCAGGAGTGTTGTCACAAGCAGAGGAGCACGATGAGAAACAGAAGAACACCGACGAAGACACCCCTGCGGTCACCTCTCAATGTACGGAGATCTGTAAGGGACTCAAGGGAGGAAGATCCTGCTCAAAAATCTGCCTTGTCCGAGTCTATCCAACAGGCCACAGAGACAAAGCGCTCAAGATATATGCAATCCTAGATGACCAAAGTAATAGGTCTTTAGCCAGGTCCATCTTCTTTGACAACTTCAGCATTGCAGGCCCCAGTTCTCCCTACTCCCTTAGGACATGTTCAGGTACCGTCGAGACGGCGGGGAGGAAAGCAACCGGATACAAAGTGGAGTCCATGGATGGCCAGACCTGTCTGTCACTACCGACCATCCTGGAGTGCAACCAGATTCCTGACAACAGGTCTGAGATACCTTCACCAGAGGTGGCAACGTATCACCCCCACCTGAAGCGTATAGCCCACCTGATACCTAAGTTGGAACCAGAAGCGCCAATAGCTTTACTTCTGGGAAGAGATATACTACGAGTCCACAAGACTAGAGAATATATCAATGGCTCACTGAATGCTCCATACGCGCAGAGGCAAGACCTTGGATGGGTCATTGTAGGAGATGTCTGTCTAGGAGGAGCACACAAGCCGGTCTCAGTCAACAGTATGCTTACCAGCACACTAGAAAATGGACGTCCATCTCTCTTCCAGCCGTGTCACAATAGTCTGCTGGTAAAGGAACTACCGAGCAGCACTCCCCTACCTTGCCCTTTCTCAGTTCCTATCAACGAAGACCACGCCTGTGAAGGTGAACAAGACCACATAGGATGTACAGTCTTCCACAGGACGAAGGAAGACAACAAGGTAGCAATGTCTATAGAAGACAAGATATTCCTGGACATCATGGACGAACAAATAGTCAAGGATACGGCGAATAGTTGGGTCGCACCTCTACCATTTCGACCTCAGAGGAGACGCCTACCCAACAACAAGGAATTGGTCTACAGCAGATTCATCTCCCTAAGACACAAGCTTCAGAAGTCACCTGAGATGAAGGAACATTTCTTTACCTTCATGGGAAAGATATTCCAGAACAACCACGCAGAGATTGCACCTGCACTTCGACACGGAGAGGAGTGTTGGTACCTGCCCATCTTCGGAGTGTACCATCCTAAGAAGCCAGGTCAAATTAGAGTGGTATTTGACTCAAGTGCCAAATGCGAAGACTTGTCATTGAATGATGTCTTACTGTCGGGCCCAGACCTCAACAACAGACTTCTGGAAGTATTACTCTGTTTCCGTAGAGATTCAGTGGCATTTATGGCCGACATACAACAGATGTTCCACTGTTTTCTCGTCAAAGAGGAACACAGAAACTACCTGATGTTCTTCTGGTACCGTGACAACGACCCGGACGAAGACATCGCAGAGTACCGGATGCGGGTACACATCTTTGGGAACAGTCCTTCCCCAGCGGTCGCAATCTACGGCCTCCGACATTCTGCCAAAAAGGGTGAAGAAGAGTATGGCTCGGACGTCAGGTCCTTTGTGGAAAAGGATTTTTATGTGGATGACTGTTTGAAGTCCACACCGACAAGTGAGGCCGCAATCAGTCTACTAAAGAGGACTCGTGACATGCTCGCTCAGTCTAACCTAAGGTTACACAAGATTTCTTCCAACAGCCGAGAGTTGATGGAAGCCTTTCCCTCTGAAGACTATTCCAGCGATCTAAAGGATTTAGACCTCAGCATCGACCCCCTTCCTATATGGATTGCTGTGGGACCTGAAGACAGATACCTTCACCTTTCAGATCAGCAAGGATGAGAAACCCTTCACGCGCAGAGGAGTTCTTTCCTTCGTGAATAGTTTATACCACCCCTTGGGGTTCGTAGCTCCAGTAACCATCCAAGGAAAGCTGATGCTCAGGGACTTCACCCAAGACACTACTGATTGGGATGATCCACTTACAGCGGGAAAGGCTGACCTGTGGGCAGAGTGGAGGAAGTCTCTTGAAGCCCTGACCAACCTTCGTGTGAAACGACCGTATGCTCCTGTGCCATCCACAGAGGTCAAAACGCAAACACTTTGTATTTTCTGTGATGCATCAGTCAAAGCGATTGCAGCAGTAGCGTACCTCAAATCTACAGACGTAAGCGGACAATGCCATATCGGGTTCGTTATGAGCCGGACGAAATTGGCGCCACTTCGTGAACACACGATACCCAGACTGGAACTCTGTGCTGCTGTCCTCGCAGTTGAGTTGGCCGAGCTGGTCTCAGATGCGATGGGCCTGAAGATCGGGGATGCAGAGTTCTACACCGATAGCAAGGTGGTAATGGGGTACATCTGTAACGAGACACGACGCTTCTACGTCTACGTCAGCAACCGGGTACTTCGGGTAAGAAGATCCACCGACCCTAATCAGTGGCACTACGTACCTACTCACCACAATCCTGCAGACCACGCGACTAGATCCGTTGCACCCAGTCATCTGAAGGACACTTCATGGTTCACAGGTCCTACCTCTTTGTACCGCTCGATGTCCCACATCAGCAGGCCTGAAACTTTCGAACTAGTGGGTCCAGACACAGATGAAGAGATCCGACCTCAAGTGTCTGCTCTACATACAGAGATTTCAAGCTGCCACCTCGAATCTCACCGGTTCAGCAGGTTCTCCACATGGAAGTCACTTGTTCGAGCTATAGCTTGTCTATTTCATGTAACCCAGTCCTACAAGACAGCACTTTCTAGTGATTCTGGAGATCCATCCATCCTTACTCCTGCAATGTTACTCACACAGAAAACCTGTGTCCCGAAAGCTCCACTTGGAGAATTCAATGACAAAGACCTCTACAGACGACAATGGAGGCAGGTACAAAGCGTGTCCAACGTCTTCTGGAATAGATGGAGGAAACAGTATCTTTCCACTCTGCAAAGCAGAACAAAGTGGCAGAAAGACCGCCCAAACATTCAATCTGGCGATGTTGTATGTTGTGAGTTCTGTTTTTGGGCTCCCTCTGGTGGTTACTGATGGTACTGGGTGACTTGTCTTTCCTGGGTCTCTGGGTTCCACCTGTTCCATCAGGATATGGGAGTTTCCTATTTAACCTGGCTTTGCTGGCATTTCCTCGCCGGTTATCAATGTATCCAGTGTGTCTTGTTACCTCTGCTCCCTGCTCCTAGAACCTTCTGGTCAAGCTAAGTTTGAATTTTCCTGTTTTGGTGTTTTGCTTTATTTGGTTTTTAGTCCAGCCTGCAGATATGTGATTCTTTGCTGCTGGTTGCTCTAGTGGGCTGAAATTGCTCCTCATGTACCATGAGTTGGCACATGAGTTCAAGTAATTTCAGGATGGTTTTTTGAAGGGTTTTTCGCTGACCGCGCAGATCACTTTTGTATCCTCTGCTATCTAGCTTTAGCGGGCCTCATTTTGCTGAAACTGTTTTCATACTGCGTATGTGCTTTCCTCTCATTTCACCATCATTATATGTGGGGGGCTGCTATTTCTGTGGGGTATTTCTCTGGAGGCAAGAGAGGTCTGTGTTTCTTCTAATAGGGGAAGTTAGATCTTCGGCTGGAGCGAGACGTCTAGGATCATCGTAGGCACGTTCCCCGGCTACTTTTATTTGTGTGTTAGGTTCAGGGTCGCGGTCAGCTCAGGTTCCATCGCCCTAGAGCTTGTTTGTATCTGTGCTTGTCCTTTAGTGATCCCCTGCCATTGGGATCATGACAGTATAACCGGCCCACAAAGTGTTAATTGTATTGGCTGAAGTAGGAGGATAAGTAGTCTGAGGAAGTTTTTTTTTTTTTTTTCTCTTTCCCTCAGAGTTTGCTGCCTAGCCTTATTGCAGCGTGGCTACTTCCTCCTCCTCTTAATCTTTGAATGGCTCTGATCCCAGCTGTTTATCATGGACGTCCAGAGTTTGGCTTCCAGCCTGAATAATCTTGCCGCTAAGGTTCAAAATATACAGGATTTTGTTGTACATGCTCCTATGTCTGAACCTAGAATTCCTGTCCCAGAGTTTTTTTCTGGAGATAGATCTCGTTTTCTGAATTTTAGGAACAATTGCAAGTTGTTTCTTTCTTTGAAATCTCGCTCCTCTGGAGACCCTGCTCAGCAAGTCAAGATTATTATATCTTTCCTGCGGGGTGACCCTCAGGATTGGGCATTTGCATTGGCACCAGGGGACCCTGCGTTGCTTAATGCGGATGCGTTTTTTCTGGCATTGGGTTTACTCTATGAGGAACCTAACCAAGAGATTCAGGCTGAAAAAGCTTTGTTGGCCCTCTCTCAGGGGCAAGATGAAGCAGAAATTTATTGTCAAAAATTTCGGAAGTGGTCGGTGCTTACTCAGTGGAATGAGTGCGCCCTGGCTGCAAAGTTCAGAGATGGACTTTCTGAGGCCATTAAAGATGTTATGGTGGGGTTCCCTGCGCCTACAGGTCTGAATGAGTCTATGACTATGGCTATTCAGATTGATCGGCGTTTACGGGAGCGCAAACCTGTGCATCATTTGGCGGTGTCGTCTGAACCGTCACCTGAGATAATGCAATGTGATAGAATTCAGTCCAGAAGTGAACGGCAAAATTATAGGCGGAAAAAAAGGTTGTGCTTTTATTGTGGTGATTCAGCTCATGTTATATCAGCATGCTCTAAACGCACAAAAAAGGTTGATAAGTCTGTTGCCATTAGTACTTTACAGTCTAAGTTCATTCTGTCTGTGACTCTGATTTGTTCATTATCATCCATTTCCGTCGATGCCTATGTGGATTCAGGCGCTGCCCTGAGTCTTATGGATTGGTCATTTGCCAATCGCTGTGGGTTTAGTCTGGAGCCTCTGGAAGTCCCTATTCCTTTGAAGGGAATTGACTCTACACCTTTGGCTATGAATAAACCTCAGTACTGGACACAAGTGACCATGCGTATGACTCCCGTTCATCAGGAGGTGATTCGCTTCCTGGTGTTGTATAATTTGCATGATGTCCTAGTACTTGGTCTGCCATGGTTACAAACTCATAATCCAGTCCTTGACTGGAAATCAATGTCTGTGTTAAGCTGGGGTTGTCAGGGGGTTCATGATGATGCACCTCCGATTTCTATCGCTTCATCTACTCCTTCTGAGATTCCTGTGTTTTTGTCTGACTATCGGGATGTTTTTGAGGAGCCTAAGCTCAATTCGCTTCCTCCTCACAGGGATTGCGATTGTGCTATAAATTTAATTCCAGGCAGTAAATTTCCTAAAGGTCGTTTGTTCAATCTGTCAGTGCCAGAGCATACTGCTATGCGGGATTATGTTAAGGAGTCCTTGGAAAAGGGACATATCCGTCCATCTTTGTCCCCTTTGGGAGCAGGTTTTTTTTTCGTGGCCAAAAAAGATGGTTCCTTGAGGCCTTGTATAGATTATCGTCTTTTGAATAAGATTACCGTAAAATATCAGTATCCTTTGCCATTGTTGACTGATTTGTTTGCTCGCATTAAGGGGGCTAAATGGTTCACTAAGATTGATCTTCGGGGTGCTTATAATCTTATACGAATAAAGCAAGGTGATGAGTGGAAAACCGCATTTAATACGCCTGAGGGCCATTTTGAGTATTTGGTAATGCCTTTTGGACTTTCTAATGCTCCTTCAGTCTTCCAGTCCTTTATGCACGATATTTTCCGTGAATATCTGGATAAATTTATGATTGTGTATTTGGATG
This sequence comes from Ranitomeya imitator, assembly GCF_032444005.1. Classification (NCBI taxonomy): domain Eukaryota; kingdom Metazoa; phylum Chordata; class Amphibia; order Anura; family Dendrobatidae; genus Ranitomeya; species Ranitomeya imitator. Next base: position 547,936,317 of record NC_091282.1, on the reverse strand, counting down.
ATATTTTGGTTTTTTCTGATGACTGGGAGTCTCATGTTCAGCAGGTCAGGAAGGTGTTTCAGGTCCTGCGGGCCAATTCCTTGTTTGTAAAAGGCTCAAAGTGTCTCTTTGGAGTCCAGAAGATTTCTTTCTTGGGGTATATTTTTTCCCCTTCTACTATTGAGATGGATCCCGTCAAGGTTCAGGCTATTTGTGACTGGACGCAGCCTACCTCTCTTAAGAGTCTACAGAAGTTCTTGGGCTTTGCTAATTTCTATCGTCGTTTTATAACTAATTTTTCTAGTGTTGTTAAGCCTTTGACGGATTTGACTAAGAAGGGTGCTGATGTTGCTAATTGGTCTCCTGCGGCTATGGAGGCCTTTCAGGAACTTAAGTGCCGGTTTTCTTCTGCTCCTGTGTTGCGTCAGCCAGATGTTTCGCTCTCTTTTCAGGTTGAGGTTGATGCTTCCGAGATTGGAGCGGGGGCGGTTTTGTCACAGAGAAGCTCCGATGGCTCAGTGATGAAGCCATGCGCGTTTTTTTCTAGAAAGTTTTCGCCGGCTGAGCGGAATTATGATGTTGGTAATCGGGAACTTTAGGCCATGAAGTGGGCATTTGAGGAGTGGCGTCATTGGCTAGAGGGTGCTAGACATCGTGTGGTGGTCTTGACTGATCACAAAAATTTGATTTACCTTGAGTCTGCCAGGCGTCTGAATCCTAGACAGGCTCGTTGGTCACTGTTTTTCTCTCGTTTCAATTTTGTGGTTTCATACCTGCCAGGTTCAAAGAATGTGAAGGCGGATGCTCTTTCTAGGAGTTTTGTGCCTGACTCCCTTGGAAATTCTGAGCCCTCTGGTATCCTTAGGGATGGGGTGATTTTGTCTGCTGTCTCCCCAGACTTGCGACGTGCTTTGCAGGAGTTTCAGGCGGGTAAACCTGATCGTTGTCCGCCTGAGAGACTGTTTGTTCCGGATAATTGGACCAGTAGAGTCATCTCCGAGGTCCATTCTTCTGCGTTGGCAGGTCATCCTGGAATATTTGGTACTAGAGATTTGGTGGCCAGGTCTTTTTGGTGGCCTTCCTTGTCGAGGGATGTGCGTTCTTTTGTGCAGTCTTGTGAGGTTTGTGCTCGGGCTAAGCCTTGCTGTTCTCGGGCCAGTGGATTGTTGTCACCTTTGCCTATCCCGAAGAGGCCTTGGACGCACATTTCCATGGACTTTATTTCGGATCTCCCTGTCTCTCAAAAAATGTCCGTCATCTGGGTTGTGTGTGATCGCTTTTCTAAAATGGTTCATCTGGTACCCTTGCCTAAGTTGCCTTCCTCCTCTGAGTTGGTCCCTCTGTTTTTCAGAATGTGGTTCGTTTGCATGGGATTCCTGAGAACATCGTTTCTGACAGGGGATCCCAGTTTGTGTCTAGATTTTGGCGGACGTTCTGTGCTAAGATGGGCATTGATTTGTCCTTTTCGTCTGCATTCCATCCTCAGACGAATGGCCAGACTGAACGAACTAATCAGACCTTGGAAACTTATTTAAGGTGTTTTGTTTCTGCTGATCAGGATGACTGGGTTACCTTTTTGCCGCTGGCCGAGTTTGCCCTTAATAATCGGGCTAGTTCTGCTACCTTGGTTTCTCCTTTCTTTTGTAATTCGGGGTTTCATCCTCGTTTTTCCTCTGGTCAGGTGGAACCTTCTGATTGTCCTGGAGTGGACATGGTGGTGGATAGGTTGCATCGGATTTGGAGTCATGTGGTGGACAATTTGAAGTTGTCCCAGGAGAAGGCTCAGCAGTTTGCTAATCGCCGTCGCCGCGTGGGTCCTCGACTTCTTGTTGGGGACTTGGTGTGGTTGTCTTCTCGTTTTGTTCCTATGAAGGTCTCTTCTCCTAAGTTCAAGCCTCGGTTCATCGGTCCCTATAGGATCTTGGAAATTCTTAACCCTGTGTCGTTTCGTTTGGATCTCCCGGCATCGTTTGCTATTCATAATGTGTTCCATCGGTCGTTGTTGCGGAAGTATGAGGTACCTGTTGTTCCTTCGCTTGAGCCTCCTGCTCCAGTGCTGGTGGAGGGAGAATTGGAGTATGTTGTGGAGAAGATCTTGGATTCTCGTGTTTCCAGACGGAAACTCCAGTATTTGGTCAAGTGGAAGGGTTATGGTCAGGAGGATAATTCTTGGGTGGTTGCCTCGGATGTTCATGCTGATGATTTGGTTCGCGCTTTTCATAGGGCTCATCCTGGTCGCCCTGGTGGTTCTCGTGAGGGTTCGGTGACCCCTCCTCAAGGGGGGGGTACTGTTGTGAGTTCTGTTTTTGGGCTCCCTCTGGTGGTTACTGATGGTACTGGGTGACTTGTCTTTCCTGGGTCTCTGGGTTCCACCTGTTCCATCAGGATATGGGAGTTTCCTATTTAACCTGGCTTTGCTGGCATTTCCTCGCCGGTTATCAATGTATCCAGTGTGTCTTGTTACCTCTGCTCCCTGCTCCTAGAACCTTCTGGTCAAGCTAAGTTTGGATTTTCCTGTTTTGGTGTTTTGCTTTATTTGGTTTTTAGTCCAGCCTGCAGATATGTGATTCTTTGCTGCTGGTTGCTCTAGTGGGCTGAAATTGCTCCTCATGTACCATGAGTTGGCACATGAGTTCAAGTAATTTCAGGATGGTTTTTTGAAGGGTTTTTCGCTGACCGCGCAGTTCACTTTTGTATCCTCTGCTATCTAGCTTTAGCGGGCCTCATTTTGCTGAAACTGTTTTCATACTGCGTATGTGCTATCCTCTCATTTCACCATCATTATATGTGGGGGGCTGCTATTTCTGTGGGGTATTTCTCTGGAGGCAAGAGAGGTCTGTGTTTCTTCTAATAGGGGAAGTTAGATCTTCGGCTGGAGCGAGACTTCTAGGATCATCGTAGGCACGTTCCCCGGCTACTTTAACCTTTGTCAGGCTGCATAATTTTACAACGTTAACAGGCTGCAGAGGTACAATTGTACCTTCATATATATTTTATTGAAATTTGGCCAATATATTCTGGACCAAAACTGCAGAGATGTCACGAAATTTCAGCCCTCTACGGCTTTTCGAAAAAAAAAGTTATTGCAATTTTAAAACGGAATAGTTACAATTGTACCTACTCAGCCGGACGAAGGTTTATTTGTGTGTTAGGTTCAGGGTCGCGGTCAGCTCAGGTTCAATCGCCCTAGAGCTTGTTTGTATCTGTGCTTGTCCTTTAGTGATCCCCTGCTATTGGGATCATGACAGTTGTACTCGTCAAAGACAGTCAGTCACATCGGAACGAGTGGCCACTCGGCCTAGTCATTAAGACCCTGCTCAGTAAAGATGGGAAAGTGCGGAAAGTAGAGGTCAGAGTGTGCAAGCTTGGAGAAAACAAACTGTTCCTCAGACCCGTTACCGAGCTTGTATTATTATTTTCCCCAAAAGAACCTAATTGTGGCATCTGTTGACGCCAAGCGGGGAGTGTTCTGCCCATCTTAATGTGCAGAGAGTTCATTATCATGTTATTCAAGTTGTGGCCACTGGAGGTCATCAGTTGCCTACTTTTCATGTTGTTTACCAACCTTTCCCTCCTAAAAGCAATGTCTTATGGGTTAGTTCCGCCCACATTCTTCTTGTGAAGACAAGCTTCAGTAGCCATTTTTCCTCAGATCTGCAGAGAGGCACACGTGCTCCTGTCTCGCTTACTTTCTTACCCCTGTCCTAACGGATCTCGGTACGTTTATAAAGGTTTAATGCATCTAATGTTTGTGTTAGTATTTAAGCCTTATGCAGCTCCTATAGTCAGATATAGTTAGGCAGATGTGCTTTGCAGCTTGCAGTTAGGTTAATGTGTACTCTGCATTTAGATAGATGCATTCTTGTATAGAATAGGGCAGTGCTGTTAGAATTACTGTGTAATGCACTCTGTATAATTCTTGCTGTTATGTCCCAGTTATTTATGTGATTGCACCCTGTATGTGCATATACTGAAATGCTGTTATTCTTTACAGTTTTTCACCAGTCATCCACTATGATCAGTCATCCACTATGATTATTCACTGAACATCCACTTTGTACATCAACATCATTCACTATTCGATCATCTACTATGAATACTGTCCACCATTGTTGTTCAACGTTATAGTTTTGGTTATCATCACCCTAATAAATAAGACTTAAGCATCAACACAGTCTGTTTACTGGGATGTGGATGAAGGTTTAGCCGTATGTTGGAATCCACACAGCATCCTACGTGGAGGAAGACAGAACATGGTCCCTAAAAAGAAAATTGTTTTATAAATTTTGTTGTAAAAATGAGAAATCTGTGGTGCACCCAAACAGTGGTTTTCCCCCACATATGGAGTATCGACGTACTCAGGAGAAATTGCACAACAACTTTTGTGGTCTAATTTCTCCTGTTACCCTTGTGAAAATAAGAATTTGTGGGCGAAAAATCATTTTTGTGTAAACAAATGCGATTTTTTTTTTCACGGCTCTACGCTATAAACTTCTGTGAAGCACTTGGGGGTTCAAAGTGCTCACCACACATTTAAATAAGTTCCTTTAGGGGTCTAGTTTCCAAAATGGTGTCACTTGTGGAGCGTTTCCACTGATTAGGCACATCAGGGGCTCTCTAAACGTGACATGGCATCCGATCTCAATTCCAGCCAATTCTGCATTGATAAAGTCAAATGGCGCTCCTTCTCTTCCAAGCTTTGCGGTGCGCCCAAACAGTGGTTTACCCCCACATATGGGATATCGGCGTATTCAGGAGGAATTGCACAACAAAATTTATGGTTAAATTTCTGTTTTTACACTTGTGAAAATAAAAAAAAATGGTTCTGAATTAAAATGTTTGCAAAAAAAAGTTAAATGTTCATTTTTTCCTTCCATATTGTTTCAGTTCCTGTGAAGCACGTAAAGGGTTAATAAACTTCTTGAATGTGGTTTTGAGCACCTTCAGACCCCTCAAAATGACTTAAAATGTGATGTGGTCCCTAAAAAAAACACTCCACTAATAGAGCAAAAACCTCAAAAGGAAAAGAAACCCCATGACAACTAACACTGAACCCTACTGAAGATGCACAAAATCTGCTTAGCTATCCAAGATCTAAACAAAACCTCAAAAATTGGAAACAATATTAATCATATAGTGTCAAAATCCTGTCCTCAAAGTACTACTAATGGACAAAATGATGCTATTTTGGAGAGCAACACAGCAGAAAGTATGGATCTCTCAAACACTACTAAAAGGAAGGGTTCAGACTCCAGAGCCCCAGATAATACCTTCTTAAATGCTGATTCAGACAGCTTATCGGACGAGTCCTCCCCCAACATAAGTCCAAATAAACAATGTCCCAAAAAAATACGCTCAGAGCTTACTAGTCCACCAGACATTCATTGGTCTATACAAGATAACTGTGTTCATTAATACAAGCTCTTAAGATCCACAATTTTTTTCATAGATCATCATATATGGCGGTGTCGGAACAGATACCCTTCTTGCCACCTCCTGTCATTTTGGATGGTTATTTAGAAATCCAGGTTGCTAGAATTGTTGATTCTCATTTTGTCAATCGCTCCCTCAAGTACCCGGTGCATTGGAAAGATTATGGTCCAGAGGAGATAATGTGAGTAACCGTGTCAGAAGTTAATGGTAGATTAATTAATTCTTTCCATGTAGCTCATCTGGATAAACTTGGTCCTGAGGCCCCTCATAGAAGGGGGGTACTGTCACGAATGTGCCGCACTCTGCTGTTACCTGTAATACGTCTGGTATTAGAAGATCTCAGCGATTAGCTGAACAACAGTCCTCTTTGAAATTTACATGGCCATTTATGAGTTAGACAGCTTTATGCTTTCTTGTGGAAGGGGTTAAGAGTTCCTTGTTTCTTGTAGATTTCCTCAGTTTTTCTAATGGCTCTTGTGTCAGCTGCTGCTTGTTAGAACTACGCCCCTTTCTTTATTTAAACCTGCTACTGGCTTTTTCCAATGTCAGCTATAGAATTACTAATCTGTTCCAGACTGTTCTTGGAGAAACTGTTGCACTTCTTTGAAGTTTGTGGATTTTCATTTGTTTGTGTTTTTTCCTCTGTTGGTCTCATTTCCTGTGTTGTCTTTACTGTAGTGGTAAGATTAGTGTCTTACTGTCCTGCACATTAACCAGGGGAGGAAGGACCCGTCTAGGGCCATAGGAAGTGCAGGTTTCAGCATAAGGTGAGTGTTGATTGAGGGGTCACCATCTTCCCCCTCTCCCTATTGTCACGGCTTTCCTTTACCAGCTTCCTCACCCCCTCCTGTTGCATCGCACAATGAGAATCTCCCTGCCCTGGTGTGGCAATCATACTTTATTGGGGCTGTGGGGACCATCATAATGTATTGGGGCTATGAGAAAGACACTCATACTATATGAGTGGGCAGTATGGGGAACCATCACACTGTATTGGGGCTTTAAAGGGAACCTGTCACCCCCAAAATGGAAGTTGAGCTAAGCCCACCGCCATCCGATGTAACCGGAAAGATGAGAAAAAGAGGATAGATTATACTCACCTGGGTAGGCGGTCGGATCCAATGGGCGTCGCAGTCCGGTCCGGGGCCTCCCATCTTCTAACAATGACGTCCTCTTCTTGTCTTCATGCTGCGGCTCCGGCGCAGGCGTACTTTGTCTGCCCAGGTGCCCAGCTGCGGTGCCCAGGTGCCAGAAAGGTCAGAGAGGCCCGGTGCCTGCGCACCGCAGTACTTTGCTCTGCCCTCAACAGGGCTGAAAAGTACACCTGTGGTGGAGCCGCAGCATAAAGACAAGAAGAGGACATCATCCTATGAAGATGGGAGGCCCCGGACCGGACCGCGACACCCATCGGACAGGACCGCAGCGGGAACGCCCCTGGGTGAGTATAATCTAACCTCTTTTTCTCATCTTTCAAGATACATCGGGGGCTTATCTACAGCATTACAGAATGCTGTAGATAAGCCCCTGATGCAGGTGGGCTTAGCTTACCTTCGATTTTGGGGGTAACAGGTTCCCTTTAAAGAGGGACCACTATACTATATGGAGGCTGTGAGGAACCATCATGCTACATGGAAGGCTCTGGGGGAACAATCATATTTATTGGGGCTGTGGAAGACCATCATACTGAGCAGAGAAATGTAGGAGGAACAATAATACTATGTGTGGAGCTGTGGAGACCATCATACTGTGTAGAAGACTGGTGGAACCATCATATTGTCACGCAGGAGAGTGTAGACACTCTGCATGATGCACCAGGCTTTCCCCAGAGGGGCAGGGCCTACCAAGTATTCACATGCCCTCCTCAACTGCAACCCAGAGCTCCCAGACATCCCTAGAAGGGTTATTTCACCCCGTTTAGTGATCGCGTTCCTAGCCCGTGTCTTACCCTAAGCACGTCCCTGGCTAGTGTGAGGGTCAGCAGGAATACTATTCTTGCCCTAAGATCTAAACAAGAAGGGAAACAGACAAGAGTAAAAGAAGCAGCAATCACTCAATGTGCACCATACTACAGAAAGGTATAAAGGGAAAGGAAGGATTAGGCACAAGAAAAGGAAGACACCAAACAAACTTCAAAACAGCAATCTCTGGAGAGGACTTCTCCTTCCACAGCTCCCTCAGAACACAGCTCCCTCATAACCCAGGAAGGAAAGCTTAAGGAGACCAACAGAACTGCTTAACCCTTGCAACAAAACAACAAAAAACTCAGCACAGCTAACTGGAAAGCAAAGTAGATCCAACAAGTGTAGGCATGCATTTAGTCAAAGGATGTGAACTTTTAGTTTTGACCTCTGAATTTCAGGCGACCACTCTGTCGCATTATTTCCTTGATACATACTTTGTGGAGAGCTGTGGAGACCATAATTCCAGATGGGGGACCATCATACCTTTGTGGAACCACAAATACTGTGTGGGGAAATTATCATACTGCGTGGGGCACTGTACTGGGCCTATCATCCTGTGTGGGGGACTGTGGTGGGACTATCATACTGTGTGGCAGAGCCATCATACTGTGTGTGGGCTGTGGAGACCATACTATTGTGTGGGGGACTGTAGTGGGACCATCATGCTGTGTGGGGGAACTATCATACTGTGTGGAGGGTTGTGGGACCATCATACTATATGAGGGGCTCCATCCTACTGTATTGGCATTGTGGGGGGCATCATACTGTCAGAGGGCTGTGGTACCACCATTATATTGTGTGGAGGACAGTGTGAGAATTATACCGCATGGGGACTGTGAAGGAACCATCATACTGTGTTGGGAGCTTTGGTGAATGTTATAATGTGTGAGACAGGAAAGATATATATCTTGGTACCGTGTTAGCCAGTAGATAGAAAAATATTTAGAATTGAGAGTCCTCATTGGTTGATACCTTTTAATGGCTAACTGAAAAGATGGTAACAAATTGCAAGCTTTCGAGACTACACAGGTCCCTTCATCAAGCAAAGACTAAAAGAAATTCTGAAGATTCACATATTTATGCACAACATAGCACAGAAAAAAAAAAGGAAAAACCATGGATAAGACAGGTGACATGAAGCAGAATTACCATGAGTGTGTGGCGGTAAAAATTCATTGTTCTAAAAAAAATGTAAAACTTGTCCATTTATAATGACCACAGACAAGATAAAGATCCCCAATTCTCATCAGGACTACAAGATACCAGGTACTTTCAGCTGCGTCACTTCTAATGTGGTGTACCTAATTATTTGTACTAGGGTTGAGCGAAACGAATCGTTCATTTTCAAAAGTCGCCGATTTTTGGCACAGTCGGGTTTCACGAAACCCGACCCGACCCCTGTGTGGGGTTGGCCATGCGGTACGCGACTTTCGCGCCAAAGTCGCGTTTCAATGACGCTAAAAGCGCCATTTCTCAGCCAATGAAGGTGGACGCAGAGTGTGGGCAGCGTGATGACATAGGTCCTGGTCCCCACCATCTTAGAGAAGGGCATTGCAGTGATTGGCTTGCTGTCTGCGGCGTCACAGGGGCTATAAAAAGGCGTTCCCGCCGACCGCCATCTTACTGCTGCTGATCTGAGCATAGGGAGAGGTTGCTGCCGCTTCGTCAGAAGCAGGGATAGCGTTAGGCAGGGTCCATTAACCACCAAACCGCTTGTGCTGTAGCGATTTCCACTGTCCAACACCAACTTTTGTTTGCAGGGACAGTGGATGCTACATTTTTTTTCCTCAGCGCTGTAGCTCATTGGGCTGCTCTAGAAGGCTCCCTGATAGCTGCATTGCTGTGTGTACGCCACTGTGCAAACCAACTGCTTTTTTCAAAGCACAAATCCTGTTGTTCCTTCCTTTCTGCACAGCTATCTTTTTTGTTTGTCCACACTTTTGATTTAATTTGTGCAGCAGTCCACTCCTTCTTATTGCTGCCTGCCATACCTGGCTGAGATTACTGCAGGGAGATAGTAATTGTAGGACAGTCCCTTTTTTTTTTTTTTTATTCTCCCTAAAAAAATAAGTTGTGGGAGATTAAGATTGGCATTTCTGCTAGAGTGCCAGTCCTGTGTGTGCCATCTCTCTTAAATAGTGGGCCATATAAAGCCTAGTTTTTTTTTTTTTAATTTGGTATCTAAATTCTCCCTGAAAAAAAAAAACCAAAACAGTGGGAGATTAATATTGGCCTTTCTGCTTGTCTCCCAGTCCTGAGTGTGCCATCTCTCTTAAATAGTGGGCCATAGAAAGCCTAGTTTTTTTTTTTTTTAAATTTGGTATCTAAATTCTCCCTGAAAAAAAAAACAGTGGGAGATTAATATTGGCCTTTCTGCTTGTGTGCCAGTCCTGAGTGTGCCATCTCTCTTAAATAGTGGGCCATAGAAAGCCTAGTGTTTTTTTTTTATTTGGTATCTAAATTCTCCCTGAAAAAAAAAAAACAGTGGGAGATTAATATTGGCCTTTGTGCTTGAGTGACAGTCCTGCGTGTGTGGCATCTCTCTCATTTGGTGCCACAGAAAACAGAGTGTGTAACATCGTGCCTGATTTTCCTTGCGGTCTCACCCACCTATAAAGGGATATCTAAATCATACAGAAGTTAGAGTTCACCTTGTAAGTTGTTTGACAGTAACAAATACCGTTAGTTTGGTGACGTTTTTAAAACAATGAGGAAGTCTGGTGGAAGAGGTCGTGGCCGTGGACGTTCATTGCCAGCTGGTAATGATGGTAGTGGTAGTGGAGCATCGGGTGGTCGTGGGAAACACAATATAGCACCTAAGTCTCGAGCTGTGGAGCCAGGTTCGTCGTCTGGCTACACAAAGCCTCGAACGCTCCCTTTTTTGGGAGTAGGAAAACCGCTTTTAAACCCGGAGCAGCAAGAGCAAGTTTCGGCTTACCTTGCTGACTCAGCCTCTAGCTCTTTTGCCTCCTCTTCTGAAACTGGTAAATGTAAAAGCAGCGCGTCGTTAGTGGATGTTCACGGTCAGGGACAAGTCGCTTCCTTGTCCTCTTCAGCAAAAACAGCAACAGAGAAGGATGCAGCAGGCGACACAACGGGTTACTCCATGGAGCTCTTTACACATACCGTCCCTGGCTTAGAAAGTGAAACAGTTAACAGGCCATGCCCATTACAAGTTGAATCAGACATGGAGTGCACTGATGCACAGCCACAGCCAGACTACTATGGTCACTACTACTGGTCACTATGACAGTTACTAGGGCACACATTTATATGTAGGCACTCAGTGATTTTCTACTAGTGCGTTGACTTACTCTTTGGATGCGTGTTCATATGCATGCATTCAGTGATGTCTTTGATATATACGTCGTTTGACTTACTGAGTGCCATATGATGATTACTAAGCAGTATATACTTTGTACCTGTGTGTGAATATAGATACATATTCATTTTCGTGCCGTGGCTTTACTTGTTTTCCAACTAGGTTTTTTGTCCTTTCTTCATTTATATTGTTGTACGTCTTTTCATATGTTTCAATAAAAGTTTACTTTTTAATATATTCGTGTATGGAACTCCATTTTTCTCTGTGGTTATATATATTTTGGGAGTATACACCTATTAGTCCTTTTTACACATGGGCATATACATCTAGTCAAATTTGACTGTAATTGAGTATTATATGGGACCCATGTTTTTTTCTGTGAGTTTATATATATTACTATGCTGGTCCTTTGACTCAGACCACAATATTGCCCTCGCAGGGTACTGATCCAGAATCAGACCCTGATGAGACTATGTTGCCCCGTCACGAACGCTATACCACCGACTTACACGGTGACACAGACGAAGTTGCACACGAGCTAGAAGAGGAGGTTATAGATGACCCAGTTGTTGACCCCGATTGGAAGCCATTGGGGGAACAGGGTGCAGGAGGCAGTAGTTCTGAAGCGGAGGAGGAGGGGCCGCAGCAGGTATCAACATCGCAACAGGTTCCATCTGCCGGGCCCGTAGATGGCCCAAAACACGTGGCAAAGCCAAAACCTGTTGGAGGACAGCGTGGCCATCCGGTTAAAGCTCAGTCTGCAATGCCTGAAAAGGGATCCAATGCTAGAAAGAGTGCAGTCTGGCATTTTTTTTAAACAACATCCAATTGATCAGCGCAAAGTCACCTGTCAAAAATGTTCAACTACCTTAAGCAGAGGACAGAATCTGAAAAGTCTCAATACAAGTTGCATGCATAGACATTTAACCACCATGCATTTGCAAGCCTGGACTAACTACCAAACGTCCCTTAAGGTTCTAGCACCCTCGGCCAATGAAGCTAGTCAGCAACGCTACATCCCTTCCGTCAGTGTAAGTCCACCATTTTCCGCACCACCTGCAGTATCTGTGCAGGTTTCTTTGCCAGGCCAAAGCAGTCAGGGTCAGGGAATCACCAGTTTCGTAGTAGGAAACACTGCATCTAGGGCACCGGTGGCAACAATACCGTCTCCAACCGTCTCTCAGTCTGCCATGTCCACCGGCACCCCCGCTAGTTCCACGATCTCCAGCTCTCCAGTCCAGCTCACCCTACATGAGACTCTGGTTAGAAAAAGGAAGTACTTAGCCTCGCATCCGCGTACACAGGGTTTGAACGCCCACATAGCTAAACTAATCTCGTTAGAGATGATGCCCTACCGGTTAGTTGAAAGCGAAGCTTTCAAAGCCCTGATGGACTACGCTGTACCATGCTACGAGCTACCCAGCCGACACTTCTTTTCAAGAAAAGCCATCCCAGCCCTCCACCATGCACTCAGGCAATCTGTGAGTACAAAGGTGCACCTGACAACAGATGCATGGACCAGTAGGCATGGCCAGGGACGTTACGTGTCCATCACGGCACACTGGGTGAATGTGGTGGATGCAGGGTCCACAGGGGACAGCAATTTTGGGACAGTTCTGCCTAGCCCGCGGTCTAGGAAACAGTTGGCTGTATCCGTTCGCACCCCCTCCTCCTCATCCTCCTGCAGAAGCGAGAGCTTGTCCACAGACCGCAGTCGCCCAACCACTCCATCCGCAGCTGCCACTGTTGCACACCAGTTGTCCCATTATGGGGCAGCTACTGGCAAGCGTCAGCAGGCTGTATTGGCTATGAAGTGTTTGGGCGACAACAGACACACCGCGGAAGTTCTGTCCGAGTTCTTGCAGAAAGAAACGCAGTCGTGGCTGGGCACTGTAGATCTTGAGGCAGGCAAGGTAGTGAGTGATAACGGAAGGAATTTCATGGCTGCCATCTCTCTTTCCCAACTGAAACACATTCCTTGCCTGGCTCACACCTTAAACCTGGTGGTACAGTGCTTCCTGAAAAGTTATCCGGGGTTATCCGACCTGCTCCTCAAAGTGCGCGGACTTTGCTCGCATATCTGCCGTTCGCCCGTACACTCCAGCCGTATGCAGACCTATCAGCGGTCTTTGAACCTTCCCCAGCATCGCCTAATCATAGACGTTGCAACAAGGTGGAACTCAACACTGCACATGCTTCAGAGACTGTGCGAACAGAGGCGTGCTGTTATGTATTTGTGGGAGGATACACATACACGGGCAGGCAGTAGGATGGCAGACATGGAGTTGTCAGGTGTGCAGTGGTCAAAGATACAAGACATGAGTCAAGTCCTTCAGTGTTTTGAGGAATGCACACGGCTGGTTAGTGCAGACAACGCCATAATAAGCATGAGCATCCCCCTAATGCGTCTGCTGATGCAGTTTGATGCACATAAAGGAGCAGGCGTCTGCAGCAGAGGAAGAGGAAGAGGAAAGCCTTGATGACAGTCAGCCATTGTCTGGTCAGGGCAGTGTACAGGACGAGGTAGCGGGTGAACAGGAGGAGGATGATGGGGATGAGTATTTTTTTAATGAGGAAGCTTTTCCGGGGCCACTGGAAATTGGTTGCATGGCAAGGCCGGGTTCTGGTTTTTTGAGGGACACAAGTGACGTAGATTTGCCTGAAACAGCCCCTCAACCCAGCACAACCGCAGATTTGACAACTGGAACTTTGGCCCACATGGCGGATTATGCCTTACGTATCCTCAAAAGGGACACACGCATTACTAAAATGATGAATGATGACGATTACTGGTTGGCCTGCCTCCTTGATCCTCTCTATAAAGGCAAATTGCAAAATATTATGCCACATGAGAACTTGGAACTAATATTAGCAACCAATCAACTCTTGTTGACCATTTGCTTCAGGCATTCCCAGTACACAGCGCCCGTGATCGTTCTCACACGAGCTGCAGGGGGCAGCAGACCAGAGGTGTTAGAGGTGCAGAAATCAGAAATGGCGTTGGCCAGAGGGGTTTTCTGACCAGGTTGTGGAGTGATTTTGCTATGACCGCAGACAGGACAGGTACTGCAGCATCAATTCAAAGTGACAGGAGACAACATTTGTCCAGTATGGTTACTAACTATTTTTCATCCCTTATCAATGTTCTCCCTCAACCGTCATTCCCATTTGATTACTGGGCATCCAAATTAGACACCTGGCCAGAATTGGCAGAATATGCATTGCAGGAGCTTGCTTGCCCGGCAGCTAGTGTCCTATCAGAAAGAGTATTCAGTGCTGCAGGTTCAATATTAACGGAAAAAAGGACTCGTCTGGCTACCCAAAATGTGGATGATCTAACCTTCATTAAAATGAACCACAACTGGATTTCGAATTCTTTTGCCCCACCTTGCCCGGCTGACACCTAGCTTTCCTATGAAAAGGTCTTGCTTGTGGACTACTCTGACTGACTTTTCCAATCGCGTAATTTGCAGCAGCTGATTGTCCAGCATACGACATGTTTACACCTCACTAAATGGCCAAACTCCCCCCACGGGGCCGTGGTCTCACCACTTGGCGCAAGCACCCGTGAGAGTGCAGTTTGTCTGAAGAGGTGGGTGTGCCCGCTTTTGGTCGACGGCACTGCCACTGGGTCCCTCATAGTACAATAAAGTGTCTCTGGCGGTGGTGGTGCGCACCCAACGTCAGACACACTGTTGTAACATGAGGGGCCCTGGGCCTGTACCGCCGGCCACAAGAGAGTCCCCCCCCAGCTCAAACATTGCTCTACCACTTGCACAATTATCTCTTACAGTTCCACCAATGTTTAGTCTATGCGCTGACATCATTCAATGCCTGGCACTGACAATACCATTGTGTTGACATGTATGATGGTACTTAACATAGTCAGGGGCAGTGTCCTATATTTACACCAGTAAATAATTAGCGCCAAATTACTAGGTCTAAAACTCAGTAGAGGAGCCCACCCCTGTACCTAAGTATTCCACCCTTTTGTGTTTTGGTTTTGTTGTAATGCGAGACATTAACATCTATTTATTTTTTTGGAGTACTAACTGGCAGACACTCATTACAATTGGCCTCCGCTGACAACACCAATGCTGCCTGCGTACCCCTGCAAGAGAATTGCAAGTGCCTACAGCCAAATTTTGTTATGTTAGGCCTACTACGCCTGTCTGCGGTCCCTCCTTCCACTAGTCCTCCACTGACTAGACCACTGCTGCCCGTGTACCCCTGGAACCAATTTTAAAGTGCCTACAGCCAAATTTTGTTATGTTAGGCCTGCTACGCCTGTCTGCGGTCCCTCCTTCCACTAGTCCTCCAGTGACCTGTCCACTGCTGCCCGTGTACCCCTGGAACCTATGTAAAAGTGCCTACAGCCAAATTTTGTTATGTTAGGCCTACTACGCCTGTCTGCGGTCCCTGCTTCCACTAGTCCTCCACTGACCAGACCACTGCTGCCCGTGTACCCCTGGAACCAATTTTAAAGTGCCTACAGCCAAATTTTGTTATGTTAGGCCTACTACGCCTGGCTGCGTTCCCTCCTTCCACTAGTCCTCCAGTGTCCTGTCTACTGCTGCCCGTGTACCCCTGGAACCAATTTAAAAGTGCCTACAGCCAAATTTTGTTATGTTAGGCCTACTACGCCTGTCTGCGGTCCCTCCTTCCACTAGTCCTCCAGTGACCTGTCCACTGCTGCCCGTGTACCCCTGGAACCTATTTTAAATTGCATAGAGCATCCTTTTTTTAATAGTAGGCATACAAACTCTGTCTGTGGTCCATAATTGAAATTGTCCTCCACTGAACAGACCAATGCTGCCTGTGTACCCCTGTAACCTTTTTTAAACTGCATTGAGCCAAATGTTGTGTTTAAGGCCTACTACCTGTGTCTGTCTGTGCCACTCAATACAGCTGTCCTCCTTTTAAAAAAGCTGAGCGTCAATAGTCTGGTTTTCAGCCTATAGGAATTTGAAAACTGCATTGGGGCTACTACTACTACTTCGGTAGGGCCTACTAACGGTGTCTGCCGCTCCAAGATGTTCCCCAGGTTTCCTCTCCATAGCTTAGAGCTTCTAGCTCTCGTTTAGTAGTTGTTCAAAACAACACTGCATTCGGCCTACAAGTTGGGTCTGGGGTTTGGAGACGGTGTCTTCCGCTCCAAGGTGTTCCCCAGGTTGCCTCTCCATTGCTTCAATCTTAAAGCTCTTTTTTAGTAGTTGTTGAAAACAACACTGCATTCGGCCTACAAGTTGGGTCTGGGGTTTGGAGACGGTGTCTTCCGCTCCAAGGTGTTCTCCAGGTTGCCTCTCCATTGCTTCAATCTTCTGGCTCTCGTTTAGTAGTTGTTGAAAACAACACTGCATTCGGCCTACAAGTTGGGTCTGGGGTGTAGAGACGGTGTGTTCCACTCCAAGGTGTTCCCCAGGTTGCCTCTCCATTGCTTCGATCTTCTGGCTCTTCTTAAGTAGTTGTTGAAAACAACACTGCATTCGGCCTACAAGTTGGGTCTGGGTTGTAGAGACGGTGTCTTCCGCTCCAAGGTGTTCTCCAGGTTTCCTCTCCATTGCTTCAATCTTAAAGCTCTCGTTTAGTAGTTGTTGAAAACAACACTGCATTCGGCCTACAAGTTGGGTCGGGGGTGTAGAGACGGTGTCTTCCGCTCCAAGGTGTTCCCCAGGTTGCCTCTCCATTGATTCAATCTTAAAGCTCTTGTTTAGTAGTTGTTGAAAACAACACTGCATTCGGCCTACAAGTTGAGTCTGGGGTGTAGAGACGGTGTCGTCCGCTCCAAGGTGTTCCCCAGGTTGCCTCTCCATTGCTTCAATCTTAAAGCTCTTGTTTAGTAGTTGTTGAAAACAACACTGCATTAGGCCTACTAGTTGGGTTGGGGCCTTCTATCTGTGTCTGCCGCTCCTTGCTGTTCTACAGTGAACAAAGCTGTGCCGCCGGTTTACTACTGTTGCCAATTTTGAACTGCATTTAGTATACTTACTGATTTGGGCCTACTCTCTGTGTCAGCATTTCATTCCAGTTGTCCTCCACTGAACAAAACAATGCCCCCTGGTTAGTCCTGTTACCAATTTTGAACTGCATTTAGCCTACTTTATTCTTTGGGCCCATATCTGTTTCCCCCTCATCCTGCCCATTGCCCAGCCAGTGATAGATGAGTGTGCTGGTACATTGACCCATAATGCAACATTCCCCGTGCACGCTACACTGCAAGATTGTGACCCTGCTGAAAGTCAGGTCCCCCTTCCCGCATACCATACCACCTTACACGGGGACAAAGAGGAAGGTGCAGATGAAGGTGCAGGTTCCTTCATCAGGTGGGGGGAGGAATACTCGTTGGCGACGTCACTGGCACAGGGCCCCTCATAGTACGCAAAAGTGTTGCTGCCGGTGGGAGGCGCCCCCGCCGTGCAAACACACCGCTGTACTTTGAGGGGCCCTGTGCCAGTGCCAATGCCAACGAGTGGGCCCCCCCTGCTTGCTCAGGATCACAGCACTTGCAAAGTTGAAATACTTACCTCTCCCTGCTCCACTGCCGTGACGTGGTCCAGATTTACTGGGCCCACTAATTACTTGAACCAGCCCTACCCCCCACAACTTTAGCCAAATGACCCCCAATTTCAAATGCCTTACAATTATTATAAGCTAAATTAAGATTGACAAGCTTCAGTAACAAGAATGGATATTTTTGCCATTAAAATGGGCTCTGTACATGTTTTCCTGGCCTCTACTCACTGCCGACTATGCTCCCCCATTGACTTGCATTGGGTTTCGTGTTTCGGTCGATCCCCGACTTTTCGCGATAATCGGCCGATTCCACTCGACTCGACTTTTGAGATAGTCGGGTTTCGCGAAACCCGACTCGACTCTAAAAAGGTCAAGGTCGCTCAACCCTAATTTGTACTAAATGTCCAACTGGGGGTCTGTATGTGGGGGAGACAGGGCAAAAGCTTAGAACAAGAATGAATTATCACCACCACACAATAAGAGAAAAAAGAATGGATCTACCTGTGGCAATACATTTTTGTCTCCCAAATCATAACATTATGGACATGAAATTACTTGTGTTAAAAGGTAGCTTCAAATCTCAGAGAGACAGAAGAGTCTGGGAATATAAACTGATGACGACCTTTGACAGTCTCACTGCAGGAATGAATGTGTCGCACGGATTTATGTCTTTTTACATCAACTAAGGACCTTGCCCCTCAGACTATGAGGGGTCATCACAACATAAACAGACCCAATCAGAGGACAATAAAGGCCCCGTCACACATAGCGACGCTGCAGCAATACCGACAACGATCCGGATCACTGCAGCGTCGCTGTTTGGTCGCTGGAGAGCTGTCACACAGACAGCTCTCCAGCGACCAACGATCCCGAGGTCCCCGGTAACCAGGGTAAACATCGGGTAACTAAGCGCAGGGCCGCGCTTAGTAACCCGATGTTTACCCTGGTTACCATCGTTAAAGTAAAAAAAACAAACGCTACATACTTACCTACCGCTGTCTGTCCCCGGCGCTCTGCTTCTCTGGTCTGGCTGTGAGCACAGCGGCCGGAAAGCAGAGCGGTGACGTCACTGCTCTGCTTTCCGGCTGAATCGGCGTCACACACGCCGATCCAGCGATGTCAGCGGGACCTCAACGATCAAAAAATGGCCCAGGCCATTCCGACACGACCAGCGATCTCACAGCAGGGGCCTGATCGCTGGTACGTGTCACACATAGCGAGATCGCTACTGAGATCGCTGTTGCGT
This sequence comes from Ranitomeya imitator, assembly GCF_032444005.1. Classification (NCBI taxonomy): domain Eukaryota; kingdom Metazoa; phylum Chordata; class Amphibia; order Anura; family Dendrobatidae; genus Ranitomeya; species Ranitomeya imitator. Next base: position 547,917,863 of record NC_091282.1, on the reverse strand, counting down.
CACAAAACTTGTGACTCAGCAGCGATCTCGCTAGCGATCTCGCTATGTGTGACGGGGCCTTAAAACATTCCTTATCTAAGAACTGCCCCATATTTATGGACATAACTGTTTATCACTCATGGTAATTCTGCTTCATGTCACCTGTCTTATCCATGGTTTTTCCTTTTTTTTTTCTCTGTGCTATGTTGTGCATAAATATGTGAATCTTCAGAATTTCTTTTAGTCTTTGCCTGATGAAGAGACCTGTGTAGTCTCGAAAGCATGCAATTTGTTAACATCTTTTCAGTTAGCCATTAAAAGGTATCAACCACTGAGGACTCTCAATTCTAAATATTTTCCTATAATGTGTGAGAGTCAGTGGTGGCAATCATGTGGGGGGGCTGGAGTGACCATCTTAGAGTGTGAGGTTTGTGGGGCCATCATGCTGTGTAGGTGGAAGAATATGGGAACATCATTCTGTATGGGGAAATTTGGGGGGCATCATGCTCTACGGGGGTCATGAAACAGGTATCATAGTGGGGGAAAACGCTAACGGGATCCAGTAAGGGCAAAATTACCAAGTCAGGCAACACATATCCCTCTACATGGCTTAAAAATTTGGAAGTACAGGTCCTTCTCAAAAAATTAGCATATAGTGTTAAATTTCATTATTTACCATAATGTAATGATTACAATTAAACTTTCATGTATTATAGATTCATTATCCACCAACTGAAATTTGTCAGGTCTTTTATTGTTTTAATACTGATGATTTTGGCATACAACTCCTGATAACCCAAAAAACCTGTCTCAATAAATTAGCATATCAAGAAAAGGTTCTCTAAACGACCTATTACCCTAATCTTCTGAATCAACTAATTAACTCTAAACACATGCAAAAGATACCTGAGGCTTTTATAAACTCCCTGCCTGGTTCATTACTCAAAACCCCCATTATGGGTAAGACTAGCGACCTGACAGATGTCAAGAAGGCCATCATTGACACCCTCAAGCAAGAGGGTAAGACCCAGAAAGAAATTTCTCAACAAATAGGCTGTTCCCAGAGTGCTGTATCAAGGCACCTCAATGGTAAGTCTGTTGGAAGGAAACAATGTGGCAGAAAACGCTGTACAATGAGAAGAGGAGACCGGACCCTGAGGAAGATTGTGGAGAAGGACCGATTCCAGACCTTGGGGAACCTGAGGAAGCAGTGCACTGAGTCTGGTGTGGAAACATCCAGAGCCACCGTGCACAGGCGTGTGCAGGAAATGGGCTACAGGTGCCGCATTCCCCAGGTAAAGCCACTTTTGAACCATAAACAGCGGCAGAGGCGCCTGACCTGGGCTACAGAGAAGCAGCACTGGACTGTTGCTAAGTGGTCCCAAGTACTTTTTTCTGATGAAAGCAAATTTTGCATGTCATTCGGAAATCAAGGTGCCAGAGTCTGGAGGAAGACTGGGGAGAAGGAAATGCCAAAATGCCTGAAGTCCAGTGTCAAGTACCCACAGTCAGTGATGGTGTGGGGTGCCATGTCAGCTGCTGGTGTTGGTCCACTGTGTTTCATCAAGGGCAGGGTCAATGCAGCTAGCTATCAGGAGATTTTGGAGCACTTCATGCTTCCATCGGCTGAAATGCTTTATGGAGATGAAGATTTCATTTTTCAGCACGACCTGGCACCTGCTCACAGTGCCAAAACCACTGGTAAATGGTTTACTGACCATGGTATTACTGTGCTCAATTGGCCTGCCAACTCTCCTGACCTGAACCCCATAGAGAATCTGTGGGATATTGTGAAGAGAAAGTTGAGAGACGCAAGATCCAACACTCTGGATGAGCTTAAGGCCGCTATTGAAGCATCCTGGGCCTCCATAACATCTCAGCAGTGTCACAGGCTGATTGCCTCCATGCCACGCCGCATTGAAGCAGTCATTTCTGCCAAAGGATTCCCGACCAAGTATTGAGTGCATAACTGAACATTATTATTTGATGGTTTTTTTGTTTGTTATTAAAAAACACTTTTATTTGATTGGATGGGTGAAATATGCTAATTTATTGAGACAGGTTTTTTGGGTTATCAGGAGTTGTATGCCAAAATCATCAGTATTAAAACAATAAAAGACCTGACAAATTTCAGTTGGTGGATAATGAATCTATAATATATGAAAGTTTAATTGTAATCATTACATTATGGTAAATAATGAAATTTAACACTATATGCTAATTTTTTGAGAAGGACCTGTATAACGTTCTGTGATTGTGCCTATGTGCCATAATAAGACTTTTGAAAAGGAGTCCTGCATGTAAACCCTGCTCATGGGCATTATTACAAGGAGGTACTGTACAGTGGGGGGATTTTAGAAGGAGATTGTTACACACATGGGACCATTATTACTAGGAGGATGTACAGAGGGAACATTATTACTATATAGGGGAACAATTATTGTGTCGGGCACAAAAGGAGTGTACTGTTACAGAAGTGGCATTATTACTGCCTAGGTCATGGTTAGTGAGGATAGGGCTGGAAAAGCAGTAGGCCAAAGATGTCTCTGTGTTACATTTTACAGGGACAATTTATGGATGGAAGAAGAGTTTATGACGGTCTTTGAAGAATGAAAAGGAAAATGGAAAATGAATGACAACAGTCAGCAAGAATGTCACTAGTGAGAACCTGTACAGTACACACATACAGTATATGGTCAGCAGAGCACTGGTTTAGGACTGCTCTTACCATTATATGGTCACTGTATGGTGGTAATTCCAGTTCAAGAAGCACTCTCTCCTATATATATATATATATATATATTTTTTTTTTAAATTATATGGTGTGTAGTGTGAATGTATTAATATACTCGCCTACTGCCACTTTCTCTAGGATCCAGCTCCGCTTCTCAGTGGCATTACCACAATTCTGATTAGACGGGTTTTTGGAAGTGGCTTTTACAATGTAAGTCAATGAGCCTCGTTCTGATGCTCCTTAGGCTTACATTTTAAACGTTACTTCCGGGTTATGGATCCACCAAAGTAAGCTGATCCCCCGACAGCATCATTGTCTCCACAAAGTAATCTTCACAGGGATACTGCGACAGAAAGTGGTATCCTCTATTTCAGTGGTCAGAAGATTACAATGTAATATCACTGAGAAGTGGAGCAGAACGACGCTGGATCACAGAAAAGGTACCGGTAGGTGAGTATATTTATACACTCACACTACACTGCAGGCATATATACTCACATTTTTTAAAAATATAGATGGGATTGCTTCTTTAATAATCAGCATGGCGGTTTTATCACTACTGTATATGCTATTATTATAAAATCTTATAGAGCTGTGTTTTTGGAAATATAGGTAGTAGTAAATCTTGAATTCCTGCAGACAGGGTACTTTAAGTAATAAAGCATGAATCTGATGAAGGGAACGGAACTGGCATAGGCCTGTTTGTCTTTAAAAGCCAGGGTTGAATTTTAGTCCTAGTCTGTCCCTGTTCATAGGAGCTACCCATTTGAAAGTATATGAAGAATGGACTTTTTATTTTCCTAAAAGCGAATACTACTTATGTGCCTACCGACAGAGATCTAGGAGTTATAATGTATTAATGTTGTTTGAACTTCACATGGTAGTACTTTGAACTCTACATATGTCTGAAAAACCATGAAAGAGGGCACTTCACAGTACTATATATCAAATAATCCCACACCAATACTGGTGGGAAGAAAGAAGAGATCCCAATGATAAAAAAACAATGTTTATTAATATAATTAAAACACCATAAAAAAGCAAAGTAACCGTCGGGGACACCAGCAACAAGGAAAAATAAAAATACACTCAGATAATGCCAGAAGCTATATAAACAAAGTTGGGGTGAGGGGACGCCACCTGACAAGGTAATATGATCGCTCTTTACTTTCTTTAATACTTTTGGCCAGCATAGTCGCTTCTGTTCAGCCAGGAAATCTTTATGATCACAGAAATCCCACAATAGTAACACTGTCCTCTTGCCACAATAACGCCACTGTGCATAGATTGGTATTTTGAATTGGTGGATGGTGGAATCTATGGTTACCTATTGGCGGTATCTACATTGTTATGCATTGTACTTATGTGTATATTGTTATTCCTGTTTCTGGGAGCTTTGTTTATATAGCTTCTGGCATTATCTGAGTGTATTTTTATTTTTCCTTGTTGCTGGTGTCCCCGACGGTTACTTTGCTTTTTTATGGTGTTTTAATTATATTAATAAACATTGGTTTTTTATCATTGGGATCTCTTCTTTCTTCCCACCAGTATTGGTGTGGGATTATTTCATATATGGTAGTACTTTGGTCAGTATTTTGTGCCAGTATTTGTAGGCCAGAAGCTACTGTTACGCATGTACCACACTCAAACTTAGGTAAAGGGAGTAAGGAAGACTTACTATAGGGAGAAGCTGTACCTACACCCAACTGGTCCCAGTGCAGACTAGTCAATCCCTAGCCACACAACTAAAAAACACCACCTCAGACCTGACTCCCTAAAATGCCATTGGGGGATTCCTGAGGAATCAGAGGGGAGACCACAAAACACTGCCAACAAGGGGAAAGGAAAGTGTGCAAGTGGACATGGAGTTCAAGGGTGAGACACTTAAAGCACTTTCATAAAAAGGGAAAGAGGGAATAGTAAGGAGAACCAAAAATAAATGAAACTAGAATAACCTCTCAAAAATTTAAAGAGGTAAAAGGAAAAGGTGCTGGAAAAGTAGACAGACGCACAGCAAGAATATAAGCGGTGTAAGTCTAGCAGGGTAAAACCTTTCGCTACAGGGCTGGAACTTCTTAGCACAAATCCACCTTGAAGCTAGCAAGGAAGTATAGTGAAGGGATAATAAATAAAGGAAGAATAATGACAATAGGACCAACAGCATTTGGACAGGGAAGGAAAAGAGCAATAACTCACCAGACAGAAGAACCGACCACAAAGCAACAGGTCACTGTAACAAATCCTCAAACTGAGCCATGACACCTACCCAGCATGTAACAATGAAAAAATCTACATCTTTTCAATGTTTCATTTCCAGTCCTGATCTTGGCTTACAAATACTGATGTAAAATACTGATCAAATCATGTGAAAGTGGTCTTAATATATGTTATACCAATCATTCACAGTTTACATTAATTCTTGCATAGCTGAGCTTATGTACTGTATATTTTTCGGAAAATAACACCCTTTTTATCCCATTAACTGAGAATACGGAAATCCTTCTGGCAATAGCATGTGACAGGACATTGGGTTTGAAATCTGGAGAGGAAATGCCTTGAGTCATTAATGGACCATCAAAATCACAGAAAAGCCCTTAATTTTATCAGCTTCCTATTTTACTTGCCTTATCTCCCAGGCACCTTCCTCTATCTTTTCCTTGCTATGCATATGGTAAAGTAGCTTTACGTTTTCCCACAATGGAGCAGATAAGGCATGAATTTCATTTAATTTGCCCTATTTAGACTAAAGGTACCGTCACACTCAGCGACGCTGCAGCGATATAGACAATGCTAGATCGCTGGAGCGTCGCTGTTTAGGTCGCTGTAGAGACGTCAAACACAGCAACTCCAGAACGATGCAGGACCGATCCAGTGACGTAACGGCGACTCACTTCTCGTTCTCGCTGGTTGTTAGCTCCATGTCAAACAGCCGGAGTGTACCGAACCGACACACATCTAGGGGCCCTATGCTCGTTGCTGGCGTCATTGCTTTTGATGTCAAGCATGACGATACACGCCGACCTGGTGATGAAATAAAGTTCTGGACTTCTAGCTCCAGCCAGCAATGGCACAGCGGGATCCAGATCGCTGCTGCGTGTCAAACACAACGAGATCGCTATCCAGGACGCTGCAACATCACGGATTGTTGTCGTTCTCTTTGCAAAGTTGCTGAGTGTGACGGTACCTTAAGTTAAGTCTTTATCACTGTAACGAATGGAAACGGAGGCACAGGTGGTAAAGTTCACATTCGCTTTTATTGTAATAGAACGTGGAACCGCTGGACCGCGGTCCGGGGGGCTCTGAAGGGGCATGACTACATGAGCCCTAGACACCCTTAGTAAGACCCATCGATCAGGGTCGGAATGGGATACCTGGGGGACACGGGTGCTACCTCCAGTTAGACCCCGGACTCGTGGTAGCTGTCCCAGCGGGACAGATGGACAAACAGGGTTAGCAGGTGACGTAGAGCTAACCAGTGGATACCATGAGTACGTGTAGATGCTGGTTCCAGTGGTACCGACATTGTCCTGAGGTTCAGGTGACTGAATGGCGGGACAAGACGGAACTGGAGTAAGGAGGTTGGAGATCGTCCAGAAAAGCCAGGTAACGGGTAGCAGATAGTCTGTGGAGACAAACAGTGTAAGCTAAGCACTGACAGAGACTTCAGAACAGAATCACATGCTAGCAGGAACAGGAAGTTAGCAACTAAGGATACTTGTTGCTCCTGCACCCTCCCAATGGTGGAGGGACTAGAAATAGCAATCATTCACACGCCATTGGTCAGAAGCACCTTTTGGAAAATGCACGGTCTCTTTAAGAGACCGAGAGCGAGCGCGTGTGACCTAAGCATACAGTGCGAGGACCTGCTGGCTGCACGCCAGGGAGCAGAGAAGGGAGGAGAAGCAGAGGTCCCGTTCAGACAGCGTGGAGCTGGCACAGAGCGGGAGTCCCGGCAGGGACCCCGCGAAGGTACAGGAACCGGACCGGGTGTAACAATCACCAAAGTCTGGTCTTCAAGGCATGTTTGTGAACACTGGAACTTTCACTTGACACAAGGCTGGAAAAGTGTTTAGGCATGCCTAAAATCTCTCAATATAAAATTGCCAACTTTGCTAGTTTCCCAAGGCGTCATCCTACAAAAATCACTTGAAGAGCAAGGCATACGATGTATCTAGGGATCATGAAGAATCCAACTTAGAGTAAATACAAGTTAAATAACACTGATATATAATGCTGCCAATTTCAAACACAACAAAAACCATCACTGACTGGTTTGGGGAAACAATCATTCATAATGGTTCAAAACACTGGTGAGACGTCTTGGATTTTTTCAGCCAATGATCAGCAATTGCTGCATTAAAGGATGAAAAAATTAAATATTGGCAAATGAAGTCTGTGATGCGTTTGAGGCTAATCATTGGAGAATCATTGGTTCAAGTAACGAATAAAAGTTTGCTGGTCTACTTTGATCTAATGTGAATTTGTAACTTGCTAAAAAAAAAGGAGCGAAACACCTTGTAAAAATCCCTGAGTTCCCTTGATTATGCCACTATTTCCCATTTTATGCTGTGTCGCTCCATTGCAGAGATATTCACATTTATTTCTTTTGGAGCACAATTTGCAAAATCACTGCTTGCAGTGCAACTAAATATGCAAATTGCCTCTTCTGAAAAAAAACAAACTTAACTCTATAGCGCCACCTGTTGTAAGTAGCGATCCTACAATTCACAATCAACCCTTTAACGAGTCGTGCAATATGACTTAGGATAAAAGCCAAATCGGTATCTCAATTCGCAGACATGGTGTTTCGGGCTGTTGGCCCTCGTCAGTGCGAAGTATGAGAACTGATTTGGCTAGGTGAGAGGCTCTGGACTGGGGTCTAAGGGGTAATGTTTCTCCTTATGGAGAATGACATACCAGCTGGCTTGTCAAGGTAAGGAGGCTTATTCGCCGTGCAATGCTCCTGCGAATTGAGATACTGATTTGGCTTTTATCCTAAGTCATATAGCACGACTCGTTAAAGGGTTGATTGTGACTTGTAGGATCGCTACTTCCAACAGGTAGCGCTATAGAGTTAAGTCCTCTTTTTTTCAGAAGAGGCAATTTGCATATTTAATTTCCCAGAGGAGCATTGCACGGCGAATAAGCCTCCTTGCAGTGCAACTAGGCATTTATTTAGTGTCTTCTCTGGGTATGTGCATTTTCGCTCCTCCCTTTTAGATATTGCCAGTCACAGCTGGGCAGCTGATCTAGCAGTCTCAAACATTGGCGAGCTGTCCTTGACAGCATCTGGAAGTTAGGGGTGAAAGCGTATGCCCTCAGAGAAATTTCTGAAGAAATGGCCAGTTACACTCCAAGCAGAGATTTTACACATTGTGCTATAAGAGCAACAAATGTGAATATCTCTCCAATGGAGCAAAGCAGCACAAATGGAAAAGAGCGGCAGAATCAGAAGAGCTGAGGGACTTTTACAAGGTCCTTAGCTCATTTCTTTGGAGCAAATAACAGATTTTCTTCATCAGTACAATCTAAGTTCAATGGAAAAGTTGTTGCTAGAGTGGAGTGTTAACCCCTCAGTGAAGGAGCCAATTTACAGCTTAATGACCAGGCCAATTTTTGCAATTCTGACCACTGTCACTTTATGAGGTTATAACTCTGGAACGCTTTAACGGATCCCGCTGATTCTGAGACTGTTTTTCTCGTGACATATTATACTTCATATTAGTGGTGAAATTTATTCCATATCACTTGCGTTTATTTATGAAAAAAATGAAAATATGGCGAAAATTTTTTAAATTTTACAATTTTCAAACTTTGAATTTTTATGCCTTAAATCAGAGAGGTATGTCATACAAAATACATAATAAGTAACATTTCCCACATGTCTACTTTACAATTTTGGAAACAATATTTTTTTTGTTATAAGGGTTAAAATTTGACCAGCGCCCTCAAGGTGCTCAAAACTACATTCAAGAATTTTATTAACCCTTTACATGCTTCACAGGAACATTTTACTTTTTTTTAACAAACATTTTACTTCAGAACCGTTTTTTTTATTTTCACAAGTGTAAAAAGTGAAAATGAACCACAAAATTCATTGTGCAATTTCTCCTGAATACGCTGATACCCCATATGTGGGTGTAAACCACTGTTTGTGCACACGGTAGAGCTTGGAAGAGAAGGAGTGCCGTTTGACTTTTTCAATGCAGAATTGGCTGGAATTGAGATCAAACACCATGTCGCGTTTGGAGAGCCCCTGATGTGTCTAAACAATGGAAACCCCCCCCACAAGTGACACCATTTTGGAAACTAGACCCCTTTAGGAACTTATCTAGATGTGTGGTGAGGTGAGCACTTTGAACCCCCAAGCACTTCACAGAAGTTTATAACGTAGAGTCATAAAAATAAAAAATTGTATTTTTTCCACAAAATGATTTTTCTCCCCCTAATTTTTATTTTTACAAGGGTAACAGGAGAAATTAGATGCCCAAAGTTGTTGTGCAATTTGTCCGGAATACGCTGATACCCTATATGTGGGGGTAAACCACTGTTTAGGTGCGCGGCAGAGCTCGGAAGGAAAGGAGCGCCATTTGACTTTTTCAATGCAGAATTGGATGGAATTGAGATCAGACACCATGTCGCATTTGGAGAGCCCCTGATGTACCTAAACAGTGGAAAGCCCCCACAAGTGACACCATTTCGGAAACTAGACCCCTTAAGGAACTTATCTAGATGTGTGGTGAGCACTTTGAACCCCCAAGTGCTTCACAGAAGTTTATAACGCAGAGCCGTGAAAATAAAAAAAATCATACTTTTTCCACAATAATGATCTTTTCACTCCAAAATTTTTACTTTCACAAGGGTAACAGGAGAAATTGGACCATAAAAGTTGTTGTGCAGTTTGTCCTGAGTACGCTGATGCCCCATATGTAGGGAGACCACTGTTTGGGCGTACGGCAGAGCTCAGAAGGGAGGGAGCACCATTTGACTTTTTGAACGCAAAATTAGCTGGAATCAATGGTGGTGCCATGTCGCGTTTGGGGACCCCCTGATGTACCTAAACAGTGGAAACCCCTCAATTCTAACTCCAAAGATAACCCCAACACACCCTTAATTCCAACCCTAGCCATAACCCTAATCACAATCCTAACCCCAACACACCCCTAACCCTAATCCCAACCCTAATCCCAAAACACCCCTAACCTTAATCCCAACCCTAACCATAACCCTAACCACAAACCTAACCCTAATCCCAACCCTACCTCTAATCCCAACCATAACCCTAATCCCAACCCTAACCCAAACCCTAATCCCAACTTTAACCCAAACCCTAATTTTAGCCCCAACCCTAATTTTAGCCCCAACCCTAACCCTGACTTTAGCCCAACTCTAACCCTAATGGGAAAATGGAAATAAATATATTTTCTTTATTTTATTATTTTTCCCTAAGGGGGTGATAAGGGGGTGTTATTTACTATTTTTTTTATTTTGATCACTGTGATAGGATCTATCACAGTGAACAAAATGAACCAATAGGAAAAATCTTCCTGTTGTGGCTGGGTGCCGTCCGGCAGATCTCGGTGGGCGCGCTGCGCATGCGCCTGCCATTTTCTTACCGGAAGAAGACGCCAGTGGCCATAGAGGGAAGTAGGAGTATCCAGGGACACCAGGAGACACTGGTTAGTATCGGGGGACGATTGCTATACACTTTTTCCACAGCGCCGTTAATTAAGTACCCTTAACTACAGCTGTTAAAAGGTGCAGTTGTTAAGGGGTTAATGTAAGAAAAGAAAATGGCAAAAAAAGAGGATTACAAAAAAACCTCGAAAAATGTCAAAATACATTTTTGCTATTGACCCCTGAGTACTAAACATTTGGTTTCGGTCACCGCTGCTTAAAATAACTGATCGCATAAATGGTATTTATTAACAACAAGAACCTCTATAACCATACACTCACGTTTTCAACAATTCTATAAATAAAACACAAATATTATCTTTTTGCATGTTCTATGGGGTTTTCTTTATCTTACTTTGTTTTATTGTTTATACCTGTTTAAAGACTTAAAACTTCATAGAATAATTGTGTGCAAAAAACATGGAAAAATATGAAAAGCTGACATTCAACCTAAAGAATTTGACATAAGAAAATATTTACTAGGTGTAGGGGAATCTGCTAGAATATTCCAGAAAAAAAAATATTTCCTGTTATAACAGCAGAAGACTTTGAAGTTAACATGTGGTAACAACATTTGAAATACATACCAAAGACCCGTATTAGGTTAGACACAGCTTTATGATTTATATTTTAATGCAGTTATTCTTGCCGAAGATGTTTACATAACAAATGCAAAACCGTTACCTGGTATTACTTATAAAGAAGCCACAAAGCAAATTTACAGAAAGGAGTCTATTGGGCTTAGGTATCAATATGTAGCAAAATGGCTCAGAATGTATGTGGCACTTCCAGTGTCTGCATTCCAATACTAAGTAATGTTTCATGAAGAGGAGACTGATAGATATTCCACAACAGAAATATAAACTTGCTTCCAAGATACATTCTATTTTCTGTAGCTTGACTCATAAAATTAGGTATGCTAAACATTTGGATGGCTCAACTGACTTATATCCAGACATAAATGTGGGTTCCAATCTGGATGTTTCCCAATAGAAACCAGATATTAAACATTTGCATCACAAAAGGTGTATGGGCCACACAATATGCAAGCCAAAAAACATAGAACACAGCAGGAAAAAGTGCTGTAGCGCGGCACGGAGCGGTAGCTGCAGACAAAGCACTAGTCTCCTTTACACCCCGGCGTGCTTAATGAAAGTGTGGGTCTTGTCTGGGTGTGTGGACGTGTACTGTGAGGGCCTTACACCCGTGCAGGCTGCAGATAGCCAGTGGTGTGTGCTAGCCAGCACCATAGATTCCACAGTTTAATAAAGGAGATATGCAAATTGCCTCCTCAGAGAAAAAGAGGACTTGAACTCTATAACGCCACCTGCTGGAAGTAGAGATCCTACAAGTCACAATCAACCCTTTAACGAGTCTTGCAATATGACTTAGGATAAAAGCCAAATCTGTATCTTAATTTGCAGAAACGGTGTTTTGGGCTGTTGGCCCTCGTCAGTGCAAAGCATGAGAACTGATTTCACTAGGTGAGAGGCTCTGGACTGAGGTCTAAGGGTAAGGTTTCTCCTTGTTGTGAGTGACATACCAGCTCTGGCTTGTCAAGGTAAGGAGGCTTATTTGCCATACAATTCTCCTCTGGGAAATGTAATATGCAAATTGCCTCTTCAGAGAAAAAGAGAACTTGAACTCTATAGCACCAAATGTTGGAAGTAGCGATCCTACAAGTCACAATCAACCCTTTAACCCCTTCATGACCCAGCCTATTTTGACCTTAATGACCTGGCCATTTTTGCAATTCTGACCAGTGTCCCTCTATGAGATAACTCAGGAACGCTTAAACGGATCCTAGCGGTTCTGAGATTGTTTTTTCGTGACATATTGGGCTTCATGTTAGTGGTAAATTTAGGTCGATAATTTTTGCGTTTATTTGTGAAAAAAATGGAAATTTGGGTAAAATTGTGAAAATTTTGCAATTTTCAAATTTTGAATTTTTATTCTGTTAAACGAGAGAGTTATGTGACACAAAATAGTTAATAAATAACATTACCCACATGTCTACTTTACATCAGCACAATTTTGGAAACAACATTTTTTTGGTAGGAAGTTATAAGGGTTAAAATTTGACCAGCGATTTCTCATTTTTACAACGAAATTTACAAAACCATTTTTTTTAGGCACCACCTCACATTTGAAGTTAGCTTGAGGGGTCTATATGGCTGAAAATACCCAAAAGTGACACCATTCTAAAAACTGCACCCCTCAAGGTGCTCAAAACCACATTCAAAAAGTTTATTAACCCTTTAGGTGCTTCACATCAGCAGAAGCAACATGGAAGGAAAAAATGAACATTTAACTTTTTAGTCACAAAAATGATTTTTAGCAACAATTTTTTTATTTTTCCAAAGGTAAAAACAGAAACTGGACCACAAAAGCTATTGTACAATTTGTCCTGAGTACGCCGATACCCCATATGTGGAGGGGAACCACTGTTTGGGTGCACGACAGGGCTCAGAAGGGAAGGAGCGCCATTTGACTTTTTCAATGAAAACTTGGCTCCAATCTTTAGCGGACTCATGTCGCATTTGGAGAGCCTCTGTGTGCCTAAACATTGGAGCTCCCCCACAAGTGACCCCATTTTGGAAACTAGACCCCCAAGGAGTCTATCTAGATGCATAGTGAGGACTTTGAACCCCCAGGTGCTTCACAAATTGATCCGTAAAAATGAAAAAGTACTTTTTTTTTTTCACAAAAAATTTCTTTTAGCCTCAATTTTTTCATTTTCACATGGGCAACATGATAAAATGGATCCTAAAATGTGTTGGGCAATTTCTTCTGAGTACACCGATACCTCATATGTGGTCACAAACCACTGTTTGGGCACACGACAGGACTCAGAAGGGAAGGAGTGCCATTTGACTTTTGAATGAAAAATTAGCTCCAATCGTTAGCGGACACCATGTCGTGTTTGGAGAGCCCCTGTTTACTTAAAGATTGGACCTCCCCCACAAGTGACCCCATTTTAGAAACTAGACCCCCCAAGGAACTTATCTGGATGCATAGTGAGCACTTTGAACCCCCAGGTGCTTCACAAATTGATCCGTAAAAATGAAAAAGTACTTTTTTTTCACAAAAAATTTCTTTTAGCCTCAATTTTTTCATTTTCACATGGGCAACATGATAAAATGGATCCTAAAATGTGTTGGGCAATTTCTTCTGAGTACACCGACACCTCACATGTGGGGGTAAACCACTGTTTGGGCACACGGCAGGGCTCGGAAGGGAAGGAGCGCCATTTGACTTCTTGAATGAAACATTTGCTCCAATCGTTAGCGGACACCATGTCACGTTTGGAGAGCCCCTGTGTGCCTAAACATTGGAGCTCCCCCATATGTGACCTCCCATGGAACTAATCTAGATGTGCGGTGACCACTTTAAACCCCCAATTGCTTCACAGATGTTTATAACGCAGAGTCGGAAAAATAAAAAAATCATTTTTCTTTCCTCAACAATTATTATTTAGCCTGCAATTTTTTATTTTCACAAGAGCAACAGGAGAAATTGGATCCCAAAGGTTATTGTCCAGTTTGTCCTGAGTACACTGATACTCCGTATGTGGGGTGGAACCACAATTTGGGCACACGTCAGAGGTCGGAAGGGAAGTAGTGATGTTTTGGAATGCAGACTTTGATGGAATGGTCTGCGGGCATCATGTTACGTTTGCAGAGCCCCAGATGTGCCTAAACAATAGAAAACCCCCACAAATGACCCCATTTTGGAAACTAGACCCCCCAAGGAACTTATGTAGATGTGTGGTGAGCACTTTGAACCCCCAAGTGCTTCACAGAAGTTTACAACGCAGAGCCGTGAAAATAAAAAATAATTTTTCTTTCTTCAAAAATTATGTTTTAGTAAGCAATTTTTTATTTTCACAAGGGTAACAAAAGAAGTGGACCCCAAAATTTGTTGCTCAGTTTGTCCTGAGTACGCTGATACCCCATATGTTGGGGTAAACCACTGATTGGACACACGTCGGGGCTCGGAAGGGAAGTAGTGACGTTTTGAAATGCAGACTTTGATGGAATGGTCTGCGGACATCACGTTGCGTTTGCAGAGCCCCTGAGGTGCCTAAACAGTAGAAAACCCCAACAAGTGACCCCATTTTGGAAACTATACCCCCCAAGGAACTTATCTAGATGTGTGGTGAGCACTTTGAACCCTCAAGTGCTTCACAGAAGTTTATAACGCAGAGCCGTGAAAATAAAAAATCATTTTTCTTTCCTCATAAATTATGTTTTAGCAAGCAAATTTTTATTTTTGCAAGGATAACAGGAGAAATTGGACCCCAATAGTTGTTGCCCAGTTTGTCCTGAGTATGCTGGTACCCCATATGTGGGGATAAACAACTGTTTGTGTGCACGTCAGGGCTCAGAAGGGAGGGAGCACCATTTGACTTTTTGAACGCAAGATTGGCTGGAATCAATGGTGGCGCCATGTTGCGTTTGAAGACCCCTGATGTGCCTAAACAGTGGAAACCCCTCAATTCTAACGCCAACACTAACCCCAACACACCCCTATCCCTAATCCCAACTGTAGCCATAACCCTAATCACAACCCTAACCCCAACACACCCCTAACCACAACCCTAACCCCAACACACCCGTAACCCCATTCTCAACCCTAATCCTAACCCCAACCCTAATCCCAACCCTAACCCTAATGCCAACCCTAACCACAACTTTAACCCCAACACACCCCTAACCCTAACCCTAACCACAAGCCTAATCTTAACCCTATTTCCAACCCTAGCCCTAATGCCAACCCTAACCCTAAGGCTATGTGTCCACATTGCGGATTCGTGTGAGATTTTTCCACACGATTTTTGAAAAATCCACAGGTAAAAGGCACAGTGATTTACCTGTGGATATACAGCGGATTTCCAGTGTTTTTTTGTGCGAATTTCACCTGCAGATTCCTATTGAGGAACAGGTGTAAAACGCTGCAGAATCCACCCAAAGAATTGACATGCTGCGGAAAATACAATGCAGCGTTTCCACGCTGTATTTTCCGCACCATGGGCACAGCGGATTTGGTTTTCCATAGGTTTACATGGTACTGTAAACCTGATGGAAAACTGCTATGAATTTGCAGCGGCCAATCCGCTGAGGATCCGAGGCCAATCCGCTTTGGATCCGCGGCCAATCTGCTGATGATCCGCAGCCAAATCTGCACCGTGTGCACATAGCCTAATTCTAACCCTAACCCTAGTTCTAACTCTAGCCCTAAGCCTAATTCTAACCCTAACCCTAGTGGGGAAAAAATATATATATTTTCTTAATTTTATTATTGTCTTTACCTATGGGGGTGATAAAGGGGGGGTTCATTTACTATTTTTTTTAATTTTGATCACTGTGATAGGTTTTATCACAGTAATCAAAATGTGCCGGCCGGCACATTCGGCGGGCGCACTGCGCATGCGCCCGCCATTTTGGAAGATGGTGGCACCCATAGAGAAGACGGATGGACACCGGGAGGCTCGGTAAGTATGAGGGGGGGAGATCAGAGCACGGGGGGATCGGAGCAAGGGGGTGGGATCGGAGCACGGGGGGAGCCGACAGGAGGACGGGGGAGCCGACAGGATGACGGAGGGGAGCGGAGCACATGACGGAGGACTGGGGAGGAGATCGGTGTCGGGGGGGGCAGATCAGGGTTTCCAGCCATGACCGATGATATTGCAGCATCGGCCATGGCTGGATTGTAATATTTCACCAGTTTTCATAGGTGAAATATTACAAATCGCTCTGAGTGGCAGTTTCACTTTGAACAGCCAATCAGAGCGATCGTAGCCACAGGGGGGTGAAGCTACCCCACCCTGGGCTGAAGTACCACTCCCCCTGTCCCTGCAGATCGGGTGAAATCGGAGTTAACCCTGTCACCCGATCTGCAGGGACGCGATCCCTTCATGACCCCACATAGGCATCACAGGTCGGATTGGCACCGACTTTCATGACGCCTACGTGGCGTCACAGGTCGGGAAGGGGTTAACGAGTCTTGTAATATGACTTAGGATAAAAGCCAAATCAGTATCTAAATTTTCAGACATGGTGTTTTGGACTATTGGCCCTCGTCAGTGCAAAGCATGAGAACTGATTTGGCTAGGTGAGAGGCTCTGGACTGAGGTCTAAGGGGTAAAAGGACACAGTCATTAAAAAAAAAAAAGTCTGCACGATAACTTGTCAAAGGCTATATACAAGAGATAGTGGGCACAAAGTCATATGGTTGTTTCATCTATGGCATAAAGCATTTTCTCGCACACCGTATCTTTCCTCTGTAGTTCTACTCCAGGGCACACTCTTTCATCCTATGTCGCAACAACTGAGCCTGAACACCACAGTCCTGATCAGCAAGTCTCTCTACTCAACAGTTCTATCTCCTATTTCTTCTACTACTGATGTCTTGGATCTACCGCTTGGGACCCCCCACTAGTCCCACTAACTCAGTTCTGTTTACGCCCATTACCCTCAGTATTGCAAGCTGGGGGGGGGGGGGGGGGTCATGACTCAGTGTCCTCTACACAGAGAGATCCTTTTACAGAAAGCCACTATGACAAGTTAGTCACTTTTCCTCAGGATCTAGCTATCCCTGGCCTTAAGTCTTCTTTTCCTAAGGATCACCGCTTTGACAGCACTACTCACTTAGGAATCCAAATTCAAACTCCCTAATTACAGGAATCAGTCACTTGGTCTAACATTGGCACTTCCCATGATGGGCTGGCCCCAAACATTAACTATCTTACCCTAATGTCACTACCTAAGCTACAGTCAACTATGCTATCTATCTTATACACTATGCCTTACATTATACATCCTACACTATTCATTACTTATAGTAATACTACACACTGTACATTATTATTATTATACATTTTTATAGCGCCATTTATTCCATGGCGCTTTACATGCGAAAAGGAGCAAATATAGACAAATACAATAAACATGAGCAATAAACAAGGCACTAACAGGTACAGAAGGATGGAGGACCCTGCCCGCGAGGGCTCACAGTCTGCAGGGGATGGGTGAGGACACACCAGGAGAGGGTTTGCCATTACAACACAATTCACATGACACAATATATACAAAGATGCATGACATAATACACATTACAATACATCAACGGGATTGGTGACTGTAAGGGTAGGAACGTGACACACAGTCCACCATTGTTACGGTGCAGCGGTTCACCAAAACTAAAAAAAGTAGTCTTATAAATACTGAATTCTCCCACAATCAGCAGACAAAGGGTCACAATCTGTGGCCAAATGGGTAAAGTCATGGTTGTACCCAGCCTTGTGACAATGGACAATCAGGAGAAGGTCTTCTTGCCATATATTGCCTTTTAAAAAAAAATAAAAACATAGTAGAATTTACATGACACAGAACTTTGCTGTTGACCAAGTACATATCAGCAATGGTTCGGTATAATCTCTAGGCTATAAAGCTTTATTTAACATACTTGCATCATCATTTAATTTTTATATCAGAATGTGACAAAAATTAAAACAAGTCAAATAAAAAAATTTAAATGCCAATTAATTTGTATTATAAGCTAGAAAACAAAGAATTTCTACTATTAGGGGTAGAAAATGTTACGAATTTATATAACAGTAGTCCTGACTTGTAATCAATCTCACAATTTAAAAAAATAAATAAAAAAAATAAAAGTATGCAAAGTTTCATTTTGCTAACCCCAGACACCCTTTTCGTGCATTTTCCAGTGTATCATCTTTCCAGGAAGTCTATTTTTTAAATCCACCACCCATTGTGTAAAGTAGTACTTCCTTTCTTTTCCCTGGAGCCTGCTGAATTTGGACAACCTCTTGCATGCATAATAAAAATATTTATTCTCCTATTGTTTGCTATAAAAAGGAACGTTCCAATGAAAGCACGCATCAGCTGGACAGATGACATGTCCCTGTTCAGGCCAATATCATTATAAGGGAGGCAAATAAATACATTGACGTAGCCCATAATATGACTTTTTATACAGGCACATACAAGGAGGAAATGACCATGAGAAACTTGATGACTTCTGATCCCACCACTTTATTAAGATTAAGCACTGTAGTATACAGGTAGCGTGATATAGTTACTTTACATCTGTCAGTACCATAGATATTAGGCTATGTGCACACGTTGCGGATTAGACTTAGGAATTTCTGGTGCGGTTTCTGCCTCCCCTGGCAGAAAACGCACCTGCGGATTTGTCACGTTTTTTGTGCGTTTTTGCTTGCTGCGGTTTTCTTGCGGATTTGCTGCATTTTTTACCCCTGCAGCTCTCTATAATGGAATGGGTACAAAAACGCTGCAGATTCACAAAAAAGAAGTGACATGCTACTTCGGTTTAACGCAGCGTTTCCGCAGCGGATTTTCCGCAAAGTGTGCACAGCATTTTTTTTTCTCATTGATTTACATTGTACTGTAAATCAATTGCGGATCTGCAGCGTTTCTGCACTGCAAAAAACGCTGCGGATCCGCAGAGAATCCGCAACGTGTGCACATACCCATAAGATCAACATTATCAGAGTCCAGCTGGTTTATTTAATAAAATAAGCAGTTTGTAATGTATTGTGAAATTTGGGGACTGATTACATTAACAGAATTCGGTCAAAAGCTAGCATTGGACAAAATAAACAAAATGTTAATTTTAACCATTTTGTCCTGTTTTCTAAGGCTGGTTTCACATTTGCGGTTGTGTCCGCAGCGTTTCTTCCGCAATTATCCGCATGCGTCGTGTATTCCTATCTTTAACATTAGGGACGCATGTGTCTGCGATCGGTTGCGTTTTGCCGCGTTTGACGACACATGTGTCATTTCGTCGTCTGCGGTTTAGCGCGGTAAACGCTACATGTCGTAATTTTAGAGGCGTCAATTTGCCGCCTAGAAACGTATGCAGTTGTTAGCGGAAGGAATGCGATACAAAAATGCATTGCTGTTATGTAAACGCATGCGTTCGCAAGCACATGCGTTTGCTTGCGTTTGTGAATGCATGTGTTGCACCACAGGAAAACATGTCTAGACACTGATTAGCACCCCCCACATACAAACTGATAAAGGGAGGGAGTGGACATTGGCAGGTCACCACTCAGCAGACAGAGAGGCTTTCCAGATGCAGCAGATCAGACACAGGAACGAATCTACACTCTGAACAATAATAATAATTTCATTTATATAGCGCCAACATATTCTGCAGCGCATTACAAATTAATGTGAGTATATCCTAGCCAATGTCTTTATTTTCTATTTTCTGTCTCTATATGTCCCAATTTCTGCCATTTCTTTCTTTCTGCATGCATCAGAATGTCATCTTCTTCTTCTGAGGAGCAACGGCCTGGGCCGAACATGTCAGTGAAGTGAGTACTCACCTCCTCAGATTGGTAAGTATTCACTGTCACATCTACACATATGACAATTTGTTTTCCTTTTTTAGAGCACTTCTTCCACTGCGGCAGAGGCTGAGCAGGAGCAGCGAGGTCAAGGTAGGGTGGCAAGGTGGCAACGTGTACGTATATGTGGCTGACTGTTTATTGTATCCTCACTTTACTATTGGATGTTCATTTCTTTAATTTCCTCTTTCTTTCCCTTTTTCTTCTTGACTCCTTTTGTTTCTTGACTTTCAATATTCATGTCAGTTTTCTGTCTGTTTTCTTTCTTTTCCTTATGTTAATGTATTCAACATTAATGTCTTTATTTATTTTTTAGGTTCCAGAACGAGATGAAGACCTCATTGAAAATGACCTCCTTATCTCCCTGGTCCATGAGCGAGTCCCGTTGTGGGACACCCGAGTTCCGCAGCACTCGGACAACGTGACTATCCGGCGGCTATGGAATGAGGTGGCCAAAGCGATGTGGGATGGCTGGGACAATGCCCCGACTCGGGTCCGAAATGCATTTTGCATGTATTGCAATGCAGTGTGATGCAGCAGTGACCTTGGCCGTGATCACACAACTGTGTGTGATGAGAGAAACTCTCAGGAGTACAACACTGCAGCTTTGTGTGTGTTTGGTATAGAGATATGAGGAGGCCCCAAAAAATAATACTTGTATTTTCTCCATAATCTCTTCCTTCTGCTTACTCTGTGACTTTGTGTTGTAGACTGAAGAGAAAATGGTGGTAATACAAAGCAGAACTATACTCAACAGGTCATGTGTCCAAAAACTCATTAGTTATGACACCTGACCTGGTGACTAAAAAACTGCCTTGTATAACCTCCATTTTCTCTTCTGTGTACGTAATCTATTTCACACAAAGTGAAGGAACGATGGAGGTCATACAAGGCATATCTATACTCACCTGGACATGTGTCAGAAATAGTGAATTCATGAGGCTGTTATTTGTGCATCATGAATTCATTATTTCTGACACCTGACTTGATGAGTATAGATCTGTTTTGTAAATAGCCATCGTCTCTTCAGTCTGTGTCCAATAGATACTGCAGAACAGAATCAGGATGCAATGACGTCAACAACCTTACCACTAACTACCTAAGTGGTTTGTAGAGGAAATACATAGGAGACACGATCAAGATAACAAAACACATAGTTTATTAACAACAAATATTAGTAACATTTAAAACATAACTGGCACAGACCCAAACCCAACAGGACATTTTACACAATATTGTCCTGCCATGCCACACATCCAATATCAGAATCAAAAAAGGCAGCAAATTGGTCACGCATGTGGCCAACTTCAACAGTTGTCCGCAGCGGGTGATGCTGGTAATCTGGCAATGGGTTTGCAACTGGTTCATCCAGTTCAATGTTGGGTCGCTCCTTATCCATAATGTAATTGTGGAGAACCACACAGGTTTTGACCACCTCATCTGTTATGAACAGGTAATTCAGAACCACAATGGACCTTGAAGTTCAGAGCACACAAGGTGACCTGACATTTACCAAAAACATAGGACAAGCTCTGAGACGTGGAAACTCTGCTGACCGCAATCCCTAATCCTAACACACCACACTAGAGGTAGCCGTGGATTGCGCCTAACGCTCCCTATGCAACTCGGCACAGCCTGAGAAACTAACTAGCCCTGAAGATAGAAAAATAAGCCTACCTTGCCTCAGAGAAATTCCCCAAAGGAAATGGCAGCCCCCCACATATAATGACTGTGAGTAAAGATGAAATACAAACACAGAGATGAAATAGATTTAGCAAAGTGAGGCCCGACTTACTGAATAGACCGAGGATAGGAAAGATAGCTTTGCGGTCAACACAAAAACCTACAAACAACCACGCAGAGGGGCAAAAAGACCCTCCGCACCGACTAACGGTACGGAGGTGCTCCCTCTGCGTCTCAGAGCTTCCAGCAAGCAAGAAAAAACCAATATAGCAAGCTGGACAGAAAATATAGCAAACAAAAATAACACAAGCAGAACTTAGCTTATGCAGGATAGAGAGGCCACAGGAACGATCCAGGAGGAAGCAAGACCAATACTAGAACATTGACTGGAGGCCAGGATCAAAGCACCAGGTGGAGTTAAATAGAGCAACACCTAACGACTTAACCTCATCACCTGAGGAAGGAAACTCAGAAGCCGCAGTACCACTCTCATCCACCAAAGGAAGCTTATAGACAGAACCAGCCGCAGTACCACTCACGACCACAGGAGGGAGCTTGGCCACAGAATTCACAACACTCATCGACTGTCTCCATTTTTAGATTAATTGCTGTTGCAAGAATATGCCATTTTGAGACTAGAATCCCAAAGGTACACTCTACTGTTCTTCGGGCCCTGGTCAGTCTGTAGTTAAAGATCCTTTTAGTGTGGTTCAAGTCCCGACTGGAATATGGCTTCAGTAGGTTTTCACACATCTGAGAGGCCTCATCCCCAACCATAACAAATGGCATCGGTGGGCCTTGAGTGTTGGGGAGATGTCATGGCCGTGGAAAATTAAAATTTTTGCTATACACATGTCAGCCCATATCCGAGTTCTTGAAAGTCTGGGAATCATTGCCACGGCCAAAAGCTCCAATGTCCACTGCGATGAAGCGACAGTCCGCATCTGCTATTGCCATGAGCACAACAGAAAAATATTTTTTGTAGTTGAAGTACTCCAATCCAGTTCTGGCAGGTTTGAAACAGTTGTGGAAATCACACACACTCCAGAATTTCTCTGCAATTACCATCCACATGTCCTCGATGGGTATGGGTATAAATTCATCCCGGAGAACATTCCACAAAGCCCGGCAGGTGTCCGCAACTATTCCAGACAGGGTGGAAATTCCAAGCCGGTACTGGAAGTGGAGGGATGATAAGCTCTCTCCGGTTGCCAGAAATCTGTAATAAAATAAATAAAAAATGAATTAAAATCAATTCTATTTATGGGGTTGTTCTGCTAAAAACATAAAGGAAAATACAAAGAATACATGTCAGACCAACAATAATTATGACTGGCATTTGTTTAGAATTATTACGTACCTTAATGTAACCAGCAGACGTTCCTCTGCAGGAATCGCTCTACGGAGCTGGGTGTCCTGTCTCCGGATTGCTTCTTGGACACGACCAAGCAAATGCCGAAAAGAGTCTTGCGAAATCCGGGTATATTCCGGGAATTTGTCCGGGTTGGCATTAAGCTCACCATATAGTGTGTGATAGGCTCCACGGCTCTCCCGGAGTTCGATAATGGGGTGTCGCCAAAAACGCCGATGTCGTGTCCTTTTCTGTCTTTCTTGATTTCTTTGTTGCTCCCAAGCAAACACACAGGCAAGAAACAGCTTGATGCTCAAATCCAGGTTGAAATAAAAGCTCTCCATGCGAAGATCCATCATGACACAGGATACAGTAGCACACAGTTAAGATTTCAGCAGTCCTAGGGTCTATATATAGATATCCCATAATACACGTCCTCTGTAGTCCCATTGGCGGTGTCTGGTTATCTAGATTTTTCTCCTGTAAAATTTTCCACCATGCACACAAAAAATGCAAATGCAGGAAAAAACGCATGCTAAAGCATGAAAACGCCATGTTTTTTAAACCGCATGCGTTACCATATGCGTCTAAAAAACACTACGTTTGTACGCGTTTCCATGCGGTTTTTCCGTCATTTGCGGTTGTGGATTAAACGCTGTGTATTCTAACACAAATGTGAAACTAGCCTAAGGCTACTTTCACACTAGCGTTTTTTTCAATATGTCGCAATGCGTCGTTTAGGGGAAAAAACACATCCTGCAAAGGTGTCTGCAGGATGCGTTTTTGCCCCATAGACTAACATTAGCGACGCATTGCGACGCATTGACACACGTTGCAACCGTCGTGCGACTGTTGCGCCATGTTGTGGCGGACCGCCGGGAGCAAAAAACGTTACATGTAAAGTTTTTTGCTTCCGATGGTCCACCATTTCCGACTTCGCATGCGCGGCCGGAACTCCTCCCCCACCTCCCCACACCTCACAATGGGGCAGCGGATGCGCTGGAAAAATGCATCCGCTGCCCCCGTTGTGCGGCGCATTTCACTGCTAGCGTCGGTACCTCGGCCCGACGCACTGCGACGGGCCGAGTACGACGTTAGTGTGAAAGTAGCCTTAGAGTCTGTATTTTTACAATTTCTATTAAATGAAAAGTCTTATGTGTCCTAATAAAATATAAATAGGAACTATAACTATTTTTATATGCAAAAGTTTTAGTTCGGTGTGGGAAAATGCTGCAAAATAAAACTGCTTTAAAAATTAGAAGTGTTAATAGTTTGCATTTTTTAGTAGATAAAAATCAAGTGAATGAACAAAAGAGAATTCAGTACTTGGTGTGATCACCCTTTGCCTTCAAAACACATAATGATCGTCATTTTCACACGTAGGTGGAAACAGTCAGTAACAGAGACAGCTGTGCTGGAGGCTTAAACTGGATGAGGAACAGCCAAAATATGCTACAAAGTTAACAATGTGGAAACAGGAACACTTGGGCTATCTGCACAATGTTCCACTCAGCATGTCCACATGGACTTTTCCTCTCTGAACCCTGTTCACACAGGTAATATATAGATGATCAGGTTTTTAAATACATCAGATAGGGATTGTATACATCAGTTAGGACTGGTCTGATATGGTTATACCGTGACTTTTGGTGGAGCAGCTTAGTATACATTTTTTGCAAAAAACATATCAACTAAATACCCTGTTTTTTACATCTTTTTACTAGCACTTGCGGATTACTGTGATTTTTTTAAACTGAGTGTTTTTGGTTCTACTATGCTCTTTTGTGTCTTAAAGTTAACAATGTGGAAGACAGTTTCATGTCAAGGTCATACACCATGGCAAGGCTGAGAACAGCAACCAGACACAAGGTAGTTATACTTCATCAGCAAGATCTTTCACAGGGAAAGATTCCACAACAGTCTGGGGTTTCAAGATGTACTTTTCAAGCTCTTTTGAGGAAGTAGCAAGAAATGGGAGATGTTGAGGACTGCAGACGAAGTTATCGACCAAGGCATCTTAATGCAGTGGATGAAAGACACTCCATGCTTACTTACCTTCGAAATTGGAATATATCCAGTGTGACAAAGTCACCGGTAATGTAATAGAGGGGAGATATGTGTCACTGCCAGGGGTGGATTAAGGGTAGCCAGGGCCCCGGGCTGTTCAGACACTGTGGGCTCCCCCGGTCATGTGACAGGGTCATGTGGCGGGGTCATGCGACGGGGTCATCATATACCTGAACCAGATTATTCCAGAAAAATAGTTGCTGTCTGAAACTATAACCTGTCAAACATCTATTGATCTAGTCAATTTACCCTTCAGTTAAGAAGAAAAAAAATAAAACAGTACTGTCACCATAAGTGCCAGTATTAACAGGAGATCTGTACTTAGAATGCAGTGTTTGTGTAGTGATCACACACAATACAGTGATCACCGGTGACATTATACACAGGACCTCTGTATATAGTATACAGTGTATAGTGTCAGTGTATAGGTAACACTGACTCACCAGTGACGTTTCTAGGTGAAGTGCTTCATCTTTCATCCAGCACAGACCACCATCACTTCATCCAGCCAGGACTTGTCTCTGCAGGAAATAACACAGTTATCTCGAGCTCCGCTTGCAGAACACATTACTTAATTTTTCCCAACTTCTACATGACACCACATGAAGAAAAAGAGGTGACATAGTGTCACTCTATGCACAGTAACAGGACCGCCTCCCATTTAAAACAGTGTCCTCAAAAAATAAAATAAATACATCACTGCAGTAATAATATCCCTTAATTGTATGGTAATTATAATATCCCCCATCCTGACCCCGTGTATCTCATTCCTGGCTTCAGCCACATGTTCTCCCATCCTGCCCACAAGAGTATCCATCCTGCCCCATATGATCTGCCCATCAGTCTCCATCGTATCCATCGTGTCCCATGATCCTGCACGATCTGTCTCCAATCCTGCCCAATGTCTTTCATTCTGCCCCGTGTCTCCAATCATGGCCCGTATCTACATTCTGCCCATGTCTCCAATCCTGCCCCCAGTGTGTCCAGCATCTTTGCCCCCAGTGTCCAGCATCTCTGCCCCCAGTGTCCAGCATCTCTGCCCCCAGTGTCCAGCATCTCTGCCCCCAGTGTCCAGCATCTCCTCCCCCAGTGTCCAGCATCTATGCCCCCAATGTATCCAGAAAAATGATATATCATACTGGGAACTAGAATAAAGCTTAGTGAACATGAATCCCCTTAAAACAAACTTCATTATAACAATTTATCTAAAAACACACACCGACCCAGTGCTAAATGGCAGCAAAAAGTCTGCCTAAAAAATAGAAAAAGACCAAGGTGTAGCGCATACCCTGCAATAACCTTTCCTGTCCCCTGCCTGGCTGTGGAGGTTGGCACCGTAATAACGATTTTTTGGTGCCCCCACTAAATGTGGACTAACCCTCACTGCCCTATCTCACCCTACCATGCAGGTGGGAAAACAATATTATAAGAACAGAGATGAAGAAAAGCAAAAAAAAGGTTATTGCAGGGTATGCGCTAGACCTTGGTCTTTTTCTACTTTTTAGGCAGACTTTTTGCTGCCATTTAGCACTGGGTCGGTGTGCGTTTCCCCAATGTATCCAGCATGATGCCCCCAGTGTCCAGCATCCTGCCCCCAGTGAGTCCAGCATCCTGCCCCAGTGAGTCCAGCATCCTGCCCCAGTGGGTCCAGCATATTGCCCCCGGTATTTCCAGCATATTGCCCCCAGTGTGTCCAGCATATTGCCCCCAGTGTGTCCAGCATATTGCCCCAGTGTGTCCAGCAATCTGCCCCCAGTTTGTCCAGCATATTGTCCCCAGTGTATCCAGCATATTGCCCCCAGTGTGTCCAGCATTCTGCCCCCAGTTTGTCCAGCATATTGCCCCCAGTGTGTCTAGCATATTGCCCCCAGTGTGTCCAGCAATCTGCCTGAGTGTCTCCAGCATATTGCCCCCAGTGTGTCCAGCATATTGCCCCCAGTTTGTCCAGTATATTGCCCCCAGTGTGTCCAGCATATTGCCCCCAGTGTCTCCAGCATATTGCCCCTAGTGTGTCCAGCATATTGCCCCCAGTGTCTCCAGCATTCTGCCCCCAGTTTGTCCAGCATATTGCCCCCAGTGTGTCTAGCATATTGCCCCCAGTGTGTCTAGCATATTGCCCCCAGTGTGTCCAGCAATCTGCCTGAGTGTCTCCAGCATATTGCCCACAGGGGGGTCCAGCATATTGCCCCCAGTTTGTCCAGTATATTGCCCCCAGTGTGTCCAGCATATTGCCCCCAGTGTCTCCAGCATATTGCCCCCAGTGTGTCCAGCATATTACCCCCAGTGTGTCCAGCATATTGCCCCCAGTGTGTCCAGCATATTGCCCCCAGTGTGTCCAGCATTCTGCCCCAGTGTCTCCAGCATATTGCCCCCAGTGTGTCCAGCATATTGCCCCCAGTGTGTCCAGCATATTGCCCCCAGTGTGTCCAGCATTCTGCCCCCAGTGTGTCCAGCATATTACCCCAGTGTGTCCAGCATATTGTCCCAGTGTGTCCAGCAATCTGCCCCCAGTTTGTCCAGCATATTGTCCCGTGTGTCCAGCATATTGCCCCCAGTGTGTCCAGCATTCTGCCCCCAGTTTGTCCAGCATATTGCCCCCAGTGTGTCTAGCATATTGCCCCCAGTGTGTCCAGCAATCTGCCTGAGTGTCTCCAGCATATTGCCCCCAGTGTGTCCAGCATATTGCCCCCAGTGTCTCCAGCATATTGCCCCTAGTGTGTCCAGCATATTGCCCCCAGTGTCTCCAGCATTCTGCCCCCAGTTTGTCCAGCATATTGCCCCCAGTGTGTCTAGCATATTGCCCCCAGTGTGTCTAGCATATTGCCCCCAGTGTGTCCAGCAATCTGCCTGAGTGTCTCCAGCATATTGCCCACAGGGGGGTCCAGCATATTGCCCCCAGTTTGTCCAGTATATTGCCCCCAGTGTGTCCAGCATATTGCCCCCAGTGTCTCCAGCATATTGCCCCCAGTGTGTCCAGCATATTACCCCCAGTGTGTCCAGCATATTGCCCCCAGTGTGTCCAGCATATTGCCCCCAGTGTGTCCAGCATTCTGCCCCAGTGTCTCCAGCATATTGCCCCCAGTGTGTCCAGCATATTGCCCCCAGTGTGTCCAGCATTCTGCCCCCAGTGTGTCCAGCATATTACCCCAGTGTGTCCAGCATATTGTCCCAGTGTGTCCAGCAATCTGCCCCCAGTTTGTCCAGCATATTGTCCCGTGTGTCCAGCATATTGCCCCCAGTGTGTCCAGCATTCTGCCCCCAGTTTGTCCAGCATATTGCCCCCAGTGTGTCTAGCATATTGCCCCCAGTGTGTCCAGCAATCTGCCTGAGTGTCTCCAGCATATTGCCCCCAGTGTGTCCAGCATATTGCCCCCAGTGTCTCCAGCATATTGCCCCTAGTGTGTCCAGCATATTGCCCCCAGTGTGTCCAGCATATTGCCCCCAGTGTGTCCAGCATTCTGCCCCCAGTGTGTCCAGCATATTACCCCCAGTGTGTCCAGCATATTGTCCCAGTGTGTCCAGCAATCTGCCCCCAGTTTGTCCAGCATATTGTCCTCAGTGTGTCCAGCATATTGCCCCCAGTGTGTCTAGCATATTGCCCCCAGTGTGTCCAGCAATCTGCCTGAGTGTCTCCAGCATATTGCCCCCAGTGTGTCCAGCATATTGCCCCCAGTTTGTCCAGTATATTGCCCCCAGTGTGTCCAGCATATTGCCCCCAGTGTCTCCAGCATATTGCCCCCAGTGTGTCCAGCATATTACCCCCAGTGTGTCCAGCATATTGCCCCCAGTGTGTCCAGCATTCTGCCCCAGTGTCTCCAGCATATTGCCCCCAGTGTGTCCAGCATATTGCCCCCAGTGTGTCCAGCATTCTGCCCCCAGTGTGTCCAGCATATTACCCCCAGTGTGTCCAGCATATTGTCCCCAGTGTGTCCAGCATATTGCCCCAGTGTGTTCAGCATATTGCCCCCAGTGTGTCCAGCATATTGCCCCCAGTGTGTCCAGCATATTGCCCCCAGTGTGTCCAGCATATTGCCCCCAGTGTGTCCAGCATATTGCCCCCAGTGTGTCCAGCATATTGCCCCTAGTGTGTCCAGCATTCTGCCCCCAGTGTCTCCGGCATTCTGCCCCCAGTGTGTCCAGCATATTGCCCCCAGTGTGTCCAGCATATTGCCGCCAGTGTGTCCAGCATATTGCCCCTAGTGTGTCCAGCATTCTGCCCCCAGTGTCTCCAGCATATTGCCCCCAGTGTGTCCAGCGTATTGCCCCAAGTGTGTCCAGCATATTGCCCCCAGTGTCCAGCATACTGGCCCGGGCCCCCTGGATTGTCGTTCGCAATAAAAAAAAAAAAAGTTCTCCTCACCTGTCAGCGCTCCAGCGACGAAGCTCTCTCCTTGCAGCTGAAGCGCGCACTCGCCGGCGACTGACAATGACATCAGATGCCGATGACGTGCGCGCTGCGGCTGATGTCAGCTTCCAGCCTCCGATTGGCTGGCGGCTGTTAACTATTGACGTGCGGGTGCGCGCCCGCACATCAATAGCGTTTAACTGCCGCAGCGCTGGTAGGGGCCCGGTGAACAGATGAGATGGGGCCCGATGCAGTCCCCTCTGCCCACTGGGCCCATACGACAGTCAGGGCAGTAATGCCCTGATGGCAGCGGGCAATCTGAGCAGTAGCCCAGGGCCCCCCCCACATCACTGGGCCCTGGGCTACCGCCCAGATTGACCCCATTATAATCCACCCCTGGTCACTGCGCTTAATGCCGTCAGTGATATGAAACTAGAGTATTTTCCTCCAGCACACTACCTGTTGCGAGGGTTAAGTTAAAGTTGCAAAAGGGCTGGTTTCATGTGGACCTTCATAGAGCAGGAGGGAGAAGGTCCACATTATCTCCACCTGTAAAGCTGCCAGAACCTGTGTGATGTCATGATCATGTGGTCAGTCACATGATGGAAAGAGTCACATGGTCTTGAGTTTAAATATGAGCTCTAGAGGCAGTCTCCAGTGGTTTTTTGTCTTGTTGAGGAAAGTCTGAACCTGTATTGCTCCAGAGCAGGGTGCCACCCGTCTACGTATGGACTGTGTTGCAGCGTTTTTGTTTTTTCTTTGTTGTTTTCCTGTTTGAGCCAGAGTAGCTGAGTTTTTTCCCCTCTTGTTCATTTATACTGCGTAATAATAAACTAACGCAGGATTTAAAGAGACAGTGTTCCGATTTTCTACCTCTATATACCGCCACGTGAGTTGAACTACCACACCAGCAATGCCATCACCTTAGAGCTGGCAACAACCGTGACACCATCTAATGCGAAGTTTGACCAGATGTAGTCTTTATTGGAAGAATTGCACCCAAAAAGCCATACTTTTGGCATGCAAATAAGGCTAAGCAACTCATTAATGCATGAAAACAAGATCTAGGTTGCAGAAAAATGGCAGCAGGTGCTCTGGACTGATGAGTCAAAATGTGAAATATTTGTCTGCAACAGAAGGCAAATTGTTTGCAGAAGGATTGGAGAGTGGTACGATAGCGATTGTCTTCAAGTACAATAGAGGTTCCTTGCAAGTTTGGGGCTGCATTTCAGTAAATTGAGTTGGGAATTTGGTCAGGATCTACAGGACTAGTGGTGTCATCAATGCTGAAAAATACACACGCATCAAGAAACAACATCAGGATGGCATCTGATTGCCTCCAAATTTATTCTACAACAGGAGAACGACCGACTTCAAAGGTGATTCAAAGGTGATTTTTTTTTCAATACATATAATATTCAGCATGTTAACTAGGTGGCAGGTCAGTGAGGAATCAGTGACCTGTCAGAAGCCATACTGGTGAATACATAAGCAAAGCACCACATGAAGACCTCCCCCCTCCCCCCACAGGACGCCACTGAGTAGGAGCATATCATTAACTGAAAATAAACATTAAACAACCACAAGATGGATTTCATCAACAAAGGTATCATTATAATCAGTACAAGAGCGCTAACCTGACACTGTCTGTAGGTTACTGTGCACAATCCTGCTGACAGGTTCCCTTTAAGCCAAACCTCCAGATTATAGCAGTTTAAGATATCCGAATCCATGTTGATTTCTCTTTTTTGGAAGTGTTGCAAATCTGTCCAGTCATACATTTTCCCTTGCGTATTCAGAACATATACAACATGGAATAGAAATCACAAAAAGGACAAACTTCATTTATTTATTTATTAATATGTTTTAAACAGTAAAATACAGTGTATCCAAAACAGCACAATATAGTAAGATTAAGATCTAGGCATGGATGGACTCACTTTCCTATGCAGAAATCACTGAATATAATATCCAGAATGTCCTCTGCGCTCACCCTACCTGTGATAGCACCAAGTTGTCTGTGAGCAATACGCAGCTCCTCTGCAGAAAGAACCAAGTCCTCCTGTCTGTGCACACTGTAGCGCCCTAGTGCGTCTAAACATGCTGTAAGATGATGTCTATGGCGAGTCTGAGTAATTGTAGGGGCTCCCTGAAGAGGATCACCACAACTGAAAAAACAAAACAAAAACATTTATTGGTAAAAATTAAAAGAATATTTTCCCTTAAAAAGAGAACCTCTTTATTATTGTCAATTATGTTATCACTAGATGGTGGCCCGATTCTAATGCATCGGGTATTCTAGAATATGTATGTAGTTTATTTATGAACAGAATAATGCAATTTATACACAGTATTCGGCTGGGTGCGACCAATCAGCGAAGCATGGTTCAAATTCCGCGCCAATTCGCGGCCGGACTGCGCCTGTCGCCGATTGGTCACTCTGTGAACAGCCAGCTTCTTTAGCAATGACCTTTTGTGGCTTACCCTCCTTGTGGAGTGTGTCAATGACTGCCTTCTGAACATTTCTCAAGTCAGCAGTCTTTCCCATGATTGTGGAGCCTACTGAAACAGACTAAGGGACCTATTTAAATGCTTAGGAGGCCTCTGCAGTTGTTTTTTCTTAATTATTCTAAATTACTGAGATAATGACTTTTGGGTTTTCATTGGCTGTAAGCCATAATCATCAATATTAACAGAAATAAACACTTGAAACAGATCACTCTGTTTATAATGACTCTGTATGTGTTTCACTTTTTGTATTGAAGAACTGACATAAATTAACTTTTTGATGATATTCTAATTTTGTGAGAAGCACCTGTATATTTACACAGTGTAGCATTATCTAGGTGATATATGTAATATTTTTCTTGATGCTGGAGATTTCATAGCACCTTTTGTGTAAAACATTGCACCACATGCATGAAAACTGCACTATTTGCTGGAAAGAATATCTGTCATCTACCCTATGGAAATACAGTGTTTGTCTCTATGCGGTAAGTGTAGTCATGTACTATGACATTTATGCAATATAATATTGTATCAACCTTGCAGAGTTGAGTAGACAAGAGACTTAATTATACTAGGGAGTGTCATCAAAAAATGACCTATTGTGTTTCACGTATTTTAAAAAAAAAGTTTTGTGGTTTGTTTTTTTTTCATTTCACAAACGGTAGTAAAAGAAAAAAAAAACATAAGTAATCTTGCAATTTTCACAATGACCACTGGTGCCATGTTAGTTCTTTCAGGAAAAGTTTTTAGAAGGCACGTTATCATCAAAGGCAGGATTACAATTTCAGGTAAAACCTGTTAGGACTGGCGGAACGCACCAAGACAGATGGTATAGATGCGTTCGCAGTCCGGGGTCCACCGTGCAGGTGAAAACCTGCTGCTAGCAATTAGCAGACTATATGGCGGTACACTAAAGTATACACGCGTGGGTTAACCTCACCCAGCATGAAAGAAGCAATCCTGTTAAGGCACAGGACCGCGGTACCGCACCTAAAGCGCGAGCAAGTAGTCAGCGAACTCAACCCCAACTAGGATTAAAGTCCGATTAGACCCTTGCTGGCACAACACCGCAACTGGGTGTGTAAGGAAACTGAAGAGCAATATTAAGGCACAAGAGTGCATGTAGTGCCGCACTGACGAACGCCACTAATCACCCAGGCTTGGGTAAGGAAAGCACAGAGGAAGTGCACGGCGCCGTTCTGGCGGTCACAGCAACTGGACGCTATAATGTGTGACTAGTGCTGTAGGATAAGTCGGGCGCTAGGTAGCAGCCATACACCTTCCGCGAACAGTCATTCAATAGGGTAGGGGTATCCAAGGACGACTTGCACTCACAACATACACACATTAGCGATTGAAAGACAATACTAGCGCATGGCCGTGCGGTCATGCGCAGATTATATAGCAGCAGCACAGGAAGTGGCCACAGCACCTTTGCCCTTCCAAGACCTGCCAAGAGGACCAATGGAATGTGCTGCAGAGCCTGAGCACATGACCCTCGATCTCCAACGGGAGATCTTACCCTGGGCATGCTCAGTACGTGCAGACAAAGACTTAGTCCCAGAGAAGTCCGCTCGCTGCTGACCAGCACTGACTTTAATGGCAGAGACTGGAGAAGCAACAGTAACTCTCAGAACAGAGTGAGAATGAGCAAGACGCTGGGACCGACGTCTTTGCTGAGCAGACTCCACTGCGGCTGGACAAGAATGGGAGACCGCAGCGGAGGTGGCTCGAGATTCCCCCTGTGCAGAAGCGGGAACTCGACCCCTAACAAAACCTCTGTCCATAGAGATCTCAAATTCAGCTGATTAATGTTGGCAGATATGCAACAGATACAGACTTATTTGTGGGCAGGAAGAGTTTATTTACACTTTTCTGACAGTAGATGGCGATGTTCTTACTGTTATATTCTTAGTTGAATGTAATGCATATACTTGTTGTACCTTGGTTTCCCTTTCTCTCTGGTAAAAGGTCTTTTAGACTTCCTGTTATGCTGTATTAAGAAGCTGATGCATGTACCTCATGTTCTGTTTAGATAAAAGTTGAATTACCCCATATAATCTACTCTCAAGTTTCTTCTGTGACCAAACTATGCAACAGGTAAATGGGCTGCACTTAGAAAAATTTTGAATATGAAGGGCCGCTTTCTTTGCAGGAGAAGAGCAAGTTTTCAGTGATTCCATTATTTTCCTATATGACTTTTTGATCATTTTTTTTTTTATTTTTCATCTTTTTAAAATTGTTTTCAATTGCAGTTATCCTATGGGTTATGTTACAGGTCCTTCTCTTTTACAGCATTTTTACTGTCCAAAATATTTTTCTGCTATGTTTTCATACTTTATTTTGAAAAATGTTTAACAAATGTTTCCTTTTTTTGTCTCCCAATTGGCCCCATACAGTATTATTGTTTTACAATTAGCCCCATATAGTAATTCTGGCCGCCATCCAGGAATAATTTCCCCAATCCTGCTATAATGTCCCCTGTCCTGTAACAATGTCCTCTGTCTTGTCGTAATGTCCCCTATCCTGTCATAATGTCCCAAATCCTGTCATAATGTCCCCAATCCTGTAATAATATCCCTCGTCCAGTAGTAATGGTCCCAGTCTTGTAATAATGTACTTAAACCTGTAGTAATAGTCCCCCGTCCTATAATAATGTCACTCATCCTGTTATAATGATCCACACCTTGCAATAATGTCCCCATTCTGATTTCCATCATATAGTAATGTCCCCATCTTGTACTTGTAACAATGTCCAACATTCTGTTGCTCTTTACACACACAAAAAAAATTCTTCTCACCTGACCTCACTCTCTTGATGAACAGTGTCCTCTTCCTGCAACATACCCAGAGTGGCGCATGGCAGTGACGTTAAGCGTGAACGTGACATATATGCCAAAGTCAGTCACTGGCCTCTAATTGTCCGGTGGCTGGTACTGGTTTTGTGGTGGAAAGAGTCGGTCTCACATTTCACATATTCAGTTGAAAAGGAAAGCTGATAACGGCGGCCTCTGGATCGGGCCACGATCATCTCAGGTGTCTGAGGGCTGCACAATGGAGCCTCGGGGGCCGCATAACGTCCACAACCCAAGTGTTTGAGACCCCTGTAATAGACCCTACTACCTTTCCTTCACATTGACTTTTGTACACGCTCATTAGAGGATTCAACACAAAAGATAGGATCTGACTCATTCATTGTTGCTAATATACATGTGGATTTCCTTAAACAAAGAGAAGTCTAAAAAGTCCCAGTGGCCAGTGTGAAAATTGCAAGATTACCAATTTTTAAATAAAAAAAAAATGGCCAAAAATGTTTAAAAAATACATTTAAAACACAAAATCCTGATTTCATAAATAAGCAATTTTCTGGTGATCATCAGTCTACTCAGGTGCGTAATACATACGCTACTTTCTGCCTCCTCATGGTAATACCATACTGACGTTATGTCTTGATTTTTAACTAATGGATCCATTTGATCTATTTGTGCTTGAAGGTAAAATGAAATGCACCATTGAAATGTACTTAAAAAATAAGCATCTCACATTGCTTCCAATCGGTCTCTGAGGATTCTCAGGAACTTGCAGATTCCTTCTTTTGTGTGGCAAGACAGAAGACATACTGGCGGTAGTCCAGATTCCTGACATAGCTTCTGCATGGTATAGATACTTTCTTGGCTTAGCAGGTCTACTTTGTTCAGTGCCACAATAACATTCCTGGGTCCATCTCCTTGCAGGCTGGAGCAGAGGTTCTGCAGGTGGGCAAGCAGTTCTTCCCGAGATAGTAAACCAGTGCTGACATCTATCACTGCTACCAGAATATCTGCCTCCCCCACCCTAAACAAAAAAAAAGGAATGCTTTAGATAAATGAAGTAGTGACAAAACTGATAGTTAATAATGGTTTATTATTTAAAGTGAGCCTGTCAGCAGGATTGTGCTCAGTAAGCTACAGACACTGTCAGGTTAGACTGATTACAATGATACCTGGGTGAGGACATTCATTTTGTGGTTGTTGTTTAATCTTTATTGTAGTTTTCAGTTAATGATTCATCAGTGCTTCAGGGCTGACTGTTCATTTTTTTTTTTGTAACCACACAATATAATATGCATTAAAATAGGGGGAAGGTCACTTTATATACTAGGCATCATTGTGTCTGCAACTGTTCTACATACAGTAATTATTATTTACACTTAATTGTAAATCATGACAGTTTTTTTTATTAATGTGGCTTTTACTAGATCATTTTAGGTTAGCAGAATCAGCAGGGTGGCCAACTTCACTACGGTATTTATTGTTTCTGGACAGCTTATCACAACATTTTTTTACAGACACATTGGAAAACCATAAGAAATCATTATGATTATAAGTGATACATGTTTACAGCCCATGATTCTGATATGTAGACATTATCTGCATTCACTGTGATCAGTCAAATAGTGATAATCATAGTCAAAATAATCTGCATAAGTTTCTTCAGCCTCAAAAAAAATCTATTTTTTTAAGAAGAGGGCAAAAAAGTAACCAATTTTTCAGACTGTCTATGAATTTCTGGATGGTTGGCAACCCTTGCCATTAGTCTCAATAATACCCAATGACATATTGCTACCTTATTCTACTAGGAGTAACAGATGGGTAAGACAAATTGTTTTTCTAAGGGAACACATAAATGCCATGCCAGCAACAAGTTTTCATCTTCAATCTCACACAATAACACTGTGTACAAAGGATGCATCTGTGTCTCTGTACAGGATTATTGTCTCTGCCTGGCACTTAGCAGGAACCTAGTTCATCGCAGTAAATGACTTTTTGGCAGAAGGCAAAGGGTGAAGCACAGTTTGATTAAGTTGTTTGCCTTGATGACGTTCATCCTCTACTCTTAGCAGGAAATTTTTAATTGCTGTCTGAATAGTAAAGAGCCAGAGTGACTGTAAGTTACATGTGATACATGATATCACAACCTAAAAAGTGCAAAGGGGGTTTAAAAACATTTGATGTGCATGGCCATACGTTAGAAGCAGAATTGTACCTATACTTATACACTCTATGGACAATGCATTCAGACACCAACAGGAGCTCTGTTTTGACAACCCATGCTAAATCGATAGGCACTAATATGGAGGTGCTCCCCTATTTGCAGCTATATAACAGCTTCCTCTTTTCTGGGAAGACTTTCTACATTTTTTAATTTTTCTGTGGAAATCTTTGTCCACTCAACCAGAAGAGCATTTGTGACGTCAGACATGGATGTTGGCTGAAGACCAGGCATGCAATCTCCATTCTAGTTCAGCCAGATTCACACATCTGTTATTCATGTTCTGTACTAGGACTGCAATTCACGGACAGACCTCGCGTCCCTGACATGAACTTGCCAGCCGTATACCTATATTTCAGGCTGCTGAGTGTGGGTCAGGAGACCTCCAGTCGGTTTGTGCATCACACAAATGTATTAATCTGTCTTTCATCAAAGGTGCTCAGTGGGGCTGAGGTAAGGACTCCATATCCATACACCTTAAGCCCTTTACCCCCAAGCGTGGTTTGCACGTTAATGACCGGGCCAATTTTTACAATTCTGACCACTATCCCTTTATGAGGTTATAACTCTGGAACGCTTCAACAGATCCTGATGATTCTGACAATGTTTTCTCATGACCTATTGTACTTTATGATATTTGTAAAATTTCTTTGATACTACCTGCA
The DNA here is from genome assembly GCF_032444005.1 of Ranitomeya imitator. Taxonomy (NCBI): domain Eukaryota; kingdom Metazoa; phylum Chordata; class Amphibia; order Anura; family Dendrobatidae; genus Ranitomeya; species Ranitomeya imitator. The sequence continues at coordinate 547,880,426 of NC_091282.1, read as the reverse complement.
TTTATTTGTGAAAAAATGGAAATTTGCCCAAAATTTTGAAAATTTGTCAATTTTCCAAATTTGAATTTTTATGCCCTTAAATCACAGAGATATGTCACAAAAAATACTTAATAAGTAACATTTCCCACATGTCTACTTTACATCAGCACAATTTTGGAACCAAAATTTTTTTTTGTTAGGGAGTTATAAGGGTTAAAAGTTGACCAGCAATTTCTCATTTTTACAACACCATTTTTTTTAGGGACCACATCTCATTTGAAGTCACTTTGAGGGGTCTATATGATAGCAAATAACCAAGTATGACACCATTCTAAAAACTGCACCCCTCAAGGTGCTCAAAACCACATTCAAGAAGTTTATTAACCCTTCAGGTGTTTCTCAGGAATTTTTGGAATGTTTAAAAAAAATGAACATTTAACTTTTTTTCACAAAAATGTTTATTCAGCTCCAATTTGTTATATTTACCAAGGGCAACAGGAGAAACTGAACCCAAAAGTTGTTGTAAAATTTGTCCTGAGTACACTGATACCCCATATGTGGAGGTAAACCACCGTTTGGGCGCATGGCAGAGCTCAGAAGTGAAGGAGCGCCACTTGACTTTTCAATGCAAAATTGATTGGAATTGAGATGGGACGCCATGTCGCGTTTGGAGAGCCCCTGATGTGCCTAAACATTGAAACCCCCCACAAGTGACACCATTTTGGAAAGTAGGCCCCCTAAGGAACTTATCTAGATGTGTTGTGAGAACTTTCAACCTCCAAGTGTTTCACTACAGTTTATAAGACAGAGCCATGAAAATAAAAAATCTTTTTTTCCACAAAAATTATTTCTTAGCCCCCGGTTTTGTATTTTTCCAAGGGTAACGGGACAAATTGGAGAACAACTCTTGGGGTCCAGTTTCTTCTGAGTACGCTGATACCCCATATGTGGGGGGAACCCCTGTTTGGGCGCACGGGAGAGCTCAGAAGGGAAGGAGCGCCACTTGACTTTTCAATGCAAAATTGATTGGAATTGAGATGGGACGCCATGTCGCGTTTGGAGGGCCCCTGATGTGCCTAAACAGTGGAAACCCCCCAATTCTAACTGAAACCCTAATCCAAACACACCCCTAACCCTAATCTCAACGGTAACCCTAACCACACCTCTAACCGTAATCCCAACCTTAATCCCAATGGTAAATGTAATCCAAACCCTAACTTTAGCCCCAACCTTAACCCCAATGGGAAAATGGAAATAAATAAATTTTTTTAAATTTTATTATTTTTCCCTAACTAAAGGGGTGATGAAGGGGGGGTTTGATTTACTTTTATAGCGGGATTTTTGGCAGATTTTCATGATTGGCAGCAGTCACACACTAAAATATTCTCTTTATTGCAAAAAAATAGTTTTTGCGTCTCCACATTTTGAGAGCTATAATTTTTCCAAATTTTGGTCCACAGAGTCATTTCAGGTCTTGTTTTTTGCGGGACAAGTTGATATTTTTATTGGTACCATTTTCGAGCACGTGACATTTTTTGATCGCTTTTTATTCCGATTTTTGTGAGGTAGAATGAACAAAAACCAGCTATTCATTTATTTTTTGGGGGTGAGGTGTTTATACCGTTCCACGTTTGGTAAAATTGATAAAGCAGTTTTATTCTTCGGGTCAGTATGATTACAGCGATACCTCATTTATATCATTTTTTTATGTTATGGTGCTTTTATACGATAAAAACTATTTTATATAAAAAATAATTATTTTTGCATCGCTTTATTCTGAGGACTATAACTTTTTTATTTTTTCGTTGATGACGCTGTATGGTGGCTCGTTTTTTGAGGGACAAGATGACGTTTTCAGCGGTATCATGGTTATTTATATCCGTCTTTTAGATCACGTGTTATTCCACTTTTTGTTTGGCGGTATGATAATAAAGCGTAGTTTTTGCCTCTTTTTTTACGGCGTTCACTGAAGGGGTTAACTAGTGGGACAGTTTTATAGGTCGGGTCGTTACGGACGTGGCAATACTAAATATGTGTACTTTTATTGTTTTCTTTTTTATTTAGATAAAGAAATATATTTATTGGAGCAATATTTTTTTTCTTTATTTAGGATTTTTTTTTTACACATGTAAATATTATTTTTTTTACTTTTTTACACTGCCCCAGGGGGGACATCACTGTTTAGTGTCAGATCGCTGATCTGACACTTTGCATTGCACTGCAGGCACTGCAGTGAGGCTTCCCGGCGCCTGCTCTGATCAGGCGCTTGAAAGCCACCTCCCTGCAGGACCCGGAAGGCCCCCTGCAGCCATTTTGTTGCTCCGAGGGTCTCAGGGAAGCATGTGGGGAGCCCCCTCTCTGCGCGATGCTTCCCTGTGCCGCCGAAACATAGTGCCGGATGTCAGCTGCGATAGTCAGCTGACACCCGGCCCCGATCGCCGAGCTCCCCCCGTGAGCGTGGCTGATCGCATAAGACGTACTATCCAGTCGGTGGTCATACAGGCCCATACCACCTTGATGGGATAGTACGTCTAATGCCAGAAAAGGGTTAATATGGAGTTTCCCACACACTTTGTGGCTATAATAGCAGGCAGGCTAGTTAAGTTCTTTCATATCAAACTCACCCAATCAGACATTGCTTTGTGCATTGGGGAACAGTCATGCTGAAACTGGTTATGCAGGAGAATGAATTTTTCCCTTTACTAGCATTAAGGGGCCTAAATTAATGCTTGAAAAACAACCCCATAGCATTATCACTCCTCCACCGCAGGTGAGTAACATTCTCCTGACATTGGCAGTCTGATAGATGAGTCAAGGTTTGGCAAAAAAGAGAAGCATAATTTGTCACTCCACAAAACACATCTTCACTAGAGTTGAGCGACCTTGACCTTTTTAGAGTCGAGCCGGGTTTCGCGAAACCCGACTATCTCAAAAGTAGGGTCGAGTGAAATCGGCCGATTATGACGTAAAGTCGGGATCGACCGAAACACGAAACCCAATGCAAGTCAATGGGGCAGCATAGTCGGCAGTGAGTGGGGGCCAGGAAAACACCTAGAGTGCCCATTTTAATGTCAAAACCATCCATTCTTCTTAATAAAGCTTGTCAAGCGTAATTTACCTTATAATAATTGGAAGGCATTTGAAATTGGGGGTCATTTGGCTAAAGTTGTGGTGGGTAGGGCTGGTTCAAGTAATTAGTGGGCCCAGGAAATCTGGACCACGTCACGGCAGTGGAGCAGGGAGAGGTAAGTATTTCAACTTTGCAAGTGCTGTGAACCTGAGCAAGCAGGGGGGGCCCACTCGTTGGCATTGGCACTGGCACAGGGCCCCTCAAAGTACAGCGGTGTGTTTGCACCGCGGGGGCGCCTCCCACCGGCAGCAACACTTTTGCGTACCATGAGAGGCCCTGTGCCAGTGACGTCGCCAACTAGTATTCCTCCCCCCACCTGATGAAGGAACCTGCACTTTCATCTGCACCTTCCTCTTTGTCCCCGTGTAATGTGGTATGGTATGCGGGAAGGGGGACCTGACTTTCAGCAGGGTCACAATCTTGCAGTGTAGCGTGCACGGGAAATGTTGCGTTATGGGTCAATGTACCAGCAGACTCATCTATCACTGGCTGGGCAATGGGCAGGATGAGGAGGAAACACAGATATAGGCCCAAAGAATAAAGTGGGCTAAATGCAGTTCAAAATTGGTAACACAGGACTAATCAGGGGGCATTGCAGTGGAGGACAACTGGAATGAGAGGCTGACACAGAGAGTAGGCCCAAATCAGTAAGTAGTCGAAATGCAGTTCAAAATTGGCAACAGTAGTAAACAGGCGGCACAGCTTTGTTCAGTGGAGGAGAACAGCAAGGAGTGGCAGACACCGATAGTAGGCCCCAACCCAACTAGTAGGCCAAATGCAGTCTAACATTAACAACTACTTAATGAGCGCCTGAAAACGGAATTTCAGGACAGGAAACCAGGAGAACAGCAAGGAGCGGCAGACACCGATAGTAGGCCCCAAACCAACTAGTACGCCAAATGCAGTTGTTCCGTTTAACCACAATTTAATGAGAGCCTGAAGATAGAAGTTCAGGAAAGGCAACCTGGAGAACACCTTGGAGTGGAACACACCATCTCTCTACACCCCATACCCAATTTGTAGGTCTAATGCAGCGTAGTTTCCAACAACTACTAAACGAGAGCATGATGATCGAAGCATTGGCGAGGAAACCTGGGGAACACCTTGGAGTGGAACACACCATCTCTCTACACCCCATACCCAATTTGTAGGCCTAATGCAGCGTAGTTTCCAACAACTACTAAACGAGAGCCGGAAGATCGAAGCAATGGAGAGGAAACCTGGGGAACACCTTGGAGTGTAACACACCATCTCTCTACACCCCATACCCAATTTGTAGGCCTAATGCAGCGTAGTTTCCAACAACTACTAAACGAGAGCCGGAAGATCGAAGCAATGGAGAGGAAACCTGGGGAACACCTTGGAGTGTAACACACCATCTCTCTACACCCCATACCCAATTTGTAGGCCTAATGCAGCGTAGTTTCCAACAACTACTAAACGAGAGCCGGAAGATCGAAGCAATGGAGAGGAAACCTGGGGAACACCTTGGAGTGTAACACACCATCTCTCTACACCCCATACCCAATTTGTAGGCCTAATGCAGCGTAGTTTCCAACAACTACTAAACGAGAGCATGATGATGGAAGCATTGGCGAGGAAACCTGGGGAACACCTTGGAGTGGAACACACCATCTCTCTACAGTGGAACACACCATCTCTCTACACCCCATACCCAATTTGTAGGCCTAATGCAGCGTAGTTTCCAACAACTACTAAACGAGAGCCGGAAGATCGAAGCTCAGGAAAGGCAACCTGGAGAACACCTTGGAGTGGAACACACCATCTCTCTACACCCCATACCCAATTTGTAGGCCCAATGCAGCGTAGTTTCCAACAACTACTAAACGAGAGCCGGAAGATCGAAGCAATGGAGAGGAAACCTGGGGAACACCTTGGAGTGTAACACACCATCTCTCTACACCCCATACCCAATTTGTAGGCCTAATGCAGCGTAGTTTCCAACAACTACTAAACGAGAGCCGGAAGATCGAAGCAATGGAGAGGAAACCTGGGGAACACCTTGGAGTGTAACACACCATCTCTCTACACCCCATACCCAATTTGTAGGCCTAATGCAGCGTAGTTTCCAACAACTACTAAACGAGAGCCGGAAGATCGAAGCTCAGGAAAGGCAACCTGGGGAACACCTTGGAGTGTAACAAACCCTCTCTCTACACCACGGAAGGGCTGATTCTTAGGAAGGAAGGCTGTCGGAAAGAAGCAGGGCGCGTCCGAGGGTGATTATATTCTTATTAGGTATATACTCACCCTCGGACGCGCCCTGCTTCTTTATTTGTAATGAATGTTTATTTGCAATGTGGTTTTGACTTACTCTATTTTTTTGGTAAATAATGATTTTATTATTTTCATTGTTTTGCATCTTCTTGGCAATAATATAAAGAAGACGCGACAGGACAACACTCGGTGGATGCCATATCTGTGTTTAAAATTGAAAAAACCTTTCAGTTAACTACTTGCAGGAGAAAGTTATTGTAGCTGGTGGCCATTTTTAGTACTGTACCAGATTTTTGTTGTATGTGTTTGTTTTTAATGTTAAAATGTCTGCATTTGATATCTCTCCAGTATTTTCTTTTTTATAAGCAAAATACTTATTTTTATATTTTCTGATATTGGTTCCAGGGGTACACGGGCAGCAGTGGTGTGGTCAGTGGAGGCCTAGTGGAAGGAGTGACCGCAGACAGGCATCGAAGGCCTAAAATAATAACACATGGCTGTAGGCAATTTTAAATTGGTTCCAGGGGTACACGGGCAGCAGTGGTGTGGTCAGTGGAGGCCTAGTGGAAGGAGTCACCGCAGACAGGCATCGAAGGCCTAAAATAATAACACATGGCTGTAGGCAATTTTAAATTGGTTCCAGGGGTACACGGGCAGCAGTGGTGTGGTCAGTGAAGGCCTAGTGGAAGGAGTGACCGCAGACAGGCATCGAAGGCCTAAAATAATAACACATGGCTGTAGGCAATTTTAAATTGGTTCCAGGGGTACACGGGCAGCAGTGGTGTGGTCAGTGGAGGCCTAGTGGAAGGAGTCACCGCAGACAGGCATCGAAGGCCTAAAATAATAACACATGGCTGTAGGCAATTTTAAATTGGTTACAGGGGTACACGGGCAGCAGTGGTGTGGTCAGTGGAGGCCTAGTGGAAGGAGTCACCGCAGACAGGCATCGAAGGCCTAAAATAATAACACATGGCTGTAGGCAATTTTAAATAGGTTCCAGGGGTACACGGGCAGCAGTGGTGTGGTCAGTGGAGGCCTAGTGGAAGGAGTGACCGCAGACAGGCATCGAAGGCCTAAAATAATACCACATGGCTGTAGGCAATTTTAAATTGGTTACAGGGGTACACGGGCAGCAGTGGTGTGGTCAGTGGAGGCCTAGTGGAAGGAGTGACCGCAGACAGGCATCGAAGGCCTAAAATAATAACACATGGCTGTAGGCAATTTTAAATTGGTTCCAGGGGTACACGGGCAGCAGTGGTGTGGTCAGTGGAGGCCTAGTGGAAGGAGTGACCACAGACAGGCATCGAAGGCCTAACATAACAAAAATGTCAATACAATGGTATTGTCAGTGGCAGGCATTGAAGGATGTCAGCGCATTGACTAAACATTGGTGGAGCTGTGAGATAATTTTGCAAGTGGTAGAGCACTGTTTGAGCTGGGGTGGGGGGAAACTGTCTTGTGGCCGGCGGTACAGGCCCAGGGCCCCTCATATTACAACGGTGTGTCTGACGTTGGGTGCGCACCACCACCGCCAGAGACACTTTATTGTACTAGGAGGGACCCACTGGCAGTGCCGTCGACCAAAAGCGGGCTCACCCACCTCTTCAGACAAACTGCACTCTCACGGGTGCTGTCGCCAAGTGTCGATACCACGGCCCCGTGTGGGGAGTTTGGCCATTTAGTGAGGTGTAAACATGTCGTATGCTGGACAATCAGGTGCAGAAAATTACGAGATTGGAAAAGGCATTCAGAATAGTCCACAGGCAAGACCTTTTCATAGGAAAGCTAGGTGTCAGCCGGGCAAGGTGGGGCAAAAGATTTCGAAATCCAGTTGTGGTTCATTTTAATGAAGGTTAGATCATCTACATTTTGGGTAGCCAGACGAGTCCTTTTTTCTGTTAGTATTGAACCTGCAGCACTGAATACTCTTTCTGATAGGACACTAGCTGCCGGGCAAGCAAGCTCCTGCAATGCATATTCTGCCAATTCTGGCCAGGTGTCTAATTTTGATGCCCAGTAATCAAATGGGAATGACGGTTGAGGGAGAACATCGATAAGGGATGAAAAATAGTTTGTAACCATACTGGACAAATGTTGTCTCCTGTCACTTTGAATTGATGCTGCAGTACCTGTCCTGTCTGCGGTCATAGCAAAATCACTCCACAACCTGGTCAGAAAACCCCTCTGGCCAACGCCACTTCTGATTTCTGCCCCTCTAACTCCTCTGGTCTGCTGGCCCCTGCAGCTCGTGTGAGAACGATCACGGGCGCTGTGTGCAGGGAATGCCAGAAGCAAACGGTCAACAAGAGTTGATTGTTTGGTTGCTAATATTAGTTCCAAGTTCTCATGTGGCATTATATTTTGCAATTTGCCTTTATAGCGAGGATCAAGGAGGCAGGCCAACCAGTAATCGTCATCATTCATCATTTTAGTTATGCGTGTGTCCCTTTTAAGGATACGTAAGGCATAATCCGCCATGTGGGCCAAAGTTCCAGTTCTCAAATCTGCGGTTGTGCTTGGTTGAGGGGCAGTTTCAGGCAAATCCACGTCACTTGTGTCCCTCAAAAAACCAGAACCCGGCCTTGCCGCGCCACCAATTTCCAGTGGCCCCGGAAAAGCTTCCTCATTAAAAATATAATCATCCCCATCATCCTCCTCGTCCTCCTCCTCCTGTTCGCCCGCTACCTCGTCCTGTACACTGCCCTGGCCAGACAATGGCTGACTGTCATCAAGGCTTTCCTCTTCCTCAGCTGCAGACGCCTGATCCTTTATGTGCGTCAAACTTTGCATCAGCAGACGCATTAGGGGGATGCTCATGCTTATTATGGCGTTGTCTGCACTAACCAGCCGTGTGCATTCCTCAAAACACTGAAGGACTTGGCACATGTCTTGAATCTTCGACCACTGCACACCTGACAACTCCATGTCTGCCATCCTACTGCCTGCCCGTGTATGTGTATCCTCCCACAAAAACATAACAGCCCGCCTCTGTTCACACAGTCTCTGAAGCATGTGCAGTGTTGAGTTCCACCTTGTTGCAACGTCTATGATTAGGCGATGCTGGGGAAGGTTCAAAGAACGCTGATAGGTCTGCATACGGCTGGAGTGTACGGGCGAACGGCGGATATGTGAGCAAAGTCCACGCACTTTGAGGAGCAGGTCGGATAACCCCGGATAACTTTTCAGGAAGCACTGCACCACCAGGTTTAAGGTGTGAGCCAGGCAAGGAATGTGTTTCAGTTGGGAAAGGGAGATGGCAGCCATGAAATTCCTTCCGTTATCACTCACTACCTTGCCTGCCTCAAGATCTACAGTGCCCAGCCACGACTGCGTTTCTTTCTGCAAGAACTCGGACAGAACTTCCGCGGTGTGTCTGTTGTCGCCCAAACACTTCATAGCCAATACAGCCTGCTGACGTTTGCCAGTAGCTGCCCCATAATGGGAGACCTGGTGTGCAACAGTGGCAGCTGCGGATGGAGTGGTTGTGCGACTGCGGTCTGTGGACGAGCTCTCGCTTCTGCAGGAGGACGAAGAGGAGGAGGAGGGGGTGCGAACGGCTACAGCCAATTGTTTCCTAGACCGTGGGCTAGGCAGAACTGTCCCAAACTTGCTTTCCCCTGTGGACCCTGCATCCACCACATTTACCCAGTGTGCCGTGATGGACACGTAACGTCCCTGGCCATGCCTACTGGTCCATGCATCTGTTGTCAGGTGCACCTTTGTGCTTACAGATTGCCTGAGTGCATGGACGATGCGCTCTTTAACATGCTGGTGGAGGGCTGGGATGGCTTTTCTGGAAAAAAAGTGTCGACTGGGTAGCTCGTAGCGTGGTACAGCGTAGTCCATCAGGGCTTTGAAAGCTTCGCTTTCAACTAACCGGTAGGGCATCATCTCTAACGAGATTAGTCTAGCTATGTGTGCGTTCAAACCCTGTGTACGCGGATGCGAGGCTAAGTACTTCCTTTTTCTAACCATAGTCTCATGTAGGGTGAGCTGGACTGGAGAGCTGGAGATCGTGGAACTAGCGGGGGTGCCGGTGGACATGGCAGACTGAGAGACGGTGGGAGATGGTATTGTTGCCACCGGTGCCCTAGATGCAGTGTTTCCTACTACGAAACTGGTGATTCCCTGAGCCTGACTGCTTTGGCCTGGCAAAGAAACCTGCACAGATACTGCAGGTGGTGCGGAAAATGGTGGCCCTACACTGCCGGAAGGGATGTTGCGTTGCTGACTAGCTTCATTGGCCGAGGGTGCTACAACCTTAAGGGACGTTTGGTAGTTAGTCCAGGCTTGCAAATGCATGGTGGTTAAATGTCTATGCATGCAACTTGTATTGAGACTTTTCAGATTCTGTCCTCTGCTTAAGGTAGTTGAACATTTTTGACAGATGACTTTGCGCTGATCAATTGGATGTTGTTTAAAAAAATGCCAGACTGCACTCTTTCTAGCATCGGATACCTTTTCAGGCATTGCAGACTGAGCTTTAACCGGATGGCCACGCTGTCCTCCAACAGGTTTTGGCTTTGCCACGCGTTTTGGGCAAGATACGGGCCCGGCAGATGGAACCTGTTGCGATGTTGATGCCTGCTGCGGCCCCTCCTCCTCCGCTTCAGAACTGCTGCCGCCTGCACCCTGTTCCCCCAATGGCTGCCAATCGGGGTCAAGAACTGGGTCATCTATTACCTCTTCTTGTAGCTCGTGTGCAACTTCGTCTGTGTCACCGTGTCGGTCGGTGGTATAGCGTTCGTGATGGGGCAACATAGTCTCATCAGGGTCTGATTCTTGATCAGCACCCTGCGAGGGCAATGTTGTGGTCTGAGTCAAAGGACCAGCATAGTAGTCTGGCTGTGGCTGTGCATCAGTGCACTCCATGTCAGATTCAACTTGTAATGGGCATGGACTGTTAACTGCTTCACTTTCTAAGCCAGGGACGGTATGTGTAAAGAGCTCCATGGAGTAACCCGTTGTGTCGCCTGCTGCATTCTTCTCTGTTGTTGTTTTTGCTGAAGAGGACAAGGAAGCGACTTGTCCCTGACCGTGAACATCCACTAACGACGCGCTGCTTTGACATTTACCAGTTTCACGAGAGGAGGCAAAAGAGCTAGAGGCTGAGTCAGCAAGATAAGCCAAAACTTGCTCTTGCTGCTCCGGCTTTAAAAGCGGTTTTCCTACTCCCAGAAAAGGGAGCGTTCGAGGCCTTGTGTAGCCAGACGACGAACCTGGCTCCACAGCTCCAGACTTAGGTGCAATATTTTTTTTCCCACGACCAGCTGATGCTCCACCACTACCACTACCCTCATTACCAGCTGACAATGAGCGTCCCCGGCCACGACCTCTTCCACCATACTTCCTCATTGTTTTAAAAACGTAAACAAACTAACGGTATTTGTTGCTGTCACACAAATTACACGGTGAGCTATAACTTCAGTATGATTTAGCTACCCCTTTACAGGTGAGTGAGACCACAACGAAAATCAGGCACAATGTTACACACTCTGTTGTTGGTGGCAACAAATGAGAGAGATGCCACACACGCAGGACTGTCACTGAAGCACAAATGTAAATATTAATCTCCCACTGATTTGATTTTTTTTTTTTTTTTAAGGGAGACTTTAGGAAAAAAAAATAATAGAATAAAATGATTTTTTCAGGAAGAATTTAGAAACCAAATAAAATAAAATGATTTTTTCAGGGAGAATTTAGAAAAGAAATAAAACAAAAAAAGGCTTTCTATGGCCCACTGAGTGAGAGATGACGCACACAGGAGTCAGGAGTGGCACACAAGCCCAGAGGCCAATATTTATCTCCCACTGATTGATGTAGTGATTTTTTCAGGTAGATTTTGGAACCCAAATCAAGCTAAAAAAATAATAGGCTTTCTATGGCCCACAATTGGAGAGAGAGAGAGAGAGATGGCACACCCAGGAGTCAAGACTGGCACACAAGCAGAAAGGGCAATATTAATCTCCCACTGATTTGTTTTTTTTTTTGTTTTTTTTTTCAGGGAGACTTTAGGAAAAAAAAAAATAGAATAAAATGATTTTTTCAGGAAGAATTTAGAAACCAAAGAAAATAAAATGATTTTTTCAGGGAGAATTTAGAAAACAAATAAAACAAAAAAAGGCTTTCTATGGCCCACTGAGTGAGAGATGACGCACACAGGAGTCAGGAGTGGCACACAAGCCCAGAGGCCAATATTTATCTCCCACTTTTTTTTTTTTGTTCCAGGGAAAATTTATAAACCCAATAAAAAAAATAATAAATAGGCTTTCTATGGCCCACTATCTGAGAGACAGAGAGAGATGGCACGCTTAGGACTGGCACACAAGCCCAAAGGCCAATATTAATCTCCCTTTTTTTTTAAGGGAGAATTTATAAAACCAAAAAAAAATAAATAAATAGGCTTTCTATGGCCCACTATTTGTGAGAGAGATGGCACGCTCAGGACTGGCACACAAGCCCAGAGGCCAATATTAATCTCCCACTTTTTTTTTTTTGTTCCAGGGAAAATTTATAAACCCATTAAAAAAAATAAAAAATAAATAGGCTTTCTATGGCCCACTATCTGAGAGAGAGAGATGGCACGCTTAGGACTGGCACACAAGCCCAAAGGCCAATATTAATCTCCCTTTTTTTTTAAGGGAGAATTTATAAAACCAAAAAAAAAAAAATAAATAGGCTTTCTATGGCCCACTATTTGTGAGAGAGATGGCACGCTCAGGACTGGCACACAAGCCCAGAGGCCAATATTAATCTCCCACTTTTTTTTTTTTTTTCCAGGGAAAATTTATAAACCCATTAAAAAAAAAATAAATAAATAGGCTTTCTATGGCCCACTATCTGAGAGAGAGAGATGGCACGCTTAGGACTGGCACACAAGCCCAAAGGCCAATATTAATCTCCCACTGATTGATTTATTGATTTTTTCAGGTAGAATTTAGAACCCAAATAAAGCAAAAAAAAAAAAAAAGGGCTTTCTATGGCCCACTGAGTGAGTGATGATGCACACAGGAGTCAGGAGTGGCACACAAGCCCTGAGGCCAATATTTTTCTCCCACTGATTGATGTAGTGATTTTTTCAGGTAGATTTTAGAACCAAAATCAAGCAAAAAAATAAATAGGCTTTCTATGGCCCACTGAGTGAGTGATGATGCACACAGGAGTCAAGAGTGGCACACAAGCCCTGAGGCCAATATTTTTCTCCCACTGATTGATGTAGTGATTTTTTCAGGTAGATTTTATAACCCAAATCAAGCAAAAAAATAAATAGGCTTTCTATGGCCCACTGAGTGAGAGATGACACAGACAGGGATGGCACTCTAGCAGAAATGTCAATCTTAATCTCCCACAAAAAAAAAAAAAAAAACAGGGAGTGTCCTTCAATTACTATCTCCCTGCAGTAATCTCAGCCAGGTATGGCAGGCAGCAATAAGGAGTGGACTGATGCACAAATTAAATAAAAAGTGTGTACAAACCAAAAAGATAGCTGTGCAGAAAGGAAGGAACAAGAGGATTTGTGCTTTGAAAAAAGCAGTTGGTTTGCACAGCGGCATACACACAGCAATGCAGCTATCAGGGAGCCTTCTAGGGCAGCCCAATGAGCTACAGCGCTGAGGGGGAAAAAAAAAAAATGTAGCTTCCACTGTCCCTGCACACCGAAGGTGGTGTTGGGCAGTGGAAATCGCTACAGCACAAGCGGTTTTGTGGTTAATGGACCCTGCCTAACGCTATCCCTGCTTCTGACGAAGCGGCAGCAACCTCTCCCTAAGCTCAGATCAGCAGCAGTAACATGGCGGTCGGCGGGAACGCCCCTTTATAGCCCCTGTGACGCCGCAGACAGCAAGCCAATCACTGCAATGCCCTTCTCTAAGATGGTGGGGACCAGGACCTATGTCATCACGCTGCCCACACTCTGCGTTTACCTTCATTGGCTGAGAAATGGCGCTTTTCGCGTCATTGAAACGCGACTTTGGCGCGCAAGTCGCGTACCGCATGGCCGACCCCGCACAGGGGTCGGATCGGGTTTCATGAAACCCGACTTTGCCAAAAGTCGGCGACTTTTGAAAATGAATGACCCGTTTCGCTCAACCCTAATCTTCACTGCTCCACAGTCCAGTGGGGGCATGCTTTACATCACTCCATCCAACACATAGCATGGTGCTTGGTGATGTAAGGCTTGCATGCAGCTACTCAGCTAATGTTACTGTTTGGAACTATGCAGTCAGTGAGTCAGCAGAGTGTTTATACACTCTGCGCTTCAGTACTTGGTAATGCAACTCTAACTGTAGGTGTAACGAAGGCATTCTGTTACAGTACCAGGCTTGAATTTAGTTACGGTAGCTCCTTTGAACAAGACACAAATGTTAGTAAAAGCAGATTGCATAGCTGCCTGCTGGATTTTATGCACTTGCGGCGATGGGATGGAATGAAACATTTAATTTAGTGATTAGAAGGGGTTTTCCTCTACTTTTTTTGCATGTAGTGTATATTATACAACCCCTGGCAAAAATTATGGAATCACCGACCTTGGAGGATGTTCATTCAGTTGTTTAATTTTATAGAAAAAAAGCAGATCACAGACATGGCACAAAACTGAAGTCATTTCAAATGGCAACTTTCTGGCTTGAAGAAACACAGGGGTTGTATACATAATTATTTCTGCACAAGCAGCACAACACAGGGGTTGTATACATAATTATTTCTGCACAAGCAGCACAACACAGGGGTTGTATACATAATTATTTCTGCACAAGCATACAAGTTAGTTGAACTTGTACAAAGACAAGTTCTCTAAATATAAAAGGCTACAATATTATATTGTTAGTATTAATAAAACTGGATCTTGGATGATCTAATCACCTTGCTCTGGCACGTCTCACGCCTTCCTTCTCTATAGGATCCTCAGAATCCCGCAGGCCTGCAGTGTCACTCAGGATAATAGGATACCCTCCAATATTAAGGGTTGCCTCAACAACATCTCGAGTTGTGCCAGGGATCGAAGAAACTATGGCAGTTGGTTTCTGACCTATAATAAAAAGGTAAAAATACACAATAGAGGTATGAATGCTTACTTGTATAACAGTGACAAATACAAGCTGTCAACACTCCAGACAAGTCTTTTTAAGTTAACTGTATTCCCCATGGAATGATGGTTCTGAAGCATATTCTCTTGGGTCTAGTTTCATTCTTGTTATTTGTTCCAGAAACATATCACTAAATTGACAATTTGGAGTTACCTTTCTCCTAAGTGAACAGGATATGTCCCTATTCTAACACTGTAAGCCATGACAGGAAAGTGCCGGAATAAATAGAGCCATACCACTTAGGCCTCTTTCACACTTCCGTCTTTTCAGATCCATTGCAATGCGTCATTTTCTCATAGACTTGTATTAGCGACGGATCGCGTCGTGTTTTGGCGGACCGTCGTCTGGAAAAAACGTTCAAAGTAACGTTTTTTGTCTGCATCGGGAAAACGCGTCGCGACGGATCCTGCGGTATACGTCGCTGACTAGAATGGAAGCCTATGGACGCAGGATCCGTCGTGACACGTCGTATGGCGGAATCCAGCGCTGGAATCCGTTTTTTTACACTGAGCATGCTCAGAATCAGGAATTTGTAGCCAATTGGCCAGACAGACCCCAAATCTATATAAACCTGGCCTGGGGCGTCACCCCCAAATGTGCCAGCAAGACTCCTGCCAGCCTGAAGACAGCCAGTCAGTCAATATATTGGTTTCCCTATTTTGCAGTAGCCAATCACATTTGGGAGACTCCCATTTTTAGACATGGAAAACGGATCCGTCAAAAAAAGGATCCAGTTTTTCGTCGGAACCGTCTAGCGGATCCGTCGAAATACTGGATGTGTTGCATCCGTTTTTCACTATTTTTGACGCATCCGTTGATACGTCGCGCCAACGCATTGTGACGGATCAAAAAAAACAGAAGTGTGAAAGTAGCCTTAGTTACTGATTCATTAATACAATTTTAGAAGGAATATATTGTTATTTCATGGGAAAAGTATCAATTAAAATATGCATGAGATGAGAATTGACAAGTTGATATTTACTGACCCCTATTCAAAGATAGATATTCTTTTTTTTTGCCGACTAAGCCTAGACATGTTGCTTTATCTTTATTTTTTAAGAATAGAAATTACATAGTTACATAGTTATTAAGGTTGAAGGAAGACATTAAGTCCATCTAGTTCAACCCATAGCCTAACCTAACTTGCCCTAACATGTTGATCCAGAGGAAGGCAAAAAAAAAACCATGTGGCAAAGAGTAAGCTCCACCTTGGGGAAAAAAATTCCTTCCCGACTCCACATACGGCAATCAGACTAGTTCCCTGGATCAACACCCTATCAAGGAATCTAGTATATATACCTGTAACATTATACTTTTCCAGAAATGTATCCAGTCCCCTCTTAAATTTAAGTAATGAATCACTCATTACAACATCATACGGCAGAGTTCCATAGTCTCACTGCTCTTACTGTAAAGAATCCGCGTCTGTTATTATGCTTAAACCTTTTTTCCTCCAAACGTAGAGGATGCCCCCTTGTCCCTGTTTCAGGTCTATGATTAAAAAGATCATCAGAAAGGTCTTTGTACTGTCCCCTCATATATTTATACATTAAAATAAGATCACCTCTTAGTCTTCGCTTTTCCAAACTAAATAGCCCCAAGTGTAATAACCTATCTTGGTATTGCAGACCCCCCAGTCCTCTAATAACCTTGGTCGCTCTTCTCTGCACCCGCTCCAGTTCAGCTATGTCTTTCTTATACACCGGAGACCAGAACTGTGCACAGTATTCTAAGTGTGGTCGAACTAATGACTTGTATAGAGGTAAAATTATGTTCTCCTCATGAGCATCTATGCCTCTTTTAATGCATCCCATTATTTTATTTGCCTTTGTAGCAGCTGCCTGACACTGGCCACTGAATATGAGTTTGTCATCCACCCACACACCCAGGTCTTTTTCATTGACGGTTTTGCCCAGAGTTTTAGAATTAAGCACATAATTATACATCTTATTACTTCTACCCAAGTGCATGACCTTACATTTATCCCCATTAAAGCTCATTTGCCATTTATCAGCCCAAGCTTCTAGTTTACATAAATCATCCTGTAATATAAAATTGTCCTCCTCTGTATTGATTACCCTGCAGAGTTTAGTGTCATCTGCAAATATTGAAATTCTACTCTGAATGCCCCCTACAAGGTCATTAATAAATATGTTAAAAAGAAGAGGGCCCAATACTGACCCCTGTGGTACCCCACTGCTAACCGCTACCCAGTCCGAGTGTGCTCCATTAATAACCACCCTTTGCTTCCTATCCCTGAGCCAGCTCTCAACCCACTTACACATATTTTCCCCTATCCCCATTATTCTCATTTTATGTATCAACCTTTTGTGTGGCACCGTATCAAAAGCTTTTGAAAGGTCCATATACACTACATCTACTGGGTTCCTTTGGTCCAGTCCGGAACTTACCTCTTCATAGAAACTGATCAAATTAGTCTGACATGAACGGTCCCTAGTAAACCCGTGCTGATACTGGGTCATGAGGTTATTCCTCTTCAGATACTCCAGTATAGCATCCCTTAGAATGCCCTCCAGGATTTTACCCACAGTAGAGGTTAAGCTTACTGGCCTATAATTTCCGAGTTCAGTTTTTGTCCCCTTTTTGAATATTGGCACCACATTTGCTATACGCCAGTCCTGTGGTACAGACCCTGTTAGTATGGAGTCTTTAAAGATTAAAAATAATGGTCAATCAATGACTGTACTTAATTCCTGCAGTACTCGAGGGTGTATCCCATCCGAGCCCGGAGATTTGTCAATTTTAGTGATTTTTAGACGCCGCCGCACTTCCTGCTGGGTTAAGCAGGTGACATTTAATGGGGAATTTTTATCACTAGTAATTTTGTCTGCCATGGGATTTTCTTGTGTAAATACTGATGAAAAAAAGTCATTTAGCATATTGGCTTTTTCCTCATCCTCATCCACCATCTCACCCAGACTATTTTTAAGGGGGCCAACACTATCATTTTTTAGTTTCTTACTATTTATGTAGTTAAAGAATATTTTGGGATTATTTTTACTCTCTCTGGCAATGAGTCTCTCTGTCTCAATGTTTGCTGCCTTGATTTGCTTTTTACAGAATTTATTTAATTTTTTGTATTTATTTAATGCCTCCTCACTACCTACTTCCTTTAATTCTCTAAATGCTTTCTTTTTGTCACTTATTGCGCCCCTTACAGCTCTATTTAGCCATATTGGTTTCCTCCTATTCCTAGTATGTTTATTCCCATACGGTATATACTGTGCACAGGTCCTATCCAGGATGCTAATAAACGTCTCCCATTTTCTTTGTGTATTTTTGTGTCTCAGGATATCGTCCCATTTAATTGCACCAAGATCCTCTCTCATCTGTTGGAAATTTGCCCTCCTGAAGTTTAGTGTCCTTGTAACCCCTCTATTACACATCTTTTTAAAGGATACATGAAAACTTATTATTTTGTGATCGCTATTCCCCAAGTGACTTCCAACCCTTATATTTGCTATGCGGTCTGGCCTGTTGGTTGGTTAATATTAGGTCTAGCAGTGCCCCCCTTCTTGTTGGGTCCTGAACCAGTTGTGAAAGTTAATTGTCTCTCATAGTTGTCAAAAACCGATTACCTTTGCTGGGACTGCAGGTTTCTGTTCCCCAATCTATTTCAGGGTAGTTGAAGTCCCCCATAATAATGACTTCTCCTTGAGTCGCAGCTTCATCTATTTGCTTTACGAGGATATTCTCCATTGCTTCCATTATTTTTGGAGATTTATAACAAACCCGTATCAGTAATTTATTATTTTTCCCCCTCCCCTTATCTCCACCCACAGGGATTCTACATTTTCATTAAATTCACCTATATTATCACGCCGGATGGGTTTTAAGGACGATTTTACATATAGACACACCCCACCCCCTCGCTTATCTGTACGGTCATTTCTGAACAGGCTATAGCCCTGCAAGTTAACAGCCCAGTCATGGCTCTCATCCAGCCACGTTTCAGATATCCCCACCATGTCATAATTATGCTCCAACAACATTAGTTCTAATTCGTCCATTTTGTTGGCGAGGCTTCTGGCATTAGTATACATGCACTTGATTGTTATGTTTGCTAATGACAGGTGTTATGAAGGCAATCCAGAAACACAGTGTGCTTAGCGATCAGAGCGCACACAGTGATCTGACAAATACCCAAAAATACAAGAACGAGCTCTGAGACGTGGAAACTCTGTAGACTGCACACCTGATCCTATCCTAAACACAACTAAAAGCGGCTGTGGATTGCGCCTAACAACTACCTAGGCAACTCGACACAGCCTAAGAAACTAGCTAGCCTGAAGATAGAAAAATAGGCCTGACTTGCCCCAGAGAAATTCCCCAAAGGAAAAGGCAGCCCCCCACATATAATGACTGTGAGTAAGATGAAAAGACAAAACGTAGGGATCAAATAGATTCAGCAAAGTGGGGCCCGATATTCTAGGACAGAGCGAGGACAGTAAAGCGAACTTTGCAGTCTACAAAAAACCCTAAAGCAAAACCACGCAAAGGGGGCAAAAAAAAACCACCGTGCCGAACTAACGGCACGGCGGTACACCCTTTGCGTCTCAGAGCTTCCAGCAAAACAAAAGACAAGCTGGACAGAAAAAAAGCAACAAAAAAGCAAAAAGCACTTAGCTATACAGAGCAGCAGGTCACAGGAACAATCAGGAGAAGCTCAGATCCAACACTGAAACATTGACAAGGAGCAAGGATAGCAGCATCAGGCGGTGTTAAGTAATGAAGCAGTTAACGAGCTCACCAGAACACCTGAGGGAGGAAGCTCAGAAGCTGCAGTACCACTTGTGACCACAGGAGTGAATTCAGCCACAGAATTCACAACAGTACCCCCCCCCCTTGAGGAGGGGTCACCGAACCCTCACCAGAGCCCCCAGGCCGACCAGGATGAGCCGCATGAAAGGCACGAACAAGATCGGAAGCATGAACATCACAGGCAAAAACCCAGGAATTATCTTCCTGAGCATAACCCTTCCATTTAACCAGATACTGGAGTTTCCGTCTAGAAACACGAGAATCCAAAATCTTCTCCACAATATACTCCAATTCCCCCTCCACCAAAACCGGGGCAGGAGGCTCAACAGATGGAACCATAGGTGCCACGTATCTCCGCAACAACGACCTATGGAATACATTATGTATGGAAAAGGAGTCTGGGAGGGTCAAACGAAAAGACACAGGATTGAGAACCTCAGAAATCCTATACGGACCAATAAAACGAGGTTTAAATTTAGGAGAGGAAACCTTCATAGGAATATGACGAGAAGATAACCAAACCAGATCCCCAACACGAAGTCGGGGACCCACACGGCGTCTGCGATTAGCGAAAAGTTGAGCTTTCTCCTGGGACAAGATCAAATTGTCCACTACCTGAGTCCAGATCTGCTGTAACCTATCCACCACAGAATCCATACCAGGACAGTCCGAAGACTCAACCTGTCCTGAAGAGAAACGAGGATGGAACCCAGAATTGCAAAAAAATGGAGAAACCAAGGTAGCCGAGCTGGCCCGATTATTAAGGGCGAACTCAGCCAACGGCAAAAAGGACACCCAATCATCCTGATCAGCAGAAACAAAACATCTCAGATATGTTTCCAAGGTCTGATTGGTTCGTTCGGTCTGGCCATTAGTCTGAGGATGGAAAGCCGAGGAAAAGGATAGGTCAATGCCCATCCTACCACAAAAGGCTCGCCAAAACCTTGAAACAAACTGGGAACCTCTGTCAGAAACAATATTCTCAGGAATGCCATGCAACCGAATCACATGCTGAAAGAACAAAGGTACCAAATCAGAGGAGGAAGGCAATTTAGCCAAGGGCACCAGATGGACCATTTTAGAAAAGCGATCACAGACCACCCAAATGACTGACATCTTTTGAGAAACGGGAAGGTCAGAAATGAAATCCATCGAAATATGTGTCCAAGGCCTCTTTGGGACCGGCAAGGGCAAAAGCAACCCACTGGCACGAGAACAGCAGGGCTTAGCCCTAGCACAAATCCCACAGGACTGCACAAAAGTACGTACATCCCGTGACAGAGATGGCCACCAGAAGGATCTAGCCACTAACTCTCTGGTACCAAAGATTCCAGGATGACCAGCCAACACCGAACAATGAAGTTCAGAGATAAGTTTATTAGTCCACCTATCAGGGACGAACAGTTTCTCCGCTGGACAACGATCAGGTTTATTCGCCTGAAATTTTTGCAGCACCCGCCGCAAATCAGGGGAGATGGCAGACACTGACTCCTTCCTTGAGGATACCCGCTGGCTCAGATAAACCCGGAGAGTCGGGCACAAAACTCCTAGACAGAGCATCCGCCTTCACATTTTTAGAGCCCGGAAGGTACGAAATCACAAAGTCGAAGCGGGCAAAAAATAACGACCAACGGGCCTGTCTAGGATTCAAGCGCTTGGCAGACTCGAGATAAGTCAAGTTCTTATGATCAGTCAATACCACCACGCGATGCTTAGCTCCTTCAAGCCAATGACGCCACTCCTCGAATGCCCACTTCATGGCCAGCAACTCTCGATTGCCCACATCATAATTACGCTCAGCGGGCGAAAACTTCCTGGAAAAGAAAGCACATGGTTTCATCACTGAGCAATCAGAACCTCTCTGTGACAAAACCGCCCCTGCTCCAATCTCAGAAGCATCAACCTCGACCTGGAACGGAAGAGAAACATCTGGCTGACACAACACAGGGGCAGAACAAAAACGACGCTTCAACTCCTGAAAAGCTTCCACAGCAGCAGAAGACCAAATAACCAAATCAGCACCCTTCTTGGTCAAATCGGTCAATGGTTTGGCAATGCTAGAAAAATTACAGATGAAGCGACGATAAAAATTAGCAAAGCCCAGGAACTTTTGCAGACTTTTCAGAGATGTCGGCTGAATCCAATCCTGGATGGCTTGGACCTTAACTGGATCCATCTCGATAGTAGAAGGGGTAAAGATGAACCCCAAAAATGAAACTTTCTGCACACCGAAGAGACACTTTGATCCCTTCACAAACAAAGAGTTAGCACGCAGGACCTGAAAAACCATTCTGACCTGCTTCACATGAGACTCCCAATCATCTGAGAAGATCAAAATGTCATCCAAGTAAACAATCAGGAATTTATCCAGATACTCACGGAAGATGTCATGCATAAAAGACTGAAACACAGATGGAGCATTGGCAAGTCCGAACGGCATCACTAGATACTCAAAATGACCCTCGGGCGTATTGAATGCAGTTTTCCATTCATCTCCTTGCCTGATTCTCACCAGATTATACGCACCACGAAGATCTATCTTAGTGAACCAACTAGCCCCCTTAATCCGAGCAAACAAGTCAGATAACAATGGCAAGGGATACTGAAATTTAACAGTGATCTTATTAAGAAGGCGGTAATCAATACACGGTCTCAGCGAACCATACTTCTTGGCTACAAAGAAGAACCCTGCTCCCAGTGGTGATGACGATGGGCGAATATGTCCCTTCTCCAGGGATTCCTTCACATAACTGCGCATAGCGGCGTGTTCGGGCACGGATAAATTAAATAATCGACCTTTAGGGAATTTACTACCAGGAATCAAATTGATAGCACAATCACAATCCCTATGCGGAGGTAGAGCATCGGACTTGGGCTCTTCAAATACATCCTGATAATCAGACAAGAACTCTGGGACCTCAGAAGGGGTGGATGACGAAATCGACAAAAATGGAACATCACCATGTACCCCCTGACAACCCCAGCTGGATACCGACATGGAATTCCAATCCAATACTGGATTATGGGTTTGTAGCCATGGCAACCCCAACACGACCACATCATGCAGATTATGCAACACCAGAAAGCGAATAACTTCCTGATGTGCAGGAGCCATGCACATGGTCAGCTGGGCCCAGTATTGAGGTTTATTCTTGGCCAAAGGTGTAGCATCAATTCCTCTCAATGGAATAGGACACCGCAAAGGCTCCAAGAAAAACCCACAACGTTTAGCATAATCCAAATCCATCAGATTCAGGGCAGCGCCCGAATCCACAAACGCCATGACAGAAAACGACGACAAAGAGCATATCAAGGTAATGGACAGAAGGAATTTGGACTGTACAGTACCAATGACGGCAGACCTAGCGGACCGCTTAGTGCGCTTAGGACAATCAGAAATAGCATGAGTGGAATCACCACAGTAGAAACACAGACCATTCAGACGTCTGTATTCCTGCCGTTCAACTCTAGTCATAGTCCTATCGCACTGCATAGACTCAGGTTTAACCTCAGGCAGTACCGCCAAATGGTGCACAGATTTACGCTCGCGCAAGCGTCGACCGATCTGAATGGCCAAAGACAAAGACTCATTCAAACCAGCAGGCATAGGAAATCCCACCATGACATCCTTAAGAGCCTCAGAGAGACCCTTTCTGAACAAAGCTGCCAGCGCAGATTCATTCCACTGAGTGAGTACTGACCATTTACTAAATTTCTGACAATATACTTCTATATCATCCTGACCCTGGCACAAAGCCAGCAAATTTTTCTCAGCCTGATCCACTGAATTAGGCTCATCGTACAGCAATCCGAGCGCCAGGAAAAACGCATCGACACTACTCAATGCAGGGTCTCCTGGCGCAAGAGAAAATGCCCAGTCTTGAGGGTCGCCGCGCAAAAAAGAAATAATAATCAAAACCTGTTGAATAGGATTACCAGAAGAATGAGGTTTCAAGGCCAGAAATAGCTTACAATTATTTTTGAAACTTAGAAACTTAGTTCTATCTCCAAAAAACAAATCAGGAATAGGAATTCTTGGTTCTAACATAGATTTCTGATCAATAGTATCTTGAATTTTTTGTACATTTATAACGAGATTATCCATTGAAGAGCACAGA
This sequence comes from Ranitomeya imitator, assembly GCF_032444005.1. Lineage (NCBI taxonomy): Eukaryota > Metazoa > Chordata > Amphibia > Anura > Dendrobatidae > Ranitomeya > Ranitomeya imitator. The sequence continues at coordinate 547,857,096 of NC_091282.1, read as the reverse complement.
CCCTGAATATCCATGTCCACACCTGTGTCCAGAATCACCCAAATGTCTAGGGGAAAAAAAAAAAAAAAGAACACAGAGCAGAAAAAAAAAAAAAAAAAAAAATGATGTCAGAACTTTTTCTTTCCCTCTATTGAGAATCAATAGTTGGCTCCTTGTACTGTTATGTTTGCTAATGACAGGTGTTATGAAGGCAATCCAGAAACACAGTGTGCTTAGCGATCAGAGCGCACACAGTGATCTGACAAATACCCAAAAATACAAGAACGAGCTCTGAGACGTGGAAACTCTGTAGACTGCACACCTGATCCTATCCTAAACACAACTAAAAGCGGCTGTGGATTGCGCCTAACAACTACCTAGGCAACTCGACACAGCCTAAGAAACTAGCTAGCCTGAAGATAGAAAAATAGGCCTGACTTGCCCCAGAGAAATTCCCCAAAGGAAAAGGCAGCCCCCCACATATAATGACTGTGAGTAAGATGAAAAGACAAAACGTAGGGATGAAATAGATTCAGCAAAGTGGGGCCCGATATTCTAGGACAGAGCGAGGACAGTAAAGCGAACTTTGCAGTCTACAAAAAACCCTAAAGCAAAACCACGCAAAGGGGGCAAAAAAAAACCACCGTGCCGAACTAACGGCACGGCGGTACACCCTTTGCGTCTCAGAGCTTCCAGCAAAACAAAAGACAAGCTGGACAGAAAAAAAGCAACAAAAAAGCAAAAAGCACTTAGCTATACAGAGCAGCAGGTCACAGGAACAATCAGGAGAAGCTCAGATCCAACACTGAAACATTGACAAGGAGCAAGGATAGCAGCATCAGGCGGAGTTAAGTAATGAAGCAGTTAACGAGCTCACCAGAACACCTGAGGGAGGAAGCTCAGAAGCTGCAGTACCACTTGTGACCACAGGAGTGAATTCAGCCACAGAATTCACAACACTTGATGTTCCTCTCTGTACCTCTACTCTTTCTTAAATTATTAACTGTTCTAACCCCACCCCCCATGCCACCGCCACCCCCAACTTCCTAATTTGTGCCCAGGTCTCTGTCTGCACTATCTTCCCATCCTATAAATTGAATACCCTCCCCCCCAATCCCTAGTTTAAACAATCCTCCAACCTTCTAGCCATTTTCTCCCCCAGCACAGCTGCACCTTCCCCATTGAGGTGCAGTCCATCCCTAGCGTAGAGCCTGTAGCCAACTGAGAAGTCGGCCCAGTTCTGCAGGAACCCAAACCCCTCCTTCCTACACCAATTCTTGAGCCACTTATTAACCTCCCTAATCTCCCGTTGCCTCTCTGGCGTGGCACGTGGTACAGGCAGTATTTCGGAGAATACCACGTTAGAGGTCCTTGCTTTCAGCTTGCAGCCTAACTCCCCGAAATCATCTTTAAGGACCTTCCACCTACCTCTAACTTTGTCATTTGTGCACCATGACCGCTGGGTCCTCACCAGCCCCTCCTAGTAATCTGTCCACCCGATCAGCGATGTGTCGGACTCGAGCGCCAGGTAGGCAGCACACCGTTCGACGATCCCTGTCTTTGTGACAGATTGCCCTATCTGTTCCCCTAATAATTGAGTCCCCCACTACCAGCACCTGTCTGGCCTGCCCTGCTCTCCTATTTCCCTCCTTACTGGAGCAGTCACTCCCCCAGCTTTCAGAGGACATGCCTGGCTGCAGCAGTGCTACCCCTGTACTGGCACCCCCCTCATCTGCCAACTTAGCAAACTTATTGGGGTGTTCCAGATCAGGACTAGCCTCCCTGGCACTCTTCCCTCTACCCGCTTCCTAACTGTCACCCAGCTTGCTACTTCACCGTCCTGCAGCTCCATCCTACCATCCCCCCCTCATCTGTCCCATTGAGCGTCTGCTCCGTGAGCAGAAGACTCCTCTCCATATTGTCAATGGATCTCAGTGTTGCCAGCTGCACATTTAGAGTCAGAATCTGGGTTTCCAAATGCACAACGTGCTCACATCTCGCACAGCAGTATGCACCCTCAATCGGCTGCTCAAGGACTGCATACATGTGTAAAGATGTGCACTGGATGGCATTAAGAAGAGTGGAGCACATTTCCTAATGGGGATTGCACCAGACAGAAAAGTTAAATAATAATAAAAAAATAAAATAAATACAAAGTATTAATACAAAACAGACAGCAATTCAGTAATTCCTCCCTTGGAATCTCCCTGAATCCAAAGTCACTGAATCCCAAGTCACACTTACCGCCGTCCACACTTACGCTCTGGTCACACTCAGCTCGCTCACACTCGCTATGCTGAAGATTTATAGATTTTTTTTTTGTTCTCTAGTTCCCCTCAACAGCAATCCACCTTGCTGTTCAAATGCACTTCCAAAAAGGACTGGAGCCCCAAACAGCTGCCCCTTATAAACCCTTAACTATAAGCCCCCACCCTATGTTAACCCCTTATGAATATAGCTACTCCCAATTCAGCAACTCACACCAATTCACACAGGTATTTGTTAAAGGCTTTCCAAATACCTCTTCACTGAATCACAAGTCACACTTACCGCCGTCCACACTTACGCTCTGGTCACACTCAGCTCGCTCACACTCGCTATGCTGAAGATTTAAAGATTTTTTTTTTCTAGTTCCCCTCAACAGCAATCAACCTTGCTGTTCAAATGCACTTCCAAAAAGGACTTGAGCCCCAAACAGCTGCCCCTTATAAACCCTTAACTATGAGCCCCCACTCTAAGTTAACCCTTATGAATATAGCTACTCCCAATTCAGCAACTCACACCAATTCACATAGGTATTTGTTAAAGGCTTTCCAAATACCTCTTCACTGAATCACAAGTCACACTTACCGCCGTCCACACTTACGCTCTGGTCACACTCAGCTCGCTCACACTCGCTATGCTGAAGATTTAAAGATTTTTTTTTTTGTTCTCTAGTTCCCCTCAACAGCAATCCACCTTGCTGTTCAAATGCACTTCCCAAAAAAAAGTTATTTAAGTTATTTAAAAGTTATTTAAAAACACAAGCAATGAATTATCTCTTCTAAATACAAGGAATCTGTGGGCTGATATCTGGTTGGAGAATAAGGCTCTCCAGGGTAAGCACACAAAGTCTATATGAAATGAGGATCTATAGAGCCTTCCTCAATCTATAAAGGAACGGGACAGACACAATAGGTAAAACGTGCTTGAAATTTTATTTATGGTCCAGCAATCATTATAATGAGATGTTCCAACCAGCTTCAGAGCATTGTGAGCAGGATCTAGAGCAAAAAGCCTGTTAGCGGTGTGCACTCCTTTTCTAGAGTTTGGACCGTCCCAATTACGGTTGCCGTGAAGAGGCGGGATGGCTTTCACAATTTTTTTATTAAAAAAAAAACATGTTAACTAAATATTGTGCATTATTTTCATGCACTATGCTATTTAATTATAAACTGCAGGGTATTTAACCCCTTAGTGACGGAGCCAATTTGGTACTTAATGACCAGGCCAATTTTTACAATTCTGACCACTGTCACTTTATGAGGTTATAGCTCTGAAACAATTCAACGGATTCCGCTGATTTTGAACAATTTTTTTGTGACATTGTACTTCATGATAGTGGTAAAATTTCTTCAATATGACTTGTGTTTATGGAAAAAAATGGAAATTTGGCAAAAATTTAGAAAATTTAGCAATTTTCGAACTTTAAATTTTTGTGCCCTTAAATCAGAGAGATATGTTACACAAAATAGTTAATAAATAACATTTCCCACACATCTACTTTACATCAGCACAATTTTAGAAACATCTTTTTTTGTTGTTTGGACGTTGTAAGGGTTGAAAGTTGAACAGTGATTTCTCATTTTTCCAACAAAATTTACAAAACCATTTTTTGAAGTGAGTTTGGGGGGTCAATATGACAGAAAATACCTAAAAGTGACACCATTATAAAAACTGCACCCCTCAAGGTGCTCAATACCATATTCAAGAAGTTTATTAACCCTTCAGGTGCTTCATGAGAACTAAAACAATGTGGAAGGAAAAAATGAACATTTTGCTTTTTACAAAAAATTTACTTTGGAACCAAACCTTTTTATTTTCACAAGGGTATTTGGAGAGAATGGACCACAAAATTTGTTGTGCAATTTTTCCTGAGTAAGCCGGTACCCAGGATGTGCGGGAAAGCCACTGTTTGGGCGCATGGCAAGGTTCAGAATGGAGGGAGCACTGTTTGACATTTTGAAGGCAAAATTGTCTGGAATCAATTGTGGCGCCATATCGCGTTTGGAGAGCCCCTGATGTGTCTAAACAGTAGAAATCCCCCAATTCTAATTTCAACCATAACACAGCCCTAAACCCAACACATCTCAACCCTAACCCCAACCCTAACTATTACCTTAACCACAACCTTAACCCCAACATCACTCTAACCCCAACACAACCCTAACTCCAACCTTAACCCTACCCCAACCCTAACCCTAGCTATATCCCAACTATAACCCCAACCATAACCCTAAACCTAGTGGAAAGAAACAATTTTTTTTTTCATTATTTTTACCCAACTAAAGGGGTGATAAAGGGGGGTTTGCTTTACTATTTTTTTTATTTTGATCACTGTGATAGGGACTAATTTCCATCTCGGACACACAAAAAGTCCACATTGTAAACGGTATGGAAACTATCATTGAAAATTCTAGACAGAAATGACTGTGGTCTCTAAACCATCATGTTCCCCATAAATGTAATTTGCCATATCCCTATGTTATGAACTGCCAACACTACCACCAACAAAATTCCAAACAGTAAAAGAAAAATGATGAACTACAACAATCTTGTACTCTTATTTCTCATCAACTCTCTGACACTTGACCTTTTCAACTATTAGAAATAGGAGGCGAGGCTGAAAATATTAGTTATTCTCAGTAGCTCTAAAAAAGGGTCACATCCTTAAATTTAGAGTACATACTTACACAATGGGACACACTTTAAGGGAAGGAAACAGAACAGAGACTGTAACTGACGCTGCCAGTGACTGTTTAACCTCTCATAAGGAAATTTAGGCAGGTTGCAGTTCAGACATTGATTGCAAACTTCTCTGAATACAGAGAAACATTTAAAGGCATAATATACATTGGTTGGTATTGCTGTCCTGTACTAAGAAAATTAGCACATTATACATTTAGTGCACAGTGTGGTGCCAGAATTCCAAGCCTCAGGTCTCCTTACAAAAGAGATGTATAATACATCACTCATGTCCAATGGGGATCTGCAGGAAGACATTACTGAATTTATATGGCTGTTCAAATAATTTTTGTTAGGCTCTTCACAATTAGTGCCTACAATGCAGGTTTCCATCACAAATAAACTCTGGGACTTAATCAAGAAGTATGTCTCTGATGGAAGGTTGAAAAGTAGTTCTGTGTATAGGCCTAGTGTGAGATATGTCACCCATAGCCTTGTACTGCAAATAAAAAGGTAAACCACACAGTACACATTTTTTTACTACGTACATTTGTATGAAATTCTACTCTATTTCATACTACAAAAAGAAAGATGTATTGAGGAATAATAGCACTAAGGAGGCCAAGAGTAAACAATTTTGACCTCTGTAGGATAGTCCACAACTGCCAGGAAAATTGTTCGTGATGCAAAGAAAAACCCACAAATAACATCAGCTGAAATAAGGACTCTCTGAAAACTAGCGGCGTGGCTGTTTCAAAATGCACAATAAGGAGGCACATGAAGAAAAATGGGCTGCATGGTCGAGTCGCCAGAAGAAAGCCAATACTGCGCAAATGCCACAAAGTATCTCTCCTATAATACGCAAAACAGCACAGAGACATACCTCAACACTTCTGGAACAAAGTAATTTGGAGTGATGAGACCAATATTGAACTTTTTAGCTGCAACCATAAACGTTATATTTGGAGAGAGGTCAACAAGGCCTATGAAGAAAAGAACACCATTCCTACTGTAAAGCACATAGAGGAATCGCTGATGTTTTGAGGATGTGTGAGCTACAAAGGCACAGGAAAATTGGTCAAAGCTGAAGGAAAGATGAATGCAGAATGTTATCACCAAATACTGGAGGGAAATTTGCAATCATCAGCCCGGAAGCTGCGCATGGAGCGTACTTTGTTCCAACATGATCCAAAACACAAGGCCAAGTTGACCTGTCATTGGCTACAGCAGAACAAAGTGAAGGTTCTGGAGTGGCCATCTCAGTCTCCTGACCTCAGTATCATTGAGCCATTCTGGGGAGATTCAAGTGCGCGGTTCATGCTAGTCAGCCCAGGAATTTCCAGGAACTGCAGGCTTTTTGCCAAGAAGAGTGGGCTGCTTTACCATCTGAGAAAATAAAGAACCTCATCCACAACTACCACAAAAGACTTCAAGCTGTCATTGATGTTAGAGGGGGCAATACACAGTATTAAGAAATTGGGTATGTAAACTTTTGATCAGGGTCATTTGGATGTTTTGGGTTGTCATTATGATTTAAAAAGAGAAAACACAGTAGTTTGACAATAAATGGCTTCACCCAACCACTAACCATGAGTGGAGGAAAAGTTTTGGTGTTATCATTCATATTCTCTGAAAAAAAGGCAAAGAAAGCAAAAATTCTGCTGGTGTATGTAAACTTTTGAGCATGACTGTATGGCCAGAGGCTTTCCAGGAGTACAGTGGGTACGGAAAATATTCACTCTTTGTTTCATTGCAGCCATTTGGTAAATTCAAAAAAGTTCATTTTTTTCTCAGTAATGTACACTCTGCACCCCATCTTGACTGATAAAAACAGAAATGTAGTAATTTTTGCAAATTTATTAAAAAAGAAAAACTGAAATATCACATGGTCATAAGTATTCAGACCCTTTGCTCAGTATTGAGTAGAAGCACCCCTTTTGATCTAGTACAGCCATGAGTCTTCTTGAGAATGATGCAACAAGTTTTTCACACCTGGATTTGGGGATCCTCTGCCATTCTTCCTTGCAAATTCTCTCCAGTTCCGTCAGGTTGGATGGTGAACGTTGGTGGACAGCCATTTACAGGTCTCTCCAGAGATGTTTAATTGGGTTTAGGTCAGCGCTATGTCTGGGCCAGTCAAGAATGGTCACAGAGTTGTTCTGAAGCCACCCCTTTGTTATTTTAGCTGTGTGCTTAGGGTCATTGTCTTGTTTGAAGATGAACCTTAAAGGGACTCTGTCACCTGAATTTGGAGGGAACAATTTTCAGCCATAGGGGCGGGGTTTTCGGGTGTTTGATTCACCCTTTCCTTACCCGCTGGCTGCATGCTGGCTGCAATATTGGATTGAAGTTCATTCTCTGTCCTCCGTAGTACATGCCTGCACAAGGCAATCTTTTTACCACTGTTCAGGCACTACCGTTTATTTTCGGGATTATAAGGCGCACTTTTTTTCCCCAAATTTGGGGGGGGAAATGGGGGTGTGTCTTATAATGCGGATATACCTTATTGGCACCTGATGCCTATTTTAAATACTTAGATATAAATCTCAATTAAAACTAGAAAAAAGTTATATGAAAACTGAATGTAGAATAAAATAAATAAATGCAATATTTGTTACATGCAATCATATAACATTATTAATATGTTGTGTCAAGAAGTGAATAAACTCTTTACAGTCTGGCGTCAGAATGTACAATTCCATACACAGCATTGCCATCTGGTGGACACATGAAAGATTGCACATGATGAGTCCCTGGTAAAATACTGTAGCTTAAAAGGAAAAGCCTGTGCAACAGCAATTGGCCACGATAGTAAATGAATCAAATGTCTGTACATATAAATGTGGCATCGTATATATTACATTTGTATGTGTAGCTTTAGCCTTGGGATGTCCTTATAGGAACATTGTACAATGAAATGGACACAGTGTACCAATAATCATCTATTCAAAAGAAATTTAGAGTGCTGCGACAGTACTTAAAGGAACATAAAGATTTCCGTCGAACAGAGTTTAGTGTAGTCATCAAATATTTTCATGCACTTATTTTAGGGTTAAGGCTATGTGCACACGTTCAAGATTTCTCGCAGAAAATTCCTGAGAAAAACTGGACATTTTCTGCAAGAAATCCGCATGGGATTTTGCCGCGGTTTTGACGCGTTTTTGCCGTGGTTTTTTCCGGACACTTCCCAATGCATTTCGTAGTGGGAAATCCACAAAAAAAAACGCAAAATTAATGAACATGCTGCGGTTTTTACCGCGATGCGTTTTTTTTCACGGAAAAAAAACGCATCATATGCACAAAACATGCGGAATTCATTCTAAATGATGGGATGCTTATTGTATGCGTTTTTCTTGCGGTTTTATAGCGTTTTTATCGGGAAAAACCACGAAAAAAACGCAATGTGTGCACACAGCCTAACAGTTTATGTGGGCTTTAAGGGGGTGTCTCATTAACCCCTTCAAGTCGCGGCCCTTTTTCGTTTTTCACTTCCCTCCTTCCCAGAGCCATAACTTTTTTATTTTTCCGTCAATTTGGCCATGTGAGGGCTTATTTTTTGCGGGACGAGTTGTACTTTTGAAGGACACCATTGGTTTTACCATGTCTTTTACTAGAAAACTGGAAAAAAATTCAAATTGCGGTGAAATTGCAAAAAAAGTGCAATCCCACACTTGTTTTTTGCTTGGCTTTTTTGCTACGTTCATTAAATGCTAAAACTAACCTGCCATTGTGATTCTCTAGGTCATTACGAGTTCCTAGACATCTAACATGTCTAGGTTATTTTTTATCCAAGTGGTAAAAAAAATTCAAAACTATGTTAAAAAAAAAAAAAAAAGTGCCATTTTCCGATACCCGAAGCGTCTCCATTTTTCGTGATCTGGGGTCGGGTGAGAGTTTATTTTTTGCGTGCTGAGCTGACGTTTTTAATGATACCATTTCGGTGCAGATACGTTCTTTTGATCGCCCGTTATTGCATTTTAATGCAATGTCACGGCAACCAAAAAAGCGTAATTCTGGCGTTTCGGATTTTTTTCTCGCTACGCTGTTTAGCGATCAGGTTAATGCTTTTTTTTATTGATAGATCGGGCGATTCTGAACGCGGGCGATACCAAATACGTGTAGGTTTTTTTTTTTTTTTGTTTTATTTAGGATGGGGCGAAGGGGGGGTGATTTAAACTTTTATATTTTTTATATTTTTTTCATATTTTTAAAAACTTTTTTTTTTTACTTGTGCCATGCTTCAATAGCCTCCATGGGAGGCTAGAAGCTGGCATAGCCTGATCGGCTCTGCTACATAGCAGCGATCATCAGATCGCTGCTATGTAGCTGAAATGCAGGTGTGCTGTGAGCACCAACCACAGGGGGGCGCTCACAGCAAGCCGGCATCAGTAACCATAGAGGTCTCAAGGAACTCTATGGTTACCTTCCTGATGCATCGCCGACCCCCGATCATGTGACGGGGGTTGGCGATGACATCATTTCCGGCCGGAAGCGCCGGTTAAATGCCGCTGTCTGCGTTTGACAGCGGCATTTAACAGGTTAATAGCGGTGGGTGAATAGCGATTTCACCCGCCGCTATTGCGCGCATATGTCAGCTGTACAAAACAGCTGACATGTCGCGACTTTGATGTGGGCTCACCGCCGGAGCCCACATCAAAGGGGGTGACACGGCATGCGCTGTACTAGTACGGCGCATGTCGTGAAGGGGTTAAAGAAATATAGAATATTGATTACCTATTGATAGGATAAACCATCAATACCAGCTGTTGTCTGTATGCTGCAAACCTCATTGATCAGTTATTTAAAAGGGGCAGCAGAATTGCAAGTACGGTAGTGACTTCAATGATTACATCACTTTTTCAACTTACTTAGTAGGGGCAGTGCATGGTACTGTAGCGGTGTTCTTTTCACCTTAATGAGACCTTGAAGCAACCCATATTGCCACCACTAAGCTAATGACACACTGCGGTGACCTCAGGACCGTGGGAAAATGCCAGTGATGAGGTCACCGCAGTTCAGCCCGGCTGGTAACGCAGCGTCACTGACTGGAGGTAACCTCGATGATGTCACTGATGCTGCACTCGCAGCAGCTCATTCCACAGTGGTTGTCAGCCTGAACGGTCGCATCTTGGCACCGTCCAGGTTTTAAACTATTTCTCCCCTAGACATGGATTATGGAGTGGGACAAAAGGACGAACAGGTGAGGGATATTGTTGTTTTTAATTTTTGTTTTATTACAGGAAAACAAGGGCTTAGGTGTTAGGCGAGTATAACTAGGTTTGTTATTTTTAAATAAAAAAGGAAAAGTGTGTCTTGTTTTATCTACTATATAAAGCTGAATGTGTGTGTGTGTGTGTGTGTATGTGTGTATGTCCGGGATTGGCATCTGCACCGTCGCAGCTACAGCCACAAAATTTTGCACAGTCACACGTCTGGACCCTGAGAGTGTCATAGGCTATGTTGTGAGGTGAAATTTTAACTTCGCGCTTTCCAATTCACCAAACTATTTTTCCCCTATCTACATAATTGGGAAAAGTGAAAGGAAAAGTGTTGGAGGCAAATTGACAGCTGCTAGATGTGAACAAGGGGGACTTAAAGAATGAGAGCGATGGCGCAAAAGAGTATATACCGATCAGTTGCTAAGGTGGGGCCCCGACATGGGATACTCACCACACACGGGGATATGAACACACACACAAAATGCGTCACACACTACCACTTGCTTGAACACATATACCACCCTCAGCACACATTTCACCACACATACACCAACCTCGCCACATAAAAGTCGAAACACAAAAGTCGCCGCTCAAAACTCGCCACGCGCAAAACTCGCCACATGCAAAAACTAGGCTCACGCAAAACTCGCCACAAGTGCAAAACTCCCCTCATGGAAAACTCGACACACGCAAAACTTGCACACACGGAAAAATTGCCACATGCACAAAATTTGCAACACATGCAAAAGTTGCCTCACACAAAACTTGCACATACTCAAAAGGCACCAGACATAAAACTCACCACGCGCAAAACTCGCCATGCGCAAAACTTGCTGCACACAACTTGCTGCACTAACCTGTCACATGCAACTCGACACACAAAAAGTTGCTACACGCATGTTGCCACACAAAACTCATCTCACAAAAGTCGCTACATGCATGTCGCCACACACAACTCAACACGCACAACTTGACAAACGAAACTCGCCCTAAAACACACACAAGTCTGGTATTAGCCTTCAAAAATAAAAATCTGATTAATAAGCAGACAAACTACAAGAGCAACAAATGTACCATATAGGAAATACAGCAGCTGTCAGTCACATGACCTGTCTATTATGTGTATGTGTGAGCTAATATATACTGCCAGGGGGAGGGCTTCCTGTTGGCTGGGGATTTATCAGGCTGCCAATTTATCTTACAAATACTGAGGTAAAAATACTGAGCAAATAACGTGTTAACGAGGTCTAATACAGGAGATCACACAGGTATATACTATATACAGGGGAGATGACACACAGATATATACTATATACAGGAGAGATGACACACGGGTATATACTATATAGAGGAGGAGATGACATACAGGTACATAATATATACAGGAGGAGATGACATACAGGTATATACTATATACAGGAGGAGATGACACACAGGTATATACTATATACAGGAGCAGATTACCTACAGGTATATACTATATACAGGAGGAGATGGATGACATACAGGTATATGCTATATATAGAAGATGACATACAGGTATATACTATATACAGGAGGAGATGACACACAGATATATACTATATACAGGGGAGATGACACACAGGTATATACTATATACAGGAGGAGATGACATACAGGTATATACTATATATAGAAGGAGATGACATACAGTTATATACTATATATTGGAGGAGATGACATACACGTATATACTATATATAGGAGGAGATGACATACAGGTATATACTATATATAGGAGATGACATACAGGTATATACTATATACAGGGGAGATGACACACAGCAGGTATATACTATATACAGGGGAGATGACATACAGGTATATACTATATACAGGAGATGACATACAGGTGTATACTATATATAAGGGAGATGACAAACATGTATATACTGAGGTGAAAATGAGAGGTGTGAGGTGAAAATGAAAAGGTGTGAGTGCAAAATGAGAGGAGTGAGGGAAAATAGTGTAGTGATCGGAAAATGACAGATGTGAGGTCGAAATGACAAGTGTTAGGGGGGAATGAGAGGAGTGAGGGAGAAAATGAGAGATGTAAGGGAGAAAATGAGAGGCGTGATGGGAAAATAAGAGAAGTGACGTGCTATAACTAACCACAGATATTTACTATGCCCAGGCAACGCCGGGCTCTTCAGCTAGTTTCTAATAAAAAAAAACTTTCTTCTGGCTGTGTCTTTATTTACCATATAACTACAGGATTAGTAATGGATAGGTGTCTTATAGACACCCCTCCATTACTAAGCCGTGGGCTTGATGTCACCTAACAATACAAAGGTGACATCAACCCCACAAATATGAACCCCACTTGCCACCACTACAGGGAAAGTGGGAAGAGCAGGGCAAAGTGCCAGAATTCCCCCCAGCTGTGAGCTTTAGCAAGGTCGGTGGGACCCCACGCCATTTTTTTTAAATTATTTATTTAAATAATTTTAAAAATCAGCATGGGAACCCCTCTACTCTTGATAACTAGCCTTACTGAAGCAGACAGCCGAGGGTTGCAGCCCCCAGCTGTGAGTTTTACCCAGCTTGTTATAGAAAATAGGGGGGAACCCACAGAGGGGTTTTTCATTCATTTAGTTATAGCGCAGGGAGCGGGTGAATAATACCCCCATCATCCGCTTCTGCTGTCACTGTTATTAGCGGCAGTAGGTTGATGGGAATAATAGTCCCAAAAGCCCACACCTACTCTCATTGTTCTGACTTGAACATAACTCTCATCATTCTTCTCTGCTTGCGCCGATCGCCGGCAGAGCAGGCGAGAACGATGAGAGCCATCTTCAGCACCAGATGCCAGGGAACATTGCTTACTATAGCGTTTCTTCCCTGCCAGCCATGTGGTATTGATGCGGCACACGGTTGCTGCACCTGTGCCGCAAGTATTAAACACATGGACACATGGACACGGATCTCTCTGGTACCGTTTTTTCCAGTACCGGAAATAAATGGGCGTGTGAAACCGGCCTAAAGGAATTTTCAATCTTTACAATCATGCCCAAATTATTTACATGAAGTAAGATGTATCAATTACTGATGTACCATTTGAAGCCAAGATTCCTGTGTAGGGACATGCACGTTGGCTCTGTGGTTAGCACTGCAGTGCAGGAGTCCTAGGTTCAAATCCCACCAAGGACAAAATCTTCAAGGAGTTTGTATGTTCTCCCTGTGTTTGCATGGGTTTCCTCCGGGTACTCCGGTTTCCTCCCACATTCCAAAGACATACTGATAGGGAATTTAGATTGTGAGCCCCATCAGGGACAGTGATGATATTGTATGTAAAACTGTAAAGCGCTGCGGAATATGTTAGCGCTATATAAAAAATAAAGATTATTATAATGCATGTAAGTCCCAGCAGCATAAAATCAAAAAGGTAAAGCACACAACTGGGAAAATGAAAAATAGAGTAAATACTTCTCATCTATGATGGCATCATCTGGTTTTAAAGCTCGATAAACTTCCTTTAACATCTGGACAGTGTTAGAGTTGCTAATACCATTGTTTTTGGAAAAAGGAAGAACATATAAAATTGTCAATTTATACATGCCACTTCAGGAGGAATGCTAGGTGAACAGTACAAGACATATGAAAAGATGTATGGAGCTAAATGAGACACAATTTTGGCATACCTTGTGCAAAAAAAAAAAAAGTGTTTCAATATCTTCACTAAATTTATTTCATAGTTATGCGTCTTGTCGGGGAAAGCTTCCCAGAGGAGTATAGTCTATTTTGCAAAACTGTGAGCCGAAAACGCACCAAAATTATGTAACACATTTGTGGCATAAAATAAACTAACTAAAAAGTTGTGTACATTTAGACGAGACAATGTAAAAATACGGCAGATTTTTGAATGGCCATATGGCCAAAATAAGGAAAATCCACCCAATACTAAGACAGCAAATCTTACTTCTAAGAAAAATGTTTTATCATGGTTAGGTCATGAGGAATACAAACGAAGAACGTCATACTACATAACAAAGAACTGTAAAAATGAAAAGTTTCAGACTACGCTAATGATAATACATGATTGCCATTGATTTCTTCTTTACAATTCATTTTCCAATTGATCAGTACTTACTTATCTCATTAAGGAGGCTGCTTTTTCCTGCATTGGTAGCTCCAGTGAGGACAACTTGAACTCCATCTCTCAATCTTTCTCCTCGCCGGTTGTCCCCAAGATGCTCCTCCAGTTCTTTTTGTAGCTTTTCAACCACTTCATCAACTGATATTCAATAAAATAAGAAAAACTGTAGATGCCTTGATAGATTTTTATTTCAACAAAATTAGTCAAAAAAACAAAACATACTAATGAAATATTATGCACAACCAATTATCAATGTACAACCCAATCTCAGTAATGGGAAAGTCTGTCTTCATTCTATACACATTTTAACTCAGAATTGATCGGTTATTATTAAAACTCTCAATTCTGTCAGAGAAAGACGCAGATTTCTCTGATAAGATATAGTACAAAGTTGCTTATTTTCACGTGTAACATTGATTTCTGAACTAAAAATTAAAACTACGATTACGTTTTAAGTTTGGAATCCCTCTTAAAATGCAGCATACACCTAGCATCTAGTTTGTCTCAGAGCTTCATGTCCTAAGGCAACCTGCAGCTCGCAAGCCACACATGGCTCTCGGCACGTTAGTGCAGTTTAAAGCAGACAGCTAAGGCCACTTTCACACTTGTGTTTTTTTTAATCCGTCGCAACGCGTCGTTTTGGGGAAAAAACTGATCCTGCAAATGTGCCCCCAGGATGCGTTTTTTGCCTATAGACTTGTATTGCCGACGGATTACGACATATGGCCATACGTCGCGTCCGTCGTGCACTGGATCCGTCGTGTTTTGGCGGACTGTCGTCACGAAAAAAGTTTCAATGCAATGTTTTTTCGTACATCGGATCCGCCATTTCCGACCGCGCATGTGCGGCCAGAACTCCGCCCCCTCCTCCCCAGGACATAGAATGGGCATCGGATAAGTTGAAAAACTGCATCCGCTGCCCACGTTGTGCCGAATTTGCACAATGTACGTCGGGCCGACGCATTGCGACGGCCCCGTACCGTCGCAAGTGTGAAAGAAGCCTAAGAGCAGGACTAAGTGCAGGAGGAGGAGGATGAGCCATGGAGTGGTTAAGGCTGCCTCCTCCTCCTGGCTGGTGACATCATCCCCTTCAGCGGCCTCTTGTCTTGACACCTCAGTGAGTGGAGAGCACAGAGTCTCGCTTCTTATCTAGTGAGTGCTAGTAGCAGCTTGTGCAGACAAAAAGACTGTCAGCAGCAGGAGGCTGGTTCTGTGCAAGATTTTTAATGCTGCAAATGGGCAGTCACTTCCTGTGCAGATCACTTCTGAGAGATTGTTTATGTCCATCCTATGTCTGCACCAGAGCCAGCATTAGAGGCAGGCAAACTAGGCATTTGACTAGGGGCCCACTCCCCCAGGGGCCTCCAGCCAGTGGCCTCTATGGAGACCGTGTGTCAGCGCCGGCTCCCCCACATCGCACATTCAACATCTACGATGCCAATAAAGTTGAATGCAATGATGTAGGAGAGAGCGTCAGATGCAGTGGGCACACTCATGCACCAAGCTGCTGAGTAGATGTGCTGCGGAGACCGGAGCAGCAGGGTAATGGGGAGAGATAAGTATGGTTTTGTTCTTTCTTTAATCAGTGATAACATTGTGGTGGACATAATATTGGAGTAATATGGGGCTGCATTATTCTCTAAGTAGCTGCATTATACACTGTGGGGTCCACATTGTACTCTGTGGGGGCCGCATCATACTCTATCGATGACTATGGGGAGTGCATTTTACTATATGGGGACTGCATTATACTCTATAAAGGACTATAGGCTGTGTACTCTATTATATGTACTATATGGGGGTTGCATTATTCTGCATCGATGGCTATGGGGAATGCATTATACTATATGATGGACTGTAGGTATGATGCCTACGAGAAAGGACGTAAAGCCCGAAACGCGTCAGGCGTGCGGGGGATGTTTGCCCCTTGACAGTCTAAGACATGTATGTTTTTAGCTTTTTGCAAACAATGGATTAAATAAAAGACAAAATTTGAATTTGTATGGAAATCACCTAGTGCTGGTTTTTCCTTTTTTGCCTGCATTTACAAATAGACTCCAGCCACATTGAACCTGCCACCCATGGTCCTCTGGTGAGCATTGTGAAAATCCTTTCAGTATCATGGCCTGAAACTGCGTTATAAAAAATGACTGTGGGTCTCCTATCCCCAACTTAACAGTCACATACAGCTCTGGCAAATATTAAGAGACCACTGCAAAATTTTTAGTTTGTCTGATTTTTTTCTTTATAGGTATATTTTTGAGTAAAATGTAAATTGTTCTTTTAGTCTATAAACTGCTGACAACATGTCTGTGAAGTTCCAAGCAATACATTTTGTATTTATTTTCTGAAAATGAGAAATGGTCAAAATAACAAAAAAATGCATTGCTTGCAGATCTCAAATAATGCAAAAAAAAAAAAAAGACAAGTTCATAATAATTTAAAAACAACAATACTAATGTTTTAACTCAGGAAGAGTTCAGAAATCAATATTTTGTGGAATAACCATGATTTTTAATCACAGCTTTCATGAGTCTTGGCATGCTTTCCACCAGTCTTTCACACCGCTTTTGGGTGACCATGTGCCACTCCTGGTACAAAAATGTAAGCAGTTCTTCTTTGTTTGATGGCTTGTGACTATCCATCTTCCTCTTGATTACATTCCAGAGGTTTTCAGTGGGGCTCAGGTCTGGAGATTGGGCTGCCCATAACAGGGATTTGATGTGGTGGTCCTTTATCCACACCTTGATTGACCTAGCTGTGTGGCATGGCGCATTGTCCTGCTGGAAAAACCAGTCCTCAGAGTTGGGGAACATTGCCTGAGCAGAAGGAATCAACTGTTTTTCCAGGATAACCTTGGATGCGGATTGATTTATATGTCCTTTGCAAAGATTAAATTGCCCAATTCCAGCCTTGATGAAGCATCCCCAGATCAACACCTGGTCGTCTAATGGTTAGACGGAGACCTGGAGAGGCGTACAAGCCACTGTGTCTTGCACCCACTGTGAAATTTTGGTGGAGGATCGGTGATGATCTGGGGATGCTTCAGCAAGGCTGGAATTGGGCAGAGAAATAGCCCCATACAAACTATCTATCTCCATGACTAAGGAATTACCAACGATGTACTGAGTAAGACCTGGGACAGGTCGAAACGTCACTCAAATATAGATGCTTTAGAATTTTCTCCTGTGCTTTACCTATTTCTATTTTTTCTGTTCCCACAAACTGCAGATAAATATTATTTTTTGGCATCAGCACAAAAATACAGAGTTATACCGTTAATAACGACGATTGCAACACCATGGTCGGTAAAATCCCACCCGAATCATGTTCTCTGAGGTCTCAGCTACCCTTGACAGCTGAGACCCCAGAGAAATTCCGACTCTCTAGGGCGCTATACACTTAAACCTCAGTGCCGTTAAAAAAGCGATGCTGTGGTTTAAGTCCACTTAAAGGGACTCTGTCACCTGAATTTGGAGGGAACAATTTTCAGCCGTAGGGGCGGGGTTTTTGGGTGTTTGATTCACCCTTTCCTTACCCGCTGGCTGCATGCCAAGTTCATTCTCTGTCCTCCATAGTACACGCCTGCGCAAATACAATTTTGGCATTTTTACATTTTTTCTCACTACGGCGTTTAGCAATCAGGTTAATTCTTTTTTTAGTTGATAGATCGGGTGATTCTGAACACGGTGATACCAAATATTTGTACATTTGATTTTATTTTTATTGTTTTATTTTGAATGGGGCGAAGGGGGGCGATTTGAACTTTTATATTTTTTTTATTTTTTGATATTTTTAAAACATGAATTTTTGTGTACTCACCATAAAATCTTTTTCTCCGAGCCACTCATTGGTGGACACAGGACCATGGGTGTATGCTACTGCCACTAGGAGACTGATACTAAGTGAATATATAAAAATTAACTCCTCGTCCTCTGCAGTATACACTTACCACTGGCTCCAGCCAGAAGCAGTAGGAGATCAAAACCATCAAATACTGGTACAACATGTAAAAACGAAGAACAAACACAGCTGCCAGGCCAATAGCGTGGGTACTGTGTCCCCCAATAAGTAGCTCGGAGAAAAGGATTTTACAGTGACACAAAAATCCATGTTTCTCCTTCGCATCACTGTGGGACACAGGACCATGGGACGGCCTAAAGCAGTCCCTAGGTGGGGAAAACCGACATAACAGATCAAACCCCACATACCAACTGTCTACAGATGCGCTATCGCTGCCTACAGGATCCGTCTGCCCAGGCCCACATCTGCTGAAGTCCGAGTTTGAATATTGTAATGCTTTGAAAATGTGTGCAGACTGGACCAAGTCGCAGCCTTGCAAACCTGTTCCACTGACACCTGGTGTCGAATAGCCCAAGAAGCGCCTACCGACCGAGTGGAGTGTGCCTTAATCCCCACTGGGATAGGCTTGCCCCTGACACGGTAAGACTCTTGAACAACCGAGCGTATCCACCTGGCTATTGTAGACTTTGAAGCAGCTAGTCCCTTTCTGTGACCCTCAGGAAGCAGGAACAACGCTTCCGACTGACGTAAAGGCGCCGTCCGTGAGACGTACCTTCTGGGAGCCCTCACCATATCCAGAGTGTGAAGAGCCCTTTCAGCTGGGTGTACCGGTGCCAGGCAAAACAAGGGCAGCACAATGTCCTCGTTAAGGTGAAAGGAGGAGACCACTTTGGGCAAGAAGGATGGGGACAGCCTGAGAACCACCTTGTCCTGGTGGAAAATTAGAAAAGGCCAGCTCCAAACCCACCTGATTGACCTTACCGTGACAAGGAAAGCGACCTTCCATGAAAGGTGGGTTAGCGAAACGTCCCGCAGTGGTACAAAAGGAGTCTCCTGTAGAGCATCCAGGACCCAGTTTAGGTCCCAGGCATCCAAGGGCGTTCTATAGAGAGGTACCATGTGGGAGACCGCTTGAATGAAAATCCTCACCTGCGGCTTGGAAGCGAACAAAACAGATAAAGCAGAAATCTGATTTTTGAGGGAGCTAGGCACTAGACCCGAGTCCTGACCGGACTGAAGAAATTCCAATATGGTGAGGATTGAGAAGGCAAGAGGACGACTACAGTCTCTGCACCATGTGAAAAAAGTTTTCTAGGTGCGGTGATAGATGTGCACCGATACAGGCTTCCGAGCGCTAATCATGGTGGAAACTACCACTTTGGAGAACGCAGCTTGGGTTAGGACCCAAGATTCAACGGCCATGCTGTTAAACACAGGGACCCTGAGTTCGGGTGGCAAATTGGTCCCTGGGAGAGTAAGTCCGCACGATCCGGTAGTCACCAGGGGACGTCGACAACGAGTTGCACCTAGTTGCGTGGCCAGTCTGGAGCAACCAAGATCACTGGGACCCCCTCCGCCTTGATCTTTCTGATGACCTTTGGGAGTAACGGAAGTGGGGGAAACACATATGGAAGATGAAACTGACGCCACAGAAGAACCAGTGCGTCCGCCCCGAGGGCTTCTGGATCCGGGACCGAGCTATGAACTCTGGCACCTTGGCGTTTAATTTTGAGGCCATGAGATCCACATCCGAAGTTCCCCAGCGATTACAAGTCTGGTGGAAGACCTCCGAATGAAGTGACCACTCTCCTGAGGCAAGACCCTGAAACTGAGGAAGTCTGCTGCCCAGTTTTCCACACCCGGGATGTGAACTGCTAAGATGACTGAGTGGTTTCTCTTGGCCCAGCAGAGGATGTGTTCCACCTAACGCATTGCCACCCTGCTGCAGGTGCCCCCTTAATGGTTGATATATGCCACAGCTGTGGCATTGTCCGATTGAACTCGGATGGTACAACCCAACATAACATAATGGAATTGCCGCAGGGACAACATGATTGCCCGAATCTCCAGGACGTTGATCAGAAGGCGCGATTCCTGAGGTGACCAACGCCCCTGAGTAGTGTGGTGAAAGAAGACAGCTCCCCAGCTGAGGAGGCTGGCATCGGTAGTGACCACCAGCCGATGAACCAAAATTTGCAAAATGCAAATTTATATAATTCATACAATGTGAATTTCTGGATTTTATTTTTGAAATTCTATCTTTCAATGTTAAAATTAACTTACCCTACAGACTGTTCAGGTCTTTGTCAATGGGCAAACTTACAAAATCAGCAAGGGATCAAACTTATTTCCACTACTGTATATGAAATATGAGTATAGCATAAAAAATAGATACACTAGCGCTCTGACTCAAAATAGCTATAATAACCCTCTGGCAACTAGTGACAACCATTTAATAACTAGTTATCTTGTTATTTTATCGCAATATGACTTTTATAATTTCTTCACACAGATTGTGTCTCTTGACCGTTTGGCTGATAGTTTTCTCAATGTAAAAAAGGTTGGGAACCACTGCCCTAAGGCAAAGTGCTAACAGAAAGAAAGATCTAGATTGAAGCATATTAATTACGGATTCAGACATCTGTAAAAACAAATTAAGGTTAAGGTTGAGAATTCTGAAGTGGCTGCATTTCTGATCATTGTGAAATTTTTACATATATCCACTTTTTATATATTCGTGCATGACATTTATAGAACAGAGCAAATGCAACATCTGTATTAGGTTATTTGAACATATTATGTTTTTATATATTCGTGCATGACATTTATAGAACAGACCAAATGCAACATCTGTATTAGGTTATTTGAACATATTATGTTTTCATTTTATTGTATAAAGGTGGTTATTGGAAAAATCTTACCTGCTACTAAAACACCTTCCTCCACATTATCATCCTCACTAAAATCTATGAAGGCCTCAATGTGAGCAAGTGCCTGGTAAGTAACAAAGTTCACAGGTATTAGATCAGCAAATTTAACGTATCCATATTGCATATTACAAGTAGTAATGACTACTGATGAGCGAATCTGCCAAAATTGTGTTGCGACATCAGAAGCCTACTCGGGGTCCGAGGCCACAGTGAAGAGTGAAGATCAAGGAAAAGGATGTTAGACACAGTGAACGTAGCCGTAGCTAGATACAGGTACTATGATAATTAAAGAAAATTTGGCAGCACCACCAAAAGAAACAGGGTGCAATTAGAGTATGTTTCCACGGTCAGTAAACGCTGCGGGTTTGACGCTGTGTACAGCCGCAGCATCAAACCTGCAGGGTCCAGATGTTACAGCATAGTGGAGGGGATTTCAAGAAAATGGACATGCGGCGCATCTTTCTAGATCGCATCATGTCTATTTATTTATGTTGCGGAGATGCTCCGTCTCTGCAACATAAATTTCCCATAGACTATGGATGTGGTAAAACCGCATCACTTTATAGACACATGCATAGTAAGTGCGGAAACGCAGCTTACTACGCATGTGTAATAATTTAAATAAAGTCTTACCTTGTTTCAGCCAGAAGTTCGCGTCCACTGCAGTTATCGCGATGAGATCAGCTGATCGTGAGAACTGCAGTGCAGGTGACCGCCGGAGACCGAGTTATCTCCGGTGGTCATCTACAGGGCCGCGCTTAGTAACCCGATGTTTACCCTGGTTACAAAAAAAAACACTACATACTTACATTCCCGGTGTCTGGTCATGTCTGGTCATGTCCCTCGCCGTCAGCTTTCCGCACTGACTGGTGAGCGCCGGCCGTAAAGTACAGCACAGCGGTGACGTCACCGCTGTACTTTACGACCGGCGCTCAGTCAGTGCGGGAAGCTGACGGCGAGGGACATGACCAGACACCGGGAATGTAAGTATGTAGTGTTTTTTTTTTACATTTACAACGGTAACCAGGGTAAACATCGGGTTACTAAGCGCGGCCCTGCGCTTAGTAACCCGATGTTTACCCTGGTTACCGGGGACTTTGGGATCGTTGGTCGCTGGAGAGCTGTCTGTGTGGCAGCTCTCCAGCGACCAAACAGCGAGGCTGCAGCGATCGACATCGTTGTCGGTATCGCTGCAGCGTCGCTTAGTGTGACGGTACCTTTAACACTATCTAGTAGTGAAGGTGTAAGTTGATTCACAGGAACCAGCATTGTGTACCATTGGACAGGAGCTCCAAAAATGGCTTCAAATCAGCATCTGTGGTCTTTACTTTGATTAGATGGCCTGGGGCCACGTCACATGTGTTATGCCGCAACAATGATGTTGAACCAGGCTGGCTAATCAAGAGAGAAGCTGGGGATGCTGGGATGTTGAAGGCAGTTCTCAATGCTCCCATCTAAAGGCCTCAAATTATGGACATGGCCACTGGACCAGGTCTTGCAAATTGATTCTCACCATCTCTATTGTCCAGTCTAACCTTGCACTGTCTAAGAATTACTGTAGTCTGTAATGATAAACATGCCCAATAGTCTTATCTTGATAACAATGGAATCTCAGAAGAATTTTAACCTTCCTCGCACTGTGCTATCAAGTACCCTAAAAGATGTCCCTTTATGTGGAGTTCCTGGGCTCTCTACATGGAACACTCCCCAACACTTCCATTCTGCTCTGAGTGACAGCTCTAGCATGCAACCAAAAGACCGCTAATGTCGTCATTTAGAGCAAAACTAGAAAAAAATCAAAGAAAGCAATGTACAACAAATCTAAAAATAGAAGGTTAAATCACCCGATATGTTAATAATGATCTGGTTAAAAGTTATATGAAATATAAAACTATACAACAAAGAATCATATTATGAAATGATAATGCCTTAAATATTATGATGACACATTTTAACATAGGCTATGCATTCATCTAACCCTGATTAGCTGTTGGCTCCATCTCTGGTATAGTTGTCCAAGCTCACCGGACATCTGACGCAAAGCTTGCCTTCTCTGAACCTCAGTCTCTGCATGAATAAGATCCCCAAGTCCTTCAACTTCTGTCAGATCCAGTTTCCCATTCTGGAAAGCCCTTTTGGTGAATTCACCTGGTTCTGCTGGACGGAACATTTGCAATGATCCTATAAATAGAATAAGGGAGTGTGAGATGTTACTCTTTTTTTAACAACCAAGTAGAAGTTAATGTAATAATAATTTGATTATCGATGCATTATCACTTACAATAATATGTCAACATAAAAGACAGAAAATGGGTAGAAATAAAAACAGACCAAAAATAAAAATTCATTATGCCATAGACCTACATTAATGACATACATATGACATAACAGAAATAATTGGGCTTAATGATTGGAAATTAGGAAAAATCCCTAACATTTTAGATTAAATGATGGCTCACTTACAACTTTTATTGTTACCTTTTTTATTTGGAGAGGTGAGGGTTAAATTAATTGTCACATGACAGTATGTAGCCACCTTAATGCTAATATTATACAGTATATTCCCTGGGGTTTAATAAAAATGGAAGTCATTAAAATAACAACCATATTGTGCACACAGAGAGCTCCTACGAATAATAATAGATGATGGACTATATTCATTGTTGGCCGGAGTTGACAGGTTCCGGTTCCGGTGCGGTTCACTGTTCTGTTAACTTCAATAGTCTGCCACGTATTGCTGGAATTTTGTACAATAAAAGTGAAATGTAGGTAATCGGCTCAGACTGCTGGATAGGTTGCAAGCTAATGGACAAAACCATTTACAAAATGATTTTCTACACAAACTCTTTCTAAATATCTTACCTGAACAACTAAGGGGCCTGAACAATGGTTTACCTCTATTCCCAAACATACAGGAAAATATTCTCCAGTCAATCAGCTGTAATAACCAATTCACAATACAACATTATAGTAATGCAACTAAACGTTATACTATGCCACATATAATATGACACAGTTAGGATATAGATATTATATATACAGTACAGACCAAAAGTTTGGACACACCCCAAACCATCTCGATTGGGTTCAGGTCTGGTGACTGTGGAGGCCAGGTCATCTGGCGTAGCACCTTATCACTCTCCTTCTTGGTCAAATAGCCCTTACACAGCCTGGAGGTGTGTTTGGGGTCATTGTCCTGTTGAAAAATAAATGATGGTCCAACTAAACGCAAACCGGATGGAATAGCATGCCGCTGCATGGTGATAGCCATGCTGGTTCAGTATGCCTTCAATTTTGAATAAATCCCCAACAGTGTCACCAGCAAAGCACCCCTACACCATCACACCTCTTCCTCCATGCTTCACGGTGGGAACCAGGCATGTAGAGTCCATCCGTTCACCTTTTCTGCGTCGCACAAAGACACGGTGGTTGGAACCAAAGATCTCAAATTTGGACTCATCAGACCAAAGCCCAGATTTCCACTGGTCTAATGTCCATTCCTTGTGTTCTTTAGCCCAAACAAGTCTCTTCTGCTTGTTGCCTGTCCTTAGCAGTGGTTTCCTAGCAGCTATTTTACCATGAAGGCCTGCTGCACAAAGTCTCCTCTTAACAGTTGTTGTCGAGATGTGTCTGCTGCTAGAACTCTGTGTGGCATTGACCTGGTCTCTAATCTGAGCTGCTGTTAGCCTGCGATTTCTGAAGCTGGTGACTTGGATAAACTTATCCTGAGAAGCAGAGGTGACTCTTGGTCTTCCTTTCCTGGGGCGGTCCCCATGTGAGCCAGTTTCTTTGTAGCGCTTGATGATATTTTTTGCCACTGCAGTTGGGGACACTTTCAAAGTTTGCCCAATTTTTCGGACTGACTGACCTTCAGTTCTTAAAGTAATTATGGCCACTCGTTTTTCTTTACTTATCTGCTTTTTTCTTGCAATAATACAAATTCTGACAGTCTATTCAGTAGGACTATCAGCTGTGTATCCACCAGACTTCTGCATAACACAACTGATGATCCCAACCCCATTTATAAGGCAAGAAATCCTACTTATTAAACGTGACAGGGCACACCTGTGAATTGAAAACCATTCCCGGTGACTACCTCTCGCTCATCAAGCGAATGCCAAGAGTGTGCAAGACAGTCATCAAAGCAAAAGGTGGCTACTTTGAAGAACCTAGAATATCTAATATATAAAGCTGAATGTGTGTGTGTATGTGTGTGTGTGTGTGTGTGTGTATGTATGTCCGGGATTGGCATCTGAACCGTCGCAGCTACAGCCACAAAATTTTGCACAGTCACACGTCTGGACCCTGAGAGCGTCATAGGCTATGTTGTGAGGTGAAATTTTAACCCCGTGCTTTCCAATTCACCAAACAATTTTGCCCCTATCTACATAATGGGGAAAAAGTGAAAGGAAAAGTGTTGGAGGCAAATTGACAGCTGCCAGATGTGAACAAGGGGGACTTAAAGAATGAGAGTGATGGCGCCAAAGAGTATATACCGTACAGTTGCTAAGGTGGGGCCCCGACATGGGATACTCACCACACACGGGGATATGAACACACACACAAAATGCGCCACACACTACCACGTACTTGAACACATATTACCCTCAGCACACATTTCACCACACATACACCAACCTCGCCACATAAAAGTCGCCGCTCAAAACTCGCCACATGCAAAAACTAGGCTCACGCAAAACTCGCCACAAGTGCAAAACTCACCTCATGGAAAACTCGCCACACGCAAAACTTGCACACGCGGAAAAATTGCCACATGCACAAAAGTTGCAACACATGCAAAAGTTGCCTCACACAAAACTTGCACATACTCAAAAGGCACCACACATAAAACTCGCCACACGCAAAACTTGGCATGCGCAAAACTTGCTGCACACAACTTGCTACACTAACCTGTCACATGCAACTCGACACACAAAAAGTTGCTACACGCATGTCCCTGTTGTGAGTTCTGTTTTTGGGCTCCCTCTGGTGGTTACTGATGGTACTGGGTGACTTGTCTTTCCTGGGTCTCTGGGTTCCACCTGTTCCATCAGGATATGGGAGTTTCCTATTTAACCTGGCTTTGCTGGCATTTCCTCGCCGGTTATCAATGTATCCAGTTTTTTCTAGAAAGTTTTCGCCGGCTGAGCGGAATTATGATGTTGGTAATCGGGAACTTTTGGCCATGGAGTGGGCATTTGAGGAGTGGCGTCATTGGCTAGAGGGTGCTAGACATCGTGTGGTGGTCTTGACTGATCACAAAAATTTGATTTACCTTGAGTCTGCCAGGCGTCTGAATCCTAGACAGGCTCGTTGGTCACTGTTTTTCTCTCGTTTCAATTTTGTGGTTTCATACCTGCCAGGTTCAAAGAATGTGAAGGCGGATGCTCTTTCTAGGAGTTTTGTGCCTGACTCCCTTGGAAATTCTGAGCCCTCTGGTATCCTTAGGGATGGGGTGATTTTGTCTGCTGTCTCCCCAGACTTGCGACGTGCTTTGCAGGAGTTTCAGGCAGGTAAACCTGATCGTTGTCCGCCTGAGAGACTGTTTGTTCCGGATAATTGGACCAGTAGAGTCATCTCCGCGGTCCATTCTTCTGCGTTGGCAGGTCATCCTGGAATATTTGGTACTAGAGACTTGGTGGCCAGGTCTTTTTGGTGGCCTTCCTTGTCGAGGGATGTGCGTTCTTTTGTGCAGTCTTGTGAGGTTTGTGCTCGGGCTAAGCCTTGCTGTTCTCGGGCCAGTGGATTGTTGTCACCTTTGCCTATCCCGAAGAGGCCTTGGACGCACATTTCCATGGACTTTATTTCGGATCTCCCTGTCTCTCAAAAAATGTCCGTCATCTGGGTTGTGTGTGATCGCTTTTCTAAAATGGTTCATCTGGTACCCTTGCCTAAGTTACCTTCCTCCTCTGAGTTGGTCCCTCTGTTTTTTCAGAATGTGGTTCGTTTGCATGGGATTCCTGAGAACATCGTTTCTGACAGGGGATCCCAGTTTGTGTCTAGATTTTGGCGCACGTTCTGTGCTAAGATGGGCATTGATTTGTCCTTTTCGTCTGCATTCCATCCTCAGACGAATGGCCAGACTGAACGAACTAATCAGACCTTGGAAACTTATTTAAGGTGTTTTGTTTCTGCTGATCAGGATGACTGGGTTACCTTTTTGCCGCTGGCCGAGTTTGCCCTTAATAATCGGGCTAGTTCTGCTACCTTGGTTTCTCCTTTCTTTTGTAATTCGGGGTTTCATCCTCGTTTTTCCTCTGGTCAGGTGGAACCTTCTGATTGTCCTGGAGTGGACATGGTGGTGGATAGGTTGCATCGGATTTGGAGTCATGTGGTGGACAATTTGAAGTTGTCCCAGGAGAAGGCTCAGCAGTTTGCTAATCGCCGTCGCCGCGTGGGTCCTCGACTTCTTGTTGGGGACTTGGTGTGGTTGTTTTCTCGTTTTGTTCCTATGAAGGTCTCTTCTCCTAAGTTTAAGCCTCGTTTCATCGGTCCCTATAGGATCTTGGAAATTCTTAACCCTGTGTCGTTTCGTTTGGATCTCCTGGCATCATTTGCTATTCATAATGTGTTCCATCGGTCGTTGTTGCGGAAGTATGAGGTACCTGTTGTTCCTTCGCTTGAGCCTCCTGCTCCAGTGCTGGTGGAGGGAGAATTGGAGTATGTTGTGGAGAAGATCTTGGATTCTCGTGTTTCCAGACGGAAACTCCAGTATTTGGTCAAGTGGAAGGGTTATGGTCAGGAGGATAATTCTTGGGTGGTTGCCTCGGATGTTCATGCTGATGATTTGGTTCGCGCTTTTCATAGGGCTCATCCTGGTCGCCCTGGTGGTTCTCGTGAGGGTTCGGTGACCCCTCCTCAAGGGGGGGGTACTGTTGTGAGTTCTGTTTTTGGGCTCCCTCTGGTGGTTACTGATGGTACTGGGTGACTTGTCTTTCCTGGGTCTCTGGGTTCCACCTGTTCCATCAGGATATGGGAGTTTCCTATTTAACCTGGCTTTGCTGGCATTTCCTCGCCGGTTATCAATGTATCCAGTGTGTCTTGTTACCTCTGCTCCCTGCTCCTAGAACCTTCTGGTCAAGCTAAGTTTGGATTTTCCTGTTTTGGTGTTTTGCTTTATTTGGTTTTTTAGTCCAGCTGCAGATATGTGATTCTTTTCTGCTGGTTGCTCTAGTGAGCTGAAATTGCTCCTCATGTACCATGAGTTGGCACATGAGTTCAAGTAATTTCAGGATGGTTTTTTGAAGGGTTTTTCGCTGACCGCGCAGTTCACTTTTGTATCCTCTGCTATCTAGCTTTAGCGGGCCTCATTTTGCTGAAACTGTTTTCATACTGCGTATGTGCTTTCCTCTCATTTCACCGTCATTATATGTGGGGGGCTGCTATTTCTGTGGGGTATTTCTCTGGAGCCAAGAGAGGTCTGTGTTTCTTCTAATAGGGGAAGTTAGATCTTCGGCTGGAGCGAGACGTCTAGAATCATCGTAGGCACGTTCCCCGGCTACTTTTATTTGTGTGTTAGGTTCAGGGTCGCGGTCAGCTCAGGTTCCATCGCCCTAGAGCTTGTTTGTATCTGTGCTTGTCCTTTAGTGATCCCCTGCCATTGGGATCATGACATGTCCCCACACAAAACTCATCTCACAAAAGTCACTACATGCATGTCGCCACACGCAACTCAACACACACAACTTGACAAACGAAACTCGCCCTAAAACACACACAAGTCTGGTATTATCCTTCAAAAATAAAAATCTGATTAATAAGCAGACAAACTACAAGAGCAACAAATGTACCATATAGGAAATACGGCAGCTGTCAGTCACATGACCTGTCTATTATGTGTATGTGTGAGCTAATATATACTGCCAGGGGGAGGGCTTCCTGTTGGCTGGGGATTTATCAGGCTGCCAATTTAGCTTACAAACACTGAGGTAAAAATACTGAGCAAATAACGTGTGAACGAGGTCTAATACAGGAGGAGATGACACACAGGTATATACTATATACAGGGGAGATGACACACAGATATATACTATATACAGGAGAGATGACACACAGGTATATACTATATACAGGAGGAGATGACATACAGGTATATACTATATACAGGAGGAGATTACACACAGATATATACTATATACAGGGGAGATGACACACAGGTATATACTATATACAGAAGGAGATGACATACAGGTATATACTATATATAGAAGGAGATGACATACAGGTATATACTATATATAGGAGATGATGACA
Organism: Ranitomeya imitator; assembly: GCF_032444005.1. NCBI lineage: Eukaryota > Metazoa > Chordata > Amphibia > Anura > Dendrobatidae > Ranitomeya > Ranitomeya imitator. Next base: position 547,827,850 of record NC_091282.1, on the reverse strand, counting down.
TACAGGTATATACTATATACAGGGGAGATGACACACAGCAGGTATATACTATATACAGGTGAGATGACATACAGGTATATACTATATACAGGAGATGACATACAGGTGTATACTATATATAAGGGAGATGAGAAACATGTATATACTGAGGTGAAAATGAGAGGTGTGAGGTGAAAATGAAAAGGTATGAGTGCAAAATGAGAGGAGTGAGGGAAAATAGTGCAGTGATCGGAAAATGACAGATGTGAGGTCGAAATGACAAGTGTTAGGGGGGAATGAGAGGAGTGAGGGAGAAAATGAGAGGTGTGAGGGAGAAAATGAAAGATGTGATTGGGAAAATGAGAGGCGTGATGGGAAAATAAGAGTAGTGAGGTGCTATAACTAACCACAGATATTTACTATGCCCAGGCAACGCCGGGCTCTTCAGCTAGTAAGACATAATTTCAGTTGTTTCACACTATTTTGTTAAGTATATAATTCCACATGTGTTAATTCGTAGTTTTGATGCCTTCAGTGTGAATGTACAATTTTCACAGTCATGAAAATACAGAAAAATCTTTAAATGAGAAGGTGTGTCCAAACTTTTGGTCTGTACTGTATATATAAATAAATCGGTCCGATTGTCATCCAGAGAAGAGGAAAGGTTTCTTTCTCACTTGTCATTATCTCCGTAAATTATAATAATTAACAAAAACACCTACAAAGGCTTCCTAAGCGTTTAAAAAGGTCCCTTAGTCTGTTTCAGGAGGCTCCTCAATCATGGTGAAGACTGCTGACTTGACAGATGTCCACAAGGCAGTCATTGATACACTCCACAAGGTGCTGTATTCAAGCATATTAATGGAAGGTTGAGTGGAAGGAAAGAGTGTGGTATGTGCAGTCTTTATACAATCCATTTACAGTTTCCCATTTTGCAGAATTGCAATGTATCCATAGAAATTAGAAGCTATGCTGTGGCTCACTATGACACCTGTTTTTTTTTTCTCACACCTAGTTATTTATTTTACTTACTTATATAGCACCATTAATCCCACAGATATTATTATCACTGTCCTCATTGGGGCTCACAATCTAGATTCCCTATCAGTATGTTTTTGGAGTGTGGGAGGAAACTGGGGAACCTGGACGAAATCCAAACCAACAAAAGAACATACACACTCCTTGTAGATGTTGTCCTTGGTGGGATTTGTATGCCAGACCCAGTGCTGCCTCATTGAATGTCATTGATCTGAGTGCTGTCCGTTTTTTAAGGGATAACACTTGGACCGAAAACACGGTCGTGCGGATGAGCCCTAGTGGACAGTGCTTAATACCAGGTTTGATGAGAACGCATTAGAGCCTTAGTATAATCAGCCTTCCACCATTTTTGTATTAAAGGTAACATTTGTAAAACATACCTAAAGCCTGAAGTACACCACTGACCACCGCTGGCCCCCCATGAACATGGTATTCACAGCAGTCTTCTCCTGTGAAGCTATGAGGGCCTGAAAGAAAGAAATCAGTAAGTTGATTAGTCAGAGACTTTCTTACCATTTTATTGTCCTGCAAAAATTAGAAAATTTAAAAAAATATATGAAAATAATCAGAATGTGCTAGCATTGCTTACATAAGTAATTATCAAATATAATGAACTCCTGGTAGTACTAGGCGAAGGGGACGCATGACTGTAGAAAGTGGGTGACCCTCAAATCCCACAGTTTTTATTATCTAGATTTATATTGATTTTATTTGGCTGGGTGTTTTCCCTTGTAGAAACAGTGCAGTTGTGCCTGGCTGTGTATTAGGCTACTTTCACACTAGCGTTGGTTGGCGTACATCGCAATGCGTCGTTTTGGAGAAAAAACGCATCCTGCAAATGTGCCCGCAGGATGCGTTTTTTCTCCACAGACTTGTATTAGCGACGCATTGCGACGTATGGCCACACGTCGCATCCGTCGTGCGACGGATGCATCGTGTTTTGGCGGACATTCGGCACAAAAAAAGTTACATGTAACTTTTTTTGTGCGTCGAGTTTGCCATTTTTGACCGCGCATGCACGGCCGAAACTCCGCCCCCTCCTCCCCGGACATTACAATGGGGCAGCGGATGCGTTGAAAAACTGCATCCGCTGCCCCCGTTGTTCATTTCTTTCACAACGTGCGTCGGTACATTGGGCCGACGCATGGCGATGGCCCCGTACCGATGCTAGTGTGAAAGTAGCCTTACTGTTGGGAGGGAGGTGTTCTGGAAAAATATAACTGTCTCACTGTCTTTTTCTACTACCAGAAGATATGGCAGAAGCATGTGTACAGGCTCAGATAGTATAACACAGGGTTATACTATGTGCTTCTCCACATTTCAATTCTGTACTGGTGTAGTGTGAAAGTTTTACCTCAGACATTGTGTGTTTCTCCATTTTCTACCTCATGTAGTAGTGTAGCATCATACACATCACACACAGAGGAAAGTTTTACCTCAGACATTGTGAGATTCTCTACCATTCACGTCTATACTAGTGTAGGGTGGAAGTTTTACCTTAGATATTGCGCGTCTCAATTATCTACCTCCCATAACAGAGCGTTTTTGCCACGTTTTTGTACAGCAATGAATGCTTTTTTGAGCTAAATATATTTTAAGGCTATGTGCACACGTTCAGGATTTTTCGCATTTTTTTCAGCCGTTTTCCATGGGAAAAACACTTAAAAACGCATACATAAGAATCCCATAATTTTTAATGCATTCTGCAGACAGCAACTGTTAATTTTAAAGAAAAAATGAAAAAAAAAATTGTGTGGGCTACCATGTAATTTTAATAACCAGCAGAGGGAAAGCCGATGGCGGAGGGCTGATATTAATATCCTGGAAAGGAACCAATAGCCATAAAGGTTCCCAGGCTATTGATATCAGCTTACAGCTGTTTGCTTAGACTTTACAGGCTAGCTTAAAGGGGGACCCCTGTTATGATCTGGTGGTTTAGGAACAACATGAGACAAGCTCTGAAGGAGGTGGTATCTGTACTGACCGCAGACCCTGAACCTAGCAGCGCAACTAGAAATAGCCGTGGGGGGTACCTGACGCTCCCTAGACCCCTCGGCACAGCCTAAGATCTAACTTCCCCTAAAGATGGAAACAGGAAACCTATCTTGCCTCAGAGAAAATCCCCAAAGGAAAGATAGCCCCCCACAAATATTGACGGTGAGAGGAGGGGAAAATAACATACGCAGAGATTAAATCAGATTTTAGCATAGGAGGCCAGTCTAGCTAGATAGATAGGACAGGAAAGGATACTGTGCGGTCAGTATAAAAACTACAAAACAATCCACACAGAGTTTACAAAATCTCCACACCTGACTAAAGGTGTGGAGGGTAAATCTGCTTCCCAGAGCTTCCAGCTAACAGAAAAAATTCATAATGACAAGCTGGACAAAAATAGAATGCACAGAACAATAAGTCCACAACATGTGGACTGAAATGAGCAAAGCCAGAACTTATCTTAGCAGAACTGGTCAGGAAACCAGGAGAATCCAAGCAGAGATGTGAATCCAGCCAGAAAACATTGACAAGTGGCATAGGCTGAAGACTAGAGCCAGGTTAAATAGCAGAGCCAGGAGAGACGATTAGTGAAAGCAGCTGCTAAAGCTAAACCCAAGGAGCAGCAGTTCCACTCAAAACCACCAGAGGGAGCCCAAGGGCAGAATTCACAAAAGTGCCATTTACAACCACCGGAGGGAGCCCAAGAACGGAATTCACAACAGACCCCAGAAAAAAATTGACATAGGGTCCTCCTATAAAATCTAACCAGCAAAGGCTAGGAATACAGCTGCGGGCTAATATTAATAGCCTAGGAAGGGGCCATGGATATTGGTCCCTCCCAGACTAAAAACATCAGCTCTCAGCCACCCCAGAAAAGGCGCATCTATAAGATGAGCCAAATCTGGCACTTAGCCTCGCTCTTCCCACTTGCCCTGTAGCAGTGGCAAGTGGGGTTCATATTTGTGGGGTTGATGTCACCTTTGTATTGTCAGGTGAGATCAAGCCCACAGGTTAGTAATGGAGAGGCGTCTATAAGACGCCCCCATTACTAACCCCATAGTGATCGTGTATAGAAACACACACAGAATAAAGTCCTTTATTTGAAACAATGACACAGACTCCTTTAATAAACTTAATTAAACCATACTCACCGAACGCCTAATCTACCGACGCCAACGTGTCCTGCAACAAAAATAAAATAATAAACCATAATATTCCTCATCTGTCCACTAAGAAGATAATCCATAATGTCCCATGACGATCCTGATCACTTTGAAAGCAGTCACATCAGTGATGTGACTGCTCTCAAAGACAGCTGGCGATACACTGACAGGAGGTAATTGCTCCCGCAGTGTATCACTGAGCTGCCGTGAGATAGTTCACGACCACACTTTTTCCTTCCACTCAACTTCCCATTAATATGCTTGGATACAGCACTCTGTGAACAGCCAGCTTCTTTAGCAATGACCTTTTGTGACTTACCCTCTTTGTGGAGTGTGTCAATGACTGCCTTCTGGACATCTGTCAAGTCAGCAGTCTTCACTAGGGTTGAGCGAAACGGGTCGAAATTGTTCAAAAGTCGCCGACTTTTGGCAAGGTCGGGTTTCATGAAACCCGACCCGACCCCAGTGGGGGGTCGGCCATGAAGTCGGCGATCTTTTGAATCTGGAATCGGAATTCCGATCCCGATTCCCGATATGTTTAAGATATCGGGAATTGGTATCGGAATTCAGATTAAAGTGTAAAATATAGAATTAAAATAAAAAATATTGCAATACTTACCCTCTGACGTGCCCTGGTACTAACCGGCAGCCTTCCTCCTTCGAATCCGCGCTTCTAGGACCTTGCCGTGACGTCGCGGTGACGTCGCGGCTTGTGATTGGCCGCGCGGCCGCCCATGTGACCGCTCGCGCGGCCAATCACAAGCCGCGACGTCACCCGCGACGTCACCGAAGGTCCTGGAAGGCTGATTCTAAGGAAGGAAGGTTCCCGGTTAGTACCAGGGCGCGTCAGAGGGTAAGTATAAGGATATTTTTTATTTTAATTCTATATTTTACACTTAAATATGGATCCCAGGGCCTGAAGGAGAGTTTCCGCTCCTTCAGACCCTGGGAACCATGGAAACCCAATGCACTGCATTGGGTTTCGAGTTTCGGCCGACCCCGACCCCGACTTTTTTATAGGATCGGCCGATTTCACTCGACCCGACTTTTCCAAAAGTCGGGTTTCGTGAAACCCGACCCGATCCTATAAAAGTGAAGGTCGCTCAACCCTAGTCTTCACCATGATTGTGGAGCCTACTGAAACAGTCTAAGGGACCTTTATACGCTTAGGAAGCCTTTGCAGGTGTTTTTGTTAAGTATTATAATTTACTGAGATAATGACAAGTGAGAAAGAAATCTTTCCTCTTCTCTGGATGACAATCAGACCGATTTATTTATATATATACTGTATATATAATATCTATATCCTAACTGTGTCATATTATATGTGGTATAGTATAACTTCTAGTTGTATTACTATAATGTTGTATTGTGAATTGGTTATTACAGCTGATTGACTGGAGAATATTTTCCTGTATGTTTGGGAATGGAGGTAAACCATTGTTCAGGCCCCTTAATTGTTCATGTAAGGCTTTGTGCACACGTTCAGGATTTCTTGCAGAAATTTCCTGGGCAAAAGCGGACATTTTCTGCAAGAAATCAGCATGGGTTTTTCTCGCGTTTTTGGTGCATTTTTGGGGGGGATTTTTCCGGAGGTTCCCAATGCAATAATATAGTGGGAAATCCGCAAAAAATCCGCAAAATTAATGAACATGCTGCGTTTTTTACCGCAATACGTTTTTTTGCGGAAAAAAACGCATCATGTGCACAAAAATTGCGGAATGCATTCTAAATGATGGGATGCATAATGTATGCGTTTTTTTAGCATTTTTATAAAAACGCGAAAAAAACACGAAAAATCTGCAACGTGTGCACACAGCCTAAGATATTTAGATAGAGTTTGTGTAGCAAATCATTTTGTAAATGGTTTTGTCCAATAGTTTGCAACCTATCCTGCATTCTGAGCAGATTACCTACATTTCACTTTTATTGTACAAAATTCCAGCAATACGTGGCAGACTATTGAAGTTAGCAGAACAGTGAACCGCACCGGAACCGGAACCTGTCAACTCCGGCAAACAATGAACATAGTCCATCATCTAATATTATTCATAGGAGCCCTCTGTGTTCACAGTGTGGTTGTTATTTTAATGACTTCCATTTTTATTAAACCCCAGGGAATACATAGTATTAGCATTAAGATGGCTACACACTGTCATGTGACAATTAATTTAACCCCCACCTCCCCAAATAAAAAAGGTAACAATAAAAGTTGTAAGTGAGCCATCATTTAATCTAAAAAGTTAGGGATTTTTCCTAATTTCCAATCATTAAGCCCAATTATTTCTGAAATGAATTTTTATTTTTGGTCTGTTTTTATTTCTACCCATTTTCTATCTTTTATGTTGATATATTATTGGAAGTGATAATGCATCGATAATCAAACGGACTTTTTTTAATGGTTAGAAAGCCTTTGCAGGTGTTTTTGTTAATTATTCTAATTCAATGAAATAATGACTTGTGTTTTCATTGGCTGGAAGCCATAATCAACATTAACAGAAATAAACACTTGAGATAGATCACTCTGTTTGTAATGAATCTATATAACAGTTTCACTTTTTGTATTGAAGAACTGAAATAAATTAAATTTTTCATTATATTCTAATTTAATGAAAATCACTTGTAGAGTCTGCCTATGGGGAGTGCATTATACTACAATGTCTGCCTATGGGGGAGTGCATTATACTATAGAGTCTGCCTATTGGAGTGAATTTTACTATAGAGTCTGCCTATGGAGAGTGCATTATACAATATAGAGTCTGCCTATGGGGGAGCATTATTCTATATAGAGTCTACCTATGGGGAGTGCATTATACAATATAGAGTATGCCTATAGGGAAAGCATTATACTATATAAAGTATGCCTATAGAGGGTGCATTATACTATATTGAGGACTACCTGGTGCATTATAATATTATGTAGGTTATCTAGAGGGAATCATACAGTGTTGGAGCCATCAAATAGTTTGGGGGCTACTAAGTGGTCAGTATACTGTGTGGTTGGTACTATACAGAGAGGGGGCATTATACAGGGTATAAGAGAGCATCATACCATGTCTAGGGAAGCTGTGCAAGGGGGAGACTCGGGATATTATTAACTGTAAAGTGGGTACTTATTGTTATAGGGGAACTCAGGTTACTATGACTGTTAGAGGGGCACACAGGGCATTGTTACTTTCTAGGGTTCAAAATGTGGGAGCTGTTTTTGAGGGCACTTGCACACGGCATAACTATATTCTAGAGGGTGGGTTTACCAGCTAGAGGGCACACAGTACCACACAGTAGGTGCAGTAATAGGGACACATATGGCAGCAGCGGCTCTGTATTGGGGTATCAGCAGGATGAGGAGCTTGTGCAGGTTTGGAATAGATGGTGGAGTGCTGAAAATGTGAAATGTGTCTTTGTTGTACTCTCAAAATTTAAGAAAACAATATAATACCAAATACGATCTCAATTAAATATCATAAGCTATCCTAAAATAATAAATCTTTATTTATAAATGCAAAGAACCTACACGTTGGTTCACACCACAGAAAAAGGTCTCTCAGCCATGACACCGCATCAGGACACACTATGTTAGTGAATCTTGCCTCCTGAGGAGCCCGCGGAGGGCGAAACGCGTAGAGGCGCTGTGGTCTGGGGAAAACGACGTACAGAGGGAGATAAGTGCTTATAACATAGTACCGAGATATGTGATTGCACATGTACGCATTTGTGGGTGACACTGTTCTACGGGTTCAGCCATAGTCAATGGGATCTGCCACGACTGGCAATGTGTACCTATATAAGACTGTGCCCCTATAAGTACTCCCCAACGAATACGTCAGTATCGATGTGCCTTATGTGTTCTTCACATTTGTTTTTATTCTGTGGGGATCTAGTGTTCCCTTAGTATAGGAGTTACTCTGTCTAGCCTATAGTGGGCCCTAGGCTGTGGGTAGTGGGTGTCCCGTGGCTATTGTAGGGTGCATTAGTAACCGAGGGACAGCCGCCGCGGAGTGGGGGCGCCATAACGCTTCCCCGTAGGGTGCCAACCTCCACAGATAGGTAGGCTGTAAGTGTAGTACTCACTAGGGATACATAGTATACCCCCCCGTTTTTAACTTAGTGTTGAGTTTTGAGCACATTGTTTTGTTTTTGTGATTCTTGTCCTTTTTCTGTGGTGTCAACCAACGTGTAGGTTCTTTGCATTTATAAATAAAGATTTATTACTTTGTTGTATTCTCTGCAGCTGAGTCGTGGCTGGAAGAAGTTATCATGTTGGTCTTGGCCAGATGGAAAAGACAGGGAAGTGAACGATTCCAACAGAAAAAACATCAGCTGTAAGTCATTATTTGTAACTGTGCTGTAATCTCTGATATGTTCCGTAACACTGGCATCTACTACTGACCATATGGCGGTAATATCCATGTTGGTCTTTGTATAGAGATTATTTTCATTAATATCGCAGTCATCTGTTGATGTTTTCCTACATCCACTATTATGGTGTGTCTCCCAATCAATTTTGGCTATTTAAATCTATTTTTATCACACAGTTTTCCCGCCTACATTAAACAGGTGATGCCACTATAGTTGGTTTGGTTTTGCGGCTAGTGGTTTTTGGGATATGTGGACTGGTAAAAAAGAGAGGATGTCTCTCTTCAACCTGTCTACAGTTTTGTTAAGCTGAATGCTATATTAACGCACTTTTTTCCTACCGGCAATACCCAGATGGCACTACTGTAGATAGGCTTGGTCTGCGGTTACTGGATTGTAGTGGTTTTAGACAACTTAGTTATCAAGAGTCTGGCTACATATTATAAAAAAAAGCGTTCAGAATGTTTTTCCAATATAGAAACATGTTTGGGCAAGCATTTTATTTCAATAGTCTTAGGTTGTTACACTTAACGTTTTGTTTCCACTATTGAGTTATTCTTAATGTGTCAGAGGTAAGTTGGGATCCCTACAGTGTACATAGATTACAGTTTACAATTGCCCTACTGCTTTTGAAGTCTTGAGTTTTATAACTACTGACTCAATACTTTATGGACAGCCAGGGCAAGGCCAGGATTATATTATTTCATTATTTATGTCACTTAGTTTAAACTTTAGCAATAATCAGGTCTGGGGCTGTTTTATTGCAGTTAATCTAGTATTACAGATAACGTAATTATAATTGGAAATTAAGATTGGTTGGTCAAGCCATCTAAGGTGTCAAATGGCCTCTACTGTGGTGGTTGGGGAGCCAGGTGGAAGTTTGCTGCAGGTTATAGAGGACTAACTTTAAACTAATTAAAGCTGTTACACATAGTGGTTAAAAAATACTGAGTTTTGGTAGCCAGCCTGAAGGATTTGATAATGGTACTGTCATCCAGGGTTGGCTTAGCTGTTAAGCACAGGAATGAGGATCTTTGGTTGGGTTACTGGACAACTAGAAGTGAACTGACTTTCCTACTGTGGCAAGTCAGAGCATGCCACCCCTGGATTGCTGCCTGCTGATTGCTTTACGGCAGGCAGCTCGGTGACCTTATGCTGTCTGTGAAGCTCAGAATATACTTGCCTAAAATTTCAGCTGACTCAGGCCGGGTTCACACTGCGCTAGCAGCAGCCCGTTCATACGCTAACGGGCTGCTGCTAGCGCAAGTGCTGGCGTTCAATGGCGCTATTGCAGATAGAGCAGCTGCTAGCTCTATCTGCGCTAGCAGTGATGGACCCGGAACACTGCAGCCCGCGTCTCCGGGTCCGTCACTCAATGACGGCACATCCCTAGTGATGCGTCCAACATTGCAGTCAATGGAGGCCGTAACGGACTACGTTACACCGCGTTTATGCCGCGGTGTAATGTAGTCCGTCTAACGGACTGCCTTGACGCAATGTGAACCTGGCCTTACTATACTCATGTAATTTTTAATTAAAGTTGTGGCATTTCTGACACCAAAATAACATGTTGTGTATTTTATTGAGCTATGTAGTTTGGGTCATGTGTTAATAAATGAGGGTCTATCCCATATCCAGCAGTCATGTATAGAGTGATTCACTCACTACTTTACCCTGAAAATTTGCTGTAACGTATAAAACATCATCTATTGTGCTGAAATTTGGACTGTATATACCTTCATTCATGAGAAATTTATGTTTTATGGTAGGTGTTGAAAATGACCACAGTTTCCATCCAAGCTTGCAAGTTGGAGAGACCAGTCAGCACGAGGATGCTTCTTGTTGCTGTCGCCGAAGTTCATTGATCTCTCACTTCTCATGACCCAAAGCATGTACAGTCCAAATTTCTGTACGGTGAACCATCTCTTTTAAAAGTTACTGCAAATTTTCTGGGTAAAGTGGAAAGTGAATCACTCTGTGTAACAATTTTTTCATCAGGACCAGTGTTGTGTCCATGTTGGTCTTGGGGGGGCGTGCTTAAGTCAAAAGGTGCACGATTTGTGGTGTGTACTTAGCCACAAATCCTGCTCCAGGCAGACACTAGAATAAGTTTTCTTGCATAATGAATAACACAGCTCATACTGAATGATACAGCTTAGTTATGAGTTAGTCAAGATATTGACTCACACCGTCGCTCCACCCCAGCTCCAATCATTTTGGCAGAGTTGGGGGAAACCGAAGTGAAAATTCCAAAAGTCGTAAAATGTGTATACAACTCCATGTTGCACCAAAATTTTACAACTTTTCAAAGCGATTTATGCCAGAATTTTGGTGTAATTGCTTTGATGATGAATCTGGGCCTATACACTTTAACTGAAAATAAACATAATAAACATCATATTAGAAATTTCAGTTGTGAGAAACTCGTCTGTCTGTAATGTCCAAGTAAAAATAATAACCCTTCTTATTCCAAGTAGTGTTGAGCCAACCCCCTAGTGTTCGAGTTTGATTCGGTTCATCGAACTGGGGCGTGTTCGACGAATGTTCGTCAAACGTTCGACGAACACCGTCGAACCCCATTGAATCCAATGGCAGGCAAACACAAACACATAGAAACATATAGAAAACACATAGAAAACACCTTAAAAGGTGTCCAAAAGCAGACAAACTGCTCAGAAGACACAACAAACACATGGAAAAGTCACAACTACATAAAGTCATGCGAAAAGAAAAGAGGTGGAGGAGACACAGATATAGGCATGTCATGCCTTTCTAAAATCAAGAAAGGCTGGAGTAAAAATCTAAAATCACCATACCAACACCCAGACGTCGTTAAAAAATAAAAAATAAATATCTTTAGGTAGAATGGTGGCGGGTCCATTCAGAACACTTTCCTTAAAAGACGTAGTGGTACCCCCATTGGGAGTTGTGCCAAAAAAGGAACCCAATACATTCAGACTAATCCACCATTTGTCATATCCAAGGGGCAGGTCAGTAAACAACAACATCGACGCGGAACCAAGTACAGTACTATGTATTGTACCTCATTTGACGAGGCAATCAGGCGGTCAAGAAGTTGGGAAGGGGCACCCTAATGGCCAAAACAGACATTGAAGGGGTGTTCCGGTTACTACCTGTGCCTCCGAATAGTGTCCTTCCATTGGGCTGCTTCTGTGAAGGAGCATACTACATATATCGCTGTGTAATCCAAAATTGTAAGAAAGAAAATGAGGGCCCTCACCGGTCTTCTTGAAATACAAAAACTTTTATTGGCAACACATCCAGATGAAATTCATGGCCGGGAACGACGGAGCCGGAGCTCTGGTGAGCAGGGGAGAACAGGGACGACGGCCGTTTCGCGCTGTGCTCGCAACTCTGCAGACGACCCCACCCACCTGGAATTGACGATGGCAACGTCATGTAAAACACAGCAAGGGGACTCAATAAAAAGAGTCTCCATTTTTTCCAAAAAAATCGGCCACAGACACCACTTAAGTGGCATCAATTTCGCCAGAGTTTTTTTAAAACGGTTGGTGAGGTGATTTTCAAAAATCATCAAGCTTTAAGTCTCCCCAGGAAGACACAGGGGTAGAAAAGTCCTTGCAGATCCAGGATTTGTTCATCTTGATGAACGTTAGTCTGTCTACATTGTCACTGGACAGCCGCTTGCGCTTATCTGTCAGCACACCACCAGCAGCGCTGAACACACGTTCAGAGAGAACGCTGGCTGCGGGGCACGACAAGATCTCCAAGGCGTGAGTGGCGAGCTCAGGCCATTTTTCAAGATTGGAAGCCCAAAATGAGCAAGGGTCCAGTTCCACAGTCATGGCATCGATGTTAACTTGGAGAAACTCTTGTACCATCCTCTCTAGGCGTTGGCTGTGCGTCAGACTTCTTGTCTCCTGTGGCCTTGCAAAGGATGGTCTAAAAAAAATCTTGAAACGATTGAAAAAATTGCTGTTACCACCAGTTACGATGTTACTGTTTTGGTTTGAGTGATGACTCGATAGTCCCACGGTTGGCAAGCTAGAACTCAGAGATTCACTACGTGCACCACTGGTGTTTTGTGGAAAAGCAGATGTTAGATTCTGTAACTGTCTCTGCTGATACTCCTGCATGCGTGAATCCCGTTCTATGGCAGGAATTATTTCGTCAAATTTACTTTTGTACCGGGGATCTAAGAGTGTGGCAACCCAGTAGTCAGTATTACTTCGGATTCGGACAATCCGATGGTCATGTTGCAGGTAGTGTAGCAAGAAGGCACTCATGTGTCTTGCGCATCCAGGAGGACCAAGTCCTTGTTGTCTTGGTGGCGGCGAGGTGAGAGTCATGCTTCCTTCCTCTGCCCTCTCCCCCCAACCTCGCACAACAGAAATTTGATCAAGGTCTCCCTCATCTGATGAGTCTTCGATGCCCAGCGCCAGTTCGTCCTCCACTTCTTCCTTGCCTCCTGCACCTTCCTCAACAGTTTGGCTGCTACCATGCGCCCTTGGTAATCCCTCTCCCCCAGCCTCCAATGCCAGCTGCCTTGGTGCTGCCGACTGTCTGGAACTTGGAGATATTATCCCTTCCGCATACGACTCCTCCTGTTCCTCCTCCTCTTGTTCCACCACCTGACTCCGAATACTGTTTAAGGTGTGCTCCAGCATGTAAATGACCGGAATAGTCATGCTGATAATGGCATTGTTAGCACTAAACCTCTTCGTTGCTATTTCAAAACTGTGCAGAAGGGTGCATAGGTCCCTGATCTGAGACCACTCCTGCAGCGTGATTTGCCCCACCTCTGGATCTCGTTGGCCCAGGATATACGTCATAACGTATTGCACCAGGGCTCGTTGGTGCTGCCACAGTCGCTGCAACATGTGCAGAGTTGAATTCCACTGTGTGGGCACATTGCATTTCAGCTAATGAACTGGCAGGCCCAACGACTTCTGTAGAGATGTAAGTCGTTTGGCTGCGGGATGCGAACGGCAGAAGTGAGCACACAGCGACCGTGACCTCTGCAGAAGCCCATCTATTCCGGGATAGTGGGATAAAAATTGCTGGACAACCAGGTTCAAAATGTGAGCCATACAAGGCACGTGTGTAACATTGCCCCGGCGAAGGCCCGCACCCAGGTTTGCAGCATTGTCGCACACGACCTTCCCTAGCTGCAGGATGAGTGGAGACAACCATTAATGGAACTCGGTCTCCAGAGCTGGCCACAACTCCTCAGCTGTGTGACTCACATTTCCCAGACATTTCAATGTAAACACTGCCTGATGCCGTTGAGCTCTGGTAACAGCATAGTAAGGAGGTGTGCAGGATTCCTTCTGCGCAGTTAGAACGCGGGTGGCATTACCAGACAGGCTTTGGGTGCAGGTGGAGAACCGAGAGGAGGTTGAGGAGGCAGAAGCAGTGGAGGAACATCGAGATACAGAGGATCGACGAGCAACTCGTGGCGACAGCAAGACTTGGACAGCAGCCCCTTCTCCTGATGTCACCATAGTTACACAGTGCCCAGTCACCGACATGTAATGCCCCTGTCCATGTCTACTCGTCCAAGTGTCTGTGATGAAATGTAACCTGTCACACACAGTTTCTCACGGAAGCGGTGATGTTGTGTGCCACATTCTGGTGTAGCGCAGGCACAGCTTTCTTTGAGAAGTAGTGGCGACTGGGCATCTGGTACTGGGGCACTGCGACGGACATAAGGTCTGGAAAATCCTCTGTGTCCACCAGGTGGAAAGGCAGCATTTTTGTAGCCAACAGCTTGCAGGTGGTGAAATTCAACCTTTTAGCTTTGTCGTGGCTAGGAGGAAATGGTCTTTTACTTGTCCACATCTGAGGGACTGAGGGCTGGCTGCCGTGGTTAGACGGAGTTGAGTAGGGTGTCCCCGGCAAACTCCTGGTCTGTGAGGAAGGTGCAGGCGGAGATGTTATGCTGCCTTGATCAAAATGTGGTGTCGATGTCGGAGAGCGCTCAACACCAGCAGGTGTTTCCACTTGCAAATGTCCTGACGACCTGCCAATCAACTAGCACTTGCTTATTACTGTGATTTTTTTTACAACAGAGTATTTTTGACCTCACTGTGCTCTTTTGTGTTTTCAAGTTTCTTGGTGGTGTGTGAACAGGTTCCTACAGACTTGTTCATTGTACAAGTAGCCCATGTGTTTCTGGTTCAATCACACTGGTTGTTGCAGGTAAAGAGGTGGAAGTTCTGGGTCCAAAACCATGTGTGACTGCTGTCCCCATAGTCACAGAGGATGAAGGCGAGGACGCGGATGCACTTGATGGGGCAGACGGTGGTTGACCCGGCCCACTAGGCCGCATTGTAGCACAGCGAGCTTCCCACTGCAACTTATGCCTCATATCCATGTGACGGGTCATGCATGAAGTACTCAAGCTTGTCAATGTTTGGCCTCTACTGAGATTTTGTTGACAAATCTTACAGACAACATGAGTTGGGTCATCCTTTGCGATGTCAAAAAATGCCCAGGCTATGCAAGGCTTAGAGCCCGTGCGACCTGAAGAGCCACTACGACTTCTGCTCAGAGGCACAGTTGGGGTTGAGGATGCAGTTGTTGACATGCTTCCAGTACTCCGTCTCTGTCCAGGAAGGCGCAACCTAACCTCGTCGTCTGACTCGTCACTAGCATCCTCCTCCACCTCCACTGCTGACCTCATGGACTGGCGGACTGTGGGTTGACAGTAAGTGGGGTCTGCAACCTCGTCATCATCATCCTGTGTGTTCTGACACCCGTCGTCCTCAGAGCCAATCTCTTCCTGCCCTGACCGAAAAGTCAAGTTTTCGTTCCAATCAGGTATCTCAGTCTCATCATCATCTTCCTCATTGTCTCCACCAACAGGAGTTACAGCTTAGGAACGAGGGTCTACATTATGCTCAGAACCTTCTTCAACTGGGCCTGGATCTGACTCACAAAGATTCTGGACATCAGTGCAGATCATTTCCTCGTCTGGATTCACAGAAGCTCTGGAGCAGACCTCTGATTCCCAGGCTATAGTATGAGTAAACAGCTCTGCAGACTCAACCATCTGTGTTACCCCATGATTAGACAGGCGGCTGGAGACTTGGGAGCTGTGAGGAAGCAAGTGCTATTGGGGTGACAACTCTGAGGACTGGAGTAGTTGTGATGTTGAAGTTGACGTGGAGGAGAGCCCACTTGAACGAGCACTTGATATCCGTTCAAGCACCTGCTGTTTTTCTGCCTCATCTGGAAGAAAGGGATCATATCAGATTGTCCACGAAAAGAAGTAGACATCTTACTTTGGCTGGAAGATGGTCTTTCTTCTGCAGATGTTACTGTTGCTTTACCACCTACCCCATGGACACAACCTTTTTTTCCCTTTCCAACACGCCTATTCCCAGTTCCACCAGGAGCAGGCCTTTTGCCACTCATTTTGGTGCTTAACTAACTGGCATCTCTGTATCTGTAGTTGTTGGCATACAACCGATGGAGAAAAACCGAGCAGAACTGAGTGGTCAAACTGTGGTTCTAGGCCCAAAAGGATTTACTGGGTTAGATGCAGTAAAAATTTAGATACGCAGGCGGTGTAGTTAGCTTCACAGGCGGGCTACTCCGCTGACATGCAGACACTGCCCCTAGGCCCAAAACTACTGGGTTAGATGCAGTAAAAATTTAGATACACAGGCGGTGTAGTTAGCTTCACAGGCGGGCTACTCCGCTAACGTGCAGACACTGCTCCTAGGCCCAAAACTATTTACTGGGTTAGATGCAGTAAAAATTTAGATACACAGGCGGTGTAGTTAGCTTCACAGGCGGGCTACTCCGCTAACGTGCAGACACTGCTCCTAGGCCCAAAACTATTTACTGGGTTAGATGCAGTAAAAATTTAGATACACAGGCGGTGTAGTTAGTTTCACAGGCGGGCTACTCCGCTGACGTGCAGACACTGCCCCTAGGCCCAAAACTACTGGGTTAGATGCAGTAAAAATTTAGATACACAGGCGGTGTAGTTAGCTTCACAGGCGGGCTACTCCGCTAACGTGCAGACACTGCTCCTAGGCCCAAAACTATTTACTGGGTTAGATGCAGTAAAAATTTAGATACACAGGCGGTGTAGTTAGCTTCACAGGCGGGCTACTCCGCTGACGTGCAGACACTGCCCCTAGGCCCAAAACTACTGGGTTAGATGCAGTAAAAATTTAGATACACAGGCAGTGTAGCTAGCTTCACAGGTGGGCTACTCCGCTGACGTGCAGATACTGCTCCTAGGCCCCAAACAATTTACTGGGTTAGATGCAGTAAAAATTTAGATACACAGGTGGTGTAGTTAGCTTCACCGGCGGGCTACTCCGCTGACGTGCAGACACTGCTCCTAGGCCCAAAACTATTTACTGGTTTAGATGCAGTAAAAATTTAGATACACAGGCGGTGTAGCTAGCTTCACCAGCGGGCTACTCCACTGACGTGCAGACACTGCTACTAAGCCCAAAAAGATTTACTGGGTTAGATGCAATAAAAATTTAGATACACAGGCGGTGTAGCTAGCTTCACAGGCGGGCTACTCTGCTGATGTGCAGACACTGCTACCAAGCCCAAAACGATTTCCTGGGTTAGATGCAGTAAAAATTTAGATACACAGGCGGTGTAGCTAGCTTCACAGGCGGGCTACTCAGATGACTATCAGACAATGCTACTAGCCCAAAATGATTGGCTGAGCTAGATTACACCAAATGCTGTGACAAACACTTGGACAGCACTGGCACAGACCTGCCTGGCAAAAAGTGCTATGAACTGCTGCAACCTACCCTGAAAAGGGCTGATATTACTAGTCCAGACTCCTCCCGACTCCATAAACCAGGGGTTTCAAACTGCATTCCTCGAGGGCTGCAAACAGGTCATGTTTTCAGGATTTCCTTGTACTGCACAGGTGATAATTTAATCACCTACACAAATAATGAGTTGGTGATTAAATTATCACCTGTGCAATACAAGGAAATCCTGAAAACATGACCTGTTTGCGGCCCTCGAGGAATGCAGTTTGACACCCCTGCCCTAAACCTATCTCTCTGAAAACTCGCTCCAAAAAAAACACTATTAGTCTGTATAGCGCCCACAGCAGCAGCGGTGCCGTCTAAGGCTAGTTTCACACTGGCGTTTACCTGATCTGCGGCGGGCTGCGGAATTCCTCCGTGAAGCCCCAACCTCTGCCGCACCTCCGCTGCTAGCTCTGCCTACATCTGCATGCGGCCCGAATGCGGCCTGCGTACCTATATTTAACATTAGGTACGCAGGTTGTGCGGCTGTATGTGGATGGTGCCGCATGCGTCGTTTTGACAATGCGGCGACCAGCGTAGGACGCAGCCTGTAGCATGTTTTCCGCATCGTCAAAACGACGCATGCGGCACAATCCGCATACAGCTGCATGACCTGCGTACCTAATGTTAAATATAGGTACGCAGGCTGCATGGGGGCCGCATGCAGATGTAGGCGGAGCTAGCAGTGGAGGTGCGGCGGAGGGCGGGGCTTCACGGAGGAAGTCCGCAGCCCGCCGCAGATCAGGTAAACGCTAGTGTGAAACTAGCCTAACACTAAGCTGCAGCAGTGAGGAAATGGTGGCGATGGGGCTAATGGCTGGTTGTTATAGGGCAAGGACATGTGACATACACAGCCAATGACACATGCTCTTGCTTTTGTGCATCACATGCACATTGCTGTGTGTGTGTGCGCACTGCTGATAGGCTGAGAGACTGCACCGCCCCACTGTAAATGCGGGAGAGAAAAAAAATGGAGATCGGCATTATTTCAGCACAGATCTATCCCCCGCCTTCCCCCCCGCCCACTATACACTGAAACAGTCTATTAACAATGATAAACAGTTTTAATGTGCAAATCAAGTTAGGCTTTTGGTGAACGAACAGTTATCGAACAGAAACTCGAACAGCCGAATTTTAAGCAAATTGTTCGAGTTCGACGAACGACTCGAACACCGCCCAAAACAGCTCGAATTTCAAATTGGCGAACAGTTCGACTCGGCTCATCTCTAAGGGTATGTGCACACGATGCAGATTTAGTGCAGAACTGCAGCAGATTTTTCTGCAGCAGAAACGCTGCAGAACTGCACTGTGATTACAGTACAATGTAAATCAATGTGAAAAAAAAGAGCTGTGCACATGGTGCAGAAAAATCTGCGCAGAAACGCTGCAGATTTAAAAGAAGTGCATGTCACTTCTTTTGTGCAGTTCTGCAGCGTTTCTGCACCCCTCCATTATAGAAATCCATTGGTAAAATCTGCACAAAAAACGCATAAAAAAACGCACAAAAAAACGCACAAAAAATGCATAAAAAACGCACCTGCGGATTCTGCCAGGAGATGCAGATTTAGTGCAGATTTTATGCAGAAAATTCTGCACCAAATCTGCATCGTGTGCACACAGCCTAATTCCAAGTCCATAAATATGCTCAGTGTAGTACTATAAAGAAACCTGAAGATGTCAGTGTTGCCCTGTAAAAGTAAAAGTAGAACCATGGATGAAAAATGCTATGACTAAAACATAGAAATGGTCATATCATAATGGGATCTGGAGAGGTAACCAAACTTAACCCCATAAACCCCCCCCCCCCCCCCCCCCCCCAGGTGGTTTGCACGTTAATGACCAGGCCAATTTTTACAATTTTGAACACTGTAAGTTCATGAACTCATAACTCTTGGAACACTTCAACGGATCTGAGATTGTTTTTTGGGACATTTTGTCCTTCATGATAGGGGTAAAATCTCTTTGATATAACTTGCGTTTATTTATGAATAATGAACTGAAATTTGGCAAAAATATGAAAATTTTAGAAAATTTCAAACTTTGAATTCTTATGCCCTTAAATCAGAGAGATGTGCCACATAAAATGGTTAATAAACAACATTTCCCACATGTCTTATTTACCTAAGCACAATTTTTGAACTATTTTTTGTTTGTTAGGAAGCTATAAGAGTTAAACATTGATCAGCGATTCTCTTTTTTCCAACAAAATTTACAAAACCATTATTTTTTAGAGACCACTAGTGATGAACGAGTGTACTCGTTACGCGGGTTTTCCCGAGCACACTCTGCTGGTTTCCAAGTATTTGTGAGTGCTCGGAGATTTAGTTTTCCTTGCCGCAGCTAGATGATTTGTGAATACTAGACAGCTTGATTACATTTGGGAATTCCCTAGCAACCAGGCAACCCCCACAAGTACTCAGGCTGGCTAGCAGCTGTAAATCGTACAGCTCCGTAAACAAAAACTAAATCTCCGAGCAGTCACAAATACTTGGAGACCTCACGAGCGTGCTCGGGAAAACCCGAGCAACGAGTATACTCGCTCATCACTTGAGACCACCTTTCATTTGAAGTGACTTTGAAGGGTCTATATGATAGAAAATACCCAAAAGTGACACGATTCTAAAAACTACACTCGTCAAGATGCTCAAAACAAGATTCAGAACATTATTAACCCTTCGCAGGAATTTTTGGAATGTGGGAAATGAACATTTAACTTTTTTCACAAAAAATTTACTTTAGATCCAATTTTTTTTATTTTCATAAAGGTAAAAGGGAAAAAATGGCTTTCAAAATTTGTTGTGTCATTTCTATTTAGCATGCCAATATTCCATATGTGGGGGAAAACCATTGTTTGGGCGCATGGCAGGGCTTGGAAGGGAAGGAGCGCCATTTGACTTTTTGAATGCACAATCTGCTGGAACAATTAGCGGACGTCTTGTCGTGTTTGGAGAGCCCCTGATGCGTCTAGACAGCGAAAATCCCCCACAAGTGACACTATTTTGGAAACTAGACACCTCTGGGAACTGATCTAGATGTGTGGTGAGCACTTTGAACCCTCAGATGCTTCACAGAAGTTTATAACGTTGAGCCGTGAAAATAAAAAAAAATCATTTTCTCCACAAAAATGTTTTTTTAGTCCCAAATTAAGCATTTTCATAAGGGTAACAGGAAAAATTGGACCATACAATTTGTAGTGCAATTTCTCCTGAGTACACCGATACCTCATATGTGGGAAAAAACTACTGCTTTTGACCATGGCAGGGCTTGGACGGGAAGGAGCGTCATTTGACTTTTTGAATATAACATTTCCTGGAAACAAAAGCAGACACCATGTCCGTTTGGAGAGCCCCTGATGTGCCTAAACAATGGAAGCCCCCCAAAAGAGTCATAGTATAGTGCACATTTTACTCTTATGGTTTGCGGGCGCCATGACCCACTGGTAGAGCCCCTAAGGTGCCAGAAGAGCAGAACCCCCCATAAGTGATCCCATTTTACAAACTACACCTCTCAATGAATTCATTAGGGGTTCAGTGATCATATTGACACCACAGGTGTCTCACAGAACTTTAGATCATCAGGCGGTGAAGAAAAAAATAACAAAATTTTTACCACCAAAATTTTGTTTTAGCTGCAGATTTTACATTTTCACACAAGAAGTGGGTAAAAATGGCATCAATTTCTACTTAACGTGGCAATACCCCATATGTGGCTGTACAGTACTACTTAGCTATACGAAGAGACTCGGGAGGAATGGAGCACTATTTGACTCCTGGAGCACAGATGTTCCTAGAATAGTTTGCGGACTCCATATATAGAGACCCTAATTGCTAGAAGAGCAGAATCCCCCCTCAAGTGACCCCATTTTGGAAATTATACACCTTTGGGAATTTATCTACAGGTGTAGTGACGATTTTGACTCCATGGGTGTTTTCCAAAAACAGGCAGCAGTTAATGTTGCAGAGTGAAAATTGAACACTGTCGTTGAAGTGACCAGTACATTATGCCCAGCTTATGCTTCTGGAAACAGGCACCCATAAGTTAGGCAGGCTCTCATTGCTTCAGAAATGCCAAACATGTGGACGCTATATGTGGTTTGGCACACTGGGGCTTAGAAGGGAGGGGGCCATTTGGATTTGGGAGAGCAGAAATTGCTGAATTTCTTTTGAAGGGCAAGGAGCCATTTGGCTTTTCCAGAGCATTTGTGCTACCAGTAACGTGGAAGCACCCTATATATCTATTGACTGATGATGGACCTGAGTGGGGACTTGCTTTTTTTGTGGATTGAGTTGAAGATTTTATTGGGAACATTTTACATAACATTTGGATCACAATTATCCGGCGCTCTACACTGATACCTTACTTTGGGGTTTCCATCTAAATCTCTATGCATATTTTCTCTTCAGAGAGGAAGAGGACTAGAACTCTAGTGCCATCTATTGGAAGTAGCAATCCTAACAGTCAATGTCGACCCTTTAACGAGCCTTGTCACATGACTTAGGATAATAGCCAAACCAGAATCTCAATTTGCAGACACTGTGTTTCTGGGTACTGCCCCTCGTCAGTGCAAAGTGGAAATCTGGTTTGGCTGTGCGAAAGGCATCCGACCGATATCCAATAAGTTTAATTTCTCCTTGCAGAGACTGACATACTAAGCATGCCGAGATGAGGAGACTTAAAGCCACAATGCGCCTCTGGGAAATATGCTAATTATGCAAACAGTCTCTTCAGAGAGCAAGAGAACTAGAACTCTAGTGCCACCTATTGGAAGGTAGCAATCCTAGAAATCAATGTCGACCCTTTAACGAGCCTTGTCTCGAGCCTCATCTCGGCATGCTTAGCATGTCAGTCTCCACAAGGAGAAATTATACTTATTGGATATCGGTCAGACGCCTCTCACACAGCCAAAACAGATCTCCACTTTGCACTGATGAGTGGCAGTACCCCGAAACACAGTGTTTGCAAATTGAGATTCTAGTTTGGCTATCATCCTAAGTCATGTTACAAGGCCTGTTAAAGGGTTGACATTGACTTGTAGGATTGCTACCTTCGAATAGGTGGCACTACTGTAGAGTTCTAGTTCTCTTCCTTTGCACAATTTGCATAATTAGCATATTTCCCAGAGGAGCATTGTGGCTTTAAGTCTCCTCATCTCGGCATGCTTAGCATGTCAATCTCCGCAAGGAGAAATTATACTTCTTGGACATCTAAATCTCTGAGTGATGTAATTCAGATGAAACACCCCAGGGATCCATTCACTAGAATGAGGCAGCAGAGTTACTTTGGACTTCGTCTGGCCTCTGTTCAGTGGTATCCTTCTTTTCAAAAGTGCACAAAACTGTGGTCGACCTCACTTTTATGCAATCCTAAAAAGACAGACACCGCTGGATCACAGGTCATATGGCGTCCATTATAGGGAATATTCCGCCACAGGTTCCGTTTGAATCACGTATTTCTGAGATTTACACAGAAGCCCCGATGTAAGTGCTCAGAGCAGAGCACGGGATAAATGTGTGCTGAGCCTTACTGCAATCTCTGGGAGGCAGAATGAACAAAACAGCAGGTGAAGAATTGGATTTATTTATTTTTTACGCCGTTCTTCATGCGGTATAAGTGATTAGGCGACTTTATTCTTCAGGTCGGTGCGATTACAGCGATAGCAGATTTAGACCGGATTTTTATGTTTGGCTGCTGTCACACACTAAAAAACGCGTTTTATTGCAAAAAATAGTTTTTGCATCACCATATTTTGAGAGTTATAATTTTTCCATATTTCATCTGACAGAGTAATATGAGAGCTTATTTTTTGCGGGACAAGTTGAATTTTTTTTGGTAGCATTTGTCTGAAACACATGACATTTTTTGTAAGAATTTTTCTATGACGATTTCTGTGGGGGGGGGGGGGGGGCAGGATTGTCCGTCCGAGTGTGGTAAAATTGATAAGGCAGTTTTATTCTTCGGGTCAGTAAAATTACAGTGATACCACAGTTATACTGTTTTTTCATGTTTTGGCGCTTTGATAATTATTTTTGCATTGCTTTATTCTGAGAGCTATAACTTTTTTATTTTTCAACTGATGGAGCTGTTTGATGGCTTGTTTTTTGTGGGACAAGATGATATTTTCAGTGGTACTATATTTATTTATATTTGTCTTTTTGGTCACATTTTATTCCACTTTTTCTTCAGCAGTATGATAAACAAGGCAGGAAACAATGTACCGTATATACTCGAGTATAAGCCGACCCGAGTATAAGCCGACCCCCCTAATTTTGCCACAAAAAACTGGGAAAACTTATTGACTCGAGTATAAGCCTAGGGTAGAAAATGCAGCATTTACCGGTGAATTTCAAAAATAAAAATAGATGCTCCATACCGTTCATTATTGCCCCATAGATGCTCCATATACAACTGTGCTATATAGAATGCTCTGCACCGTTCATTATGGCCTCATAGATGCTCCTTATAATGCTGTGCCATATATGCTCTGCACCTTTGATTATGGCCCCATAGGTGCTCCTTATAATGCTGTGCCCCATATATGCTCTGCACCTTTATGGCCCCATAGGTGCCCCTTATAATGCTGTGCCATATATGCTCTGCACCTTTGATTATGGCCCCATAGATGCTCCTTATAATGCTGTGCCATATATGCTCTGCACCTTTATGGCCCCATAGGTGCCCCTTATAATGCTGTGCCATATATGCTCTGCACCTTTGATTATGGCCCCATAGATGCTCCTTATAATGCTGTGCCATATATGCTCTGCACCTTTATGGCCCCATAGGTGCCCCTTATAATGCTGTGCCATATATGCTCTGCACCTTTGATTATTGCCCCATAGATGCTCCTTATAATGCTGTGCCCCTTATATGCTCTGCACCTTTATGGCCCCATAGATGCTCCTTATAATGCTGTGCCCCATATATGCTCTGCACCTTTATGGCCCCATAGGTGCTCCTTATAATGCTGTGCCCCATATATGCTCTGCACCTTTATGGCCCCATAGGTGCTCCTTATAATGCTGTGCCCCATATATGCTCTGCACCTTTATGGCCCCATAGGTGCTCCTTATAATGCTGTGCCCCATTTATGCTCTGCAGCTTTATGGCCCCATAGGTGCTCCTTATAATGCTGTGCCCCTTATATGCTCTGCACCTTTATGGCCCCATAGGTGCTCCTTATAATGCTGTGCCCCTTATATGCTCTGCACCTTTATGGCCCCATAGGTGCTCCTTATAATGCTGTGCCCCATATATGCTCTGCACCTTTATGGCCCCATAGGTGCTCCTTATAATGCTGTGCCCCATATATGCTCTGCACCTTTATGGCCCCATAGGTGCTCCTTATAATGCTGTGCCCCTTATATGCTCTGCACCTTTATGGCCCCATAGGTGCTCCTTATAATGCTGTGCCCCATATATGCTCTGCACCTTTATGGCCCCATAGGTGCTCCTTATAATGCTGTGCCCCTTATATGCTCTGCACCTTTATGGCCCCATAGGTGCTCCTTATAATGCTGTGCCCCTTATATGCTCTGCACCTTTATGGCCCCATAGGTGCTCCTTATAATGCTGTGCCCCATATATGCTCTGCACCTTTATGGCCCCATAGGTGCTCCTTATAATGCTGTGCCCCATATATGCTCTGCACCTTTATGGCCCCATAGGTGCTCCTTATAATGCTGTGCCCCTTATATGCTCTGCACCTTTATGGCCCCATAGGTGCTCCTTATAATGCTGTGCCCCTTATATGCTCTGCACCTTTATGGCCCCATAGGTGCTCCTTATAATGCTGTGCCCCATATATGCTCTGCACCTTTATGGCCCCATAGGTGCTCCTTATAATGCTGTGCCCCATATATGCTCTGCACCTTTATGGCCCCATAGGTGCTCCTTATAATGCTGTGCCCCATATATGCTCTGCACCTTTATGGCCCCATAGATGCTCCTTATAATGCTGTGCCCCATATATGCTCTGCACCTTTATGGCCCCATAGGTGCTCCTTATAATGCTGTGCCCCATATATGCTCTGCACCTTTATGGCCCCATAGGTGCTCCTTATAATGCTGTGCCCCATATATGCTCTGCACCTTTATGGCCCCATAGGTGCTCCTTATAATGCTGTGCCCCATATATGCTCTGCACCTTTATGGCCCCATAGGTGCTCCTTATAATGCTGTGCCCCTTATATGCTCTGCACCTTTATGGCCCCATAGGTGCTCCTTATAATGCTGTGCCCCATATATGCTCTGCACCTTTATGGCCCCATAGGTGCTCCTTATAATGCTGTGCCCCTTATATGCTTTGCACCTTTATGGCCCCATAGGTGCTCCTTATAATGCTGTGCCACTTATATGCTCTGCACCTTTATGGCCCCATAGGTGCTCCTTATAATGCTGTGCCCCTTATATGCTCTGCACCTTTATGGCCCCATAGGTGCTCCTTATAATGCTGTGCCCCATATATGCTCTGCACCTTTATGGCCCCATAGGTGCTCCTTAGAATGCTGTGCCCCATATATGCTCTGCACCTTTATGGCCCCATAGGTGCTCCTTATAATGCTGTGCCATATATGCTCTGCACCTTTATGGCCCCATAGGTGCTCCTTATATTGCTGTGCCCCATATATGCTCTGCACCTTTATGGCCCCATAGGTGCTCCTTATAATGCTGTGCCCCTTATATGCTCTGCACCTTTATGGCCCCATAGGTGCTCCTTATAATGCTGTGCCATATATGCTCTGCACCTTTATGGCCCCATAGATGCTCCTTATAATGCTGTGCCCCTTATATGCTCTGCACCTTTATGGCCCCATAGATGCTCCTTATAATGCTGTGCCCCATATATGCTCTGCACCTTTATGGCCCCATAGGTGCTCCTTATAATGCTGTGCCCCATATATGCTCTGCACCTTTATGGCCCCATAGGTGCTCCTTATAATGCTGTGCCCCATATATGCTCTGCACCTTTATGGCCCTATAGGTGCTCCTTATAATGCTGTGCCCCATATATGCTCTGCACCTTTATGGCCCCATAGGTGCTCCTTAGAATGCTGCCCCATATATGCTCTGCACCTTTATGGCCCCATAGGTGCTCCTTAGAATGCTGT
The DNA here is from genome assembly GCF_032444005.1 of Ranitomeya imitator. Classification (NCBI taxonomy): domain Eukaryota; kingdom Metazoa; phylum Chordata; class Amphibia; order Anura; family Dendrobatidae; genus Ranitomeya; species Ranitomeya imitator. The sequence continues at coordinate 547,801,429 of NC_091282.1, read as the reverse complement.
GCCCCTTATATGCTCTGCACCTTTATGGCCCCATAGGTGCTCCTTATAATGCTGTGCCCCATATATGCTCTGCACCTTTATGGCCCCATAGGTGCTCCTTATAATGCTGTGCCCCTTATATGCTCTGCACCTTTATGGCCCCATAGGTGCTCCTTATAATGCTGTGCCCCTTATATGCTCTGCACCTTTATGGCCCCATAGGTGCTCCTTATAATGCTGTGCCCCTTATATGCTCTGCACCTTTATGGCCCCATAGGTGCTCCTTATAATGCTGTGCCCCATATATGCTCTGCACCTTTATGGCCCCATAGGTGCTCCTTAGAATGCTGTGCCATATATGCTCTGCACCTTTATGGCCCCATAGGTGCTCCTTATAATGCTGTGCCATATATGCTCTGCACCTTTATGGCCCCATAGGTGCTCCTTATAATGCTGTGCCCCTTATATGCTCTGCACCTTTATGGCCCCATAGGTGCTCCTTATAATGCTGTGCCATATATGCTCTGCACCTTTATGGCCCCATAGATGCTCCTTATAATGCTGTGCCCCTTATATGCTCTGCACCTTTATGGCCCCATAGATGCTCCTTATAATGCTGTGCCCCATATATGCTCTGCACCTTTATGGCCCCATAGGTGCTCCTTATAATGCTGTGCCCCATATATGCTCTGCACCTTTATGGCCCCATAGGTGCTCCTTATAATGCTGTGCCCCATATATGCTCTGCACCTTTATGGCCCTATAGGTGCTCCTTATAATGCTGTGCCCCATATATGCTCTGCACCTTTATGGCCCCATAGGTGCTCCTTAGAATGCTGCCCCATATATGCTCTGCACCTTTATGGCCCCATAGGTGCTCCTTAGAATGCTGTGCCCCTTATATGCTCTGCACCTTTATGGCCCCATAGGTGCTCCTTATAATGCTGTGCCCCATATATGCTCTGCACCTTTATGGCCCCATAGGTGCTCCTTATAATGCTGTGCCCCTTATATGCTCTGCACCTTTATGGCCCCATAGGTGCTCCTTATAATGCTGTGCCCCTTATATGCTCTGCACCTTTATGGCCCCATAGGTGCTCCTTATAATGCTGTGCCCCTTATATGCTCTGCACCTTTATGGCCCCATAGGTGCTCCTTATAATGCTGTGCCCCATATATGCTCTGCACCTTTATGGCCCCATAGGTGCTCCTTAGAATGCTGTGCCATATATGCTCTGCACCTTTATGGCCCCATAGGTGCTCCTTATAATGCTGTGCCATATATGCTCTGCACCTTTATGGCCCCATAGGTGCTCCTTATAATGCTGTGCCCCTTATATGCTCTGCACCTTTATGGCCCCATAGGTGCTCCTTATAATGCTGTGCCATATATGCTCTGCACCTTTATGGCCCCATAGATGCTCCTTATAATGCTGTGCCCCATATATGCTCTGCACCTTTATGGCCCCATAGGTGCTCCTTATAATGCTGTGCCCCATATATGCTCTGCACCTTTATGGCCCCATAGGTGCTCCTTATAATGCTGTGCCCCATATATGCTCTGCACCTTTATGGCCCCATAGGTGCTCCTTATAATGCTGTGCCCCATATATGCTCTGCACCTTTATGGCCCCATAGGTGCTCCTTATAATGCTGTGCCCCTTATATGCTCTGCACCTTTATGGCCCCATAGGTGCTCCTTATAATGCTGTGCCCCATATATGCTCTGCACCTTTATGGCCCCATAGGTGCTCCTTATAATGCTGTGCCCCTTATATGCTCTGCACCTTTATGGCCCCATAGGTGCTCCTTATAATGCTGTGCCCCTTATATGCTCTGCACCTTTATGGCCCCATAGGTGCTCCTTATAATGCTGTGCCCCATATATGCTCTGCACCTTTATGGCCCCATAGGTGCTCCTTATAATGCTGTGCCCCATATATGCTCTGCACCTTTATGGCCCCATAGGTGCTCCTTATAATGCTGTGCCCCTTATATGCTCTGCACCTTTATGGCCCCATAGGTGCTCCTTATAATGCTGTGCCCCTTATATGCTCTGCACCTTTATGGCCCCATAGGTGCTCCTTATAATGCTGTGCCCCATATATGCTCTGCACCTTTATGGCCCCATAGGTGCTCCTTAGAATGCTGTGCCATATATGCTCTGCACCTTTATGGCCCCATAGGTGCTCCTTATAATGCTGTGCCATATATGCTCTGCACCTTTATGGCCCCATAGGTGCTCCTTATAATGCTGTGCCCCTTATATGCTCTGCACCTTTATGGCCCCATAGGTGCTCCTTATAATGCTGTGCCATATATGCTCTGCACCTTTATGGCCCCATAGATGCTCCTTATAATGCTGTGCCCCATATATGCTCTGCACCTTTATGGCCCCATAGGTGCTCCTTATAATGCTGTGCCCCATATATGCTCTGCACCTTTATGGCCCCATAGGTGCTCCTTATAATGCTGTGCCCCATATATGCTCTGCACCTTTATGGCCCCATAGGTGCTCCTTATAATGCTGTGCCCCATATATGCTCTGCACCTTTATGGCCCCATAGGTGCTCCTTATAATGCTGTGCCCCTTATATGCTCTGCACCTTTATGGCCCCATAGGTGCTCCTTATAATGCTGTGCCCCATATATGCTCTGCACCTTTATGGCCCCATAGGTGCTCCTTATAATGCTGTGCCCCTTATATGCTCTGCACCTTTATGGCCCCATAGGTGCTCCTTATAATGCTGTGCCCCTTATATGCTCTGCACCTTTATGGCCCCATAGGTGCTCCTTATAATGCTGTGCCCCATATATGCTCTGCACCTTTATGGCCCCATAGGTGCTCCTTATAATGCTGTGCCCCATATATGCTCTGCACCTTTATGGCCCCATAGGTGCTCCTTATAATGCTGTGCCCCTTATATGCTCTGCACCTTTATGGCCCCATAGGTGCTCCTTATAATGCTGTGCCCCTTATATGCTCTGCACCTTTATGGCCCCATAGGTGCTCCTTATAATGCTGTGCCCCATATATGCTCTGCACCTTTATGGCCCCATAGGTGCTCCTTATAATGCTGTGCCCCATATATGCTCTGCACCTTTATGGCCCCATAGGTGCTCCTTATAATGCTGTGCCCCATATATGCTCTGCACCTTTATGGCCCCATAGATGCTCCTTATAATGCTGTGCCCCATATATGCTCTGCACCTTTATGGCCCCATAGGTGCTCCTTAGAATGCTGCTGGTGCTGCCATAAAAAAAAAAAAAAATCACATACTCACCTCTCTTCTCAGGACGCCGGCGCTTTCAATAATTACCTGCTCGGGGCGTGGCCTGAACGTCCATGTGAGCGGACGTGTGACAGAGCGCTCCCGCTGCTAACGCACAATTTATCCTTATAAGCCGCAGCTGAGCGGCGATTCAAGGCGCTTACCGGCTGCAGGAAAGTCCCGGGAGTGCGGCGGTGAATAGAGGCGGCCTCGAGGTCAACAAATATGACCAGGAGGAGGCAAAGAGATGCAGGAGCCGGCGAGGCTGGGATCAGCCAAGATGGCGCCGACGCCAGAGAGAAGGCGGAGAAGGACAACGCGGCATGCCAGAAGAGAATGTCGGCGGCGGCAAAGCTCCAGCAGTTTGCTAGAGTGGAGGCCGCAGGGAACACAGGAAAAGCAGTGGAGGATGCCGGAGCAGACACAGACACAGAAGGAGAGGAGGAAAGCCCAGCAGAGGAGCAGGAGGTACAACAGGGGAGCAGGGATGGTGACATGGCGGTGGTAGTAGGGGGATCTGAAGATAAGGAGTCAGGAGCAGAGCCCACCCTTAGAGATGTCTTTGCACTGGTATCATCATGCAAACAATCCCTCACCCAGCAGCTACAGGAGGTCAAGGGGGATACAGCCCAGATAAATGCAGCCCTGCAGAAGATTGACAAACGTGTGGGGGCTGTGGAGGAAAGAGTGAGCACGGCAGAAGACCATATAGTGCAGCTGCAGAAAGCGGAGAGGAAGTTTACTCAGGCAATATCGGAGCTGGCTGCAAAAAATGAGGATCTGGAGAACAGGTCCAGAAGAAATAACATTCGTATAGTGGGTGTCCCTGAAAAAATTGAGGGGAGGAATCCCACGGAGTATATTGAAAGCTGGCTCCTTGAGACCTTTGGTGATGCAGCACTGACAAAAGTATTTGCGGTAGAAAGAGCCCACAGGGTCCCACCGAAACCACCTGTCCCTGGAGCAAATCCCCGTACCATGCTTGCCAAAATCCTAAACTACAGAGACAGAGACATTATCCTGAGGAAAGCTAGAGACATGACGGATCTGACAATTGGAGGTCAAAGAGTTGCTATTTACCCTGACTATTCCGCCCTGGTACAGAAACAACGGATGATGTTCACGGGTATCAAGAGACGGCTGAGAGAACTGGGAGTGCAATACTCCATGATGTTTCCGGCACGACTGAGAGTGGTAGCGCTGGATAAGATTCATTTTTTCCAGACGCCGGAGGACGCTACCCAGTGGATAGATCTTAATGCTAAAAAGCTTAAAGGGAAAGGAGATTGAAAATGTGGGGTGGGTTAGTCGGGAGGTATTTTAATTCTTTCAAAAAGGGGAAAAAGAGATGGACTGACAGTACACTGGTAATTGAAATGTGAAGGTTGGAGGGTGGAGCTGGGTATTATTCAGGGAATGTACTGGGTGTGCTGATGCGGCGGAGAAGTACGAGGGAGGAAGGGTGTGCAGCGTACTAAAAGTTTATTTAGTTTCTTGCAGTTGTAATTTAATACAGGTTGAATTATATTGTTCTTCTAAGAATTGCGCCGAATTCTGTTATAAACGGTAGCGGGAGGCGGAAGGAGAAGGTTACGTTAACAAGAGTGTTCGCAATGGGTGATGGTGCCCCACTCTTGATAAGAGGCAGAATGTATAGTATTGGGGGGTGTGGGGGAGGGGGGGTAGGGGTAAGGGTGGGGAGGGAAGTTAGACAGCTCAGAACGGGAAGTAAAGACATAACTAAAGATGATGAGTCACATAATAGGGGACCGCTTTAAGATTTTGAGTTGGAATGTGAGAGGTCTGGCGGATAAATCTAGGAGAGCTGCGAGCTTGCAGTATGCGAAGGATCAGCGGGCTTCTATGATATGCTTGCTAGAGACGCACTTGATACAGGAGAAAGTGGATGTACTGAATAGACGTTGGATACAGAAAGGGTATCATTCTACCTTTTCGACGTACTCAAGAGGTGTGTCAGTGTTGGTGCCGGTGGGAGTGCAGTATGAAGAGGTGAAAGTATGTGTGGATGCTGAGGGTCAGTATGTGGTGATACAATGTATATTGTATGGAGTGAGATTGTGTGTGGCGGCAATGTATATTCCACCTCCATATTCAAGTAAGAAGATCAGGGAGGTGTTGGAGAGGGTGCAACGATGGGAACCACTACCACTCTTAATTATTGGGGATTTGAACAATATCTGTGATGACTTTTGGGATAAAAATAAGAACACCCAGAACAGGTCGGAGGGGCACACTACAACATTTGGTACCTATGTGCGTGAAATAGGCATGATTGATCTATGGAGAGTTAGACATGTTGGGGAGAGAGGGTACTCGTGCTACTCGCCGGCTCATGCTACGCTATCCAGAATTGATATGGCGCTGGGTAACCGCCTGTTGGACACAATGGTGGGAGAGGTGCGTTATCTGCCGAGGGCCCTTTCGGATCACAGTCCAATTGAGGTGGAGGTTAGGTTGTTGGGGACACGGACCGCAAGTGGGAGAGAATGGAAGATCCATCCTAACTGGTTACAGAGTATTGATTTGGACGGTATAGGGAAGGAGGTGACGGAATTCTTTGCTTTAAATGATGGGAGTACAGATGCTCTAACTGTTTGGGATGCAATGAAAGCGTACCTGAGAGGGTTACTATTTAGAGACATTAGTAGGTGTAAGAGGAAGACGAGGGAAGCGGAGAGAGTGGCGTTGGAGGAGCTGAAAGCCGCAGAGGACGAGATGGTAGTGCTGGGGACTTCTGAGGCAGAGAAAAGGTTGAGAACAGCGCAAAATTGTATGGAAAAGATTCTGCTGGGAAAAGCTGAAAGGAAGCGGGAGTTTCAGAGGGTGGCTTATTTTCAGGAGGGAGAAACAGTGGGACACATGCTATCGGTGGTAGCCGCGGCTCAGCGTGGTACCTCGTATGTACATTCGTTGGTTTCAGATGGGGGGAGCAGGGTATCTGAAACACCTGAAATTATAAAGGTCTTTGCGGACTTTTACGCGGACTTATATTCCTCCAGGGTCAATGAGTCAGCCGGAGATACGGAGACTTTCCTTGAGAGTCTGGGTCTTCCGAAATTGAGTGAGGAGGATGGGGTGAGCCTCGATGCCCCTATCACCGAGGAGGAACTGAGTCGGGCGCTGAAGTCTATGGCTAATGGGAAGGCACCTGGGGTTGATGGGTTACCAGCCGAAATCTATAAAAGTTTGGAGGAAGTGCTGATTCCCAGATTAAAGTTAGTACTGGAGGAGGCTGGATGCCAAGGGTATCTCCCAGCATCTATGAGGGAGGCTATTATAGTGGTTATTCCGAAGGAGGATAAGGATCTGGGGAAGCCTGAGTCGTATCGACCAATCTCTCTGTTAACCATCGATGTCAAACTCTTGGCCAAGGTGTTAGCTACCCGTTTGTCCAGCGTCATTGCTAGCCTTGTACATCCGGATCAGTCTGGTTTTATGCCTGACAGGTCTACAGCGGTTAATCTGCGGAGGCTGCATATGAACCTACAGCTGAAGTCTGACAACTGTGGCCGAAGGGTTATTGCATCCTTGGATGCCCATAAGGCGTTTGACAGTGTGGAGTGGGGATATCTCTGGCGGGTGTTGAAGTGTATGGGTATTGGTCCGCAATTTGTGGCATGGACTCAACTGTTATATTCACTACCAACAGCTAGAATTAGAGTGAATGGGGAACTTTCTCAGCCTATAAAGTTGGCCAGAGGTACGAGGCAGGGTTGCCCACTGTCGCCCCTTCTGTTTGCCTTAGCTGTGGAGCCACTGGCCGCTAAGATCCGACAATCGGATGAGGTTCCTGGGTTCAGATATGGGAGTGTTGAGGAGAAGATCGCGTTATATGCAGATGACATTTTACTGTTCCTGGCGGACCCGGATGAAGCCTTGAATGGGGCTATCGAGATCATTGGGAAATTTGGAGCCTTGTCGGGATTGAGGATAAATTGGGATAAATCGGTCCTCTTCGAGGTGGATGGGGTGGAGGAGAGCAGAAGTGAGCCATTGGGAGAGGGGCGGCTTAAGGTGGCATCCCTTTTCAAATACCTGGGAATATGGATCTCGATGCCAGTTACAGAGTTTTTCTATAGGAATTTGACTCCTCTCATGGGCGCCCTTAAAGCAAAAGTGGATGCGTGGAATAAATTACACCTATCGGTGGTGGGTAGGGTTAATCTCATTAAAATGGTTCTGATGCCCAAATTACTTTACGTCCTACATAATGCGCCAGTTTGGATTCCACGTGGGAAATTCCGGCAGATTAATGCTCTTTTTAGAAGCCTGATATGGGGGAGGCGGTACCCACGTATCCGCCTGGAGACGCTTCAGCGACCCAAGGAAGATGGAGGATTGGCTTTACCCAATCCTGAGTTATATTTTCTTGCAGCCCAGAGCCAGCATTTGAAGGGCTGGGCGCGGGGAGCGTCTACCAGTGCGGTACAACACTTGATGGAGAGGGTGACAAACCGAAGACCGGTGGCGCAGTGTCTGGAGGATGGCTCCTTGGGAGTATTGGGGAAATTATACCCAACTATGTTTTTGATACATAAATTATGGACCAGACTGCGACATATTCGGGGGGTTACGGGGCTGACTAAATTTACACCGATATGGCTTAATAATAATTTGGTTGAGTTTGCGGCTCTTGGAGTGCTGGTGGAGTGGCAGGCCAAAGGAATCCACTTGGTGGCTCAGATAATTCAACAACAAGGATTAAAGTCCTTTTCGCAGCTGCAGGGAGAGTTTGGATTGAGACCGACTGGGGAGTATCAATATGCTCAGATGAAACATGCCTTTAAAGCGCAAAACAAGGGCGGTGGTATTGAGATCCAGGAGGACATAGTTCTGGAATACGTATGTGGGGAAGGGTCCACAAGGGGAGTCATTACCACCCTTTATAAGGACCTTCTACATGCATATTTACTAGACTTCCCTCTAAAAGCGAGAGCGAAATGGGAAAGAGATTTAGGCCCAATGGAGGATGAAACCTGGGAGTCGGTGTTGGAGTGGGTTCCACGAGTGTCACTGAGCGAGCCGTATAGACTATCGCAGCTGTACATCTTGCACAGAGTCTATAAATCACCGGAAGTGTTGCACAGAGCGGGGTTGCGTGCGGACTCTGAATGCCCGAGATGTAAGACTGAGAATGCAGGAATATACCACATGATGTGGACATGTCCAAGACTGGTTGCTTTCTGGTTGGTGGTAATGAGCCGTGTGGAAGGGGCGTATAAATGCAGAGTGCCGAGAGATCCGATAGTGTGTATACTGGGACATGTAGAGGAAATTAGAGTGGATAACACCTGGAAGATAGCAATAGCTAGGCTATTATATATGGCAAGGAAGGTAATAGCAAGGAACTGGATCAAGGATGAGCCGCCTACAAGGGGTGAATTCCTGAAATATGTTAAACATGGTCTCAATTTGGAAAGGGGGGTATACAAAAGACGTGGGAAAATAGAAACGTTTGATAAAATGTGGTCTCCGTGGCTCGAGCTGGGATAGTAGGTATGGGAAATGGGAGGATGAGGGCCTCTGAAAGGAAGAGAGTGCTAAAGAACAAGCGGACATAAGTGATTCAAATGGCTCAAAGAGCCATCAATACTGGTAACAAAGTATAACTGGGTATGAGCTGTCAGGGGAGGGGGAGGTTTGGGTTTTGTTGGGATTGTTGGGGGTTTGGAAAATGTAAAAATTTTGTAATATACTGGAAAATGCATAAATTGTATTGTTCATATTCGCTTTCAATAAAAATCTATTTAATAAAAAAAAAAAAAAAAATAATTACCTGCTCCTCTGCGGCTCCGTCTCCAGCACTGACGCTCAGCAGAGGGCGCGCACTGACTACGTCACAGCGCCCTCTAACCTGAGCGTCATTGCTAGAGGACGCTGCAGACGGAGCCGGAGCGAGGAGCAGGTAATTATAGCGCTGCTGCGCAGTCCCTGGCTGCTGCGGCGCAGTCCCTGGCTTCTCCGGCGCTGCAGCTTCTTCCTGTAATTGAGCGGTCACATGGCACCGATCATTTACAGCAATGAATAAGCGGCTCCACCCCTATGGGGGTGGAGCTGCCTATTCATTTCTGTAATGAGCGGTGCCATGTGACCGCTCAGTGCAGGAAGAATCTGCAGCGCCAGAGAAGCCAGGGACTGCAGGGACCGCGCTGGGAGCAGGTAAGTATGATTACACAGGCCCCGCTCCTCCTCCCCTGCTGACACCCGGGTATATGACTCGAGTATAAGCCGAGAGGGGGACTTTCAGCCCAAAAAAATGGGCTGAAAATCTCGGCTTATACTCGAGTATATACGGTATTTTTTTATGGTGTTTACTAAACGGGTTAACTAGTGGGACAGTGTCATAGGTCGGGTCATTGCGGACTCGGCAATACCAAATATGTGTACTTTTTAAAATAAAAATATTTATGGTGTGACAGGGTCACTGGCACCGTATGTGATGGAAAATATATGTGTCGCAAAGGTTGTTATCCTGCGTGATGTGAAAGCCATAAGTTTTCCTCCAGCATGATATGTGCTGAGAGTAAACCAGTCATTACCAGGGTCTGGCTTTCATAGTGAGTAGGTCAGAGATGGGCGGGATGCCTACTCACAATATGTCCACCTCAAGGGCGAAGTTGGAGGGAGTTAAATGTCCAGCCAGTGTTGTCTTGGAGAAAGGAAGCTGTGCGTGTTTGTCCCAGAAGACAGGAGCCATACTGGGAAGAACTTTGTATGGACTTTTTGTCATTTGTGCCAGAAATGATGTTTTTGTTACTATTTTGGGCTTTATGGTTTATGAAGTAATAAACCACCCAGAGACTTGAACCTAAAAGTGTTCCTGTGTCGACCTTGCAAAGCATCTACGTGAGCCGACTTTCCACAATGGCTACAATATATTATTTTTTTTATTTTTTTCTATATTTACAATTTTTTATAAAACTTTTATTTATCATTCTTTGCAGGCTGATCGCTTGTATAGCATGGGGATGCATTCCTCAACCAATAATCTGTAAAAACCCTAGTCCACTCATCATCTCCCACCTTGACCACTGCAATCTCCTACTTTGTGGCCTCCCTTCTAAAGGTACCGTCACACATAGCGACGCTGCAGCGATACAGACAACGATCCGGATCGCTGCAGCGTCGCTGTTTGGTCGCTGGAGAGCTCCCCGAGGTCCTCCTGCTCTGGCTGTGAGCACAGCGGCCGGAAAGCAGAGCGGTGACGTCACCGCTCTGCATTCCGGCTGACCGACGCTCACAGCCAGAGCAGGAGGAGAGCAGAGCACAGCGCTGGAGGACAGACAGCGGTAGGTAAGTATGTAGTGTTTGTTTTTTTACTTTTAGGATGGTAACCAGGGTAAACATCGGGTTACTAAGCGCGGCCCTGCGCTTAGTTACCCGATGTTTACCCTGGTTACCAGCGAAGACATCGCTGAATCGGTGTCACACACGCCGATTCAGCGATGTCTACGGGGAGTCCAGCAACGAAATAAAGTTCTGGACTTTCTTCCCCGACCAGCGACAGCACAGCAGGGGCCTGATCGCTGCTGCCTGTCACACTGGACGATATCGCTAGCGAGGACGCTGCAACGTCACGGATCGCTAGCGATATCGTCTAGTGTGACAGTACCTTAACACTCTTGCACCCCCCCCAATCTATTCTAAACTCTGCTGCCTGACTAATCCACTTATAACCCCGGTCTAACACAAAAACAAAAAGTATGGCACAGTCCTTGTTGCTACGGGAAACCGCTCACTGCAGGAACAAACAACAAAAGGTTCAGTTTTCCTTAACATTAAACCACAGCTCCAGAGCTTGCACCTCCAGGCCCACCCCTTCTGAATGCTCTAGATGGGTGCCTATTTATCCTCTGGATTCCTCACACTCTACAGCTAACTAATCAACCTACCACTAAATATGGCTGATTAACCCCTTTCAGCACATTAAGTGCTGGGGATTTTCCTAGGTTGCTATCACTGAAGCTAACACTCTTAGTGAAACATACCTACCCTCCAGTAACTTGCCACTATACTATGTATATATACCCCTTACATACAAAGCATATTTCCCCTATAGTTGAATCAGACCTGATAATGTGACATTAGTCAGAGCTCTCCTGCGTCTAGTTTGCATCTAGTTAGACCTAGTCACTCAGTCATCCAAGTAATCATGTAACCCTAGACCAATATACATAGCAGTGTTTTAATCACACACACAAATCAGAGAAAACAAGCTAGAAGAAAGGACTTGAAGAGGAAATAAGTGCAGGATAGAAGCTGTACTTATATGTAAGCTAATGAAGATATCAGTACCCTGGAAACAAACAGACTTCACATCCAGCTTATATTTTGGGAGAGACACTCCCACAAGAGGGAAATCGGAAACACCGGCTTATATCCTATACACCACATAGTAAAAAAGGAACACTTGTATCAGTAATTTTGATGAAAACTTACCCAAAAACCAAACCACCAGTCCTCTGTCCAATAGCTCTCCAGACTTTGGACAGAAAATGGATGCAAGTTTGAGTTGTCTTGGAGGAGGCAATGCCTGCCACTTGCTTAGGAGGTGTAAGGCTTCTTGACTGGCAGGGCCACTTGTCCTGATCACTGCCACTCCACACTTCCCATGTCCAGATGAGAGGGCAAAAATGGTATCTCTGACATAATGATGGATCCACTTCTTCAATGAACTACAAATTACAAACAGCTTTTGGTTAGCTCAGACACTATTTTATTCTTTGTGTACCTTCATGCAGAACCATATATTCTTCTTACAAAACGTGTTCACTCACTTACATCTGTCTTTTGAATACAGGTATACTTTCATATTTCACATATTTGTTGCCTCTCTCATGACATACTCACACTGTCACTAGAACAATTACCGTATGTACTGCGGAAAGTTCATAAAATGCAAACTTGAGAATAAAAGATCAGTCCTGGCAGAGAAAAAAGCTGATTTTTTTCATAAGATATATTACAAATTTGGTTATTTCCACTCATACTATAGATTTATGAAATAAAAACTAAAACAACACCTACGCTTTAACTATCCAAAATGGCTTCCTATGATATACAAAACAGCGCAGATTGGCCACTTATTGTGAACTTGATTAACATGAATTCCTGTCAGATTATCAAAATGGAATCCCCATGTTTCAATGTGTCATGAGAGGCTTGGTTTTAAGAAACAGGCTTTAGTTTTAGGCCAGGGTCACATTGTCATTGATTCTCTCATGCGAGAGAATCAGAGCTGATAGTGTTTGTTCCTAGAGTATTTGCACAATCAGAGAACAATTTAAGGACAGAAATCCGGATTCCAGCAATGTGTCCCTTACTGACCTGCTTGCTAGCAGTTCTCTGAATGTAGAGTTCTGTAGAGCCCCATCTACATCACAGATTGGTAGCTTTCTGCCCATTAATAATGTATACAAAAAGCTGCCAATCAGGGTTATACGGAGCTCATGAAGACGCTGAACTAAGTGGAAGTAGGTTTACTAGTCCTCGAATGAAATTCTCCTGCTGAAGAAACGGTGATTTTCATCAAAACTGCACTGCAGCCCAGTAAGTGACACATTGCAAGAATCAGGGTCTATGTCTCTACATAATGCTGCTTGCACATTAAGTGGCAAAAACCTGGTGAGAGATTATCTTCAATTTATTGAATATACAAGAGGACCACTGTTAAAAAAAAATAAAAATCAGTCTGCCTGGAGGAAAATGGGTTAATTCACTTGCATTCCCCTTTGGAGCTTTAGCTGGAAATAGTTTAATCTACTGCTGAGGGAATTTACACATTCAAATGCTTATGTATGTCCTTAAGCCTTGAAAGAGACATTTCCTTAACCTTCTACTGAGGCAACATTTTTTCCATAATCGCAGCTCTTCAAACTAGCACAGAACGTTAAAGGGATTAATTCCAGTAACCTATATTTCCCTCTGCTGCCTGATATCTGCAGTAAACGCAGAAAACTCTGAAATAAAATATGGAGGTTGCACAGAATAACATTTACATAGATTATAAGGTGAAATATCAGATTTAGAGAGGTTTGCGGTTTTAACCATCTAGACTGAGAGATTTACACATTGTTACACTTTAAGACCTTGTTAAAACAGTACATTATTATTTAAAAACAAAATAATAATAAACATATATTTACTATGTATATATTATCCTTATGTGGCTTGTGGGCCCCAAACGTTTGTGTAGCTGTATCACAGTGTAGTCATGATTACCCGTGGGCCACTTGAGTCACTGTGCAAACTGGGGGTCAATGATGTCCCAAGTCCCTGACTTATGTTAAACTACAGTGACGTATGACTTCACCCCTCTCTGTGGAGCATCATGGGAGTTATAAGACTCCAGCCCCAATGTGATTTGGCATAAATACAAAAAAAAAAGATGGCCACTACGGTGGATGGCCCTGTGAATTGACTATACATTATATTTCTTTATATATTCTACTCAGGATTTTAGCCTGTGATTTTTGGATGCAAAACACTGACCAAAATATACAAGTGTATATATTCAAATTTTCAGTGGGGGGGAAAAAAGTATTTAGTCAACCACCAAAGTTCTCACACTTAAAAAGATGAGAGAGACCTGTAATTGACATCATAGGTAGACCACAAGTATGAGAGTCAAAATGAGAAAACAAATCCAGAAAATCACCTTGTCTGATTTGGCAAGATTTATTAAGTATGACCTGTAACTTCTTCTTTAAGAGGTTCCTCTGTCCTCCACTCATTACCTGTAGTAATGGCACCTGTTTGAATTGTTATCAGTAGAGTTGAGCGACTTTTACTTTTTTAGGATCGAGTCGGGTTTCGCAAAACCCGACTTTCTCAAAAGTCGGGTCGGGTGAAATTGGCCGATTATTGCGAAAAGTCAGGGGTCGGCCGAAACACGAAACCCAATGCAAGTCAATGGGGAATCAAAGTCCGCAGTGAGTGGAGGACAGAAAAACACCTACAGTGCCCATTTTAATGCCAAAAACATAAATTCGTATTTCTTAAGTTTGTCGATCTTAATTTACTTTATAATAATAGTTAGGCATTGAAAACAGGGGCTCATTTGGCTAAAGTTGTGGGGGGGGTAGGGCTGGCTCAAGATTTTTGTGGGCCTAGGAAACGCGGAATACGTCACGGCGGTGGAGCAGGGAGAGGTAAGTATTTCAACTTTGCAAGTGCTGCGATCCTGAGCAAGCAGGGGGGGTCCACTAGTTGGCACTGGCACAGGGCCCCTCATAGTAAGGCGGTGTGTTTGACGGCGGGCGGCGCCTCCCACTGCCAGAGACACTTTTGCGTACTATGAGGGGCACTGTGCCAGTGCCAACGAGTATGCCCCCCCACCTGATGAAGGAACCTGCACTTTTATCTGCACCTTCCTCTTTGTCCCCTGTAAGGTGGTATAGTATGCGGGAAGGGGAACCTGACTTTCAGCAGGGTCAGATTCTGGCTGTGTAGAGTGCAAGGGGAATGTAGTGGTCTGGGTCAATGTACCAGCAGACTCATCTAGCAGTGGCTGGGCAATGGGCAGGATGAGGAGGAAACACAGATATAAGCCCAAATAATAAAGTAGGCTAAATGCAGTTCACAATTGGTAACAGGACTAAACTGGCGGCATTGCTTTGTTCAGCGGAGGACAACTGTAAGGAGTGGCTGACACAGTTACTAGGCCCAAATAAGTAAGTAGGCTAAATGCAGTTCAAAATTGCTAACAGGACTAAACTGGCGGCATTGCTTTGTTCAGCAGAGGACAACTGTAATGAGGGGCAAACACAGTTAGTAGGCCCAAATAAGAAAGTAGGCTAAATGCAGTTCAAAATTGCTAACAGGAGTACACAGGCGGCATAGCTTTGTTCAGCGGAGGAGGACAACTGTTATGAGAGGCTCACACAGCTACTAGGCCCAAGTAAGTAAGTAGGCTAAATGCAGTTCAAAATTGCTAACAGGAATACACAGGTGGCATAGCTTTGTTCAGCGGAGGAGGACAACTGTTATGAGAGGCTCACACAGACTTAGTAAGCCTAAAGTAAAAAAATAGGCTAAATGTACAGGAGTACACAGGTGGCATTGCTTTGTTCAGTGGAGGACAACTGTAATAAGTGGCTCAGACAGACTGAGTAGGCCTAAAATAAAAAAGTAGGCCAAATGCAGGTCACAATTGGTAACTGGAGTACACAGGTGGCATTGCTTTGTTCAGTGGAGGACAAATGTAATAAGTGGCTGACAAAGTTAGTAGGCCAAAATAATAAAGTGGGCTAAAAGTCAGCTTAAAAAAGTTCATAAATAAACTTGTGGCATAGCTAGGTACAGGGGTGGGCTCCTCTGCTGAGTAGCAGACAGTGGTAGTTGGCGCAAAGTATTAACTGGTCTAAATGGTATATTTTTACTATCATCTGTCATTTCAACAAATTTGTATTGGCAGTGCCATTGAAGGATTTAACAGCAGAGACTACACAGTGGTGGAGCAGGGAGAGGTAAGTTTTGCAAGTGGTAGAGCACTGTTCGAGCTGGGGGGAACACTCTCTCGTGGGCGGCGGTACTGGCACAGGGCCCCTCATATTACGACGGTGTGTCTGACATTGGTTGTGCACCACCACCATCAGAGAAACTTCATTGTACTATGAGGGACCCTGTGCCAGTGCCGTCGCCCAAGAGTGGGCACACCCACCTGCCCAGGCAAACGGCACTCGCAGGGGTGCTTGCGCCAAGTGGTGACCACGGCCGTGTGGGGGGAGTCAGCCCATTTAGGGAGGTATAAAAATGGCCTATGGTGGACATTCAGCAGCTGCAAATGGAGGAATTGGAGCAGTCAGTAAGAGGAGGCCAAAAGCAAGACATTTTTCAGGCAAGCTACGTGTCAGCAGGGGAAGGTGGGGCAAAATAATTTGAAATCCATTATTGGTGTATTTTAATGAAGGTTAGATCATCAAAATTTCGGGTAGCCAGACGTGTCCTTTTTTGGTCAGTATTGAACCAGCAGCACTGAAGACTCTTTCTGATAGCACACTAGCAGCTGGGCAAGCGAGCTCCTGTTATGCATATTCTGCCAATTCAGGCCAGATGTCTATTTTAGATGCCCAGTAATCAAAGGGGAATGACCTGTGAGGGAGAACATCGATGAGGGAGGAAAAATAGTTGGTAACCATACTGTACAAATGCTGTCTCCTGTCACTTTGAATTGATGCAGTAGTACCTGTCGTGTCTGCGGTCATTGCGAAATCACTCCACAACCTGGTCATAAAACCCCTCTGTCCAACGCCACTTCGGATTTGTGCACATCTAACACCTCTGACATGTTGCCTCCTACAACTCGTGTGAGAACCATCACCGCCTCGGTGTGCTGGGAATGCCTGAACCAAACGGTCTACAAGAGTTGCTTGATTGGTAGCCAATATTTGCTCCAGGTTCTAATGTGGCATGATATTTTGTCATTTTCCTTTGTATCGTGGATCCAGGAGGCAGGCCAACCAATAATCGTCATCGGTCATCATTTTGATAATGCGGGGGTCCCTTTTTAGGATACGCAAGGCATAATCAGCCATGTGGGCCAATGTTCCAGGTGTCAATTCACTGCTTGTGCTGGGTTGAGGAGCACTTTCTTGCAAATCAACATCACTTGTGGCCCGCAAAAACCCTGTACCTGACCTTGCAATGCCACCAGTTTCTGTTGCCCCCCGAGAAGCATCCTCTTCCCATAAATATCCATCCCCATCATCATCCTCCTCCTCCTCCTCTTCGTCCGCCACCTCGTCCAGGAGAGTTCCCTGAGCAGACAATGGCTGACTATCATCAAGGATTCCCTCCTCCTCGGCTGCAGACGCCTGCTCCTTGATGTGCGTCAAACTTTGCATCAGCAGACGCTTTAGTGGGATGCTCATGCTTATGATGGCGTCGTCTGCACTTACCAGCCGTGTGCATTCCTCAAAACACTGAAGGACTTGACAGAGGTCTTGGAGCTTCGACCACTGCACACCAGACAACTCCATGTCTGCCATCCAACTGCCTGCCCGTGAATGTGTATCCTCCCACAAATGAATGACAGCATGCCTCTGTCTAGGGGGAAAAAAAAGGCAAAACACAGTGCAAAGAAAAAAAAATGGTCTCAGAACTTCTTTTTTCCCTCTATTGAGAATCATTAGTACTTTGGGCTTCCAGTACTGTTATGAAAGGTAATTCAGTACCACAATGGACATAGAGGTCAGTGCACATACAGTGACCTGGCAATAACCCAAAAAACAAGAACGAGCTCTGAGACATGGGAACTCTGTTGACCGCAATCCCTAATCCTCTCAAACCACACTAGAGGCAGCCGTGGATTGCGCCTAACGCTGCCTATGCAACTCGGCACGGCCTGAGAAACTAGCTAGCCTGAAGATAGAAAATAAGCCTACCTTGCCTCAGAGAAATACCCCAAAGGAAAAGGCAGCCCCCACATATAATGACTGTGAGTTAAGATGAAAAGACAAACGTAGAGATGAAATAGATTTAGCAAAGTGAGGCCCAACTTTCTGAACAGAGCGAGGATAGGAAAGGTAACTTTGCGGTCAACACAAAACCCTACAAAAACCACGCAAAGGGGGCAAAAAGACCCTCCGTACCGAACTAACGGCACGGAGGTACACCCTCTGCGTCCCAGAGCTTCCAGCAAGCAGAAAAAACAAATTGACAAGCTGGACAGAAAAAAAACAGCAAACAAATAGCAAGAGGAACTTAGCTATGCAGAGCAGCAGGCCACAGGAACGATCCAGGAGGAAACAGGTCCAATACTAGAACATTGACTGGAAGCCAGGATCAAAGCACTAGGTGGAGTTAAATAGGGTAGCACCTAACGACTTCACCATATCACCCGAGGAAGGAAACTCAGAAGCCGTAGTACCACTTTCCTCCACCAACGGAAGCTCACAGAGAGAATCAGCCAAAGTACCACTTGTGACCACAAGAGGGAGCTCTGCCACAGAATTCACAACAGTGGTCCCTAAAAAAAATGGTGTTGTAAAAATGAGAAATTGCTGGTCAACTTTTAACCCTTATAACTCCCTAACAAAAAAAAATTTTGGTTCCAAAATTGTGCTGATGTAAAGTAGACATGTGGGAAATGTTATTATTAAGTATTTTGTGTGACATATCTCTGTGATTTAATTGCATAAAAATTCAAAGTTTGAAAATTGCGAAATTTTCAAAATTTTCGCCAAATTTCCGTTTTTTTCATAAATAAACGCAGGTAATATCAAAGAAATTTTACCACTATCATGAAGTACAATATGTCACGAGAAAGCAATGTCAGAAGCACCGGGATCGGTTGAAGCGTTCCAGAGTTATAACCTCATAAAGGGACCGTGGTCAGAATTGTAAAAATTGGCCTGGTCATTGACGTGCAAACCACCCTTGGGGGTAAAGGGGTTAAAGAGCCAATACTATCATTTTTTAGTTTCTTACTATTTACGTAGTTAAGGAATATTTTGGGATCATTTTTACTCTCTCTGGCAATGAGTCTCTCTGTCTCAATCTTAGCTGCCTTGATTTGCTTTTTACAGAATTTATTTAAATTTCTGTATTTATTTAATGCCTCATCACTACCTACTTTCCTTAATTCTCTAAATGCTTTCTTTTTGTCACTTATTGCGCCCCTTACAGCTCTATTTAGCCATATTGGTTTCCTCCTATTTCTAGTATGTTTATTCCCATACGGTATATACTGTGCACAGGTCCTATCCAGGATGCTAATAAACGTCTCCCATTTTCTTTGTGTATTTTTGTGTCTCAGGATATCGTCCCAGTTAATTGCACCAAGATCATCTCTCATCTGTTGGAAATTTGCCCTCCTGAAGTTTAGTGTCCTTGTAACCCCTCTACTATACATCTTATTAAAGGATACATGAAAACTTATTATTTTGTGATCACTATTCCCCAAGTGACCCCCAACCCTTATATTTGATATGCGGTCTGGCCTGTTGGTTAATATTAGGTCTAGCAGTGCCCCCTTCTTGTTGGGTCCTGAACCAGTTGTGAAAGCCAATTGTCTCTCATAGTTGTCAAAAAACAATTACCTTTGCTGGAACTGCAGATTTCCGTTCCCCAATCTACTTCAGGGTAGTTGAAGTCCCCCATAATAATGACTTCTCCTTGAGTCGCAGCTTCATCTATTTGCTTTACGAGGATATTCTCCATTGCTGCCATTATTTTTGGAGACTTATAACAAACCCCTACCAGTAATTTATTATTTTTCCCCCTCCCCTTATCTCCACCCACAGGGACTCTACATTTTCATTAGATTCACCTATATTAACACGCAGGATGGGTTTTAAGGATGATTTTACATATAGACACACCCCTCGCTTATCCGTTCGGTCATTTCTGAACAGACTATAACCCTGTAAGTTAACAGCCCAGTCATGGCTCTCATCCAGCCATGTTTCAGATATTCCCACCATGTCATAATTATGCTCCAACACCATTAATTATAATTCGTCCATTTTGTTGGTGATGGTTCTGGCATTAGTATACATACATTTTATGTATTTCTCTGCACCTCTATTCTTTCTCGGGTCCAAAATGCATTTTGTAAGTATTGCAATGCGGTGTGCTGCAGCAGTGACCTTGGCCGTGCTCACTACAACTGTGTGTGATGTGAGAAACTCTCATCATACACAGTTGTGTGATCACGGTCAAAAGTACATTGTCTAACCATTATTTATATTTTTCAACAGTACTCAAAGTCAAAACACGTTGGCGTTCGATGAAGGATCGCTTCAACAAGGACCTTTGTCAAGAGAGCCGGGTTCCTAGTGGTTCTGGAGCAAGGATCTGCAAATATAAGTATCACCGCATCCTTGCATTTTTTAAACCGGTCCTTGCCCAGAGAACGTAAGTTTTTTTGTGGTGTAATGGGTTGTGTTCGATTGCCTAATCTGTACTTTTTCTAGTCCACAGGAGTTGGCGCTTTACTATTGTAAATGTTTTGTAGATATGTGTTTTTTTCTTTTTTCACAGCACATGGAACAGCACTCTTGACCCTGGTTCTGGAGCGGTCCTTCATCAAACAGCCACAGACCCGTCCCAGCCTTCCAGCAGCACTGCAGCAAGTGGGCCTGCAACACAGACTGGAGACCAGGAAGCTGGTCCATCAGGTGTTCCCCTGTCCCAGTCCTCTGCCTCTGTTTTGGGGGGGTCTTCCTGGCAGCTGCAGAGGGCCTTGAACAGGTCACTCATGCCCGAGTTTTTGCACTTGAGCTCGGTCTTTCATGATGGACTCAAGGCGATGGGTGACCGACTGGATAGTGCCATAAACCATATGAATACACGTATCCAGGAGGTCACCAAAAGCCTTGACCAAGTGAAAGCCGACCTCCAGAGGCCAGCACATCATTTTTTTTATCAAATTGAACAGGGCATGTCGGAGCACCTTACTCCTGATCTCCAGCTTAGTGTCAAGTTGGCCTGCAAAGCTGCTTACGTGCAGGCTATGCAGCCGAGTCGGTATTTTCAGCAAACAGTGGCGGCATATCCACCTGTGCCAACACTTTCATGCTTGACCTCAATGCCAAGCTCTGCTGTATACCACTGCACGGCCACCTCCATTCCAAGCACTGCCGGACACCACTACAGCACCACCACCATGCCGAGTGCTGTTGGACAGCCCACCGCCCCCACCATGAAAACTACTGCTCCTGCTTGGACCTCCTCCACTGCCTCCACCATGCAGCAGCAGGTCCCTGGCATGGCCTTCCACACCACAACCATGCAACATCAGCAGGACCCTGGCATGGCCTTCCGCACCACAAATATGCAACAGCAGCAGGACCCTCACATG
Organism: Ranitomeya imitator; assembly: GCF_032444005.1. Classification (NCBI taxonomy): domain Eukaryota; kingdom Metazoa; phylum Chordata; class Amphibia; order Anura; family Dendrobatidae; genus Ranitomeya; species Ranitomeya imitator. The sequence goes on along the minus strand of NC_091282.1, from coordinate 547,780,353 downwards.
GCCTTCCACACCACCATGCAGCAGCAGGACCCTGGCATGGCCTTCCAACCTCCAACCACAACCATGCAGCAGCAGCAGCAGGACCCAGGCATGGCCTTCCCCACCATCATGCAGCAGCAGGACCCTGGCATGGCCTTCTGCTCTCCCACCGCAACCATGCAGCAGCAGCGGCACACGGACCCTGACAGGTCGGCCACTATGATCAGGCCGCAAGAAATGAGCCCACTGAGGCTCCCCAGACCGCAGCGCCGATCCCAAAAAGGAAAAAAGAAACAGCGGACTATCTCAATTCCTCCCCGCTCACCTCCCAATGTGTCTGTAATGTCAGGTTTGTCTCACCCTTTCAGTGTGTCTCTGTCTTTTTCTCATGCATCAAGCCCCATCCTAGAACTCCCAGACCCCACTACTTTAATTACCCCTTCTCCTGCCACCACTGCGTCGTCCACACTTAGCCAGGCCTCACAGCTCCACTCCCCACAGTTCCGTCACTCTACCCCAAGCAGGCGCAGTTAAATTTTTTTATTGTTAGCAAAATAAATAATAATGTTTTTGCCCCCAATAATGTTTGGTTATTCGTGTATTTCGTCGCCGGCAACACACACCGTGCACCTAATAAAACACTGCGCCGCACACTATATTGTTTTGCCAACTCATAGCTCCAGTAGTTATTAAGTACAAGCGTGCAGCTTTGTGTGTTTGGTATAGAGCTATGAGGTGGCAAAAAATAAATATAACTTGTATTTTCTCCACAATCTCTTAAATCGGATTATTCTGTGTCGCAGACTGAAGAGAAAATGTTGGTAATACAAAGCAGAACTATACTCAATAGGTCACGTGTCTTAAATAGTGAGTTCATGATGCACAAAAATATGCGTCTTGAACTCATTACTTATGACACCTGACCTGGTGAGTAAAAAACTGCCTTGTATAACCTCCATTTTTTTCTTCAGTGTACGTAATCTATTTCACACAAACTGAAGAGACGATGGAGATCATACAAGGCATATCTATACTCACCTGAACATATGTCAGAAATAGTGAATTCATGAGGCTGTTATTTGTGCATCATGAATTCATTATTTATGACACCTTACTTGATGAGTTTAGATCTGCTTTGTATTATACCTCCATCGTCTCTTCAGTTTAGAGGAAATACATACAGTGGGGCAAAAAAGTATTTAGTCAGTCAGCAATAGTGCAAGTTCCACCACTTAAAAAGATGAGAGGCGTCTGTAATTTACATCATAGGTAGACCTCAACTATGGGAGACAAACTGAGAAAAAAAAATCCAGAAAATCACATTGTCTGTTTTTTTTAACATTTTATTTGCATATTATGGTGGAAAATAAGTATTTGGTCAGAAACAAAATTTAATCTCAATACTTTGTAATATATCCTTTGTTGGCAATGACAGAGGTCAAACGCTTTCTGTAAGTCTTCACAAGGTTGCCACACACTGTTGTTGGTTTGTTGGCCCATTCCTCCATGCAGATCTCCTCTAGAGCAGTCATGTTTTTGGCTTTTCGCTTGGCAACACGGACTTTCAACTCCCTCCAAAGGTTTTCTATAGGGTTGAGATCTGGAGACTGGCTAGGCCACTCCAGGACCTTGAAATGCTTCTTACGAAGCCACTCCTTCGTTGCCCTGGCGGTGTGCTTTGGATCATTGTCATGTTGAAATACCCAGCCACGTTTCATCTTCAATGCCCTTGCTGATGGAAGGAGGTCTGCTCTCAAAATCTCACAATACATGGCCCCATTCATTCTTTCATGTACCCGGATCAGTCGTCCTGGCCCCTTTGCAGAGAAACAGCCCCAAAGCATGATGTTTCCACCACCATGCTTTACAGTAGGTATGGTGTTTGATGGATGCAACTCAGTATTCTTTTTCCTCCAAACACGACAAGTTGTGTTTCTACCAAACAGTTCCAGTTTGGTTTCATCAGGCCATAGGACATTCTCCCAAAACTCCTCTGGATCATCCAAATGCTCTCTAGCAAACTTCAGACGGGCCCGGACATGTACTGGCTTAAGCAGTGGGACACGTCTGGCACTGCAGGATCTGAGTCCATGGTGGCGTAGTGTGTTACTTATGGTAGGCCTTGTTACATTGGTCCCAGCTCTCTGCAGTTCATTCACTAGGTCCCCCCGCGTGGTTCTGGGATTTTTGCTCACCGTTCTTGTGATCATTCTGACCCCACGGGGTGGGATTTTGCGTGGAGCCCCAGATCGAGGGAGATTATCAGTGGTCTTGTATGTCTTCCATTTTCTAATTATTGCTCCCACTGTTGATTTCTTCACTCCAAGCTGGTTGGCTATTGCAGATTCAGTCTTCCCAGCCTGGTGCAGGGCTACAATTTTGTTTCTGGTGTCCTTTGACAGCTCTTTGGTCTTCACCATAGTGGAGTTTGGAGTCAGACTGTTTGAGGGTGTGCACAGGTGTCTTTTTATACTGATAACAAGTTTAAACAGGTGTCATTACTACAGGTAATGAGTGGAGGAAAGAGGAGACTCTTAAAGAAGAAGTTACAGGTCTGTGAGAGCCAGAGATCTTGATTGTTTGTTTCTGACCAAATACTTATTTTCCACCATAATATGCAAATAAAATGATAAAAAAACAGACAATGTGATTTTCTGGATTTTTTTTTCTCAGTTTGCCTCCCATAGTTGAGGTCTACCTATGATGTAAATTACAGACGCCTCTCATCTTTTTAAGTGGTGGAACTTGCACTATTGCTGACTGACTAAATACTTTTTTGCCCCACTGTAGGAGACTCGGTCAAGATATCAAAACACAAATTTTATTAACAAAAAATATTATTAACATTTAAAACATAACTGGTAAAGACCCAAACCCAACAGGACATTTTACACAATATTGTCTTGCCATGCCACACGTCCAATATCAGAATCAAAATAGGCAGCAAATTGGTCCCGCATGTTGCCAACTTCAACAGTTGACCGCAGCGGGTGATGCTCGCAATCTGGCAATGGGTTTGCAACTGGTTCATACAGTTCAATGTTGGGTCGCTCCTTAGCAATTACACTATGTTCCAAATTATTATGCAGATGACATTTTTCTCGGATTTTCCTAAATGGTCGGTGCAAATGACAGTCAGTCTAATAAAAGTCATCACCCGTTATTCTGACCCAAAACATGATTTCTCCACCTCCTTGCTGACGTCGCAGCCTTGATGCGACATGGTGGCCATCCACAAACCATCCACTACTCCATCCATCTGGACCATCCAGGGTTGTTCGACACTCATCAGTAAACAAGACTGTTTGAAAATTAGTCTTCATGTATGTCTGGACCCACTGCAACCGTTTCTGCTCATGAACACTGTTTAGCGGTGGCTGAATAGTAGGTCTATGCACCACAGCAAGCCTTTGAAGGATCATACACCTTGAGGTTCAAGGGACTCCAGAGGCACCAGCAGCTTCAAATAACTTTTTGCTGCTTTGTAATGGTATTTTGGCAGCTGCTCTCTTAATCCAATGAATTTGTCTGACAGAAACCTTCCTCATTATGCCTTTATCTGCATGAACTCTGTCTCTGCTCTGTTTTAGTCACAAATCTCTTCACAGTATGATGATCACAAAGTTTTTGTGAAGTATCTAATTTTTTCATACCTTCTCCAAGGCATTGCACTATTTAACGCTTTTTAGCAGCAGAGAGATCCTTTTTCTCTTTCTCATATTGCTTGAAACCTTTGGCCTGCTTAATAATGTGGAACATCATTTTTAAGTAGTTTTCCTTTAATTAGAATCACCTGGAAAACAAATTATCACATGTTTAAGATTGATTTCAGTTATCTATTGAGCCCTGAGACACAATACCATTCACAAGTTTATTTGAAAAACAAAACAATTAAATCTTTATGCCACTTAAATCCAATTTGCATAATAATTTGGAACACAGTGTATGTAATTGTGCAGAACCACACAGGCTTTGACCACCTCATCGATTGTATCCATTTTTAGATTAATGGCTGTCGCAAGAATGCACCACTTTGAGACTAGAATCCCAAAGGTACACTCTACTATTCTTCGGGCCCTGGTCAGTCTGTAGTTATAAATCCTTTAAGTGTGGTTCAAGTCCCGACTGGAATATGGCTTCAGTAGGTTTTCACACATCTGAAAGGCCTCATCCCCAACCATAACAAATGACATCGGTGGGCCTTGAGTGTTGGGGAGAGGTCGTGGCAGTGGAAAATTAAAATTTTTGCCGTACACACGTCGGCCCATATCCGAGTTCTTGAAAGTCTGTGAGTCATTGCCACGGCCAAAAGCTCCAATGTCCACGGCGATGAAGCGACAGTCCACATCTGCTATTGCCATGAGCACAACAGAAAAATATTTTTTGTAGTTGAAGTACTCCCATCCAGTTCTGGTGGGTTTGATAATGCGTATCTGCTTTCCATCCACCGCTCCCAGATGGGGAAATCACACACACTCCAGAATTTTTCAGCAATTTCAATCCACATGTCCTCCGTGGGTAGGGGTATAAATTCATCCAGGAGAACATTCCACAAAGCCCGGCAGGTGTCCGCAACTATTCCAGACAGGGTGGAAATTCCAAGCCGGTACTGAAAGTGGAAGGATGATAAGCTCTCTCCGGTTGCCAGAAATCTGAAATAAAATAAAAAAATAAAATTACAATCAATTCCATTTATGGTGGTGTTTAGCTAAAGACATAAAGGAAAATATAAATAATACATGGCAGACTAACAATAATTATGACTAGCATTTGTTTAGAATTATTACGTACCTTAATGTAACCAGGAGACGTTCTTCTGCTGGAATCGCTCTACGGAGCTGGGTGTCCTGTCTCCGGATGGCTCCTTTGACACGGCCAAGCAATTCTTGGAAAGAGTCTTGAGACATCCTGGTATATTCCGGGAATTTGTCCGGGTTGGCATTAAGCTCGCCATATAGCGTGTGATAGGCTCCACGGCTCTCCCGGAGTTCAATAATGGGGTGTCGCCAAAAACACCTACGCCATGTCATTCTCTGTCGTTCTCTATTTCTTTGTTGCTCCCAAGCAAACGCACAGGCAAGAAACCGCTTGATGCTTAAATCCAGGTTGAAATAAAAGTTCTCCATGCGAAGATCCATCATGACACAGGATATAGTAGCAAACTGTTAAGATTTCATCAGTCCAAGGGTCTATATATAGATTCCCATAATTGTCCCATTGGCGGTGTCTGTTTATCTAGATTTTTCTCCTGTCAAATTTTCCACCATGCGCACAGAAAATGCAAACGCATGCAAAACGCATGAAAAAGCGTGAAAACACCACGTTTTTTAACCGCATGCATTACCTTATGAGTCTAAAGAACGCTGCGTTTATACGCGTTCGCATGCGGGTTTTCGTGCGTTTGAGGTTGCTGATTAAAAGCTGCGGATTGTAACGCAAATGTGAAACTAGCCTTAAAGAAGCTCTCCCATTAAGCCTTTTATTTAATAAATCTATGTATAAAAAGTGATATGAGTGTAGTAATATACTCAGCTACTCACACCTTCTCTGGGATCCAGTGCCGTTCTGCTCGTCTTCTGAGTGACGTCACGGCTCTGCAGACTCTCCAGGCCACAGTGTGCTCCGTGTGACCCAGAAGTGACTTTTACAATTCAAGTCTATGGAGTGTCAGAATGAGGATCCAGAGGCTTTCATTGTAAAAAGAGACTGCCGACTCGTGCATAGAGAATAGAGTGTGCCAGATAGTCTGAATTGTGGTGAAGTCACTGTCAAAATGAGAATGGCGCTGGATCCCGGAGAAGGCGGCAATAGGGGAGTATATTAACACACACTACACACCATTCACAGATTTAGTAAAAAGCTTAATGGGAATGTTTCTTTACAGGGAACCTGTAGACCCCAAAATGGAAGGTAAGCTAAGCCCACCGGCATCAGGGTCTTATCTACAGCATTCTGGAATGCTGTAGATAAGCCCCCGATGTATCCTGAAAGATGAGAAAAAGAGGCTAGATTATACTCACCCAGGGGCGGTCCCGCTGCGGTCTGGGTCCGATGGGTGTCGCGGTCCGGGGCCTCCCATCTTCATAGGGTGACGTCCTCTTCTTGTTTTCACACTGCGGCTCCGGCACAGAGCCCTGTTTAGGGCAGAGCAAAGTACTCCAGTGCGCAGGCGCTGGGCCTCTCTGACCTATCCCGGCGCCTGCGCACTGCAGTACTTTGCTCTGCCCTCAACAGGGCAGACAAAGTACGCCTGCCCCAGAGCTGCGGTGTGAAGACAAGAAGAGGACGTCATCGTATGAAAATGGGAGGCCCCGGACCAGACCGCGACGCCCATCGTACCGGACCGCAGCGGGACCGCCCCCCCAGGTGAATATAATCTAACCTGCTTTTCTTATCTTTCAGGTTACATTGGGGGCTTATCTACAGCATTCCAGAATGCTGTAGATAAGCCCCTGATGCCGGTGGGCTTAGCTCACCTTCCATTTTGGGGGTGACAGGTTCCCTTTAAAGTTCATCTTCTGTCAGTTTGAATGTTTTTCTCAGAAGTGATAAGCACTCAAAATCATTTTAGCACACTTCAAATAGCCCCAAAGCATTAAAAAAAAAAACACCATTAACGAGAAATTAAAATGCTAACCAATCCTATTAAAAACAATCCATAATACTGATACATTAAAGGGAACCTGTCACCCCGCTTTTTCAAGAAGAGCTAAAAATAGCGTTAAATAGGGGCAGAGCTGTGCTTTACATTAGTGTATTTTGGAGCCTTTATTCCCCACCTATGCTGCCGAAATACCTTTGTAAAGTTGCCGTTTTGGGCTGTCACTCACGCTGGTCAGGTCATATGGGCGTGGTGACAGCGCTGTTTCTCCCCCAGATCTCCGTTGGTGGCGTAGTGGTGTGCGCATGTCCAAGTGGCGAATCCACTGCGCTATTCAGCCGTTTGTCGTGGGCGCGGCCATCTTTGTGAGGCCGCGCGTGCGCAGATGGTTCTTCTCGGCTTCCTGGGGCTTCAGGAAAATGGCCGCGGGATGCCGCGCGTGTGCAGATGGCGATCTCGACGGCCATTTTCCTGAAGCCGAGTTCGCATCTCGGCTGCAGGAAAATGGCCACCACGATCTCCATCTGCGCACGCGCGGCATTCCGCGGCCATTTTCCTGAAGCCCCGGGAAGCCGAGAAGAACCATCTGCGCACGCGCGGCCTCACAAAGATGGCCGCGCCCTCCGATAAACGGCTGAATAGTGCAGATCGTGCTATTTTCCTTGAAGCTGCGCAGTGGATTCGCCACTTGGACATGCGCACACCACTACGCCACCAACGGAGATCTGGGGGAGAAACAGCGCTGTCACCACGCCCATATGACCTGACCAGCGTGAGTGACAGCCCAAAACAGCGACTTTACAAAGGTATTTCGGCAGCATAGGTGGGGAATAAAGGCTCCAACATACACTAATGTAAAGCCCAGCTCTGCTCCTATTTAATGCTATTTTTAGCTCTTCTTGAAAAAACGGGGTGACAGGTTCCCTTTAAAAAAAAAGTTGTGGCTTTAATGGATGCGGAAACGCAAAAATTACTTTTGCATAAACATGTTTTTACCGAGCGAAAGTATTTACACATTAACAAAAAAGGCTCAAGACAAAAAAATACTTTTACTGTACATTGTAATATGGTTGAAAAAACTATTTTAGCAGTATAATAAAAAAAGCTGGATTAGTTTTTAATTTCATCATTCCCTCTTGTTGGACCCTGCACACTTACTCTCGAAGGAATGCATTCACACATCTTCTGAAAGGCCACATGTCGGTGTAGAGTGATGCCTACAATGTTCGCTCCATTTCTGGTCTTTAATATTATTCTGAAAAAAAAAAGCATTATTGTATGTAGTGAATATCTACAGTTGTGTGAAAAACTGTTCGCCCCCTTCCTGGTTTCTTTTGCATGTTTGTCACATTTAAGTGTTTCAGATCAGCAATCAAATTTCAATATTAAAACAAAGATAACACAAGTAAACACAAAATGCATTTTTGAAATGAAGGTCTTTATTATTAAGGGAAAAATAAATCCAAACCTACAGGGCCCTGTGTAAAAAAGTGATACCCCCTAAACCTAATAACTGGTTGGTCCACATTTAGCAGCAATAACTGCAATATAGTGTTTGCGATAACTGGCAATTAGTATTTTACAACGCTCTGCAGGACCCAATCATCTTTGTAGAACTGTTGCAATTCAGCCACATTGGAGGGTTTCCGACCACCAACCGCCTTTTTAAGTTCATGCCACAGCATCTCAATCAGATTAAGGTCAGGACTTTGACAAGGCCACTCAAAAGTCTTAATTTGGATTTCTTAAGCCATTTGGAGGTGGACTCGCTGGTGTGTTCTGGATAATTGTCCTGCTGCATAACCCAAGTGCGCTGCAGCTTGAGGTCACAAACAGATGGCAGAATGTTCTCCTTCAGGATTTTTGGTAAACAGCAGAAAGCATGGTTCCATTTACCACAGTCTTCCAGATCCTGAAGCAGCAAAACAGACCCAGACCATCACACTACCACCACCATATTTTACTGTTGGTATGATGTTCCTTTTCTGAAATACTGTGTTACTTCTATCCCAGATGTAATGGGACATACAGCTTCAGAAAAGTTAAACTTTTGTCTCTTCAGTCCACAGAGTATTCTCCCCAAAATCTTGGGGAGCATCAAAATGTTTTCACTGTATTATCTGTACACTATACACTATATACAGAGCTCCTGTGTATGTCACCAGTGATCACTGTATTACCTGTACACTATACACCATATAGAGCTCCTGTGTATAATGTCACTGGTGATCACCGTCTTACCTGTACACTATATACAAAGCTACTGTGTATAATGTCACCGGTGACCACTGTATTACCTGTACACTGACACTATATACAGCTCCAGTGTATAATGTCACCTGTGATCACTGTATTACCTATACACTGACACTATATACAAAGCTCCTGTGTATAATGTCACCGGTGACCACTGTATTACCTGTACACTGACACTACATACAGAGCTCCTGTGTATAATATCACTGGCGATCACTCTTACCTGTACACTATAAACAGAGCTGCTGTGTATAATGTCACCAGTAATCACTGTATTACCTGTATAATGACACTATATATAGAGCTCCAGTGTATAATGTCACCAGTGATCACTGTATTACTTGTACACTGACACTATATACAGAGCTCCAGTGTATAATGTCACCAGTGATCACTGTATTACCTGTACACTGACACCATATACAAAGCTCCTGTGTATAATGTCACCGGTGATCACTGTATTACCTGTACGCTGACACTACATACAGAGGTCCTGTGTATAATGTCACTGGCGATCACTGTCTTACCTGTACACTATAAACAGAGCTCCTGTGTGTAATGTCACCAGTAATCACTGTATTACCTTGACATTATACACAGAGCTCCTGTGTATAATGTCAACAGTGATCACTGTATTACCTGTAAAATGACACTATATACAGCGCTCCTGTGTATGTCACTGGTGATCACTGTATTACCTGTACACTGACACTATATACAGAGCTCCAGTGTATAATGTCACCAGTGATCACTATTACCTGTAAACTGACACTATATACAGAGCTCCAGTGTATGTCACCAGTGATCACTGTATTACCTGTACACCATACAATATACAGAGCTCCTGTGTATAAGGCTGGGTTCACATTGCGTTCAGTGACACCGTTAAACAGACTACGTTACACCGCGGCATAATGCGGTGTAACGTAGCCTGTTAACGCCGCCATTGAATGCAATGTTGGACGCATCACTAGCGCACGCATTGTGGGCGTGCACTAGCGATGTGCCGTCATTTGAGTGACGGACCCAAGATGCGGGCTGCAGCGTTTCCGGGTCCGTCACTGCTAACGTAGATAGAGCTAGCAGATGCTCCATCTGCGCTAGCGCTGGGCAAAGTCGGCACTTGCGTTAGCGCAGTCCGTTTAACGTATGCGTTGAACGGACTGCACTAACGCAATGTGAACCTAGCCTAATGTTACCAGTGATCACTGTATTACCTGTACAGTATACACAGAGCTCCTGTATATAATGTCATCAGTGATCACTGTATTACCTGTACAGACACTATAAACAGAGATCCTGGGTATGTCACTGGTGATCACTCTTACCTGTACACTATATACTGAGCTCCTGTGTATGCCATCGATCACTGTATTACCTATACACTGACACTATATAGAGAGCTCCAGTGTATGTCACCAGTGATCACTGTATTACCTGTACACTATATACAGAGCTCCTGTGTATAATATCAACAAAAAACATGTGCACAGCTCTATATGAAGGTGCCCAGGTAGGTTCCAAAACCGTAGTGATACATATAAGAAAAACCTGGCACTCAACTTCATGTAGGTGATGTTTTATTATTCCAAGCGGAGGTGCAGTAACAGCAACCCCGAAACAGCGGTCTGTGGATGGATACCATGTTTTGGCATAGGTAGTTTTCCTTTTTGGATGCTGCCCTTCCCGTGGTTGTTCCTTCCTGGTGAAAGACCTGACTATTCATTGCTTGCATTGAGAAACACGTGATGGTGTCTCCGCAGCTTCTTTACATGCATCTGCATATTTCCCATAAGGGATGGGGCAGTGTTCTGGATCACTGCGTTGAGAAACACGTGATGGTGTCTCCGCGGTGTTGGATGTTTTGATCTCACCCAGGTCATTCATCCTTATGTTTATAGTCCTTTTACTAGGCACTGCTCCTAATAGCCAGTTTCCTACTCCACACTGATGAGGGGCAAATACCCCGAAACAGCTGTCTGTGGATGGATACCATGTTTTGGCATAGGTAGTTTTCCTTTTTGGATGCTGCCCTTCCCGTGGTTGTTCCTTCCTGGTGAAAGACCTGACTATTCATTGCTTGCGTTGAGAAACACGTGATGGTGTCTCCGCGGCTTTTCTACATGTATTACTTGTACACTGACACTATATACAGAGCTCCCGTGTATAATGTCACTGGTGATCACTGTATTACCTGTACACTGACACTACATACAGAGCTAGTGTATAATGTCACTCGGATCACTATTACCTGTACATTTACACTATACTGTATACTATACACTCCCTTGTATAATGCCATTGGTGGTATTAGTATTGTAATTTTTATTCATGATCAGTATTGTAGTATTCTGTCACTGTGTGGTGGTAATATGTAATCTGGTCACAGTGTGGCGGTATTTCTCCCTTGACTGTGGTATGATTCGGTCACTATGAGGTGGTAATATGTGGTCAGGTCATGGTGTGGTGGAATTTGTTCCTTGTATGTGGTATCAGTCACTATGTGGTGGTAATACGTGGTGTGGCGGTATTTGTTCCATGTATGTGGTATTATTCAGTCACTATATGGTGGTAATATGTGGTCTGGTCACAGTGTGGCGGTATTTCTCCCTTGTATGTGGTATTATTTGGTAACTATGTGGTGGAATATGTGTTCTGGTCACAGTGTGGCTGCATGTCTCCCAGTTGCTGCATCCACTTACTGCCTGGCGCAAAATGGCTGATAACACAGGAAATAGTAGATACAAAGCAAACAACTATGTGGACTGTCCCTTTAAACGTCGTTATTTCATCAGCTTGTCCTACACAACAGAGTCCTCTGCCCACACTTCCCTGCCATCCCATGTCACTCCTGAGACCCCACACTGCCCAGCCCATCATTCACCGCCAGTCAACACACCACACATGGACTGTACCTCGAAATGTCACGTGCATCCTGCACGCACACTCGCCAGCCAAGCGCTCATTGGTGGAGCTGCCATTTGCCAAATAATCCGCTACTGATTGGATAATCTGAGGCTCCACCCCTCTAGCCAACTGCCCGCCGCCTATATGGAACGGAATACGGATAACGTCTCATGTAGTAGCAGCGCCGCATACACAGACAACGGTGCGTATGTGACGGGCGAATGTGGACGGTTCGTAGCCACTGCCCCTCATGTAGATGTGACCGGGGGCGCGAGTGGCCGAGGGACGTAGTGTGACTGTAGAAAGCGCGCGAAAGCAGGAGCCAGTGACCGTGTGCCGAAGCCGCGGCTCCGAGCACATTCCTAACCTTTGTGACTAGGGCGATAACGGGGCGCCGAGGACAGTCACCAGAAGCGTGCAAGACGGCGCTCCCGGGATTCACACGGCTTGTGTATAGAGCGGAGCGGGAGACAGCCCTGTAAGCCCAACCTGTTTGCTGCAAAGGAAATGGCGAACAAAAACGACAATTTCAACAGTTTTAAAAGTTTGTTTTAATAATAAAATGGTATAAAATATAGAAAAACAAGCTTTTTTGATATCGTCAACTTTTAACCCGTTACTGACATGTGCCCTATAAGTCTGTAGCAGGTGTATGGGCAGGGAGTCGCTCCACCTGCGACTGTTGGAGGGACCCTGCCAGCACAGAACAACTGTTCTACCCAAGTGCAGGCGCCCGGTGCATCATGGGGGCCAATCAGTCGTAGTCACCTTCCCACCTGCTTGGTTTCCATCTGGCTCTATGAAGCCGCAGCCGTCAATCATAATAGAGGGGGAGGAGACTGAGGGACAACGAGCAGGTGGGAAGGTGTATATAAATGGTTGGCCCAACTGTGGTGCATGAGCAGCAGGACTTAGCTTGGCCAGTCAGTCCCTTTAACCCCTTCATGACATTGGGTTTTTGTTTTTCGCTCCCCTCCTTCCCAGAGCCATAACTTTTTTATCTTTAGGTCAATATAGCCATGTGAGATTGTTTTTTTGCAGGATAAGTTGTACTTTTGAACGACATCATTGGTTTTACCATATTGTGTACTGGAAAACCAGAAAAAGATTAAAGTCTGGTGTAATTGCAAAAAAAAAAGTGCAATACCACAACGTTTTTCTTTTTTTACCTTGTTCACTAAATGCCTAAGGCCGGCGTCACACGCAGCGTAAGACAATACGGTCCGTATATTACAGCCGTAATACGCTGAAAAGTCCCCAAAATAGTGGTCCGTAGCTCCTCCGTAGGCAGGGTGTGTCAGGGTATTTTGCGTATGGCATCCGTACTGCGTGTTTTTCTCGCAGGCTTGCAAAACCAACACACGGCTATACAAGGGATCCATGTGTAAAAAAAAAATTATATATATATATATATGTGTCATTAGACATATATATGTGTCATTAGACACATATATGTATATATATTATTACTTCATACAGCGCTAGATAGCTTTAAAGCCGGTAATTCAATTGCCGGCTTTTGCTATCTCCTTCCTAAAACCCGACATGATATGAGACATAGTTTACATACAGTAAACCATCTCATATCACCTTTTTTTTGCATATTCCACACTACTAATGTTAGTAGTGTGTATATTATTATTTATTGTTATAGCGCCATTTATTCCATGGCGCTTTACATGGGAGTATATGCAAAATGTGGCCGTTCTATCTACTAAATTAAAGGGTTACATGGCGGAAAAAATTGGTGTGGGCTCCCGTGCAATTTTCTCCGCCAGAGTAGTAAAGCCAGTGACTGAGGGCAGATATTAATAGCCTTGGAGAGGGTCCACGGTTATTACCCCCCCTCCCCCCGGCTAAAAACACCTGCCCCCAGCCACCCCAGAAAAGGCACATCTGGAAGATGCGCCTATTCTGGCACTTGGCCACTCTCTTCCCATTCCCGTGTAGCGGTGGGATATGGGGTAATGAAGGGTTAATGTCACCTTGCTATTGTAAGGTGACATTAAGCCTGGTTAATAATGGAGAGGCGTCAATTATGACACCTATCCATTATTAATCCAATTGTAGTAAAGGGTTAAAAAATACACAAACACATTATTAAAAATTATTTTAATGAAAGGTTGTTGTAATATTTTATTCAACGCCCAATCCAGTCACTGAAGACCCTCGTTCTGTAACCAAAAAATAATAATAAACAAACAATATCCTTACCTTCCGAAGATCTGTAATGTCCAACAATGTAAATCCGTCTGAAGGGGTTAAAATATTTTGCAGCCACGAGCTTTGCTAATGCAACGTTGCTCATGTCTGCAAAACCCCGGGGAATGAAGGTAAAGTAGGTCAATGACCTATATTTACCTTCATTTGCGGTGAGGCGCCCTCTGCTTGTTGTTCCTAGATCGTGGGAACTTTCCTAGAAAGCTCCCAGGCTCAAGTTCATATGAGGACAACCAGCAGAGGGCGCCTCTTATGAACTCGAGCCTGAGAGCTTTCTAGGAAAGTTCCCACGATCTAGGAACAGCCAGCAGAGGGTGCCTCACCGCAAATGAAGGTAAATCTAGGTCATTGACCTACTTTACCTTCATTCCCCGGGGTTTTGCAGCCACGAACAACGTTGCATTAGCAAAGCTCGTGGCTGCAAAATATTTCAACCCCTTCAGATGGATTTACATCGTTGGACATTACAGATCTTCGGAAGGTAAGGATATTGTTTGTTTATTTTATTTTTTTGGCTACAGAACGAGGGTCTTCAGTGACTGGATTGGGCGTTGAATAAAATATTACAACAACCTTTGTGTTTATTTCATTAAAATAATTTTTAATAATGTGTTTGTGTATTTTTTAACCCTTTACTACTATTGGATTAATAATGGATAGGTGTCATAATTGACGCCTCTCCATTATTAATTTGGCTTAATGTCACCTTACAATAGCAAGGTGGCATTAACCCTTGAATACCCCATATCCCACCGCTACACGGGAATGGGAAGAGAGTGGCCAAGTGCCAGAATAGGCGCATCTTCCAGATGTGCCTTTTCTGGGGTGGCTGGGGGCAGATGTTTTTAGCCGGGGGGGGGGGGGGGGGCAATAACCGTGGACCCTCTCCAGGCTATTAATATCTGCCCTCAGTCACTGGCTTTACTACTCTGGCGGAGAAAATTGCGCGGGAGCCCACGCCAATTTTTTCCGCCATTTAACCCTTTAATTTAATAGCTAGAACGGCCAAATTTTGGATATACACACTACTGACTTTAGTAGTGCGGAATATGCAAAAAAAAGGTGATATGAGATGGTTTACTGTATGTAAACCAGGTCTCATCATGTCGGGTTTAGGAAGGAGATCGCAAAAGCCGGCAATTGAATTACCGCCTTTAAAGCTATCTAGCGCTGTATGAAATAATATATATACATATATGTGTCTCACTGACATATATATATATATATATACCTATTCTATGTGTACACATTTATTCTACCTATTCTACTGTAAGTTGTCAGTGTGATTTTACTGTACACCGCACTGAATTGCCGGCTTTTCTCTCTAACACCGCTGCGTATTTCTCGCAAGTCACTGCTGGTCCGTGTGTAATCCGTATTTTTCTGGCTTCCATAGACTTTCATTGGCGTTTTTTTTGCGCAATACGGTGACAAACGCAGCATGCTGCGATTTTCTACGGCCGTAGTAAGCCGTATAATACTGATCAGTAAAATACGGCAGATAGGAGCAGGGGCATAGAGAATAATTGTGCCGTTTGTTTGGCGAGTTTTACGGACGTATTTTCTGCACTCATGCGTCCGTAAAACTCGCAAGTGTGACGGCGGCCTAACTCCTTCACGACCTTGCCTTTTTGAGTTTTCGTTTTTCGCTCCCCTCCTTCCCGGAGCCATAACTTTTTTATTTTTCCGTCAATATGGCCATGTGAGGGCTTGTGTTTTGCACTTTTCAACAACATCATTGGTTTTACCATGTCTTGTACTTGAAAACTGGTAAAAAATTCCAAGTGCGGTGAAATTGCCAAAAAATTGCAATCCCACACTTGTTTTTTGTTTGGCTTTTTTGCTAGGTTCGCTAAATGCTAAAACTGACCTATCGTTATGATTTTCCAGGTCATTACGAGTTCATAGACACCAAACATGTCTAGGTTATACTTTAAGTGGTAAAAAATAATTCCAAACTTTGCTAAAAAGAAAAAACAATTGCGCCATTTTCCGATACCCGTAGTGTCTCCCATTTTTCATGATCTGGGGTCGGGTGAGGGCTTATTTTTTTCCGTGTTGAGCTGACGTTTTTAATGATACCATTTTGGTGCAGATATGTTCTTTTGATCGCCCGTTATTGCATTTTAATGCAATGTCGTGGCGACAAAAAAAAACGTTCTGGCGTTTTGAATTTTTTTCTCGCTACGCCGTTTAGCGATCAGGTTAATTTTTTTTTTATTGATAGATTGGGCGATTCTGAACTCGGTGATACCAAATATGTGTAGGTTTGATTTTTTTATTATTATTATTGTTTTATTTTGAAAGGGGGGTGATTTAAACTTTTATATATATATTTTTTCATATTTTTTTAAACATTTTTTTTTTCACTTTTTCCATGCTTCAATAGCCTCTATGGGAGGCTAGAAGCTGGCACCACTCGATCGGCTCTGCTACATAGCAGCGATCATCAGATCGCTGCTATGTAGCTGAAATTCAGGCTTGATAAAGGCTCAGATGGAGCTGAAACATCGCCCAGCTAAGTGGGTTGATTAAATCTTCCACATTTTCACTGAAAAAATGGAGTGCTGCCTCTTTTTTTGAGTCTCTGAAATGCAGGATTGCTATGAGTGTCAGTGTTTGACAGCGGCATTTAACTGGTTAATAGCGGCGGGTGAATCGCGATTTCACCCGCCGCTATTGCGGGCACATGTCAGCTGTTCAAAACAGCTGACATGTTGCAACTTTGATGTGGGCTCACCGACCTCCGCAGTAATAGTACTGCGGCAGTCAGGAAGGGGTTAAAGGGAATCTGTCACTAATTTTGAGCCTATGAACAAATGCCCCTTTCTTGACTGCTCCTGTGCTGCATTCCACAAATGCAAAATTGACTGGAATTGAGATTGGACACCATATCGCGTTTGCAGAGCCCCTGATGTGCCTAAACAGTGGAAACCCCTGACAAGTGACATCAGTTTGGAAAGTAGACCCCCAAAGGAACTTATCTAGATGTGTGGTGAGCACTTTGAACCCCCAAGTGCTTCACAGAAGTTTATAATATAGAGCCGTAAAAATAAAAAATCATTTTTTTCACAAAAATGATCTTTTCGCCCCCAATTTTTTATTTTCCCAACGATAACAGAATAAATTGGACCCCAAAGGTTGTTGTGCAATTTGTCCTGAGTAAGCTGATACCCCATATATGGTGATAAACCCCTGTTTGGGCGCATGGCAGAGCTCAGAAGGGAAGAAGCGCCATTTGACTTTTTCAACGCAGAATTGGCTGGAACTGAGATCAGACGCCATGTCGCGTTTATAGAGCCCCTGATGTGCCTAAACAGTGGGAACCCCCCACAAGTGACCCCATTTTGGAAACTAGACCACCTAAGCAATTTATCTAGATGTGTGGTGAGCACTTTAAACACCCAATTGTTTCATTAAAGTTTATAATATAGAGCCGTGAAAATTAAAAAAAAAATTTTCGCACAAAAATTATCTTTTAGCCGACAATTTTTAATTTTACCAAGGGTATCTGGAGAAATTGGACCCCAAAAGTTGTCATGCAATTTGTGCTGAGTACGCTGATACGCCATATGTGGGGGGAACTATCGTTTGGGCCATGGCAGAGCTCGGAAGAGAAGGAGCGCTGGTTTGGAATGCAGACTTTGATGGAAAAGTCTGCGGGCGTCACGTTGCATTTGCAGAGCCCCTCATGTACTTAAACAGTAGAAACCCCCCACAAGTGACCCCATATGGGAAACTAGACCCCCCAAGGAACTTATCTAGATGTGTTGTGAGAACTTTGGACCCCAAAGTGTTTCACTAAATTTTAGAACGCAGAGCCGTGAAAATAAAAAAACATTTTTTTTCCCACAAAAATTATTTTTTTTTAGCCCCCACATTTTTTATCTTCACAAGGGTAACAGGAGAAATTGAACAACAAAAGTTGTCCAATTTGTCCTGAGTACGCTGACACCCATATATGGGGTAAACCACTGTTTGGGCGCACAGCAAAGCTCAGAAGGGAAGGACCACCATTTTACTTTTTCATTGCAGAATTGGGTGGAATTGAAATCTGACGTCGGGTCGCCTTTGGAGAGCCCCTGATATGCCTAAACAGTGAAAACCCCCCAATTCTAACTACAACCCTAACTCCAATACATCCCTAATCCCAACCCTAACCACACCCCTAATCCCAACCATAACCCTAACCACACCGCTAACCTGAACACACCCTTAATCCTAACACCAACACACCCCTAATCCCAAACGCAAATGTAATCCTAACCCCAATTCTAGCACTAACTTTAGCCCCAATCCTAACCCTAACTTTAGCCCCAACCTTAACCCTAACTTTATCCCCAACTCTGATGCTAATTTTAGCCCCAACTCTAACCCTAACTTTAGCGCTAACCCTAATGGGAAAATGGAAATAAATTTTTTTAATTTTAATATTTTTCCCTTACTAAGGGAGTGATAAAGGGGGGTTTGATTTACTATTTATAGCGGGCGTTTATGTTTGGCAGCTGTCACACGCTAAAAGATGCTTTTTATTGCAAAAAATAGTTTTTGCGTCACCACATTTTGAGAGCTATAATTTTTCCATATTTTGGTCCGCTGAGTCATGTGAGGTCTTGTTTTTTGCGGGGCGAGTTGACGTTTTTATTGGTACCATTTTCGGGCACATGACTTTTTATTGCTTTTTATTCCGATTTTTGAGAGGCAGAATGAACAAAAACTAGCAATTCATGAATTTCTTTGGGGGGGCGCGTTTATACCGTTCCGCATTTGATAAAACCGTTTTATTCTTCGGGTCAGTACGATTACAGTGATACCTCACTTATATCTTTTTTTATGTTTTTGCGCTTTTATACAATAAAAACTTTTATAAAAAATAATTTTTGCATCACTTTATTCTGAGGGCTATAACTTTTTTATTTTTTCGCTGATGACGCGGCATCTCATATTTTGCGGGATTCCGTCCACGGGAATTAGGGCCCGGGTCACATGGACGGAATAGTACGTCCAATGGTAGAAAGGGGTTAAGACCATAATAAGCTCGGTACTTGTAGGTTATAAATAGGTTTTACCTAGAGAAGGGGAATAGTAGGAAAGTGCAATTTAAGCTATTCTAACCATTTTCTTTTACCTTTTAGGCAGGGCGAGGCCGTCAATGATTATGGTTGACACTTCTTTCGTTTTCATGTGCAAACAATGTAATGTCATCTTGGCTGAAGGACGTAGCGCAGCTATATACAATGAACGGTTGGACGTGATCGCATGCCTACAAGCTACTGCAGCTGTAAGGATGGACAAGGAACTTAAATACTTCTTAAGTGAGGAATTGCAAGATTGTGTTTCTAAAGGTCTGAAATGTAAAATTTGCTCAGCTAAAGTAGGCCTGTTTCTGATCAGTGCAATAGCAGAATTGGCACACTTAAGAGAAATGTTTTGCTTCTATAGAACATCAATTGTGTGCTATTCCATTCAGACCAAACAAATGTTTGAAGGAAGCCAAATAAATGTTAATGTTCCTCAATGTCTAACAGAGCTTAAAAATCTAGAGAAAGAGTTGCTTGATACATACAATGGTATAATGCAGTTGGGTAAACTATTAGTAGAATGACCGTAACCAGCTCCTGACGAAGGTTGATGGAAAATAAGCTAAGGTGGTAAAGTAAAAATTCATTTCTGGAAAGCATTTACCTAGTTTATTGTTCTTATACCTAAATAATGTTAATTTATTTCTTGTTTTTTGCTTCACTAATGTTCACTAATGTGTGTAATCATTAAAATAATTTTTAACCAAAGATGCTGGACTTCGCAAGGTTTGAAAGCATGAGGTACTTAATGGCCCTTTATGGTATTATATTTGCTACAATTCTGGTCATTTGGCCTAATTTTTGTAGGTGGTAATGTAATGAGGCGAGACTGACATGATTAGTTAAACAAAAAAAGTGCGTGTGTGTGTGGGGGGGGGGGCTATCCAGTGCCACTCCCTGATCTATTAGGATGTGGTTGGCGCTGATGTCACATCTACAGATACCTGCTGGCACAAGTACAGGATTTGAAAACTGTACCACAGGTCGAATTGAACATGAAGAGGAAGCTCTGCAGCTGATCTGACTTCTTCATATTCAGTTTGTACGAAGCTGGAGACAGTGATGCCAGCGTTGATTGGATGCCTGGTTCATGTGTCACAACAACCGCTCGAAAGCCCAAGGAACGTTAGTGCCGATACCGCTAGTACGGTATAGGTGTTTTATTTTATTGGGGCCAATCATGGGGTATGACATGGAGTTGTCCAAGTAGTGGACAACTGCATTAACCTTGCTGTTCATTGCTTTTTTGCGTGTTAGCTGATGGAAAATGTCTCATACATAGTTTTTGTGTTAACCACTACAGTTGTATACTTCTCTGTTGAGCTGTTCATTGCGTCTGTTGTGCTGTATGTTGCAGTTTGCATAGTTGGAGATGTCTGTGTATATATGATAACAATATAATAAACATTATTCAATCCTTTGTCCCTTTGGTGGTACTCACTGATCCAACAGAGATGACTGCGGTTAGAAAAGCTAAACAATGAAACTTCTCATTTACACACTTAAGGACCCATTCATCAAGACCAGCATTGGTCAGACCAGTCTTGATCAGGAGGCTTGCTGGAGTCAGATGCTCCTGAATCATAGGGAGGTTCATGCGTCTTCATGATTGTGGAGCGTCTGATAAGTGGAATGTGCCGTGCCAGAAATTTTACTTCAGTCAGGGTCTGAAGTGAGACTTCTGACGTACAGAACGCCACAGATCGCCATGAATTGGATGAACTGTAGTGTCCTTCCCCAGCTACACCCATCTTTGGGATTTGGGAGAAATTGGTGTGAAAATGCCAAAAGTCGTGAAAATGCGAAAAGTCGCAAAGTTTTGCTGCAACTCTGATTTGCACCTAAGTTTTGAAACATTTCAAAACTTTAACTCCAAAATTCTGTCGTGAAAGACTTGAGGAGTCAGAACTTTACCCACCAAGCCTATTTTCACCTTCCTGACGAGGCAATTTTTTCCATTCTGACCAATGTCGCTTTATGATATAATAACTCTCAAACTCTTCAATGGATCCCACTGAATATGACTTTTGTGTTTTATGTGAAAATATTGGAAATTTGGGCAAAAAAATTAATTTGCAAAGTTACCATTTTTATGCCCTTAAACCCAGAGAGTTATGTAAAAATAAATAACATTTAGCCCCTTCCGAACATGCGCCGTACATATACTGCTCTGCGGGAGGTGCGTTCCCGCGAAGAGAAGTTTATGTATGGCGCACCAATTTTGTGGCCTCACGTTCGTGGGCATTTATGTTGTGAATTCTGCTCTTGGGCTCCCTCCGGTGGTTATGAGTGGTAGTGCTGCTGTCTTTGGATCGCAGCATTTATCAGGTGTGTTCACTTTTTGCAATTTGGACTCAGCTATTTAGTCCTGCTTGATCCTTTAGTCAGTGCCAGTTGTCCATTGTTTTTGGAGGATTCACATCTCTTACTGGTCTCTCCTGTTTGCTGTGCTTTTCAACAAAGATAAGTCCTGGCTTTGTTTTTGCTGTCCACATGCTGTGGGCCTTATAGTTCAGTGCATTTTCATGTTTTGTCTTGTTCAGCTTTGTCTGTGAAGGATTTTTTGCAGCCAAGCTGTGTCTCTGGAGATGCAGATATACCCTCCATGTCTTTAGTCAGATGTGGTGATTTGTATTTTCTGTGGTGGATATTTTCTAGTGTTTTAATACTGACCGCATAGTACTCTGTCCTATTCTTTCTTTTTAGCTAGTATGGCCTCCTATGCTAAATCCTGATTTCATGTCTGCGTATGTTATTTCCCTCTCCTCTCACAGTCAATATTTGTGGGGGGCTGTCTATCCTTTGGGGATTTTCTCTGAGGCAAGATAGTTTTCCCGTTTCTGTCTTTAGGGGTAGTTAGTTCTTAGGCTGTGTCGAGGGGTCTAGGGAGTGTTAGGTACCCCCCACGGCTACTTCTAGTTTCGCTGTTAAGTTCAGGGTTTGCGGTCAGTACAGGTACCACCAGATCATAACACATTTAACCCCTCTGATGCCGCTGTCAGTAGTGACAGTGGCACAGAGAAACATTGCGCAGGGAGGGAGCTCCCTGCACGCTTCTATGTACCCTTAACATTCAAGATCCAATTGCATGGACAAATTCTAGGAACTAGTAGAAAGAGATCTGAAAATTTTGGAAGACACCGATTCGACTTATCTCCCAAAATCTAATCTTTCACGCAAAGAACCTACTGCCTTACAAAAAATATGTCTGATATACCGTATATACTCGAGTATAAGCCGAGATTTTCAGCCCAAATTTTTGGGCTGAAAGTGCCCCTCGGCTTATACTCGAGTCAAGGTGCGTGGCAGGGTCGGCGGGTGAGGGTGCTGAGGCATACTTACCTGCTTCCAGCGATCCTGGCGCTCCCCGCCTGTCCCACGTTCTTCGGTGCTGCAGCTCTTCCACTGTTCAGCGGTCAAGTGGGACCGCTCATTAGAGAAATGAATAAGCGGCTCCACCTCCCATAGGGGTGGAGCCGCCTATTCATTTCTCTAATCAGCGGTGCCGGTGACCGCTGACAGAGGAAGAAGCTGCGGCACCGAAGACCAGCTGTCCGGGAAAAGGAGCCGGACGCCGGGACCAGGTAAGAATCGCATATTTACCTGTCCACGTTCCAGCCGCCGGGCGCCGCTCCATCTTCCCGGTGTCTATCTGCACTGACTGTGCAGGTCAGAGGGCGCAATGACGCATATAGTGTGCGCGGCGCCCTCTGCCTGATCAGTCAGAGCGGAGAGACGCCGGGACCGGACGCTGGGAGCTGCAAGCAAGAGAGGTGAGTATGGCATTTTTTTTTTTTATTGCAGCAGCAGCAATGGCACAGATATATGTGGAGCATCTATGGGGAAATATGAACGGTGCAGAGCACTATATGGGGCACAGCTATGGGGAAATATGAACGGTGCAGAGCACTATATGGCAGAGCTATGGGGAAATATGAACGGTGCAGAGCACTATATGGCACAGCTATGGGACAATATGAACGGTGCAGAGCACTATATGGCAGAGCTATGGGGCAATATGAATGGTGCAGAGCACTATATGGCAGAGCTGTGGGGAAATATGAACGATGCAGAGCACTATATGGCACAGCTATGGGACAATAATGAACAGTGCAGAGCACTATATGGCACAGCTATGGGGAAATATGAACGGTGCAGAGCACTATATGACACAGCTATGGGGCAATATGAACGGTGCAGAGCACTATATGGCAGAGCTATGGGGAAATATGAACGGTGCAGAGCACTATATGGCAGAGCTATGGGGAAATATGAACGGTGCAGAGCACTATATGGCACAGCTATGGGGAAATATGAACGGTGCAGAGCACTATATGGCACAGCTTTGGGGCAATAATGAACGGTGCAGAGCACTATATGGCACAGCTATGGGACAATAATGAACGGTGCTGAGCACTATATGGCACAGCTATGGGCCAATAATGAACGGTGCAGAGCACTATATGGCACAGCTATGGGGCAAGAATGATCTATTTTTATTTTTGAAATTCACTGGTAAATGCTGCATTTCCACCCTAGGCTTATACTCGAGTCAATAAGTTTTCCCAGTTTTTTGTGGCAAAATTAGGGGGGTCGGCTTATACTCGAGTATATACGGTAATTATCAAAATGTCAGAATCCTGTTGATTACATGAATCCTGTTGATTACAAAAACAAGATTTTGGAATTATCTGATTGTGAGATATATGAGGAGTTATCAGTCAATCCTACACGAGTTTTTCAGCTAGAAATGAATAATATGATTACAGATGGTCTGTATTTAAATGTATTAACCGAAAAGCAAGCTGATTTTTTGGAGGTCAAGCACCCTGTCCTGCCCATCATGCATGGATTACCCAAGATCCATAAGCAGGATGTTTTTCCCCCAATGAGACCAATTGTGTCAGGTATTGGTTCAATTAATGAGCACATGTGTGAGCTGCTCAATTCACTCTTACAACCTCTGGTACACAGAATTCCTGGGTATATACAGGATTCTAGAGACTCTTTGAAAGAAAAAAAATGGTTGCCAAAATTTTCTTGGCTCAGTTGCGATGTGGTCTCGTTATATACTTGTATTCCTCATTCTGTAGCCATGAAGGCGTTAAAATTTCATCTAACGAAATTCAGTGATTATTCTCAGGATTTGATGGATTATATTTTGCAGGTCACATTTTTCTTATTGACTCACAATTTTTTTCTTTTGAGAAAATTTTTTTGCAGCGGTTCGGTGTGGCCATGGGTGCCAAATTCTTGTCATCTCTTGCAAATCTTGTAATGTCATTTTGGGAATATACGGTAATTATTTGTACTCGGATTTAAATGTTTTTATGTCGCAGATCGTCTGGTATCGTAGATACATTGATGATACACTCATTTGGGATGGCTGTGTGTCTACCATACATGGTAGTGCGTTACATCAATACTAATGAGTTTAATCTAAAATTCACTTTTGTTAATGATCCTACTTGTATTTCTTTTTTGGATCTTAGTTTACAGGGTATATCTGGAGAATTGATCTCAACTAAAACCTTTTCTAAACCATTTGCTGGAAATACTATTTTGCATGCGTCCAACAGTCATCCAAGACACACTGTTACACCGTGTTCTAAATTATTATGCAAATTGGATTTAAGTGTCATAAAGATTTAATTGTTTTGTTTTTCAAATAAACTCATCCGAGCTCAATGGATCACTGAAATCAATCTTAAACACATGTGATAGTTTTCCAGGTGATTCTAATTAAAGGAAAACATTCCACATTATTAACCCCTTAATGACCGCCAATACGTCTTTTAACTGACCTGAGATATAAGAGAATAGCCTCCCCATACAGCTGACAATCCAGCATCTGTCGGTTGTACACTATAGCTGACAACTTGCTGCATCAGCCACGATCAGTATTTGCACCTTCTAAATCTGTTTAACCCCTTAGATGCTGCTGTCAATAGTGACTACATCATTATAAATGGATAACAGAGTATGGGGGCTTCTTCTTTGTCACAATTGGTGCCCGCAGATCATGATTTTGTTGTCCTGATGTTTGCCATGGTAATTCATGACCAAATAGCGGCCTTAGAGTCTGCCGGCTATAGTAATCTGTTTAGGAGTTAGAGACATTTAGGTGGCAAAAATACACATTTTCATTTCTGTCATACCACTTTGCATTAATTCCTGTAAAGCACCTGAAGGGTTAATAAACTACCTGACAGCAGTTTTCAATATGTTTAGGGGTGCTGTTTTTAAAATGGTATCACGTTTGTGGGTTTCCCAATATATGGGACCCCTAAAGTCACTTCAAACATGGATAAGTCCCTAAAACAATAAATTTTGTAAATTTCTTTGAAAAAATGAAAAATTGCTGCTACATTTTTAAACCTCCTAAAATGCTAACAAAATAAAATAACATTTTACAAATGGTGCTGATGTAAAGCAGACATGTGGGAAATGTTATTTATTAATGGTTTGCTGTTGTATGACTATCTGGATTAAAGGGATAATCATTCAAATTTAGAAAATTGCTAATTTTTTAACATTTTTCTCAAATTTTTGATATTTTTTATAAATAAACACAGAAAAAGTTGAACAAAATTTACCATTATCATAAAGTATAATGTGTCACGAAAAAACAATCTCAAAATCACTGGGATTTGTTGAAGCGTTGCAGAGTTATTACCACATAAAGTGACACTGGTCAGATTTCAAAAATTTGGCTCGGTCACTAAGGGGTTAAGCAGGCCACAGTTTTCAAGTAACATGGGAAAGAAAAAGGATCTCTCTGCTGCCGAAAAGCTTCAATGAAATTGTAACGGGGTCTACCAAGCTGGGGTACCTCTTTCAGTACCACCCCCTGTTTCAGGAGATCCACTCTGCTTTTGCTGGATTCTGAATGAAGGACGCTGGCTGTAATTCCTTGATTATGTGAAAGCATATAAAAGCTGACTGCTATTCCACGTATTTCCAGTCTAAAAGAACAACCTTTATTTACAGCACACAGAATATATAACACAGATACACAGGGCAGGCCAATAGGAACACAGCAGGCCAGACCTACATTACAATAGCCGCAGGGGGCCGGAGCCTGCCAATATTTACTGTAGGAATTACAAAGGTGGGGGGAGGTCAGAAAGAGAATATCTTGTCCAGGGGCGCAGCCTGTGGACTGATGCATGTCACATGGAAACTATTATACATACATATACTAAATAACATTCTTGGTGCTGGGGGGTTCTGTAACACGGCTCCCCTTTTCAGCGACGCGATCGGCATACACAGTCTGATCCTTGACGGATCGGTTTGGGAATGACCGAAGTTTATGGGGTTGGTACGAGTTCCGTTTGTCGACTTAGTCCATCGGCGTTACCGTTTTGTTTGCCGTGTCAGTAGTGGATGGTGAAGTCCAGAGGTTGTAGGGCTAAACTCCACCGCAGTAATCTGGCGTTGTCTCCGGAGACCCGATTAAGCCAGACTAGGGGATTATGGTCCGTTAGGAGGGAAAACTGTCGTCCATACAAATATGGTTGTAACTTTTTGAGTGCCCATACTATTGCCAGGCACTCCTTCTCGATGGCCGCATAGCTCACTTCACGGGGCAGTAGTTTCCGACTCAGGTAAGCTACCGGGTGTTCTTGGCCGTCCGGCCCGACTTGGCTTAGTACTGCCCCCAATCCAAACATAGAAGCATCTGTGTGAACCAGGAAACGTTTAGTTGGATCGGGTGTGACCAATACAGGGGTATTGGTGAGGGCGTCCTTTAGCTGGCGGAAGGCTTCCTCACACTCTGGGGTCCAGGTTACCTGGCGGGGTTGGTTCTTACGGGTCAGATCAGTGAGGGGCTCGGGCCCTAGAAACGCCATGACCTGGGTTTTAGTGCGTGGGGTGGGCCATTTGGTTATGGCCTCAATCTTGGCTGGTTCTGGTCTCTGTTTCTCACTTCTCACCCAATGCCCTAAATACTGAACCTCTGCTTTGCCCACGTGACACTTGTTTGGGTTCAGGGTGATTCCGGCCTTGTGGATCCTGTTTAATACTGTCTCTAGGTGATTTAGATGCTCTTCCCATGTCGCGCTGTAGATAGCGATGTCATCCAGGTAGGCACACGCATAGTCCTGGAGACCATCCAGAAGCCGGTCAGCCAGCCTCTGGAAGGTCGCCGGGGCAGTCTTCATCCCGAATGGCATAACTCTAAACTGGAATAAGCCAAACGGTGTGACAAATGCTGACTTGGGAATAGCATCAGGACTAAGGGGAATCTGCCAATAGCCTTTGCATAGATCGATGGTGGTCAAATACTTTGCCCCTGCCAGCCGGTCTAACAAGTCATCCACACTCGGCATGGGATACGGATCCATCACTGCTTTCTCATTGAGCTTACGATAGTCTACACAACCGTGTAGTCCCATCCTTCTTGGGCACTAACACTACGGGGGATGCCCAGGGACTATCTGACTCTTCAATGACCCCTAAACGCAACATCTCTTGTATCTCTTGTCGCATCCCTTCTCGTACAGACTCAGGGACGCGGAAGGGGGGTTGTCGCTGTGGGGTCTAATCCTGGGTCTCAACCTTGTGTTGTGCTAGGTAAGTGTACCCGGGTTTCCCTGAAAACATCGCACTGCTGCCACCAGTGTAACGGGGTCTACCAAGCTGGGGTACCTCTTTCAGTACCACCCCGTATTTCAGGAGGTCCACTCTGCTTTTGCTGTATTCTGAATGAAGGACGCTGGCTGGAATTCCTTGATTACGTGAGAGCATATAAAAGCTGACTTATTCCACGTATTTCCAGTCTAAAAGAACAACCTTTATTTACAGCACACAGAATATATAACACAGATACACAGGGCAGGCCAATAAGAACACAGCAGGCCAGACCTACATTACAATAGCCGCAGGGGGCCGGAGCCTGCCAATATTTACTGTGGGAATTACAAAGGGGGAAGGTCAGAAAGAGAATATCTTGTCCAGGGGCGCAGCCTATTGACTGATGCATGTCACATGGAAACTATTATACATACATATACTGCATAACATTCTTGGTGCTGGGGGGTTCTTTAACAGCAATACCTTGGTCAAGGGATGAAAACATTAGATATTTCACGAAAACTTAAGAGTGATCATACTGTGAAGAGATTTGTGACTGAAACAGAGCACAAACAGAATTCATGCAGATAAAGGCATAATGAGGAAGGTTTCTGCCAGACAAATTCATTGGATTAAGAGAGCAGCTGCCAAAAAGACAATTACAAAGCAGCAAACAGTTATTTGAAGCTGCTGGTGCCTCTGGATTCCCTCGAACCTCAAGGTGTAGGATCCTTCAAAGGCTTGGTTTGGTGCATAAACCTACTATTTAGCCACCCCTAAACAGTGTTAACAAGCAGAAACGGTTGCAGTGGGCCCAGACATACATGAAGACTAATTTCCAAAAAGTCTTTTTTACTGATGAGTGTCGAGCAACCCTGGATGGAGTAGTGGATGGCCACCATGTCCCAACAAGGCTGCGGCATCCGCAAGGAGGTGGAGAAGTCATGTTTTGGGCCGGAATCATGGGGAAACAGCTGGCAGGGCTGTTCTGCAAGGCAATTCAGTAACACAATGTACATAGCGATCAGAGCACATACAGTGATCTTACAATAACCCAAAATAATAGAACGAGCTCTGAGACGTGGAAACTCTGTAGACCGCAATTCCTGATCCTCTCCAAACACAACTAGAGGCAGCTGTGGATTGCGCCTAACGCTCCCCATGCAACTCGGCACAGCCTGAGAAACTAACTAGCCTGAAGATAGAAAAATAAGCCTACCTTGCCTCGGAGAAATACCCCAAAGGAAAAGGCAGCCCCCCACATATAATGACTGTGAGTAAGATGAAAAGACAACCGTAGGGATGAAATAGATTCAGCAAAGTGAGGCCCGATATTCTAGACAGAACGAGGATAGGAAAGATAACTTTGCGGTCTACACAAAACCCTAAAGAAAACCACGCAAAGGGGGCAAAAAGACCCTCCGTACCGAACTAACGGCACGGAGGTACACCCTTTGCGTCCCAGAGCTTCCAGCAAAACAAATAGACAAGCTGGACAGAAAAAATAGCAACAAATAGCAGAGAAGCACTTAGCTATGCAGAGCAGCAGGCCACAGGAATGAGCCAGAGAAACACAAGTCCAACACTGGAACATTGACAGGAAGCATGGATCAAAGCATCAGGTGGAGTTAAGTAGAGAAGCAGCTAACGACCTCACCAGATCACCTGAGGGAGGAAACTCAGAAGCTGCAGTACCACTTTCCTCCACAAACGGAAGCTCCCAGAGAGAATCAGCCGAAGTACCACTTGTGACCACAGGAGTGAACTCTGCCACAGAATTCACAACAGTACCCCCCCCCTTGAGGAGGGGTCACCGAACCGTCACCAGAGCCCCCAGGCTGACCAGGATGAGCCACATGAAAGGCACGAACAAGATCGGGAGCATGGACATCAGAGGCAAAAACCCAGGAATTATCTTCCTGAGCATAACCCTTCAATTTAACCAGATACTGGAGTTTCCATCTTGAAACACGAGAATCCAAAATCTTCTCCACAATATACTCCAATTCCCCCTCCACCAAAACCGGGGCAGGAGGCTCAACAGATGGAACCATAGGTGCCACGTATCTCCGCAACAATGACCTATGGAATACGTTATGTATGGAAAAAGAATCTGGAAGGGTCAGACGAAAAGACACAGGATTAAGAACCTCAGAAATCCTATACGGACCAATAAAACGAGGTTTAAACTTAGGAGAGGAAACCTTCATAGGAATATGACGAGAAGATAACCAAACCAGATCTCCAACACGAAGTCGGGGACCCACACGGCGTCTGCGATTAGCGAAAAGTTGAGCCTTCTCCTGGGACAAGGTCAAATTGTCCACTACCTGAGTCCAAATCTGCTGCAACCTGTCCACCACAGTATCCACACCAGGACAGTCCGAAGACTCAACCTGTCCTGAAGAGAAACGCGGATGGAACCCAGAATTGCAGAAAAACGGCGAAACCAAGGTAGCAGAGCTGGCCCGATTATTAAGGGCGAACTCAGCCAAAGGCAAAAAGGACACCCAGTCATCCTGATCAGCAGAAACAAAGCATCTCAGATATGTTTCCAAGGTCTGATTGGTTCGTTCGGTCTGGCCATTAGTCTGAGGATGGAAAGCCGAGGAAAAAGACAAGTCAATACCCATCCTACCACAAAAGGCTCGCCAAAACCTCGAAACAAACTGGGAACCTCTGTCAGAAACAATATTCTCTGGAATGCCATGCAAACGAACCACATGCTGGAAGAACAAAGGCACCAAATCAGAGGAGGAAGGCAATTTAGACAAGGGTACCAGATGGACCATCTTAGAAAAGCGATCACAGACCACCCAAATGACTGACATCTTTTGAGAAACGGGAAGGTCAGAAATAAAATCCATAGAGATATGTGTTCAAGGCCTCTTCGGGACCGGCAAGGGCAAAAGCAACCCACTGGCACGAGAACAGCAGGGCTTAGCCCGAGCACAAATCCCACAGGACTGCACAAAAGTACGCACATCCCGCGACAGAGACGGCCACCAAAAGGATCTAGCCACTAACTCTCTGGTACCAAAGATTCCAGGATGACCAGCCAACACCGAACAATGAAGTTCAGAGATAACTCTATTCGTCCACCTATCAGGGACAAACAGTTTCTCCGCTGGGCAACGATCAGGTTTATTAGCCTGAAATTTTTGCAGCACCCGCCGCAAATCAGGGGAGATGGCAGACACAATTACTCCTTCCTTGAGGATACCCGCCGGCTCAGATAAACCCGGAGAGTCGGGCACAAAACTCCTAGACAGAGCATCCGCCTTCACATTTTTAGAGCCCGGAAGGTACGAAATCACAAAGTCAAAACAGGCAAAAAACAACGACCAACGAGCTTGTCTAGGATTCAAGCGCTTGGCAGACTCGAGATAAGTCAAGTTCTTATGATCAGTCAATACCACCACGCGATGCTTAGCTCCTTCAAGCCAATGACGCCACTCCTCGAATGCCCACTTCATGGCCAGCAACTCTCAGTTGCCCACATCATAATTTCGCTCAGCAGGCGAAAACTTCCTGGAAAAGAAAGCGCATGGTTTCATCACTGAGCAACCAGAACCTCTCTGCGACAAAACAGCCCCTGCTCCAATCTCAGAAGCATCAACCTCGACCTGGAACAGAAGAGAAACATCTGGTTGACACAACACAGGGGCAGAAGAAAAACGACGCTTCAACTCTTGAAAAGCTTCCACAGCAGCAGAAGACCAATTGACCAAATCAGCACCCTTCTTGGTCAAATCGGTCAATGGTTTGGCAACACTAGAAAAATTGCAGATGAAGCGACGATAAAAATTAGCAAAGCCCAGGAACTTTTGCAGACTTTTCAGAGATGTCGGCTGAGTCCAATCATGGATGGCTTGGACCTTAACCGGATCCATCTCGATAGTAGAAGGGGAAAAGATGAACCCCAAAAATGAAACCTTCTGCACACCAAAGAGACACTTTGATCCCTTCACAAACAAAGAATTAGCACGCAGGACCTGAAAAACCGTTCTGACCTGCTTCACATGAGACTCCCAATCATCCGAGAAGATCAAAATGTCATCCAAGTACACAATCAGGAATTTATCTAGGTACTCACGGAAATGTCATGCATAAAGGATTGAAACACTGATGGAGCATTGGCAAGTCCGAACGGCATCACTAGATACTCAAAATGACCCTCGGGCGTATTAAATGCAGTTTTCCATTCATCGCCTTGCCTGATTCTCACCAGATTATACGCACCACGAAAATCTATCTTAGTGAACCAACTAGCCCCCTTAATCCGGGCAAACAAATCAGATAACAATGGCAAGGGGTACTGAAATTTAACAGTGATCTTATTAAGAAGGCGGTAATCTATACACGGTCTCAGCGAACCATTCTTTTTGGCTACAAAAAAGAACCCTGCTCCTAATGGCGACGATGACGGGCGAATATGCCCCTTCTCCAGGGATTCCTTCACATAACTGCGCATAGCGGTGTGCTCAGGCACGGATAAATTAAACAGTCGACCTTTTGGGAATTTACTACCAGGAATCAAATTGATAGCACAATCACAATCCCTATGCGGAGGCAGGGCATCGGACTTGGGCTCATCAAATACATCCCGGTAATCAGACAAGAACTCTGGAACCTCAGAAGGGGTGGATGACGAAATTGACAGAAATGGAACATCACCATGTACCCCCTGACAACCCCAGCTGGACACCAACATGGAATTCCAATCCAATACTGGATTATGGGCTTGTAGCCATGGCAACCCCAACACGACCACATCATGCAGATTATGCAACACCAGAAAGCGAATAACCTGATGTGCAGGAGCCATGCACATGGTCAGCTGGGTCCAGTATTGAGGCTTATTCTTGGCCAAAGGTGTAGCATCAATTCCTCTCAATGGAATAGGACACTGCAAGGGCTCCAATAAAAATCCACAACGTTTAGCATAATCCAAGTCCATCAAATTCAGGGCAGCGCCTGAATCCACAAACGCCATGACAGAATACGACGACAAGGAGCATATCAAGGTAACGGACAGAAGAAATTTTGACTGTACAGTACCAATGGCGGCAGACCTAGCGAACTGCTTAGTGCGCTTAGGACAATCAGAGATAGCATGAGTGGAATCACCACAGTAGAAACACAGCCCATTCAGACGTCTGTGTTCTTGCCGTTCAACTCTGGTCATAGTCCTATCGCACTGCATAGGCTCATGTTTAATCTCAGGTAATACCGCCAAATGGTACACAGATTTACGCTCACGCAAGCGTCGACCGATCTGAATGGCCAAAGACATAGACTCATTCAAACCAGCGGGCATAGGATATCCCACCATGACATCCTTAATGGCTTCAGAGAGACCCTTTCTGAAAATGGCTGCAAGCGCAGATTCATTCCATTGAGTGAGCACGGACCATTTTCTAAATTTCTGGCAATATAGCTCTATCTCATCCTGAGCCTGACAAAGAGCCAGCAAATTTTTTTCTGCCTGATCTACTGAATTAGGCTCATCGTACAGCAATCCAAGCGCCAGGAAAAACGCATCGATATCACTCAATGCAGGATCTCCTGACGCAAGAGAAAATGCCCAGTCCTGAGGGTCGCCACGCAAAAAAGAAATGACGATCCTAACCTGTTGCGCTGAGTCACCAGAGGAGCGAGGTTTCAAAGCCAGAAACAGTTTACAATTATTCTTGAAACTCAGAAATTTTGTTCTATCTCCAAAAAACAAATCTGGAATAGGAATTCTCGGTTCTAACAAAGAATTCTGAACCACAAAATTTTGAATATCTTGAACTCTTGCCGTGAGCTGATCTACACATGAAGACAGACCTTTAATGTCCATTGTAACACCTGTGTCCTGAACCACCCAAATGTCTAGGGGAAAAAAAAGACAAATCACAGTGCAAAGGAAAAAAAATGGTCTCAGAACTTCTTTTTTCCCTCTATTGAGAATCATTAGTACTTTTGGCTTCCTGTACTGTTTTGCAAGGCAATTCAGTAACACAATGTACATAGCGATCAGAGCACATACAGTGATCTGACAATAACCCAAAATAATAGAACGAGCTCTGAGACGTGGAAACTCTGTAGACCGCAATTCCTGATCCTCTCCAAACACAACTAGAGGCAGCTGTGGATTGCGCCTAACGCTCCCCATGCAACTCGGCACAGCCTGAGAAACTAACTAGCCTGAAGATAGAAAAATAAGCCTACCTTGCCTCAGAGAAATACCCCAAAGGAAAAGGCAGCCCCCCACATATAATGACTGTGAGTAAGATGAAAAGACAACCGTAGGGATGAAATAGATTCAGCAAAGTGAGGCCCGATATTCTAGACAGAACGAGGATAGGAAAGATAACTTTGCGGTCTACACAAAACCCTAAAGAAAACCACGCAAAGGGGGCAAAAAGACCCTCCGTACCGAACTAACGGCACGGAGGTACACCATTTGCGTCCCAGAGCTTCCAGCAAAACAAATAGACAAGCTGGACAGAAAAAATAGCAACAAATAGCAGAGAAGCACTTAGCTATGCAGAGCAGCAGGCCACAGGAATGATCCAGAGAAACACAAGTCCAACACTGGAACATTGACAGGAAGCATGGATCAAAGCATCAGGTGGAGTTAAGTAGAGAAGCAGCTAACGACCTCACCAGATCACCTGAGGGAGGAAACTCAGAAGCTGCAGTACCACTTTCCTCCACAAACGGAAGCTCCCAGAGAGAATCAGCCGAAGTACCACTTGTGACCACAGGAGTGAACTCTGCCACAGAATTCACAACACAGGGCCCTTTAAGGTTCCTGAAGGTGTGAAAATGACATCTGCAAAGTATATAGAGTTTCTGGCTGACAACTTCCATAGTATATGTCATGATATGGTATGAAATATCATATAAGTAGTTTCTCTTGCTAGCAGGCTGTGGGCTAAAAAGCCCCCCTTCCCTTTCACTCAGCCAATAGCTTTCCTTTCCAAGGTATGGGGGAAGAAGAGTTTATTGCTTCTAGCTCTGAGAGCAAAGGTATTTACGACGGGCATCCCTGCAGTGGAAAGTGACCAGCTAGAACTGGAAAAATGGCTCCAAAAATCATGGAAGTTCTTTGTTCTGTTTTTGTAAGATATTAGGCAAACCATTTAAGATAAGAACACGAAAATATATATTCTTAATCTCCCTCTGTGGATCTACCCATCACTCTAAACACGGGCTTCTAACTCCATCTGGTGAAGAAGTAGGGATTTCTCTGTAAATATGTATCATAGATAGGACATATTTGACCTCATTAGAATGCCCATGTTAATCCGAGATGAATGCTGGGTTTGTTATGACTATGACATGTTTTGTAGCGGAGTTATAGAAATTAGATAAAAGTTAGGGTAAAATTAGTTAACTGAAGAGGTAGGAGAGACGAGGTGATCCAACCCCTTTCTGGGATGTCACAGGCTGGAGCTATAACTGTCTGCCCAGATCCCGGGAGCGACTCCTTGTCTTTTTTCCTGGAGAGCCCTGAGCACGTCCAATGAACTGGGACATATGGAAACTCCACTAGCCTGGTTGCCTACAATGCTTTGAAAACATGTGAGTGTTATCTTTTCTCCTGTAATCCCTTTATGTTATAATTACCTTGTACATATTTGCAATTGTCTCATTTGTAACATCTTTGTAAAATATTTTGATAAAGCACTGCCTAAATTTTGTGGGGTATATTATTTCATACTAGTTCTTTCTCCATGCTCTAAAAACGTACCCTAAGTCTCCTGAAGGGAATTACGCTACTGTGTTGGGTTAGCTTCGAACTCGTCTAATCGAAGCTGGTGGCAGCATAGGTTTTGTACTGGGTAGTTGGGTGTTGTGGTAGCGACTGCGGCGTTGATAATTATTGTTCCTGCCTGAGCGGGAGTTTATCGCGTCGCTGCAGCGTGCCCAATAGCCTTTCTGGCAACTAATTACCCCAGGTGCAGTACCTAATCTGATCTGAGAATAAGGGGGGCGCCAGAGAGCTGCAAGTTTTAAGTGGAACTGTAAGCAGGATATACATAAATCCCTGCAGTTTGTGGTATATTGAAGAGCAGTGGGATACCTAGAATAAGCCCCTGCTGTAAACTAAGAGGTCAATAGCCTGGTGTGTGTTTTTCCATCACATTGTGGAGTGGAGGGATAACTAAGATAAGCCCCCCTGCACATGTGATAGCCGTCTGTTGGCCTAAAGTCACCCCGATCCGTGACGTAGGGGTGACGGTCACGGTGTGAATCGTGACAAATTGGTGGCAGCGGTCAGGGATTCCTGATAAATTGGTGGCAAGGCGGTGGGATACTAGAGCATTAGTGATTTGGTTTGAGCAATCATTCCCCTCACTAAAAACTTGCAGAAAGTTCTTGCGAGGACTCTGCGCAAATAAGTTTGGAGAACGAACTCAGTGTTTATTAGTCTTGAGACAATTGTGTACTGGTAATTATCCCCTCCCTTTCTCTTCGTTTTTCTATCCTATCTTTTATTTTGCAATCATGGCTGCGAAAGGGGAAGCCTGGTACACCCAGCAGAAGGACTTTCTTGCTGGGATATGCACGTGCCATGGCCTGAACCCCCAGGGTAAGACCAAGACTCAAATGGTCGCTGAACTTGTGCAATTTGAAGCAGACCAAGCCAGGCCACAGAGCTCAAAGGCCGCAGAAGCCAGCACCAGCGAACATGGTGCTGCAGCAGAGGTCCAACCACTGAATACGGGCCCTACTGGCAACCAGGGGGCGCAGACCTCCTCCTGCAGCTGGCTCTGCATCAAGGCTCCGCAGATGACCTAGAGAGACGTCTGCAGCTGATCCTGCAATATCAGCAAGCTGAGCGGGAGGCTGAGAGAGCCGAGCGCCAAGCCCAGCGAGAACACGAACTGGAGATGCTCCGGCGGGGGGGATGCCCTCCACCACCCAGAGCCGTGAGCCCAGCAGCGCTCAGATACCTAAGCCCCGGCCCGATCACTTTCCTGTTATGGAGAAGGACGGGGACTTGGACACTTTTGTGCGGGCCTTTGAGAAAGCCTGCAGGCAGTACCGGCTGCCTACAGATGAATGGGCCCGATACCTGACACCAGGGCTGAGAGGCAAAGCTCTGGAGGTGTTTGCTGCCCTCCCTCAAGAACAAGATGGAGACTATAAGGCCATCAAGCAGGCCCTGATAGCAAAGTACCAGCTTACACCCGAGGTGTACCGTAGAAAGTTCCGGACCCTCCAACGTGGCCCACACGACAGTTACAGTGATGTGGTGCATGGACTGGGGACCCACTTTGACCAGTGGACCCAAGGACTGTCAGTGTCCACCTTTGCACAGCTGCGAGACCTGATGATCAAAGACCAGTTCTTTCATCTTTGCCCAGCTGAGGTGCGACAGTTCGTGATGGACAGAGAACCCAAAGACGTGACGAAAGCAGTGCAGATTGCCGATGCCTATGAGGCCAACCGTAGATCGGAAGCGCGGAAGCCAGTCACCACCAGCTGGAGAGGGGGTAGGCCTGCATCCAACGCCAGTACCCCTGCCAGCCAGCACACCAGAGGTCCTGTCCCCGTGGCCAACAACTTCTGCAATCGGCCTGGTCATATCAGTCCTAACTGTCCAGACAAGCAGAAGAACCCCTTATCCAGGGCCTAATGCAGCAGTTCTTTTGGTGGGTGGTGTGGTTGGGAGGGTGTGTGACAACGTACAGCACGTCACTGTGGGAGGCCATATTGCTACAGGCCTCAAGGACACCGGGGCTGAACGAACCCTCATCCGACCCGAACTGGCGGCCTCTGAAGAAATCATTCCGGGAAAAACCTAACTGTCACTGGGATTGGGGGCATCAGCTGTCCCTTACCGATGGCCCGGGTTTATATTGATTGGGGTGCTGGGAGCGGGGTGAAGGAAGTGGGGCTGTCTGATAGTTTGCCCACTGATGTTTTGTTGGGGACTGATTTGGGGAGGATGGTTGCATACTATGTCCCTGACACCCTTCCCCAATCTGCTAATAAGGGTAACGTTAACCCTGATGATGATGATGATGGGAAATCGCATGTTACCTGACCATGCTTTATCTTGTAATGATGCATCTAATAACCATTTTTTTCCTAGGATTGATGGTGAAAATGTTGTACCTGTGCCAACTGAACCTGAGAATGATTTTTCTGTGAAGGTTAATGTGTCCATAGGTACAGGCGTGCCCAGCCACGTCGCTCTGCGGCTGAGGAACCACTAACAGGGGCAAGTGTCGGTGCTACAGGAAATGGGGAGTTGCATGGGATCCGTGAGGAAGGTGATGCCATGAAAGTGACCAGTGCCACCGAGGAAGGTAACTGGCCCATAAGTAGCACTGCCCCTGGAGTGTTGGGGGTGGATGGGGAGGTAGAGCCCATAGCAGCGCCGGCTGATGGGTCTGTAGAAACCCCTGGGGAGACAGCCTACGTAGCTGCTGTCACCCGCAGTCAGGGTGCCCGGAACGCAGATAACTGTCTGCCTTCTGGACCCTCCAGTCATCAGTGTGACTGAACCAGAGGTGGACCCAGTGCAGGTCCAAGAGGGTTCCCGTGGGGAATGGACCCTGACATCGCTTCTGGCTTCCCCTAGCCAGGAGTTTCAGGCCGCTCTGCGCACAGATGCGAGCCTAGAGAGTTTGAGACAACTCGCCGGGGACGCTCTTCTCCGAGACTGATAAGGAGAAGGTGTTCTGGGAACGAGGAAGGTTGTACCGGGAGACAGTACCCGGAGAATCATAAAAGGAGTGGTTGAGGGAAAGACAGCTGGTCGTCCCGCAGCAATTCCGGGGTGAGTTGTTGCGGATTGCCCATGAGATCCCGCTAGCTGGACACTTGGGGATCAGCAAAACTAAGGCCCGGCTGTCTCAACACTTCTATTGGCCTAAGATGGGGACAGATGTGTCAAACTACTACCGCTCCTGTGTCACCTGTCAAAGAGTGGGGAAGGCAGGGCCTGCTCTTAAGGCTCCCCTGATCCCATTGCCAGTGATAGAGGAGCCTTTCCAGAGGATCGCGGTGGACATTGTGGGCCCGCTGGCCATCCCCAGCAGCTCTGGAAAGCGATATATTCTTACTGTGGTAGACTACGCTACCCGGTACCCAGAGGCAGTAGCTCTGTCGTCAACTAGGGCAGATAAGGTGGCGGATGCCCTGTTGGCTATCTTTGCACGGGTAGGATTTCCCAGAGAAATGCTTACTGATCAAGGGACCCAAATTATGTCTCGCCTAATGGAGGCTCTCTGTAAGAGAATGCAGGTGAAGCACCTGGTATCGAGTGTGTATGACCCACAGACCAATGGCTTGTGTGAACGCTTCAATGGTACCCTCAAACAGATGCTACGCATGCTGGTTGAGACTCAAGGGCGCGACTGGGAGTGGTACCTCCCACACCTGCTGTTCGCTTACCGAGAGGTCCCGCAGGCCTCGACGGGGTTCTCCCCCTTCGAGCTCCTGTACTTCAGGCAAGTCCGGGGACCCCTTGGGTTGGTAAGAGAATCCTGGGAAGAGGAGCCGAACCCTTCTGAAGTGTCCATAGTGGAGTATGTCATGCGCTTTCGTGACAAGATGCAGACCTTGACACAGTTGGTGCATGACAACATGACGCAGGCTCAGGCTGACCAGAAGCACTGATACGACCAGAACGCCCGGGAGCGGACCTACCACGTGGGTCAAAAGGTCTGGGTGCTGGTCCCCGTACCAACGGATAAGCTTCAGACAGCCTGGGAGGGCCCGTATGTCGTCCACCAACAGCTCAACCCGGTCACTTACATGGTCACGCTTGACCACGCTCTGGGTAGGCGAAAGGCCTTTCATGTCAACATGATGAATGCTCATCACGAACGTGAACCTTTCGTGCTACCGGTCTGCAGCTTGCCTGAAGACGGGGAGGAAGACATCCTCCTGGACATGCTGGCCCAAGCCAAGGCCAATGGGTCCATCGAGGACGTGGAGGTAAGCGCCTCGTTAACTGAACCCCAGCGGTTGCAGTTGCAAACCACACTGGAACCCTTCCGGGTCGTGTTTTCCAACCGACCTGGGAGGACTGAGTTAGCAGTCCATGAGGTGGACACCGGGAATCACGCCCCACTACGGCGAACACCCTATCGAATCTCTGACCAGGTGCAGCAGATTATGCACCAAGAGATCGATGAGATGTTACAGCTGGGGGTGATTCGACGGTCAAAGAGCGCGTGGGCATCACCTGTAGTTCTCGTGCCAAAGAAGGACCGGACCACCCGGTTCTGCGTGGACTACAGGGGGCTCAACGCCATCACAGCCTCTGACGCGCACCCAATGCCGTGCATCGAGGAGCTGCTGGATAAGTTAGCTGGCGCAGATTACCTAACAATAATGGATCTGAGTCGAGGATACTGGCAGATTCCCCTGAGCCCCGAGGTGAAGGAGAAGTCCGCCTTTATCAAGCCCTTCGGACTGTATGAGTCCACAGTCATGCCCTTCGGCATGAAGAATGCCCCTGCCACTTTCCAGCGGATGGTCAACATCCTGCTTCAGGGACTGGAGAAGTACGCCGTGGCGTACTTGGATGACATTGCCATCTTCAGTTCCTCCTGGGAGGAACACCTGCAGCATCTCGAGGAGGTGCTCAGGCGACTTCACCAAGCAGGACTGACTATCAAGCCGGGAAAGTGCCAGATGGGCATGAGGAAGGTCCACTACCTGGGGCACTGGGTAGGCGGAAACACCCTAAAGCCAGAGCCTGACAAAGTGGGAGTGATCGAGAACTGGCCCACTCCCGTGACCAAGAAACAGGTGATGTCCTTCCTGGGCACTGCAGGGTACTATAGGCGCTTCGTACGGCACTATAGTAGCCTGGCAAAACCCTTGACGGACCTCACCAGGAAGAAGCTACTCCACATTGTCAACTGGACAGATGGCTGTGAGGGGGCCTTCCAGGCGTTAAACTGCACTGTGCAACGCCCCTGTGTTGAAAGCAGTTGACAGCAGTCGACTGTTCTTGGTGCAGACCGACGCCAGCGAGTTTGGCCTTGGTGCTGTGCTCAGCCAGGTTGACTCGGAGGACCAAGAGCACCCCGTGTTATACCTGAGCCGGAAACTTTTGCTGAGGGAAGTGGCCTACTCCACCATCGAGAAGGAGTGCCTGGCCATAGTCTGGTGTTGTGAATTCTGTGGCAGAGCTCCCTCCTGTGGTCACAAGTGGTACTTCGGCTGATTCTCTCTGTGAGCTTCTGTTGGTGGAGGGAAGTGGTACTGCGGCTTCTGAGTTCCCTCCCTCAGGTGATCTGGTGAGGTCGTTAGGTGCTTCTCTACTTAACTCCACCTAATGCTTTGATCCTGGCTTCCTGTCAATGTTCCAGTGTTGATTGTACAAAAACTGGTGCACAGCCTCAAAACAAGTGGTGCTCAGGTAGGTTCCAACACCATGACCATATACAACAAAACCTGGCACTCAGCTTTTATGTCTGAAGAAATATTTATTTTATCAGCAACGAAACGTTTCGGTCCTAAACACTCTGGACCTTCATCAGTCACGTGCTATTTGGTATAACTATGAGTGACGTGCTCCTATGGGCAGGCGATAAGAGGTATCAGTAAAGCTATGAGGAAATAATCCGTATGGCTGCAAGGGCAGCATCCGTGCAGGGATAACTAAGCTGACGCGGAGTCCACCGCTAGTCCAAAAGCTGAATAAGGAGGGCGCCCTCCTTATTCAGCTCTTGGACTAGCGGTGGACTCCGCTCTGCATAGCTAAGTTCTTCTTTGCTATTTGTTTGCTATTTTTTCTGTCCAGCTTGTCTAATTTGTTGCTGGAAGCTCTGGGACGCAAAGGGTGTACCTCCGTGCCGTTAGTTCGGTACGGAGGGTCTTTTTGCCCCCTTTGCGTGGTGTTCTTTAGGGTTTTGTGTAGACCGCAAAGTTACCTTTTCTATCCTCTATCTGTTAAGAAAGTCGGGCCTCACTTTGCTGAATCTATTTCATCTCTACGTTTCTCTTTTCATCTTAACTCACAGTCATTATATGTGGGGGGCTGCCTTTTCCTTTGGGGTATTTCTCTGAGGCAAGGTAGGCTTATTTTCTATCTTCAGGCTAGTTAGTTTCTCAGGCTGTGCCGAGTTGCATAGGCAGAGTTAGGCGCAATCCACGGCTGCCTCTAGTGTTGTTTGGAGAGGATTAGGGATTGCGGTCTGCAGAGTTCCCACGTCTCAGAGCTCGTTCTATGATTTGGGGTTATTGTCAGATCATTGTATGTGCTCTGACCGCTATGTCCATTGTAGTACTGAATTGCCTTTCATAACAGTACAGGAAGCCAAAAGTACTAATGATTCTCAATAGAGGGAAAAAAGAAGTTCTGAGACCATTTTTTTTTCTTTGCACTGTGTTTTGCCTTTTTTTTCCCCTAGACATTTGCGTGGTTCAGTACACAGGTGTAGCGATGGACATTAGAAGTCTGTCTTCATTTGTGGATCAACTCTCGGCAAGAGTACAAAAGATTCAAGACACTATTGATCAGAAAGATATGTTGGAACCAAGAATTCCTATTCCTGATTTGTTTTTTGGAGATAGAACTAAGTTTCTGAGTTTCAAAAATAATTGTAAATTATTTCTGGCCTTGAAACCTCGCTCCTCTGGTGATCCAGTTCAACAGGTTTTGATTGTTATTTCTTTTTTGCGCGGCGACCCTCAGGACTGGGCATTTTCTCTTGCGCCAGGAGATCCTGCATTGAGTAATATCGATGCGTTTTTCCTGGCGCTCGGATTGCTGTACGATGAACCTAATTCAGTGGATCAGGCAGAGAAAAATTTGCTGGCTCTTTGTCAGGGTCAGGATGAGATAGAGGTATATTGTCAGAAATTTAGAAAGTGGTCCGTGCTCACTCAATGGAATGAATCTGCGCTGGCAGCTATGTTCAGAAAGGGTCTCTCTGAAGCCCTTAAGGATGTCATGGTGGGATTTCCTATGCCTGCTGGTTTGAATGAGTCTATGTCTTTGGCCATTCAGATCGGTCGACGCTTGCGTGAGCGTAAATCTGTGCACCATTTGGCGGTATTACCTGAGCTTAAACCTGAGCCTATGCAGTGCGATAGGACTTTGACCAGAGTTAAACGGCAAGAACACAGACATCTGAATGGGCTGTGTTTCTACTGTGGTGATTCCATTCATGCTATCTCTGATTGTCCTAAGCGCACTAAGCGGTTCGCTACGTCTGCCACCATTGGTACGGTACAGTCAAAATTTCTTCTGTCCGTTACCTTGATCTGCTCTTTGTCATCGTATTCTGTCATGGCATTTGTGGATTCAGGCGCTGCCCTGAATTTGATGGACTTGGAGTATGCTAAGCGTTGTGGGTTTCTCTTAGAGCCCTTGCAGTGTCCTATTCCATTGAGAGGAATTGATGCCACGCCTTTGGCCAAGAATAAGCCTCAATACTGGACCCAGCTGACCATGTGCATGGCTCCTGCACATCAGGAGGTTATTCGCTTTCTGGTGTTGCATAATCTGCATGATGTGGTCGTGTTGGGGTTGCCATGGCTACAAGCCCATAATCCAGTATTAGATTGGAAATCCATGTCGGTGTCCAGCTGGGGTTGTCAGGGGGTACATGGTGATGTTCCATTTCTGTCAATTTCGTCATCCACCCCTTCTGAGGTTCCAGAGTTCTTGTCTGATTACCGGGATGTATTTGATGAGCCCAAGTCCGATGCCCTACCTCCGCATAGGGATTGTGATTGTGCTATCAATTTGATTCCTGGTAGTAAATTCCCAAAAGGTCGACTGTTTAATTTATCCGTGCCTGAGCACGCCGCTATGCGCAGTTATGTGAAGGAATCCCTGGAGAAGGGGCATATTCGCCCGTCATCGTCACCATTAGGAGCAGGGTTCTTTTTTGTAGCCAAGAAGGATGGTTCGCTGAGACCTTGTATAGATTACCGCCTTCTAAATAAGATCACGGTTAAATTTCAGTACCCCTTGCCATTGTTATCTGATTTGTTTGCTCGGATTAAGGGGGCTAGTTGGTTCACCAAGATAGATCTTCGTGGTGCGTATAATCTGGTGCGAATCAGGCGAGGAGATGAATGGAAAACTGCATTTAATACGCCCGAGGGTCATTTTGAGTATCTAGTGATGCCATTCGGACTTGCCAATGCTCCATCAGTGTTTCAGTCCTTTATGCATGACATCTTCCGAGAGTATCTGGATAAATTCCTGATTGTGTACTTGGATGACATTTTGATCTTCTCGGATGATTGGGAGTCT
The DNA here is from genome assembly GCF_032444005.1 of Ranitomeya imitator. Taxonomy (NCBI): domain Eukaryota; kingdom Metazoa; phylum Chordata; class Amphibia; order Anura; family Dendrobatidae; genus Ranitomeya; species Ranitomeya imitator. The sequence continues at coordinate 547,736,495 of NC_091282.1, read as the reverse complement.
CATGTGAAGCAGGTCAGAACAGTTTTTCAGGTCCTGCGTGCTAATTCTTTGTTTGTGAAGGGATCAAAGTGTCTCTTTGGTGTGCAGAAGGTTTCATTTTTGGGGTTCATCTTTTCCCCTTCTACTATCGAGATGGATCCTCTTAAGGTCCAAGCCATCCATGATTGGACTCAGCCGACATCTCTGAAAAGTCTGCAAAAGTTCCTGGGCTTTGCTAATTTTTATCGTCGCTTCATCTGCAATTTTTCTAGTATTGCCAAACCATTGACCGATTTGACCAAGAAGGGTGCGGATTTGGTCAATTGGTCTTCTGCTGCTGTGGAAGCTTTTCAAGAGTTGAAGCGTCGTTTTTCTTCTGCCCCTGTGTTGTGTCAACCAGATGTTTCTCTTCTGTTCCAGGTCGAGGTTGATGCTTCTGAGATTGGAGCAGGGGCTGTTTTGTCGCAGAGAGGTTCTGATTGCTCAGTGATGAAACCATGCGCTTTTTTTTCCAGGAAGTTTTCGCCTGCTGAGCGAAATTATGATGTGGGCAACCGAGAGTTGCTGGCCATGAAGTGGGCATTCGAGGAGTGGCGTCATTGGCTTGAAGGAGCTAAGCATCGCGTGGTGGTATTGACTGATCATAAGAACTTGACTTATCTTGAGTCTGCTAAGCGGTTGAATCCTAGACAGGCTCGTTGGTCGCTGTTTTTTGCCCGTTTTGACTTTGTGATTTCGTACCTTCCGGGCTCTAAAAATGTGAAGGCGGATGCTCTGTCTAGGAGTTTTGTGCCCGATTCTCCGGGTTTGTCTGAGCCGGCGGGTATCCTCAAGGAAGGAGTAATTGTGTCTGCCATCTCCCCTGATTTGCGGCGGGTGCTGCAAAAATTTCAGGCTAATAAACCTGATCGTTGTCCAGCGGAGAGACTGTTTGTCCCTGATAGGTGGACCAATAAAGTTATCTCTGAGGTTCATTGTTCGGTGTTGGCTGGTCATCCTGGAATCTTTGGTACCAGAGAGTTGGTGGCTAGATCCTTTTGGTGGCCGTCTCTGTCGCGGGATGTGCGTGTTTTTGTGCAGTCCTGTGGGATTTGTGCTCGGGCTAAGCCCTGCTGTTCTTGTGCCAGTGGGTTGCTTTTGCCCTTGCCGGTCCTGAAGAGGCCTTGGACACATATCTCTATGGATTTTATTTCTGATCTTCCTGTTTCTCAAAAGATGTCAGTCATTTGGGGGGTCTGTGATCGCTTTTCTAAGATGGTCCATCTGGTACCCTTGTCTAAATTGCCTTCCTCCTCTGATTTGGTGCCATTGTTCTTCCAGCATGTGGTTCGTTTACATGGCATTCCAGAGAATATCGTTTCTGACAGAGGTTCCCAGTTTGTTTCAAGGTTTTGGCGAGCCTTTTGTGGTAGGATGGGCATTGACTTGTCTTTTTCCTCGGCTTTCCATCCTCAGACTAATGGCCAGACCGAACGAACCAATCAGACCTTGGAAACATATCTGAGATGCTTTGTTTCTGCCGATCAGGATGACTGGGTGTCCTTTTTGCCTTTGGCTGAGTTCGCCCTTAATAATCGGGCCAGCTCGGCTACCTTGGTTTCGCCATTTTTCTGCAATTCTGGGTTCCATCCTCGTTTCTCTTCAGGACAGGTTGAGTCTTCGGACTGTCCTGGTGTGGATACTGTGGTGGACAGGTTGCAGCAGATTTGGACTCATGTAGTGGACAATTTGACCTTGTCCCAGGAGAAGGCTCAACGTTTCGCTAATCGCAGACGCCGTGTGGGTCCCCGACTTCGTGTTGGGGATCTGGTTTGGTTATCTTCTCGTCATATGCCTATGAAGGTTTCCTCTCCTAAGTTTAAACCTCGTTTCAGTGGTCCGTATAGGATTTCTGAGGTTCTTAATCCTGTGTCTTTTCGTCTGACCCTTCCAGATTCTTTTTCCATACATAACGTATTCCATAGGTCATTGTTGCGGAGATACGTGGCACCTATGGTTCCATCTGTTGATCCTCCTGCCCTGATTTTGGTGGAGGGGGAATTGGAGTATATTGTGGAGAAGATTTTGGATTCTCATGTTTCTAGATGGAAACTCCAGTATCTGGTTAAATGGAAGGGTTATGCTCAGGAAGATAATTCCTGGGTTTTTGCCTCTGATGTCCATGCTCCCGATCTTGTTTGTGCCTTTCATGTGGCTCATCCTGGTCGGCCTGGGGGCTCTGGTGAGGGTTCGGTGACCCCTCCTCAAGGGGGGGGTACTGTTGTGAATTCTGTGGCAGAGCTCCCTCCTGTGGTCACAAGTGGTACTTCGGCTGATTCTCTCTGTTAGCTTCTGTTGGTGGAGGGAAGTGGTACTGCGGCTTCTGAGTTTCCTCCCTCAGGTGATCTGGTGAGGTCGTTAGGTGCTTCTCTACTTAACTCCACCTAATGCTTTGATCCTGGCTTCCTGTCAATGTTCCAGTGTTGGACTTGCTTTTCCCTGGATCATTCCTGTGGCCTGCTGCTCTGCATAGCTAAGTTCTTCTTTGCTATTTGTTTGCTATTTTTTCTGTCCAGCTTGTCTAATTTGTTGCTGGAAGCTCTGGGACGCAAAGGGTGTACCTCCGTGCCGTTAGTTCGGTACGGAGGGTCTTTTTGCCCCCTTTGCGTGGTGTTCTTTAGGGTTTTGTGTAGACCGCAAAGTTACCTTTTCTATCCTCTATCTGTTAAGAAAATCGGGCCTCACTTTGCTGAATCTATTTCATCTCTACGTTTGTCTTTTCATCTTAACTCACAGTCATTATATGTGGGGGGCTGCATTTTCCTTTGGGGTATTTCTCTGAGGCAAGGTAGGCTTATTTTCTATCTTCAGGCTAGTTAGTTTCTCAGGCTGTGCCGAGTTGCATAGGCAGAGTTAGGCGCAATCCACGGCTGCCTCTAGTGTTGTTTGGAGAGGATTAGGGATTGCGGTCTGCAGAGTTCCCACGTCTCAGAGCTCGTTCTATGATTTTGGGTTATTGTCAGATCACTGTATGTGCTCTGACCGCTATGTCCATTGTAGTACTGAATTGCCTTTCATAACAGTCTGGGCCCTGCAGCGCTTGCAGCCCTACTTGTACGGTCGCACCTTCACTGTGGTGACCGACCACGACCCTCTGCGCTGGCTAAACACCATGTGTGGAACCAACGGCAGGTTACTACGCTGGAGCCTTGCCCTTCAGCAGTTTGACTTCACCATTGAACACAAAACGGGCAGGGAGCATGGGAATGCAGATGGACTGTCCCGCCAGGGTATACCTGCTGAAGTGCGCATGGAGGAGCACCATGAGGTTTTGCCTCCGTAGCGCACACCAAAAGGGGGAGGTGTCACGATATGGTATGAAATATCATATAAGTAGTTTCTCTTGCTAGCAGGCTGTGGGCTAAAAAGCCCCCCTTCCCTTTCACTCAGCCAAGAGCTTTCCTTTCCAAGGTATGGGGGAAGAAGAGTTAATTGCTTCTAGCTCTGAGAGCAAAGGTATTTACGACCGGCATCCCTGCAGTGGAAAGTGACCAGCTAGAACTGGAAAAATGGCTCCAAAATTCTTGGAAGTTCTTTGTTCTGTTTTTGTAAGATATTAGGCAAACCATTTAAGATAAGAACACGAAAATATATATTCTTAATCTCCCTCGGTGGATCTACCCATCACTCTAAACACGGGCTTCTAACTCCATCTGGTAAAGAAGTAGGGATTTCTCTGTAAATATGTATCACAGATAGGACATATTTGATCTCATTAGAATGCCCACGTTAAACCGAGATGAATGCTGGGTTTGTTATGACTATGACATGTTTTGTAGCGGAGTTATAGAAATTAGATAAAAGTTAGGGTAAAATTAGTTAACTGAAGAGGTAGGAGGGACGAGGTGATCCAACCCCTTTCTGGAATGTCACAGGCTGGAGCTATAACTGTCTGCCCAGATCTTTTTTCCTGGAGAGCCCTGAGCACGTCCAATGAACTGGGACGTATGGAAACTCCACTAGCCTGGTTGCCTGCAATGCTTTGAAAACATGTGAGTGTTATCTTTTCTCCTGTAATCCCTTTATGTTATAATTACCTTGTACATATTTGCAATTGTCTCATTTGTAACATCTTTGTAAAATATTTTGATAAAGCACTGCCTAAATTTTGTGGGGTATATTATTTCATGCTAGTTCTTTCTCCATGCTTTAACAACGTACCCTAAGTCTCCTGAAGGGAATTATGCTACTGTGTTGGGTTAGCTTCGAACCCGTCTAATCGAAGCTGGTGGCAGCATACGTTTTGTACTGGGTAGTTGGGTGTTGTGGTAGCGACTGCGGCGTTGATAATTATTGTTCCTGCCTGAGCGGGAGTAGTTTATCACGTCGCTGCAGCGTGCCCAATAGCCAGTACATAGCAGGCAGCCTTTCTGGCAACTAATTACCCCAGGTGCAGTACCTAATCTGACCTGAGAATAAGGGGGGCGCCAGAGAGCTGCAAGTTTTAAGTGGAACTGTAAGAGGGATATACATAAATCCCTGCAGTTTGTGGTATATTGAAGAGCAGTGGGATACCTAGAATAAGCCCCTGCTGTAAACTAAGAGGTCAATAGCCTGGTGTGTGTTTTTCCATCACATTGTGGAGTGGAGGGATAACTAAGATAAGCCCCCCTGCACATGTGATAGCTGTCTGTTGGCCTAAAGTCACCCCGATCCGTGATGTAGGGGTGACGGTCACGGTGTGAATCGTGACAAATTGGTGGCAGCGGTCAGGGATTCCTGACAGTATATAAAGCAGAAACGTGCCTTCAGGAGCAAAATCATCTTCATGCATGACAATGCACCATCTCATGCTGCAAAAAATACCTCTGAGTCATTGGCTGCTATGGGCATAAACTCATGATGTGGCCACCATCTTCCCCTGACCTCAACCCTATAGAGAACCTTTGGAATATCAAGCAAAAGATCTATGAGGGTGGGAGGCAGTTCACATCAAAACAGCAGCTCTGGGAGGCTATTCTGACTTTATGCAAAGAAATACAAGCAGAAACTCTCCAAAAACCCACAAGTTCGATGGATGCAAGAATTGTGAAGGTGATATCAAAGAAGGGTCCTATGTTAACATGTATCTTGGCCTGTTAGGATGTTTTGGAGTTAAATAGCTTTTTGTTCAGTGAATGTGAACTCCTAATGCTGCAAATTCCACAAATGAGCATTTTCAGTTCTTTAAAACATATCAAATGTTTAAAAATTCTACTGTGCCCAATAATTTCAAACAGTGCATTTTGAGTTTTTATTCATTTACGAGATTATACTGTTATCATTGAGAGGTTTCTGCTATAAAATTCGATGTATACTCTATCGGGTGATGACTTTTATTAGACTGACTGTCATTTGCACTAACCATCTAGGAAAATCAGAGAAAAATATCATTTGCATAATAATTTGGAACACGCAAGGTGAGTTTGTTCGCATCAAACGCAATTGCAGTGATGCCAACAAATTAAAAGATGAATTTGCTTGCTGCTCTCCTAAATTAAAGAAACAAAATTATCCAGATTGGACTTTGAATAGAGCATATAATATAGTTTCAAAGAAAAATTGTACTAATTTACTTGATTCATCTTGTAGAAAACAAAATAATACTATTATTAAACAAAAAAACTTTTTTGTGCTTTCAGTATAGTCCTCAATTTCATGAAATTAAACAAATTATTACTAAATACCTATTCTTGGAGAGGATGATATTTTGGGTAAAATTTTACAGTCTGGTTGTAATATAGTTGCTAGAAGGGCACCCACCATTGGCAATATGGTATCACCTAGTTTTTATACATCAGAAACTAAAAATAGAACATGGCTTACATGCACAGGTTAAATGTGGTAGAACTGGATGCACAACGTGCAAACAGACCATTAATGTCAAAACATTTAGCAATCATAACAATACTAAAAAGTTTTACATAAAATATTTTATTAATTGTAACTCTATTAATGTGGTCTATAAAATTGATTGCACATTATGTTTTAAATCATACATGGGATGTTCCACTCGTAAATTGAAACGCCGGATTTCAGAACATTTGCGTGACATATGAGTCATCTAGTGACAACAGAAATATTTAATCTCTAGCTAAACATTTTATAGATAGTCACGCCAGGAGCGTTATTGCCTTTCGTGCTTATGGCATAGAAATAATTCATTCTTTACCCCGTGCAGGGGATACACAATGCCGTCTTCTAACCCGTAAAGCCTTTTGAATATATTATTTAGGCACTAGATTTCCAGACGGTTACAACAAACGTAATGAGGTAATGTTTCATTAAGTTATGTGGGGCTATTTCTTCTTTTTCTTACCGGTAATTGTTTATGGGGATATAAATTTGTATATATACAGTGACTTTCAAAAGTATTTGAGCTCCTTGACCGTCCTTCTAAACTTTCATCTCAAATAAGGAGAAGACTGATCAGAGATGCAGCCAAGAGGCCCATGATCACTCTGGATGAACTGCAGAGATCTACAGCTGATGTGGGACAGTCTGTCCATAGGACAACAATCAGTCGTACACTGCACAAATCTGGCCTTTATGGAAGAGTGACAAGAAGAAAGCCTTTTCTCAAAGATATCCATATAAAGTGTCATTTAAAGTTTGCAACAAGCCACCTGGGAGACACACCAAAAATGTAGAAGAAGGTGCTCTGGTCAGATGAAACCAGAACTTTTTGGCAACAATGCCAAACGATATGTTTGGCATACAGGCAACACAGCTCATCACCCTGAACACACCATCCCCACTGTCAAACATGGTGACAAAATCATGGTTTGGGCCTGCTTTTCTTCAGCAGGGTCACGGAAGATGGTTAAAATTGATAGGAAGATGGGTGGAGCCAAATACAGGACCATTCTTGAAGAAAACCTGTCGGAGTCTGCAAAAGACCTGAGATTGGGACGGAGATTTGTCTTCCAAAAAGACTATGATCCCAAACATAAAGCAAAATCTACAATGGAATGGTTTACAAATAAATGTATCCAGGTGTTAGAATGGCCAAGTCAAAGTCCAGACCTCAATCCAATCGAGAATCTGTGGAAAGAGCTGAAAACTGTTGTTCACAAACGATCTCCGTCAAACCTCACTGAGCTCGAGCTGTTTGCCATGGAAGAATGGGCAAGAATTTCAGTCTCTGGATGTACAAAACTGATAGAGACATACCCTAAGCGACTTGCAGCTGTAATCTCAGCAAAAGGTGGCGCAACAAAGTATTAAGTTCACTTTTCCATTTTTGAATTTCAGCAAAAATTTAAAATAACCAATAAATTTCGTTCAACTTCACGATTGTGTTCCACTTGTTTTTGATTCTTCACCAAAAATTTACATTTGGTATCTTTATGTTTGAAGCGTGATATGTGGGAAAAGATTGAAAAGTTCCAGGGAGCTGAATACTTTTGCAAGGCACTGTATTTAGTACCATCTTACGCATTTCACTTTTTCGTGGTTTTATATCACATGTTCTTTGTTTCTAATGTTCATTTCAGGACCTTTCCGGTATAATTAACATATATCATGTGATTTTTTTTGGTCAGTCACGACTGGTGGCTTGAGATATATATACCGGTGTCAGTGATGGTAACATAAGAGCTTTGACAAAGATCATCGCAGTGATCGAAACGCGTCGCTGTGTCTGCCTGTCTGTCATTCTTTGTCCTGAAATTTTCTATGAAATTTTAATGTTTATCTGATAAAGGAAGATTAATCATTTTATCCAAGGAGCTTGAAGAATTTTCAGTCATTTTGTTTAACCCCTTTACCCCCAAGGGTGGTTTGCACGTTAATGACCAGGCCAATTTTTACAATTCTGACCACTGTCCCTTTATGAGGTTATAACTCCGAAACGCTTCAACGGATCTTAGCGATTCTGAGATTGTTTTCTTGTAACATATTGTACTTCATGATAGTGCTAAAATTTCTTCGATATAACTTGCGTTTATTTGTGAAAAAAACGGAAATTTGGCGAAAATTTTGAAAATTTCACAATTTTCCAACTTTGAATTTTTATTCTGTTAAACCAGAGAGTTATGTGACACAATATAGTTAATAAATAACATTTCCCACATGTCTACTTTACATCAGCACAATTTTTGAAACAAACTTTTTTTTTTCAAGGAAGTTATAAGGGTTAAAATTTGACCAGCAATTTCTCATTTTTACAACCAAATTTACAAAACCATTTTTTTTAGGGACCACCTCACATTTGAAGTCATTTTGAAGGGTCTATATGGCAGAAAATACCCAAAAGCGACACCATTCTAAAAACTGCACCCCTCAAGGTGCTCAAAACCACATTCAAGAAGTTTATTAACCCTTCAGGTGATTCACAGCAGCAGAAGCAACATGGAAGGAAAAAATTAACATTTTACTTTTTAGTCACAAAAATGATCTTTCAGCAATAATCTTTTTAATTTCCCAAGGGTAAAAAGAGAAAATGGACCTCAAAAGTTGTTGTCCAATTTATCCTGAGTACGCTGATACCCCACATGTGAGGGGGAACCACTTTTTGGGCGCATGGCAGGGCTCAGAAGGAAAGGAGCGCCGTTTGACTTTTTCAAGCTAAATTTGGCTGGAATTGAGATCGGACGCCATGTCGCGTTTGGCGACCCCCTGATGTGCCTAAACAGTGGAAACCCCCCACAAGTGACCCTATTTTGGAAACTAGACCCCCTAAGGAACTTATCTAGATGTGTCATGAGCACTTTTATCCCCCAAGTTATTCACAAAAGTTTATAACGCCCGGGCGTGAAAAAAAAAATTCCTATTTTTTCCACAAACATGATCGTTTAGTCCCCAATTTTTTATTTTCTCAAGGGTAAAAGGAGAAATTGGACCCCAAAAGTTGTTGTCCAATTTGTCCTGAGTACGCTGATACCCCATATGTGGGGGGGGACCACTGTGTGGGCGCATGGCAGGGCTCAGAAGGAAAGGAGCGCCGTTTGACTTTTTCAAGCTAAATTTGGCTGGAATTGAGATCGGACGCCATGTCGCGTTTGGCGACCCCCTGATGTGCCTAAACAGTGGAAACCCCCCACAAATGACCCCATTTTGGAAACTAGACCCCCTAAGGAACTTATCTAGATGTGTCATGAGCACTTTTATCCCCCAAGTGCTTCACGAAAGTTTATAACGCCCGGGCGTGAAAAAAAAAAATCCTATTTTTTCCACAAACATGATCGTTTAGTCCCCAATTTTTTATTTTCTCAAGGGTAAAAGGAGAAATTGGACCCCAAAAGTTGTTGTCCAATTTGTCCTGAGTACGCTGATACCCCATATGTGGGGGGGGACCACTGTTTGGGCGCATGGCAGGGCTCAGAAGGAAAGGAGCGCCGTTTGACTTTTTCAAGCTAAATTTGGCTGGAATTGAGATCGGACGCCATGTCGCGTTTGGCGACCCCCTGATGTGCCTAAACAGTGGAAACCCCCCACAAATGACCCCATTTTGGAAACTAGACCCCCTAAGGAACTTATCTAGATGTGTCATGAGCACTTTTATCCCCCAAGTGCTTCACGAAAGTTTATAACGCCCGGGCGTGAAAAAAAAAATTCCTATTTTTTCCACAAACATGATCGTTTAGTCCCCAATTTTTTATTTTCTCAAGGGTAAAAGGAGAAATTGGACCCCAAAAGTTGTTGTCCAATTTGTCCTGAGTACGCTGATACCCCATATGTGGGGGGGGACCACTGTGTGGGCGCATGGCAGGGCTCAGAAGGAAAGGAGCGCCGTTTGACTTTTTCAAGCTAAATTTGGCTGGAATTGAGATCGGACGCCATGTCGCGTTTGGCGACCCCCTGATGTGCCTAAACAGTGGAAACCCCCCACAAATGACCCCATTTTGGAAACTAGACCCCCTAAGGAACTTATCTAGATGTGTCATGAGCACTTTTATCCCCCAAGTGCTTCACGAAAGTTTATAACGCCCGGGCGTGAAAAAAAAAAATCCTATTTTTTCCACAAACATGATCGTTTAGTCCCCAATTTTTTATTTTCTCAAGGGTAAAAGGAGAAATTGGACCCCAAAAGTTGTTGTCCAATTTGTCCTGAGTACGCTGATACCCCATATGTGGGGGGGGACCACTGTTTGGGCGCATGGCAGGGCTCAGAAGGAAAGGAGCGCCGTTTGACTTTTTCAAGCTAAATTTGGCTGGAATTGAGATCGGACGCCATGTCGCGTTTGGCGACCCCCTGATGTGCCTAAACAGTGGAAACCCCCCACAAATGACCCCATTTTGGAAACTAGACCCCCTAAGGAACTTATCTAGATGTGTCATGAGCACTTTTATCCCCCAAGTGCTTCACGAAAGTTTATAACGCCCGGGCGTGAAAAAAAAAATTCCTATTTTTTCCACAAACATGATCGTTTAGTCCCCAATTTTTTATTTTCTCAAGGGTAAAAGGAGAAATTGGACCCCAAAAGTTGTTGTCCAATTTGTCCTGAGTACGCTGATACCCCATATGTGGGGGGGACCACTGTTTGGGCGCATGGCAGGGCTCAGAAGGAAAGGAGCGCCGTTTGACTTTTTCAAGCTAACTTTGGCTGGAATTGAGATCGGACGCCATGTCGCGTTTGGCGACCCCCTGATGTGCCTAAACAGTGGAAACCCCCCACAAGTGACCCCATTTTGGAAACTAGACCCCCTAAGGAACTTATCTAGATGTGTCATGAGCACTTTTATCCCCCAAGTGCTTCACGAAAGTTTATAACGCCCTGGCGTGAAAAAAAAAATTCCTATTTTTTTCCACAAACATGATCGTTTAGTCCCCAATTTTTTATTTTCTCAAGGGTAAAAGGAGAAATTGGACCCCAAAAGTTGTTGTCCAATTTGTCCTGAGTACGCTGATACCCCATATGTGGGGGGGGGGCCACTGTTTGGGCGCATGGCAGGGCTCAGAAGGAAAGGAGCGCCGTTTGACTTTTTCAAGCTAACTTTGGCTGGAATTGAGATCGGACGCCATGTCGCGTTTGGCGACCCCCTGATGTGCCTAAACAGTGGAAACCCCCCACAAGTGACCCCATTTTGGAAACTAGACCCCCTAAGGAACTTATCTAGATGTGTCATGAGCACTTTTATCCCCCAAGTGCTTCACGAAAGTTTATAACGCCCTGGCGTGAAAAAAAAAATTCCTATTTTTTTCCACAAACATGATCGTTTAGTCCCCAATTTTTTATTTTCTCAAGGGTAAAAGGAGAAATTGGACCCCAAAAGTTGTTGTCCAATTTGTCCTGAGTACGCTGATACCCCATATTTGGGGGGAACCACTGTTTGGGCGCATGGCAGGGCTCAGAAGGAAAGGAGCGCCGTTTGACTTTTTCAAGCTAACTTTGGCTGGAATTGAGATCGGACGCCATGTCGCGTTTGGAGAGCCCATGATGTGCCTAAACAGTGGAAACCCCCCACAAGTGACCCCATTTTGGAAACTAGACCCTCTAAGGAACTTATCTAGTTGTGTGGTGAGAATTTTGAACCCCCACGTGCTTCACTAAAGTATATAATGCCCAGGCGTGAAAATAAAAAATCCTATTTTTTCCTACAAAAATGATATTTTAGTCCCCAATTTTTAATTTTCCCAAGGGTACCAGGAGAAATTGGACCCCAAAAGTTGTTGTCCAATTTGTCCTGAGTACGCTGATACCCCATATGTGGGGAGGAACTACTGTTTGGGCACACGTTGGGGCTCGAAAGGGAAGTAGTGACGTTTTGGAATGCAGACTTTGATGGAATGTTCTGCTGGCATCATGTTCCATTTGCAGAGCCCCTGATGTGACTAAACAGTAGAAACCCCCCACAAGTGACCCCATTTTGGAAACTGTACCCCCTAAGGAACTTATCTAGTTGTGTGGTGAGAATTTTGAACCCCCACGTGCTTCACTAAACTTTATAATGCCCAGGTGTGAAAATAAAAAATCCTATTTTTTCCCACAAAAATGATATTTTAGTCCCCAATTTTTAATTTTCCCAAGGGTACCAGGAGAAATTGGACCCCCAAAGTTGTTGTCCAATTTGTCCTGAGTACGCTGATACCCCATATGTGGGGAGGAACTACTGTTTGGGCACACGTTGGGGCTCGAAAGGGAAGTAGTGACGTTTTGGAATGCAGACTTTGATGGAATGTTCTGCTGGCATCATGTTCCATTTGCAGAGCCCCTGATGTGACTAAACAGTAGAAACCCCCCACAAGTGACCCCATTTTGGAAACTGTACCCCCTAAGGAACTTATCTAGTTGTGTGGTGAGAAATTTGAACCCCCACGTGCTTCACTAAAGTTTATAATGCCCAGGCGTGAAAATAAAAAATCCTATTTTTTCCCACAAAAATGATATTTTAGTCCCCAATTTTTAATTTTCCCAAAGGTAACAGGAGAAATTGGACATCAAAAGTTGTTGTCCAAATTGTCCTGATTACGCTGGTACGCCATATGTGGGAAAAAACTGTTTAGGCACACGTTGGGGCTCGAAAGGGAAGTTGTGACGTTTTGGAATGCAGAAATTGTCTGCGGTCGTCATGTTCCGTTTGCAGAGCCCCTGATGTGCCTAAACAGTAAAAAAAACCCACAAGTGACATCATTTTGGAACCTAGACCCCCCCCAAGGAACTTATCTAGATGTGCCCCCTTTTTGGAACTAATGTACGCTTTCTTGTAAAGTAAATTAGTAGTGCATGGAGGAGTGGTACAATCTGAAGCAATCCTTCATACACAGGCCAGGTTTTTCGGGGCAGGTGTCGCATTGATAAATGGTGTCCTTGCGTATTCCCCTTTTGTAACACACTCGGCACCTTTTTTGCGGCTTACCTTTTCTGCCGGTTGGCGGGACCACCCCCGGAAAATGCTGGCCTGGTACGATACGAGCACCTTCAGTTCCGGAAGTACTGGGGCCCTCTCCTTCCGGAGTACCAAATATCAGGGCCTTAACCACTACCTCCTGGAACTGAAGGTACGACGTATCGGTGTGGCGTGCACATCGTAACAGCAGGAAAGCGTTGAGCATTGCCATTTGTACGATGTGGACGGCCAACTTTTTGTACCACACCTTGGCCTTTCTCAAAGCACTGTATGGTTGGAGGAGTTGATCAGAGAGATCAACCCCCCCCATGCTTTTGTTGTAGCCCAGTACACAGTCCGGTTTGCAGACCTGTGTAGAGGTACCCCGTACAGTGCTGAGGGCTCTGCCATCACCATGTATGGTGGTCAAGAGAAGGACATCCCTCTTGTCCTTGTACTTGACCACCAGCAGGTGGTCGCTACATTGGGCCTTGCTCTCACCTTTTCTGAGCATCTGCCGAAGTAGCGTCTTTGGGAGGCCTCTCTGATTTTTGCGCACAGTACCGCAGGCTGCGGTACCTCGCGCAGAGAGGGATTTGTAGAGTGGGATGCTGGTATAAAAGTTATCAGTATAGAGGTGATAACCTTTATCCAGCAGTGGGTGCACCAAATCCCACACGATCTTCCCACTCACTCCCAGGACAGGAGGACACTCAGGGGGTTCAATCCTGCTGTCCTTCCCTTCATACACTCTAAACCTGTGGATGTACCCTGAGGCACTCTCACACAGCTTGTAGAGTTTGATTCCGTACCTGGCCCTTTTGTTGGGCAGGTATTGACGGAATCCGAGCCGCCCCTTAAAATGGACCAAGGACTCATCCACGCAGATGTCCCTTTTGGGCACGTACACTTCAGAAAACTTTTTGTTGAAGTGTTCGATGACCGGCCGAACTTTGAACAGACGGTCAAAGTTGGGGTCATCTCGTGCGGGACACTGTGCATTATCGGAATAATGCAGGAATTTATGGATGGCCTCAAAACGTCTCCGAACCATGGCCATTCGGAATACTGGAGTGTTATATAAAACATCTACACTCCAATATTGCCGCATTTCTGGCTTCTTCACGATCCCCATGTGGAGGACCAGGCCCCAAAACTGCATCATTTCAACTGCGTCTACAGGAGACCAGTTGGAAAATGATGTACCGGGGTTTTGCTCCAAAAATTGACGAGCATACAAATTAGTTTGCTCCACCATGAGGTTAATAAAATCCTCAGAGAAAAAGACTTTGAAAAAGTCTGTTTCTGTGAGGCCCGTGGTGTCAAACTTGATTCCTGATTCTGCCACAAAATCAGGAATCAGTGGCTCGTAATTTTCGGGGGGCGAGGTCCATGTGGGTTCCGCAGTGGGGAGCGCTGGTTCAGGAGTGGTGGGGGCTGCCTCATCTTCTGTCCTGGGGCGTCTGCGTGGTGGTTCCGCAGGACCCGAGGAGGAAGAGGAGGAGGAGGAGGAAGAGGAGGAGGAGGAGGAAGAGGATGAAGAATCAGAAAAGTGAAGAAAAGTGGGATCCTCTCCCTCGCTATCAGTGTCGGAGGCAAGGAAAGCATATGCCTCCTCCAATGAATAGCGCTGTTGGGACGAACGGGACGAGCGGGACATTTTTGTGTGAATATGGTGATTGGGTGCACTTTATTGATAACTGTATGTGTATGTGTGGGGGGATAGTGATTTGTGCAAACTTATCTGAAAAGAAAATGCTAAAAGGAGAAGAAAAACCTGTAAAAAAAAAAAAAAAAGGCAGGCACAAACTCTGATAAGAGAACTGCGTCACTTATCAAAGTTTGGCGGCTGCGGGATGTGTGTACGGAGGTTGCGCAAAAAGGCTGAAGGGAAAAAAGCGAGCGCGAGAGTTGATCGGTGAACTGCGTCACCAATCAACGCTCGGCGGCTGTTAAATGGGCGCACGGAAGGAGGTGCAAAGGGGGGTAAAAAGAGGGGGAAGGGAGATGGGGGTGGAAGTGGGGATTGGGCAGGGATCAGTGATCAAAACGTACGGTTGTAGTCAGGTGGCGCAAAAGGGGGGTGAAAAAAAAAAAAGGAAAACGGCAGGCACAAACTCTGATAAGTGAACTGCGTCACTTATCAAACTTTGGCGGCTGCGGAATGTGTGTACGGAGTTGGCGCAACGGGGGTGAGGGAAAAAAAGCGAGCGCGAGCGTTGATCGGTGAACTGCGTCACCAATCAACGTTCGGCGGCTGTTAAATGGGCGCACGGAAGGAGGTGCAAAGGGGGGTAAAAAGAGGGGGAAGGGAGATGGGGGTGGAAGTGGGGATTGGGCAGGGATCAGTGATCAAAACGTACGGTTGTAGTCAGGTGGCGCAAAAGGGGGGTGAAAAAAAAAAAAAGGGAAAACGGCAGGCACAAACTCTGATAAGTGAACTGCGTCACTTATCAAACTTCGGCGGCTGCGGAATGTGTGTACGGAGTTGGCGCAACGGGGGTGAGGGAAAAAAGCGAGCGCGAGCGTTGATCGGTGAACTACGTCACCAATCAACGTTCGGCGGCTGTTAAATGGGCGCACGGAAGGAGGTGCAAAGGGGGGTAAAAAGAGGGGGAAGGGAGATGGGGGTGGAAGTGGGGATTGGGCAGGGATCAGTGATCAAAACGTACGGTTGTAGTCAGGTGGCGCAAAAGGGGGGTGAAAAAAAAAAAAGGAAAACGGCAGGCACAAACTCTGATAAGTGAACTGCGTCACTTATCAAACTTTGGCGGCTGCGGAATGTGTGTACGGAGTTGGCGCAACGGGGGTGAGGGAAAAAAAGCGAGCGCGAGCGTTGATCGGTGAACTGCGTCACCAATCAACGTTCGGCGGCTGTTAAATGGGCGCACGGAAGGAGGTGCAAAGGGGGGTAAAAAGAGGGGGAAGGGAGATGGGGGTGGAAGTGGGGATTGGGCAGGGATCAGTGATCAAAACGTACGGTTGTAGTCAGGTGGCGCAAAAGGGGGGTGAAAAAAAAAAAAAGGGAAAACGGCAGGCACAAACTCTGATAAGTGAACTGCGTCACTTATCAAACTTCGGCGGCTGCGGAATGTGTGTACGGAGTTGGCGCAACGGGGGTGAGGGAAAAAAGCGAGCGCGAGCGTTGATCGGTGAACTACGTCACCAATCAACGTTCGGCGGCTGTTAAATGGGCGCACGGAAGGAGGTGCAAAGGGGGGTAAAAAGAGGGGGAAGGGAGATGGGGGTGGAAGTGGGGATTGGGCAGGGATCAGTGATCAAAACGTACGGTTGTAGTCAGGTGGCGCAAAAGGGGGGTGAAAAAAAAAAAAGGAAAACGGCAGGCACAAACTCTGATAAGTGAACTGCGTCACTTATCAAACTTTGGCGGCTGCGGAATGTGTGTACGGAGTTGGCGCAACGGGGGCGAGGGAAAAAAAGCGAGCGCGAGCGTTGATCGGTGAACTGCGTCACCAATCAACGCTCGGCGGCTACTAAATGTGCGCACGGAGGCGGCACAAATGGGGGTGGAGGGGGTAAAAAGAGGGGGAAGGGGGGATTGGGGTGGATGAACGGGGATTGGGGTGGATGAACGGGGATTGGGCAGGGATCAGGGATAAAACTTACGTTTAGTTGTCTTCTTTCTTTAGCAGGGATTGTGGTGCTACAGGCTGCTGTGGCACCACAATACCCAGCACGGCAGGGAGATCCAGGCACAAAATCCAGCAGGGAGATCCAGCAGTATGACCGCTCTGTAGGAATCCTCAGCTAGAATGAGGACCCTGCAGAGCGGTCATACACAGGTCAGGCAGGTGACACAGACAGGTCACAGAGCGGTCATGCTGCTGCTGTGACCTGTCATTGGTGGGATCGACCATAACATCGATCCCACCAATCAGAGCTTTCCTGGTGACCTGGCTGTGACCTGCCTAGGATCGGATCTGTTCGCGCCATCCTAGGCAGGTCACAGCCAGGTCACCTGCAGGGCACAGAGCGGTCACAGAGTGATCGCCGCTGCGCCCTGTGATTGGCGCGATCGACGATGACATCGATCGCGCCAATCGGCTCCTGCAGGCCCTGCTGGGCCTGCACTGTGTCCTATCCTAGGATCGGTGCTATTAGAGCACCGATCCACGCAGGTTCCGGCAGGGCACAGCGCGGTAATACCGCGCGGTGCCCTGCGATTGGCGCGATCGATGCGATCGGCGATCGCGCCAATCCGGGCTGTTCTTGCCGGTGCCTGGCGTTGCCAGGCACCGGACCTAGGATCGAGTACATCGGTACTCGATCCTAGCCTGTGACCTCATTGTTTCAGCCGCTCCGATTGGCTGAAACAATGAGAATGGCTGTGATTGGCTGTTCAGAATTGAACAGCCAATCACAGCGATCGAGAGGGCGGGTGGGCGGCGACAATGCCCTGGATGCCGAGGCCATCTCCCCCCAGGTGAGATGGCGTCGGAATTTTAATGCGATCACCGCGACTTAAGTCGCGGTATCGCATTAAAGGGCAGGACGTACTATCCCGTCAAGGGTCAGATAGGCCCAGGGCACCTCGACGGGATAGTACGTCCAAGGTCACAGAGGGGTTAAAAATAAACATTTAACCCCTTCCCGACATGCGCCATACATATACTGCTCTGCGGGAGGTGCGTTCCCATGAAGAGAAGTATATGTACGGCGCACCGATCTTGCGGCCTCACGCTGAGTGCTGCCGTAATCAGGTGCAGGTGTCAGCTGTATGGGACATCTGACACTCTGCAGCAATGCCCACGATTGGTGCTAGCACCGATCGTCGGCATTTAACCACTCTGATGCCACTGTCAGTAGTGACAGCGGCATAGAGAAGCATTGCGTAGGGAGGGGGCTCCCTACGCGCTTCCATCAGGGCATCGTGATTGCATCGCGATGATCTGAGGGTCTCCATGGAGACGCCTGTCACCAAGATGGCCGCAGGGTCCTGTAGGGAAGGTGGCTTATGAGCACCTGCTGAGAGTAGGCGCTGTCAAACCTCCTTCCCTGCCTGTCAGATCCTGACATGCCTCCTTCCACCAAATACTGGCAGCCAAGGTTCACATACTTTTGCCACTTACAGACATGGGATATTGGATAATTTTCCTCAATAAATAATAGCAAAGTCCAGTATTTTTACTCATCTGTTTGATTTGGTTCTCTTAATATACTTTTAGGGCTTGGGTGAAAATCTAATTTGGTTTTAGGTCATATTTATGCAGAAATAAGGAACATTTTGAAGGATTCACAAAGTTTCTAGCACCCCTGTATATAGTAATCTGAAGCAAGCCCCAAGTCTGATTTTCTGAACTCAGTGACAATATTGTCTGGAGATAACTGTCCCAGTTTTGAGGTGTACATGGCTATTTTACAACTTTCATTAGTCTACTTACTTACAGTTGTGCTCAAGTTTTCATACCCCAGCAGAATGTTTGCTTTCTTGGCCTTTTTTCAGAGAATATAAATGATAACACCAAAACTCATGGTTAGTGGTTGGATAAAGCCATTTATTGTCAAACTACTTTGTTTTCTCTTACATCCAGCCACTGACGTTTCTGGACTGTGAGTCATGGGTAAAGCAAAAAAATTGTCAACAGATCTGCAGGAAATGGAAGTTGAACTGTATAAAACAGGAAAGGTATACAAAATCCAAGGAATTGATAATGCCTGTCAGCAGCGTTCAAACTGTGATTAACAAATGGAAAATCAGGGGCGCTGTAAAGACAAAACCACGGTGATGTAGACCAACAAAAATGTCCACAACTGCCAGGAAAATTGATTGGGATGTAAAGAAAACCCCACACAGAACATCAGCTGAAATACAGGACTCTCTGAAAAATAGTGGGGTGGCTGTTTCAAGATGCACAACAAAAAGGCACTTGAAGAAAAATGGGCTGCATGGTCGAGTCTCCAGAAGAAAGCCATTACTGAGCAAATGCCACAAAGTATCTCACCTACAATACACAAAACAGCACAGAGACAAGCCTGAAAACTTCTGGAACAAAGTAATTTGGAGTGATGAGACCAAAATTGAACTTTTTGGCCACAACCATAGACGTTACATTTGGAGAGAGGTCAACAAGGCCTATGATGAAAGGAACAGCATTTCTACTGTAAAGTACGGAAGTGGATCGCTAATGTTTTGGAAATGTGTGAGCTACAAAGGCACAGGAAATGTCACGCCGTAAGTGGTGTTAAAGGGGCAGGACGGCGTACTGGGACCCGCACCTGTCCCTACCACTTTAATGGGGCCCTGGCTTTCCCTTATCTCGGGGGTACCTATAATGGCTAGGAGACCCGAGCCGCCAGCGTATCCCTGTCTCTTGGGCAGGCCCTATCAGTGGCCCCTTCTCTGTTATGGCTGGCAATCAGGCAACACAGCGTGCAGTAATCAGCGCACATACAGAGATCTGGCAATAACCAAAAACAATAGGACGAGCTCTGAGACGTGGAATCTCTGTAGACTGCAGTACCTGATCTATCCTCACACCACTATAAGCAGCAGTGGATTGCGCCTATCACTACCTATGCAACTCGGCACTGCCTGAGAAGCTGACTGGCCTGAAGATAGAAATACAAGCCTGACTTACCTCAGAGAAATACCCCAAAGGAATAGGCAGCCCCCCACATATAATGACTGTTAGCAAGATGAAAAGACAAACGTAGGAATGAAATAGATTCAGCAAAGTGAGGCCCGATATTCTAGACAGAGCGAGGATAGCAAAGAGAACTATGCAGTCTACAAAAAAACCTAAAACGAAAACCACGCAAAGGGGCAAAAAGACCCACCGTGCCGAACTAACAGCACGGTGGTGCACCCCTTTGCTTCTCAGAGCTTCCAGCAAAAGAAAATAGCAAGCTGGACAGAAAAAACAGAAAACAAACTAGAAGCACTTATCTAGCAGAGCAGCAGGCCCAAGGAAAGATGCAGTAGCTCAGATCCAACACTGGAACATTGACAAGGAGCAAGGAAGACAGACTCAGGTGGAGCTAAATAGCAGGGCAGCCAACGGGCTCACCAAAACACCTGAGGGAGGAAGCCCAGAGACTGCAATACCACTTGTGACCACAGAAGTGAACTCAGCCACAGAATTCACAACAGTACCCCCCCTTGAGGAGGGGTCACCGAACCCTCACCAGAACCCCCAGGCCGACCAGGATGAGCCACATGAAAGGCACGAACAAGATCTGGGGCATGGACATCAGAGGCAAAAACCCAGGAATTATCTTCCTGAGCATAACCCTTCCATTTGACCAGATACTGGAGTTTCCGTCTAGAGACACGAGAATCCAAAATCTTCTCCACAATATACTCCAATTCCCCCTCCACCAAAACAGGGGCAGGAGGCTCCACAGATGGAACCATAGGTGCCACGTATCTCCTCAACAACGACCTATGGAATACATTATGTATGGAAAAGGAGTCTGGGAGGATCAGACGAAAAGACACCGGATTGAGAATCTCAGAAATCCTATACGGACCAATAAAACGAGGTTTAACCCCTCTGTGACCTTAGACGTACTATCCCGTCGAGGTGCCCTGGGCTTATCTGACCCTGGACGGGATAGTACGTCATAGCCGATCGGCCGCGCTCACGGGGGGAGCGCGGCCGATCGCGGCCGGGTGTCAGCTGCTTATCGCAGCTGACATCCGGCACTATGTGCCAGGAGCGGTCACGGACCGCCCCCGGCACATTAACCCCTGGCACACCGCGATCAAAGATGATCGCGATGTGCCGGCGGTGCAGGGAAGCACCGCGCAGGGAGGGGGCTCCCTGCGGGCTTCCCTGAGCCCCCCGCAGCAACGCGATGTGATCGCGTTGCTGCGAGGGTCTCCTCACCTCCCTCCCTGCTCGAGCCCCGGATCCAAGATGGCCGCGGATCCGGGTCCTGCAGGGAGGGAGGTGGCTTCACAGAAGCCTGCTCAGAGCAGGCACTGTGAAGGCTGCAGCGCTGCATGTCAGATCAGTGATCTGACAGAGTGCTGTGCAAACTGTCAGATCACTGATCTGTGATGTCCCCCCCTGGGACAAAGTAAAAAAGTAAAAAAAAAATTTTCCAAATGTGTAAAAAAAATAAAAAAAAATATTCCAAAATAATGAAAAAAAAAAAAAAATATTATTCCCATAAATACATTTCTTCATCTAAATAAAAAAAAAAAAACAATAAAAGTACACATATTTAGTATCGCCGCGTCCGTAACGACCCGACCTATAAAACTGTCCCACTAGTTAACCCCTTCAGTAAACACCGTAAGAAAAAAAAAAAAAACGAGGCAAAAAACAACGCTTTATTATCATACCGCCGAACAAAAAGTGGAATAACACGCGATCAAAAGGACAGATATAAATAACCATGGTACCGCTGAAAGCGTCATATTGTCCCGCAAAAAAAGAGCCGCCATACAGCATCATCAGCAAAAAAATAAAAAAGTTATAGTCCTGAGAATAAAGCGATGCAAAAATAATTATTTTTTCTGTAAAATAGTTTTTATCGTATAAAAGCACCAAACCATAAAAAAATGATATAAATGAGGTATCGCTGTAATCGTACTGACCCGAAGAATAAAATTGATTTATCAATTTTACCAAACGCAGAACGGTATAAACGCCTCCCCCAATAGAAATTCATGAATAGCTGGCTTTTGGTCATTCTTCCTCACAAAAATCGGAATAAAAAGCGATAAAAAAATGTCACGTGCCCAAAAATGTTTTCAATAAAAACGTCAACTCGTCCCGCAAAAAACAAGACCTCACATGACTCTGTGGACCAAAATATGGAAAAATTATAGCTCTCAAAATGTGGTATTGCAAAAAATATTTTTTGCAATAAAAAGGGTCTTTCAGTGTGTGACGGCTGCCAATCATAAAAATCCGCTAAAAAACCCGCTATAAAAGTAAATCAAACCCCCCTTCATCACCCCCTTAGTTAGGGAAAAATAAAAAAAAATGTATTTATTTCCATTTTCCCATTAGGGCTAGGGTTAGGGCTAGGATTAGGGTTAGGGTTAGGGCTAGGGCTAGGGTTAGGGCTAGGGCTAGGGTTAGGGCTAGGGCTAGGGTTAGGGCTAGGGTTAGGGCTAGGGTTAGGGCTAGGGTTAGGGCTAGGGTTAGGGTTAGGGCTAGGGTTAGGGCTAGGGTTAGGGCTAGGGTTAGGGTTAGGGCTAGGGTTAGGGCTAGGGTTAGGGCTAGGGTTAGGGCTAGGGCTAGGGTTAGGGCTAGGGTTAGAGTTAGGGTTGGGGCTAAAGTTAGGGTTAGGGTTTAGATTACATTTACAGTTGGGAATAGGGTTGGGATTAGGGTTAGGGGTGTGTCAGGGTTAGAGGTGTGGTTAGGGTTACCGTTGGAATTAGGGTTAGGGGTGTGTTTAGATTAGGGTTTCAGTTATAATTGGGGGGTTTCCACTGTTTCGGCACATCAGGGGCTCTCCAAACACGACATGGCGTCCGATCTCAATTCCAGCCAATTCTGCGTTGAAAAAGTAAAACAGTGCTCCTTCCCTTCCGAGCTCTCCTGTGTGCCCAAACAGGGGTTTACCCCAACATATGGGGTATCAGCGTACTCAGGACAAATTGGACAACAACTTTTGTGGACCAATTTCTCCTGTTACCCTTGGGAAAATACAAAACTGGGGGCTAAAAAATAATTTTTGTGGGAAAACAAAAAGATTTTTTATTTTCACGGCTCTGCGTTATAAACTGTAGTGAAACACTTGGGGGTTCAAAGTTCTCACAACACATCTAGATAAGTTCATTGAGGGGTATAGTTTCCAATATGGGGTCACTTGTGGGGGGTTTCTACTGTTTAGGTACATTAGGGGCTCTGCAAACGCAATGTGACGCCTGCAGACCAATCCATCTAAGTCTGCATTCCAAATGATGCTCCTTCCCTTCCGAGCCCTCCCATGCGCCCAAACGGTGGTTCCCCCCCACATATCGGGTATCAGCGTACTCAGGACAAATTGGACAACAACATTTAGGGTCCAATTTCTCCTGCTAACCTTGGAAAAATACAAAACTGGGGGCTAAAATATAATTTTTGTGGAAAAAAAAATATTTTTTATTTGCACGGCTCTGCGTTATAAACTGTAGTGAAATACTTGGGGGTTCAAAGCTCTCACAACACATCAAGATGAGTTCCTTAGGGGGTCTACTTTCCAAAATGGTGTCACTTGTGGGGGGTTTCTACTGTTTAGGTACATTAGGGGCTCTGCAAACGCAATGTGACGCCTGCAAACCATTCCATCTAAGTCTGCATTCCAAATGGCGCTCCTTCCCTTCCGAACCCTCCCATGCGCCCAAACGGTGGTTCCCCCCCCACATATGGGGTATCAGCGTACTCAGGACAAATTGGACAACAACTTTTGGGGTCCAATTTCTCCTGTTACCCTAGGGAAAATACAAAACTGGGGGCTAAAAAATAATTTTTGTGGGAAAAAAATTTTGTTTTATTTTTATGGCTCTGCATTATAAACTTCTGTGAAGCCCTTGGTGGGTCAAAGTGCTCACCACACCTCTAGATAAGTTCCTTAGGGGGTCTACTTTCCAAAATGGTGTCACTTGTGGGGGGTTTCAATGTTTAGGCACATCAGTGGCTCTCCAAACGCAACATGGCGTCCCATCTCAATTCCTGTCAATTTTGCATTGAAAAGTCAAACGGCGCTCCTTCCCTTCCGAGCTCTCCCATGCGCCCAAACAGTGGTTTACTGCCACATATGGGGTATCAGCGTACTCGGGACAAATTGGACAACAACTTTTGAGGTCCAATTTCTTCTCTTACCCTTGGAAAAATAAAAAATTGGGGGCAAAAATATAATTTTTGTGAAAAAATATGATTTTTTATTTTTACGGTTCTGCATTATAAACTTCTGTGAAGCACTTGGTGGGTCAAAGTGCTCACCACACCTCTAGATAAGTTCCTTAGGGGGTCTACTTTCCAAAATGGTGTCACTTGTGGGGGGTTTCAATGTTTAGGCACATCAGTGGCTCTCCAAACGCAACATGGCGTCCCATCTCAATTACTGTCAATTTTGCATTGAAAAGTCAAACTGCGCTCCTTCCCTTCCGAGCTCTCCCATGCGCCCAAACAGTGGTTTACTGCCACATATGGGGTATCAGCGTACTCAGGACAAATTGGTCAACAACTTTTGAGGTCCAATTTCTTCTCTTACCCTTGGAAAAATAAAAAATTGGGGGCAAAAATATAATTTTTGTGAAAAAATATGATTTTTTATTTTTACGGTTCTGCATTATAAACTTCTGTGAAGCACTTGGTGGGTCAAAGTGCTCACCACACATCCAGATAAGTTCCTTAGGGGGTCTACTTTCCAAAATGGTGTCACTTGTGGGGGGTTTCAATGTTTAGGCACATCAGTGGCTCTCCAAACGCAACATGGCGTCCCATCTCAATTCCTGTCAATTTTGCATTGAAAAGTCAAATAGCGCTCCTTCCCTTCCGAGCTCTCCCATGCGCCCAAACAGTGGTTTACTGCCACATATGGGGTATCAGCGTACTCAGGACAAATTGGACAACAACTTTTTGGGTCCAATTTCTCCTGTTACCCTTGGTAAAATAAAACAAATTGGAGCTGAAGTAAATTTTTTGTGTAAAAAAGTTAAATGTTCATTTTTATTTAAACATTCCAAAAATTCCTATTAAACACCTGAAGGGTTAATAAACTTCTTGAATGTGGTTTTGAGCACCTTGAGGGGTGCAGTTTTTAGAATGGTGTCACACTTGGGCATTTTCTATCATATAGACCCCTCAAAATGACTTCAAATGAGACGTGGTCCCTAAAAAAAAATGGTGTTGTAAAAATGAGAAATTGCTGGTCAACTTTTAACCCTTATAACTCCCTAACAAAAAAAAAAATTGGTTCCAAAATTATGCTGATGTAAAGGAGACATGTGGGAAATGTTACTTATTAAGTATTTTGTGTGACATATCTCTGTGATTTAATTGCATAAAAATTCAAAGTTTGAAAATTGCGAAATTTTCAAAATTTTCGCCAAATTTCCGTTTTTTTCACAAATAAACGCAGGTACTATCAAAGAAATTTTACCACTATCATGAAGTACAATATGTCACGAGAAAACAATGTCAGAATCACCAGGATCCGTTGAAGCGTTTCGGAGTTATAACCTCATAAAGGGACAGTGGTCAGAATTGTAAAAATTGGCCTGGTCATTAACGTGCAAACCACCCTTGGGGGTAAAGGGGTTAAATTTAGGAGAGGAAACCTTCATAGGAATATGACGAGAAGATAACCAAACCAGATCCCCAACACGAAGTCGGGGTCCCACACGGCGTCTGCGATTAGCGAAAAGCTGAGCCTTCTCCTGGGACAAGGTCAAATTGTCCACTACCTGAGTCCAGATCTGCTGCAACCTATCCACCACAGAATCCACACCAGGACAGTCCGAAGACTCAACCTGCCCTGAAGAGAAACGAGGATGGAACCCAGAATTGCAGAAAAATGGAGAGACCAAGGTAGCCGAGCTGGCCCGATTATTAAGGGCGAACTCAGCCAACGGCAAAAATGACACCCAATCATCCTGGTCAGCGGAAACAAAACATCTCAGATATGTTTCCAAGGTCTGATTGGTTCGTTCGGTCTGGCCATTAGTCTGAGGATGGAAGGCCGAGGAGAAAGATAGGTCAATGCCCATCCTACCACAAAAGGCTCGCCAGAACCTCGAGACAAACTGGGAACCTCTGTCAGAAACAATATTCTCAGGAATGCCATGTAAACGAACCACATGCTGGAAGAACAAAGGCACCAAATCAGAGGAGGAAGGCAATTTAACCAAGGGCACCAGATGGACCATTTTAGAAAAGCGATCACAGACCACCCAAATGACCGACATTTTTTGAGAAACGGGAAGGTCAGAAATGAAATCCATCGAAATATGTGTCCAAGGCCTCTTCAGGACCGGCAAGGGCAAAAGCAACCCACTGGCACGTGAACAGCAGGGCTTAGCCCTAGCACAAATTCCACAGGACTGCACAAAAGCACGCACATCCCGTGACAGAGATGGCCACCAGAAGGATCTAGCAACCAACTCCCTGGTACCAAAGATTCCTGGATGACCGGCCAGCACCGAACAATGAAGTTCAGAGATAACTTTACTAGTCCACCTATCAGGGACGAACAGTTTCTCGGCCGGACAACGATCAGGTTTATTAGCCTGAAATTTCTGCAACACTCTCCGCAAATCAGGGGAGATGGCAGACACAATGACTCCTTCCTTGAGGATACTCGCCGGCTCAGATAACCCCGGAGAGTCGGGCACAAAACTCCTAGACAGAGCATCCGCCTTCACATTTTTAGAGCCCGGAAGGTATGAAATCACAAAATCAAAACGAGCAAAAAATAACGACCAACGGGCCTGTCTAGGATTCAAGCGCTTGGCAGACTCAAGATAAGTAAGGTTCTTATGATCAGTCAAAACCACCACGCGATGCTTAGCACCCTCAAGCCAATGACGCCACTCCTCGAATGCCCACTTCATGGCCAGCAACTCTCGGTTGCCCACATCATAATTACGCTCAGCAGCAGAAAATTTCCTGGAAAAGAAAGCACATGGTTTGAACACTGAGCAACCAGAACCTCTCTGTGACAAAACCGCCCCTGCACCAATCTCAGAAGCATCAACCTCGACCTGGAACGGAAGAGAAACATCAGGTTGACACAACACAGGGGCACAGCAAAAACGACGCTTCAACTCCTGAAAAGCTTCCACGGCAGCAGAAGACCAATTAACCAAATCAGCACCCTTCTTGGTCAAATCGGTCAATGGTTTGGCAATGCTAGAAAAATTACAGATGAAGCGACGATAAAAATTAGCAAAGCCCAGGAATTTCTGCAGACTTTTTAGAGATGTCGGCTGAGTCCAATCCTGGATGGCCTGAACGTTAACCGGATCCATCTCGATAGTAGAAGGGGAAAAGATGAACCCCAAAAATGAGACTTTCTGCACACCGAAGAGACACTTTGATCCCTTCACGAACAAGGAATTAGCACGCAGTACCTGGAAAACCATTCTGACTTGCTTCACATGAGACTCCCAATCATCTGAGAAGATCAAAATGTCATCCAAGTAAACAATCAAGAATTTATCCAGATACTCACGGAAAATGTCATGCATAAAAGACTGAAAAACAGATGGAGCATTGGCAAGTCCGAACGGCATCACCAGATACTCAAAATGACCCTCGGGCGTATTAAATGCCGTTTTCCATTCATCTCCCTGCCTGATTCTCACCAGATTATACGCACCACGAAGATCAATCTTAGTAAACCAACTAGCCCCCTTAATCCGAGCAAACAAGTCAGAAATCAATGGCAAGGGATACTGAAACTTAACAGTGATCTTATTAAGAAGGCGGTAATCAATACACGGTCTTAACGAACCATCCTTCTTGGCTACAAAAAAGAACCCTGCTCCCAATGGTGACGACGATGGGCGAATATGTCCCTTCTCCAGGGATTCCTTCACATAACTGCGCATAGCGGTGTGTTCAGGTACGGACAAATTAAATAAACGACCCTTAGGGAATTTACTACCAGGAATCAAATCGATAGCACAATCACAATTCCTATGCGGAGGTAGGGCATCAGATTTGGACTCTTCAAATACATCCTGAAAGTCCGACAAGAACTCTGGGATGTCAGAAGGAATGGATGACGAAATAGACAAAAATGGAACATCACCATGTACTCCCTGACAACTCCAGCTGGTTACCGACATAGAGTTCCAATCCAATACTGGATTATGGATTTGTAGCCATGGCAACCCCAACACGACCACATCATGCAAATTATGCAGTACCAGAAAGCGAATAACTTCCTGATGTGCAGGAGCCATGCACATGGTCAGCTGGGCCCAGTACTGAGGCTTATTCTTGGCCAAAGGTGTAGCATCAATTCCTCTCAACGGAATAGGACACCGCAAAGGCTCCAAGAAAAATCCACAACGTTTAGCATAATCCAAATCCATCAGATTCAGGGCAGCGCCTGAATCCACAAACGCCATGACAGAATACGATGACAAAGAGCATATCAAGGTAATGGACAGAAGGAATTTGGACTGTACAGTACCAATGACGGCAGAGCTATCAAACCGCCTAGTGCGTTTAGGACAATTAGAAATAGCATGAGTAGAATCACCACAATAGAAACACAGTCTGTTCAGACGTCTGTGTTCTTGCCGTTCTACTTTAGTCATAGTCCTGTCGCACCGCATAGGCTCAG
Organism: Ranitomeya imitator; assembly: GCF_032444005.1. Taxonomy (NCBI): domain Eukaryota; kingdom Metazoa; phylum Chordata; class Amphibia; order Anura; family Dendrobatidae; genus Ranitomeya; species Ranitomeya imitator. The sequence continues at coordinate 547,708,466 of NC_091282.1, read as the reverse complement.
GTTTACTCTCAGACAATACCGCCAGATGGTGCACAGATTTACGCTCGCGCAAGCGACGACCGATCTGAATGGCCAAGGACATAGACTCATTCAAACCAGCAGGCATAGGAAATCCCACCATTACATCCTTAAGAGCTTCAGAGAGACCCTTTCTGAACAAAGCCGCTAGTGCAGATTCATTCCACAGAGTGAGTACTGACCACTTCCTAAATTTCTGACAATATACTTCTACATCATCCTGACCCTGGCATAAAGCCAGCAGATTTTTCTCAGCCTGATCCACTGAATTAGGCTCATCGTAAAGCAATCCCAGCGCCTGGAAAAACTCATCAACATTACTCAATGCAGAATCTCCTGGCGCAAGAGAAAATGCCCAGTCCTGAGGGTCGCCGCGCAAAAAAGAAATAATAATCAAAACCTGTTGAATAGGATTACCAGAAGAATGAGGTTTCAAGGCCAAAAATAGCTTACAATTATTTCTGAAGCTCAGGAACTTAGTTCTGTCACCAAAAAACAAATCAGGAATCGGAATTCTTGGTTCTAGCATCGATTTCTGATCAATAGTATCTTGAATCTTTTGTACATTTACAACGAGATTATCCATTGAGGAGCACAGAGCCTGAATATCCATGTCCACAGCTGTGTCCTGAAGCACTCTAATGTCTAGGGGAAAAAAAAGACTGAAGACAGAGCTAAGAAAAAAAAATGATGTCAGGATTTCTTTTTTCCCTCTATTGGGAATCATTGGTGTGGCTCCTTGTACTGTTATGGCTGGCAATCAGGCAACACAGCGTGCAGTAATCAGCGCACATACAGAGATCTGGCAATAACCAAAAACAATAGGACGAGCTCTGAGACGTGGAATCTCTGTAGACTGCAGTACCTGATCTATCCTCACACCACTATAAGCAGCAGTGGATTGCGCCTATCACTACCTATGCAACTCGGCACTGCCTGAGAAGCTGACTGGCCTGAAGATAGAAATAAAAGCCTGACTTACCTCAGAGAAATACCCCAAAGGAATAGGCAGCCCCCCACATATAATGACTGTTAGCAAGATGAAAAGACAAACGTAGGAATGAAATAGATTCAGCAAAGTGAGGCCCGATATTCTAGACAGAGCGAGGATAGCAAAGAGAACTATGCAGTCTACAAAAAACCCTAAAACGAAAACCACGCAAAGGGGCAAAAAGACCCACCGTGCCGAACTAACAGCACGGCGGTGCACCCCTTTGCTTCTCAGAGCTTCCAGCAAAAGTAAATAGCAAGCTGGACAGAAAAAACAGAAAACAAACTAAAAGCACTTATCTAGCAGAGCAGCAGGCCCAAGGAAAGATGCAGTAGCTCAGATCCAACACTGGAACATTGACAAGGAGCAAGGAAGACAGACTCAGGTGGAGCTAAATAGCAAGGCAGCCAACGAGCTCACCAAAACACCTGAGGGAGGAAGCCCAGAGACTGCAATACCACTTGTGACCACAGAAGTGAACTCAGCCACAGAATTCACAACACTTCTCCCCCCAAAGGAGGTGGACTGTACCAGTGTAATAATACAACAACAGGGTATACAGACAAGGTAACTAAAAGTCTCAAACTCACCAAATGCTCACACAACCACAGAGGAAATACAGAGAATGGAAGAGAAGGAATAAACTAGGAAGGAAAACAGGTTAAACATGCAACCAAAACAGCAGACACCAATCTCTGTAAATAAACCTCCAACACCAACACTACGCTCCTTCAGCCTCCAAGCCAGGCAGCAGAACTGATCACTGACAATAGCTGAAGTCAGGACTGGGTCTATATAGAGGATCAGATTACAAAATCCACTTCAGCTGAGAGAGACCCAGCTCTCAGTAACTCAGCAATAAGGTTAACTCCTGCACTGCTGGCCCAAAGCAGCCAGGTCCGAATATAGGTGAAGAGCTTCTGTTCACTGTGTGTGAACGAGGCCCAGAGCGCTGCGGTTCTCTGGAACCTCTCTGTCGCGGTAGCCCCGTGACAGGAAACTTGGTCAAATTTGAAGGAAAGATGAATGCAGCACATTATCAGCAAATACTGGAGGCAAATTTGCACTCATCAAATTTGCACTCAAGCAGGAAATGTTTTACTTCACAGGAAGAATCAGCTGTGGAACATTTATAAGATTATCTCAGCACAGGAACATTTTATTTAAACATATCCAATTGTGTAAATTATTGTTATTCCAAGATCTATTGATTAAAATGAACTTTGTTAGTGGAAAAAACCCTCTAAGATTAAAGTCACTCAAACCTACCAATATCAGCAGACTATCTAATGTGTATGGAGCTTTCTATAATATTGTCATGGAGTTACCGCAACAGAGCGAAGTCAGAAGACCGCAGTGTCTGGTGGCTCTTACTCCACCGCTGAGATGAAGCACTTCTCCAGTGTATTATTGAGACGCTCCCAGTGAGGGGGATATATATATATTTATATATATATTTACCTACCTCCCGGCCATCACTGTCGGAGTTCTTCACTATCACAGTACGGTATGTTGCCACCAGTTCTTCATTAGATATAAGCCCGTCCGACAATAGGCTTATGTCGGGTCAGAAACCAACCACGGGCAGCATATTATAACCGACTGAGCGTGGGGATTCGTGAATCGAGATAAAAGAGCAGCCCAAGATTAATTTTGTATTTAATTGCCGAAAGGCGTACTAGAAAGGTACATGTACGGTATATATATATATACATATATATACAAGAACAAATATACAAGTATACAGTCAGGAGTGTAGTATAAGGGTAGAGTAGAGAGATTACAATTACCGTGTTATGTAGCATGTGACCACAGGGAGGCTATGATGAGTCACAGGTCCAAATCTTTGTTACATAATTCTCTGGCCGTGTTAGTTAACCGGCCTCCTGCCAGTAGAAAAACTGAGTCCAAAATGAGTAGCTGCCTATTATCCCCTAGGCTGCCCCGTCCCACATGCTGCACCCATCGCTGTGCTGTGCAGCCTTCCTCCTACCACATCTGAGCATGGTTTTCCAGCCAGAACCGTGGAGGCCCTTAACTTTCCGCCCGACGCTCTAAATAGGGCGGCGGTGGCGTCACTGGGTTCTGCTGGATTTTATCTGTGCAGAGAGACCAAATACGGCTGCCGTATTTAATTCCTGGTAGCTATGCTTTATAACTTCAACTCAAAAATATTTCATGGATCCGTACATTCCTAAACCAAGAATCTGCAAAAACCCTACACCATGCCCTCATTATCTCCCGCCTTGACTACTACAACCTCCTGGTCTGTGGACTCCCCTCGAACACTATCGCACCCCTCCAATCTATTCTAAACTCTGCGGCCTGACTAATATACCTGCCCAACCCCTGCCTCCCCCGCTATTCCCCGGCCTCTTCCCTCTGTCAATCCCTTCACTGGCTCCCAATTGCCCAGAGACTCCAGTACAAAACGCTAACCATGACATACAAAGCCATCCACAACCTGTGTCCTCCATATATCTGTTACCTTGTCTACCGGTACTTATCTGCACACAACCTCCGATCCTTACTAGATCTCCTTCTCATTTCCCCACTTATCTCTTCCCACAATTGCATACAAGATTTTTCTCGTGCATCACCCCTACTCTGGAACTCTCTACCACAACATATCAGACTCTCACCTTCCTTCGAAACCTTCAAAAAGAACCTGAAGACCTACCTCTTCTGACAAGCCTACAACCTGCAGTAACCACCGATCGACCAAACCACCTCACGACCAGTTCTACCCTCACCTACTGTATCCTCGCAGGGTCCTCTCCTCTGCCAGTCGTGACTTGTATTGTTTAAGATTATTGTACTTGTTTTTATTATGTATACCCCTCCTCACATGTAAAGCGCCATGGAATAAATGGTGCTATAATAATAATAATAATAACTCAATAACGTAGAGTTCTAGAGGTGGCTGCATAGTATGGGCTTGTGGGGGAAGGAATGCAGATTCCAATTATGTGATCGGCTATGTTCAGAGATATTGCATTCTTTTATTATAGGTCATTTTCTAGATTCAATATCTCAGAGCCTTGTGCTGTTGAGCCAGGAATCTGCGGTGCCAATATGTCGGAGTCCAACAAAGGAATCTGTTGTGAGTTCCGTTCTGGAGCTCCCTCCTGTGGTTGCTAATGGTATTTTTGTGGGTTCTGCCCTTGGGCTCCCTCTGGTGGTTTCGAGTGGAACTGCTGCTCTCTTAGGTGGTTGTAGCAGCTGCCTTCACTAATCGCCTAGCCTGGGTTTGCTATTTAAACCTGCTCTGGGCTTTAGTTCATGCCTGCTGTCAATGCTCTTGGTTGGACTTGATTCTTTCCTTGGATTTCTCATATGGCCAGTCCTTGTCTGCAAAAGATAAGTTTGTGCTTGTATTTGTTTGTCCATTTGTTTGGACTCTATTGCTCTACATTTTTGTCTCTTTTTGTCCAGCTTGTCACTATGTCTTATTCAGGCAAGCTGGAAGCTCTGGGAAAGCAGATTTGCCCCCCCCCCCACACACACACACACACACACACACCGTGAGTCGGTGTGGAGTTCATTTTTGTAAACTCTACGTGGATTTTGTAGTTTTTAATACTGACCGCACAGTATCCTCTGCTTTCTGTCTATCTAGTTTAGTTTTGGCCTCCCTTTGCTGAATTCTGATTTCATTTCTATGTACGTCATTTCCCTCTCCTTTCACAGTCAATATTTGTGGGGGCTGTCTTTCCTTTTGGGGGTTTCTCTGAGGCAAGATAGCTTTCTGTTTCCTTCTTTAGGGGTAGTTAAATCTGAGGCTGTGACGAGGTGTCTAGGGAGTGTCAGGAACATCCCACGGCTATTTCTAGTTGTGTTGTTAGGATTAGGGACTGCGGTCAGTAGAGATACCACCTTCTCAGAGCTCGTTCCATGTTGCGTTTTAGCCACCAGTTCATATCAGTGTGGCCTCTTAACCACCAGGTCATAACAGGAATCCAGTTGGCTGGTAACTGCACAAGAGTTCACACCCCTGTGATAATTTCTGGACTTGATGCTGGGGACACAGGGTCTATGTGTTTTGACCCTCCCCTGGAGAGAGTTTCAAAGGCCTATTTGCTTGAGCTATTTAACATAAAACATTGGTCTGCCTTGTCCAAGGAAGTGCCTTCACTGGATAATGAGATCCCATTGTTCGGTGTGTATTTGACTTCCCTTTTTGGCCTGGGGGAATGCCAAAGGTGGGGGGCTGAGTTTGGAGCAAGTATTTTCGGCCAAACTGTATCTGATAGGGAATTCCATCAGATATCAAAATGATATCAATTAGATATCATTTTCCCATATCTCCCATTGCTGCGGGGTTCTTTTTTTGTCAAGAACAAAGATGGGGGGTTACGTCCTTGCCTGCATTTTCTGGAACTCAATGCGATCACTGTCCGTGATCCGTATCCGCTTCTCCTGATCCCTGACCTCTTTAATCAAATTGTTGGGGCAAAATGGTTCTCTAATATGGACCTCAGGGGATGTCAGACTGTTCAATATGCCAGAAGGACACTATGAGAATCTTGAAATGCCATTTGCGCTGACGAACACGCCTGCCATCTTTCAGCACTTTATTAATTACATCTTTAGTCACCTAGTAGGCAGGTTTGTTGTGATCTACCTGGACGATATTCTTATTTATTCACCTGACCTTGAGTCACACCAGGGACATGTCAGGCAGGTCTTACATATACTATGTGACAATAAATTGTATATCAAACCCGAGAAGTTTATGTTCTCGGTTGAGGAGATCCCTTTCTTTGGATATGTATTGTCTGCCACTGGTTTTCGCATGGATCCGGCGAAAGTCTGGGCGGTATTGGAATGGGATTATCCAGAGGATTTGAAGGTGTTACAAAGATTCTTGGGTTTCGCCAACTACTACCGTAAATTCATAAAAAACTTTTCGGTAGTAGTCAAACAGATATGACCAAGAAGGGGACGGACTTCTCCAAGTGGTCCAGTCCTACTAGGGAGGCATTTGACATATTGAAAAGGTGTTTCGCTTCTGCGCCAATTCTTATTCAGCCTGACGTCTTTCAGCCTTTCATTGTAGAGGTTGATGCATCCGAGGTGGGAGTGGGGGCTGTATTGTCATAGGGTGTGTCTCCTTGTAAATGGCAACCGTGTGCATACTTTCCAAAGAAACTGTCGTCAGCTAAGAGAATGATTGTAATGCTGCTGCAGTGCAGTATAGCGCAACCTCCACCAGGAGATGGTGGTGAGGGAAGAAAAGTTGCACACACAGCGAAACACCACTGAGCAACAGCACAATTGCCACCAAGTGGCGAAAGGGTGGTCAGACGAGTCGAGTCAGAAACCGTCAGGACAAGAAGTACCAGAGGTCACAGCAATACTCGTGGTCAAATACAAGCCAGAAGTCAGAGCCAGATGCGTGCAGATATAACCGAGACGAGAGATAGTAAAGCAGGTCAGAAGCCAAGCTGGGTCACATACCAAGGGGTTCAAATACAGGGAGCGAGCAGTAAGACAAAGCGGGAAGGCAGGAAAGGAAAGTCACAGGAACAGAGTACACAGGCAGAGGACAAACAAGGTATCAAGGGGTTAGCTGCTCTAGCCTGGAAGCATGAACTATTACTAACATTGGCCTGCAGTCCACAGCAGACTGAAATAGCCACACAGCACCCAAAATGAGGCAGAAAAGGTTAACCCCCGCATGTCCAGACCGGGGAGAAAATAACAAGAAACAAACCCCGGTCTGGATCATGACAATGATATTGGAAATCGGGAACTCTTAGCAATCAAATGGGCATTTGAGGAGTGGCGTCATTTTTTGGAGGGAGTGGTTCACCCAGTGATGGTTATCACAGATCATAAAAATCTTACTTGGAGTCGGCGAAATGTCTTATACCACGACAGGCAAGATGGGCATTATTCTTTACCAGGTTTAACTTTTTTGTTACTTTTAGGCCAGGGAGCAGAAACGTTAAGGCAGATGCCTTGTCCCACTGCTTCCCTGGGGGAGGAGATAAGTGCAAAACGGTACCTATTCTACAAAAAAGTGGTAGTGATAGCAACAATATGCTCCAATCTTGAAAGAGAGGTTGCTGACACTTAGGGGGACGCCCCTGCTACATGTCCTCTTGGTGAATTGTTTGTTCCAGTCAATCTCCGTCTTAGAGTCCTCAGTAAACATGATATGGTGTTGGCTGGACATACTGGGTATAAGGCCACTGCGGATCTACTTACTCTGTGTTTTTGGTGGCCAACTGCTCTTAAGTATGTTCGGGAGTATGTGGCCGCCTGTATGTGCGCATTCTAAGGCCTTGCATACTTGTCATATATAAAGAAAAACCTTGCACTCAACTTTATGCTCTTAGTGAATTTTAATGTAGTATCCAAAAAAAAACGTTTCGGTCCAACACACCGGACCTTCATCAGTTACGTACTATGTGAGGAGATACGAGGAGAGACAAAAACAGTGTCTCTGGGCACACAGAAAGAGCAGCGTCTGAGATGAAGACAGCAAGAGTTAACATCCACTTAAACAGAGGAGGGGGTGGTGTGTGCCGTGCAGTGCGGAGGACTCCGCATCTATGCACGGCACACACCACCCCCTCCTCTGTTTAAGTGGATGTTAACTCTTGCCTGTCTTCATCTCAGACGCTGCTCTTTCTGTGTGCCCAGAGACACTGTTTTTGTCTCTCCTCGTATCTCCTCACATAGTACGTAACTGATGAAGGTCCGGTGTGTTGGACCGAAACGTTTTTTTGGGTACTACATTAAAATTCACTAAGAGCATAAAGTTGAGTGCAAGGTTTTTCTTTATATATACTGTAAGGTGTGGGAACCTACCTTTGCACCACCACCAGTAGTGCACGCGTTTCTACCTTTTTGCATACTTGTCAGTCATGGGCTCTCCAACTGTTTGAGATTCCCAGCAGACCTTGGACTCATTTGTTGGTCGATTTTGTTACGGACCTACCTATGTCTGCAGGGAACACTGTAATCCTGGTGGTGGTGGAGAGGTTCAGTAAAGTGTCTCATTTTATTGCGTTACCAGCTTTGCCTAACCCCAAATCTCTGGCGCAAGTTTTCATCAGGGAAATAATCAGACTGCATGGGATTCCTACCGATATTGTCTTCGATCGAGGGGTGCAGTTTATCTCCAAATTCTGGAGGGCGTTTTGCACTCGTCTAGGGATCTATTTGTCTTTTTCTTCTGCTTCCCCCCCCGCAGTCTAACGGGCAGACTGAACGGGTTAATAAGAATTTAGAGACATCTCAGATGTTTTGTGTCTGAAAATCAGGAGGACTGGGTTACCTACTTACCGTTGGCTGAATCACGGTAAATAATTGTTGTCAAGAATCAACTGGTAACTCCTCGTTTTTCAGGGCATATGGGTTCCATCTGCAGCTTAGTTCCTTCAATGGTAATCGCCCTTCTGGATTACCGAAGGAAGAACGGTTTTCATCCTTCATTTCTACCATGTGGCAAGGGGGTATCTAACAATTTGCGAAAGATGGGTTCCAAGTATAAGAGTGTGGCTGATCGGAGATGTTTAG